>NC_139617.1:24452701-25113924 GCF_964270895.1 Podarcis filfolensis
CAAAAAACCTACTGTGAATACTATCTGGACAGACGTAGAGAATTATATAGAATCCATGGAATCCCTATATCTTACCGCAGTGTTTATCATTGCAGGGGATTTTAACATACATATGGGAGTTAACGATGTAAATTTGTACACCCATTACAATCAGATTCTGAAATCAGGTATTTACTTAGCCAGAGGTATCTCCCGCCTGTCTACTTACATCATAGATGTAATTATTCAGAGCTTTGTTTAGCCCAAGTTGTAAGGCAGAGGGACTTGCTAATATTGAACAGCATGATAGAGGGAGATCAACCCAGAGAATATACCCACTTTACAAACCATGGAAAGTGATAGATTATATTGTGATCTTGTGATTTGCATATAAGTTTGTCATGGAGTTAGAGCTGGGCAATAATATTGAAAGCGATCATTTACCTCTAACAATGGTACTAGTAGCCCCAGTATTTAACAATATTTCCCCCCAAACTCAATTTATCTCTAATGCAAACTTAGGTGTGACTGCAGGCAATAGAATTAGGTGGACACCAGTACACTTAATACTTAACTCGTTCCAAGGGTCCTTACGTACCCCGAAAAGTCCACAACATGAGGCGCCGTTTCTGCGCATGCGCAGCAAAACCCGGAAGTATACAGTGTGATTGTACATGCAATAGCATATGGAAACTTGATCCTATTCTTTTGAATGAACACTTCTGTTGATTAATGCAAACATGTGATTGCTTTTCTTCTATTCCAGTAATAATTATTGCCATCAAAATTTGTTCGATGGTATGGCCAGGCTCATTGTCTAATTTTTCACCTGGATTTACTTTAACTCCTAGTCAAGCAAAATAATGCATGATAAAAAGCAACAGTGGGTGCAGATACCTAATTATTTAATACAGTAGCCCCCATCATTAGTGTAAAAACCAGCTCATTTACGTCATGATATAAAGCAGAAAAATATTAACTGCAAACATGTCAAATACTCTTATGTGCCTTTCAGACATTCCTCACAAGTTGGACCACAGTCCTAGCATTGCAAGTTGTTTTAGTATCCTACCAGTGCATCAGCTTGTAGCAACAACTGTCTAGCTTCTTAAAGGGTAGTAGCTTATTACATTTTAGCCAAAGAACTGTCTGCATGATGACATGGGGAGTAGCATTATAACTTTAGAATAATCCTTATAAAGGACACCACAGAAAATACCTACCTTCTTTTCTTCTGGGCAAGGTTAAGCTCCATAAATTTATATTTCTGATACTGTTCATCCAATTTCTTGAGTACGGTGTCTGCCGTCTCATTTCCTGGCTGTTTCATAAAGGAATCTACATCTTCCTTTGAGTAGAAACACATTATACATAAGTAAACTCCCAAAGCTTCAATTCATACAACCATGTGAAGAGTTGGTTGGTCAAAGCCTGGCCTGTTCTGACTTCTTCCAGGGCTGGCATTGGGGGCAGGAATGGCCAAGCACCAGCCAAAGACCCTCCTCCAGTATGAGACCCACTACTGAGAGTCCCCTGGCCCTCCTCACCATTTCTAACCACTTGCTTGCCTATCCTTTTTTGCTTTTAAATTTCCTAAGTCACTTAGAGACTTCTTATATGTCAGCTGGCTACTAAAATTGAACAAATAACAATAATTCTGCTTACTCTTCTACATTCAAAAGCATAAACAGCATAGTCAAGCAGTAAAATGTTTGGGAAGCGACTCCAGGGTTAGTTTCTCCTCTTAGTATCAATCCCACATAAACAGGTTGCCTGAAAGGAATGGCAGCTATGCAGCCAGCCCCCTCCCCCCTGGGAATATGCAGCCGTATCTAGCTGGCCACTCAAAGCAAACAAATGCCTGTCTAGAGAGATGTTCAGTCTGATCCAGCAGGACTCTTATTCTTCATAAGGAATTAGATTCATAAGATAGGCAAACTTAAAGACTACAAGGGGTTTTTTTGTGTGGGGAGCCAATAGCAAGGGAAGATTACTGCTTTCCATGTATAATTGGCTACTCAACTACTGGTAGCAAAATGTTAGCATATGGCCTAATAAACCAGTCTCTGTTGCATCACACTGGCGCTCATAGAAGCATAAGGAACTGCCTTACACTGAGCCAGACCATTAGTCCATGGAGCTCAGAACTGACTACACTATTTTACTCCCTCTCCTAGTTTACAGTATAAAAGCCCCCCTTCCTGGTCACTTGGAAGCAATTCTTACTTGATCTGAGCCAGCTCGGCTCTTCTTACAGAAGACAAATCCATGGTACACAGACCTATTAAACCATGACATTATAGCAGTTATAGTTCGCAAGACTAGCACAACCGTGAAGCTTGTTGGGACCTGACAGTATCTCTTCAGCTAGCTTCCCTTGCAGTGTTGCTATAAGAATAGGGATGAGGGGGGAAGAGCAACGGGCAGTGTCTTAGGCTCTCTGGGAGGAAAGGCGGGATGCAATAAGTACCGGTAAATTACAGACCACGGAACCTTCGCATTAAAAGGCAATCACTCTTGGAATCCGAAGTGGGTGGGGCGCAAAAGCAGAAGAGGCTGCCCCCCCACATTCTTGCCCCCATCTTCCCTGCTGGATTTATTTCCCCAGAGGCGTGACACCTAACCTGCCTCTGAATACTAGCGGAGTCCTCGCTTTCCTGCCTCGCCTGCTGGCAGTCTTTTCCCAAACTAAAAACAGGCTGCTGTCTTCGGCTGACCTGGCAGGGCTTCCTGCCCGTTCCTTATGATAATAATAATAAAATAATAATAATAATAATAATAATAACAATAGGCTACCTTTAAACTCCAGTTACTGCAGGGAAGGCCGCCGCCGCCGCCACGTGAAGGGCCTCCTTACTAACAGGCAGTCTACCCCCTAAATGCCAGGTGCCGCAGAGCCTCCGCGCTCCTGCCCCGTGGCGAGGGCGCCGGTCGGAAAAGAGGGTCTTTGGGGCTGAAAGCCTCTCGGACATCATTCCTGAGGAGGCCCCCACCCCACCCCCCGCTCCCTGTCAAAAGTGAAGCGCATGCGCAACCAGCACACCACGCAGGACACCCCCCCCACCCCACGTTCACATCAGTACTCGAGGTCCACTCTCGCCCCCTCCGCGTAGCTCCCCATTTCCCACCCACCCCGCGCCCACATTTTTGCTTACCACGAAGATGGCCTCGGGGATGCCCAGGTGCGCCCGTTTCCCGCCCGTTGGTCCGTCACCGCAAACTGCCTCGCCGACGGTGACCGCCGCCATCTTCATGAAGGGAGTAAAAGAATGGGGAGGGAGGGGGGAACAGAGCCCGACGTGCTTTTCCTCCCTCGCGCATGCGGACTGGCATCGAAACTGAGCTAACCGTAGCCCAGACGTCGCGCGCGGGGGTTCTGAGGAGGGGGAGTGGAGGGTCTCCCTGTTGTCTGATAGGTCTTGATTGACTGCCCGAGGGTAAGGGAGGAGCGTGCCCTGCCATTCTCGTTTTTGGTGTGAAGGTTGTATTGTTGGTGTTAGATGGTGGTGATAATGTGCAGTTACCCCCCTAAGAAAGCGAAAGCCCCTTCGTGATTTACCATATAAATAAGATTGGATATCATTATTATTATTGCATAGAAGCAAGGCTGTTTACATACTGGGTCATTGAAGCACATTGCTTCATCCCCTCAAAGAATCATGGGAACTGCAGTTACAGGATCGCCATGAAGGATGCCCGAATATTTGTTACTTTTATATCAGACATTTCCTTCCAAGAGCTCAGTATGATGTATGCATCATTATAGAGTCCTAGAGTTGGAAGGGACCACGAGGATCAAATAATCTCATCCCCTGCGCTGCCACTGCAGGAATCTTTCGCCCAAAGGGGGGTTTAAACCCACGACGCCAAGACTAAGGGTCTCATGCTCTTCGGTTTTCCCACTCCCCTTTTTATCCGCGCGATAACCCACTGTCACAGGCGCAACACAGTGAGCCGGTGGGGATTTGAATCCTAGTTTCCACTACATCACATTAGCGGTGGCAAATGTCCCTTGATTATGATAGGGAGGAAAGGGAGTCAGGGCAACAAGAGGTGGAACCAGAGTCAAAGACAGGTAGAGCCGATTGATTCTGTTTTTGCCCCATCCACCTCCCTGCTGAATTCTACAAGGGCAGCGCTGAGACCGAAAAAGAGGAAGGTAACAACTACGTAGTTCCACCACCTCCTGGGTTGGTTGTAAGAAGGAAAGGAACTGAGGTTGGCGGAGCAGTGCCACCTTAGCCCTTATGAACCAACCTCTGATATATCACACTGGTGGCTTTCATAGAAAAACTTCCTTATACCAAGTCAGACCATTGGTCCGTTTACATAGTTGTCTAATTTCAGATTTGAAAATAAGGGATCAGCGGCCTCACCTGTCCCAGGGACAGTCTACGGGATATCTAACAATCCAGGATAGCAGTGGGAAAGGGTGCTGGAATAAGGGAATTTCCCACCAAAAAAGGGAAGGTTGACAGCTATGTGTTTAGCTCAGTATTGTCCACACTGACTGGCAGCAGCTCTCCAAGTTTCCAGCTGGTGACATTGCTAGCCCTGCCTGAAGATGCCATGATTCAAACCTGATGCTCTACCACTGAGCCATGGCCCTTCCCCTTTACACATAGATGTAGAAGATATTTTATACGGCTTTTCAGGTGACTCTCACATAGTAATATTAAACTATAAATGTAATAATAGCAAATACAAGCTACAAGAGGGGGAGCATTTTGATAAACAGATCTCAACTCTATTTTTAATAGATATGTCTAGTCAGAAGTAAGCTTGATTGAGTTCAATGGGACTTAGGTTCAGGTAAGTGCATATGGAGTTTCATCCTAAGGCTTCTTATCCTTCATCCTCAGCTGTGCGTTTAACTCAGGCATAGAAGAATAAGAAGAGTTTGGATTTGATGTCCCGCTTTATCACTACCCTAGGGAGTCTCAAAGCGGCTAACATTCTCCTTCCCCTTCCCCCCCCCCACAACAAACACTCTGTGAGGTGAGTGGGGCTGAGAGGCGAAGTGTGACTGGCCCAAGGTCACCCAGCAGCTCAGTGGCGTAGCGTGGGGGGTGCAGGGGGGGCCGGCCGCACCGGGCGCAACATCTGGGGGTTAGGGTTAGGGGGCGCAAATCCACGGGTTAGGGGGCGCAAATTACTTGCCTTGCCCTGGGTGCTGACAACCCACGCTACGCCACTGCAGCAGCTGCATGTGGAGGAGCGGAGACGCGAACCTGGTTTACCAGATTGCGAGACTACCACTCTTAACCACTACACCACACTACAACTCCCATCATCCCTAGCTAACAGGACAGGTGGTCAGGGATGATGGGAATTGTACTCTAGTCCCAAAACATCTGGAGGGCAGAGTTTGCCTATGCCTGGTTTAACTCTTTATCATGTGTCCCCTTTTGTTACATTTAAGTTACTTAGTTACTTTTTATCATGTGTTATCATATGCCCTTTTAAAATATGGGTTGGGGGGTTATTGGGTTGTTGTTTTTATTTTGATTATGTATTTTGTGGTTTATATTTTGATTTTATTCTGTGAACTGCCCTGAGACCACTGGGTATAGAACTGTACAGTGGTACCTCGGGTTACATAAGCTTCAGGTTACAGACGCTTCAGGTTACAGACTCCGCTAACCCAGAAATAGTACCTCGGGTTAAGAACTTTGCTTCTGGATGAGAACAGAAATCGTGCGGTAGCGGTGCGGCAGCAGCGGGGGGCCCCATTAGCTAAAGTGGTGCTTCAGGTTAAGAACAGTTTCAGGTTAAGAACGGACCACCGGAACGAATTAAGTACTTAACCCGAGGTACCACTCTATATAAGTTCAATAAATAATAACATCCGTTGTCTCATTCTACATGATTTACTATATAAATGAAAGGAAAAATAGTATCAAAACAATGTGATACACAGTTGTTAGGTGGTTTAGTGACATTTTATACAAATTCCAGCAAGCAAACCTTAGCCTGAGATCATAAGCCACTGCCAACTCCAGGCTTAGATGGAGCATTGGTCTGAAGACTCCTCAGAGACTCAGAGAGTGGTCTCTGGCCAACAAAAGCTTATAGTGTAACAAGTATGTAAAATAGCCCTGTATCAGTGATTCCCAAACTTGAAAATTGCTGAGTGTGTTGGTGGACCACTTAAAATAGTTTTTCTGCCCATTGCAGCAACTGTAACGCATTTGTGTTAGATGCCATATGCATTTTAATTTTATTGCTTCTATTTTGATATGTTTGCTTCCTTTCACTTGTTTTCCTGGCTCCTAATCTTCTCCACTCCTTTTAAATCTCTCCCTCCTGCTCTTCTGTATTCTTAATGCTCCCCACTCCTTTTAAATCACTTCCTCTTGCTTAAGATCCTAATCCTCTTCATTTCTTTCAAGTCCCCTCCCCTTGCCAGAGGATTGCTGGGTTCTCAGAATGAGCAGCTGCTGCACCCACTGTTCTTCACAGCCATGCTGTGGACCACCTGAGTGATGCTCATAGAACTCTTGCATTCAACTCTATTGTTTATGATGTCCCCTTGGAATACTCTGGGCCACTGTGAGAATATGTCTCCCAGCCCCAGCTGGCCAGGACTGATAAGGGCCCTGCTACTCTGATGTAAGCCTGCCAGAGTTCTCATGAACATGGAAATAGGGCCTTGAGGGCCTCCCTCAAATCTAGAACCAGCTCTGCTAAGATCAGCCAGAGCTTGCACCAGAGTCCACTTCCTCTTTTTAGCACCTCAATGCCCAGCAGTCTCCTCGCCTGAGCTCAGAGCTGGCATTGAGGACTCCCAGACTGCTGTTTCTGGGCAACTTCAGCATCCATGCCAAGGCGATTTGCTCCTCATTTGTGAATGCTCTCTATACAGAGTATCACCTGGCACCTTCATTACATATCTTTAGATGCCAGGAACGTATATCTCAACTAGGTATTTTCTCTTCAACCATGGCTTTTTAAATGGTTTTTTTTTGGGGGGGGGCTATTGGTTTGTTTTTCATGTATTATGTATTTTGAATTCTAATTTTGTATTTTTATATTGTGAACCGCCCTGTGACCTTTGGATGAAAGGCAGTATACTGACTAAATAAATAAGACAAGGAGGAAGTAGAAGATGGGGATTGTATCATGTTCAAGAATATGTACTATTCATAACCAGCTACCCACCCAGATATGTGGCTTCCAAGCTGGCTACCTCTCTTCTCACACACATCCATTCTTGTTCCATAGGAATTTCAAGTCTATATACATTTGATGTACACAATTTGCTTACCATATAATTGATGCTAATACATACTAGTAACTTTTACTAACTTCACAGCTTGGGCCCTGCTTTGGGTCTTTCACGAAACCAAGTGAAGTGAGAGATGGCATTTTCAGCAGTGACAGCACCCTAGTTATGGACTAGCCTCCACAGAGAGATTAGCTTGGTACCATCACTGTGGTCTTTTCAGATTCAGGTGAAGATCTTTCCGATAGCCTAAATTATCTAAAAGCCCTAGGTAATCTGGGCGCATTACACACAAACACAGCTTTTTTTCTGGGGATACGCAGGGGTACACATACCCCTAAACGTTTTGTGAATCTTTGTACTTTTGTCCATTTAATGTATTTATTTTTCCCGATTTGAACTATAAAATGGTGATTTTCTTGAGTCAAAATGAGAGTACTATTTCAATTGTTTTTTGACATTTATTGCTAAGTTAACCAGAGAACTATGTTGTTGGGCCACACACAAAAACAATAAAAATAGTTTCTGTACTGTGAAACCGATTCCAGTAGGAATGCAATTATGAATGGGGCATAATTTGAGGCTTTTAATGGCAAAATAAATGAGTGATGAGATAGTTAAAACCCTAGGTCTTTGTTTATATGCATTTTTCTGCCTAAGGCCCTCATTTCATATATGGATATGTGGTGCGAGAATGAATGTATTTTGTACATGGGAATAGCTTCCAGTAGACAAAGCTAAACTTAGAAAGCAACTCTAATATAGTACAGATTTCCAGCTGGTTCCAAGGCAAACAATGCAGGTATAAGCTCTAAATTTTACTTTAACATAAAATTAGAATACACAACCAAGGTGTTATAGGCCAAGAAAATAAGAAGTTAGGCAATGTGGTGGGGAAGGTGTGTACACTCACCTGCTTGCATTGAGAGATGATGTACTTTGGTTTTTGATAGCTAGGTTCATTATATGTATGCAAAACTTGAAGCACAACTTCTTAGCTTTCATGTCATTCTGTAACAGCCTGTAAATATGCACATATACCTGAAACAACCATGTAGTGCATCCTTTTTTACTGCCTATGCTATTTCTGCTGTAACAAATTTTGGAATGGGTCAGGGACCTGTCCTATTGTGATCTGTAAGGCACTAGTCACTGGTGGAGCTATATAAATAATAATTAAAAGGGTAAGGCAGTTCTTAAGTTGAAGAAAAATGTAAGTAATTTACCAGAATCGCCAACCACAAACATTGACAAAACTACTTAATTCCAAAAGTGACAGTACAATAATAGATTTGATAGGTTCAACTGAAAGGTCACACAGACTTTCAGCCCATTCACTTCTTGGTAGCTTCTTAGCTGGTCCTACTCAAAAGGATTAAATCTACTGATTTTGGGGAACGTTTTATTCTACTGGTTTGACATGGTTACCTGAACCATTAATCAAAAAGTGTATCCCTTTTGGAAAAGCCCTTTGGTTCATTAGCCATAGCTGATCATCCTTAAACACCCAATGCCAATGGCATCAAATAAAACAGTAAAAGCTTTTAAGTGTTGCTGGTTGACCCGCACCATTGGTTGAAATGAAACACTGCTTTTAAGAAAGATATTAAAACACACACCCAAGACACTTTGTGCCAGTTTATTTTCCAAAACCTGTTTCATTAACAAAATGGAGGACTCTCAACCACCTCCTGTTTTACATACTGTCAAGGATCATTAAAATGTTAACATAGCAAGCCCTGTGCTTCAGCAAAATAAGTGCTGGGGGCGGGGAGAAGAGGCAGGAATTTATTTACTTTTTTTGATGGCTAGATGCACCATGTTCTCACACTGCAACTTTGTAAAGGGAAAGCATATCAAAATCAATCTAAGTAAGAACAAGCAGAGCTGGGCAAAATACATTTTTTGAGTAGTTTAAATAAAAAAACACAATACACTCCATTAAGCTATATTTCAAATATGAAATAAACTGAGAAACGTTTGAAATACAAAATATGAGTACATTTGCAGAAACCCTGTTTTCAAAATAAATTGCTAAATGCATTTATTCAGTACTGTCTTACCAATGCTTGTACAACCTGCAATTTTTAATTGTACTTGTGTTTTTAATTGTTTTACAGATAATTAAATATGTTATTTGTTATGTCAGTTGAGGGGAAATTATTGAATCTGCTTTGATAAACTGAAGTCTAGAATCATTTTGGTGTTTAGTGGCCTTCACCACAACAGAACTATTGGTTGATTAATCATAATGGTACATTAAAAGAAATTTCCTGCAGGTGCAAATGGCTATAAACTTGTATTTTATTAGCTAAACAAAATTTGGGCTGCTAGGTATTCATGCAGCATTCAAACATTTTGCTGTTTGTCATTCAATTAATGTGGCAGGTATTACTATAATCTGTTCTCAAAACAAAACAAAAATTCAAAAGACGACTTCCTCTTTTTCTAAAATAAGAAGTCAACTCTGCAGCTGCATTCAACATTATTTTTCTGAATATAGTCTGTCTCTATCACAGCCAGGCAGCAGGAACCACAGCTTCACATCTAGCTTTTAAACTGTGGTTCCTGCTGCCTAGCTGTGATATAGACAGATGAAGCAAAGAGGTCACTGAATTAAGGATTCGGCTCATAATGCAATATAATGCTCACCAATACCATTTCTCTGAGAATAAGGTGTAGTAGACTTTTAAAAACTGACTCACAGGGGGAAATATTGTTAATACCACAGTGACAATCAAATGCTTTGTCTCAGAAACTTTTATCCTGTTGCTTCCACCAATAGCTGGTAAACGGCACTAGTGTGTCATGAACTCCCGATGTTTGCTGAGACTCTCCTTGCCTGCACTAGCACTACTGATGTAAGCGGTTGCTTTCCAAACTACAAAGACTGTAAGACTCACTAAGCAGCTCCTTCCCTTCAACTGACCTCTTGGGACCATGTTAGACAATGCAAGAAATGAGTAACCTGATTTCATGTGTCTTAAAAAGTAAAAGAGAGGAAATAGTGAGAATCAGGTGTCTGGGTTATAATATGCAAGAAGTAGGGTTTAAGCCTTTCCCCCACACTCTGGTAATCTTGACACCCACTCACCCCCAATCTGCTATTTGTTCTGTGAAGGAAATAGTTACTGGAGTTAGTGGCATATGCTCTTGATTGCAAGGAGGCTTGTTCAACAAACTCAACATCATATGTTGATCCCAGACTAAGGCAGTTATATCAGACTAAGGCAGTAATCAAGTTACTACTAACTTGTCCCATTAATTACAATGGGAGCTATGTGCTACTAACTATCTGGAACCAACGCTGCATGTTGCTTAGTGAGCACATGGGACCTAAAACCTGCTTAAAAACTAAACTTCCAACCTTCTCCAACAATGAGGTTTTCCTTGCTTGTTCTACCTACAGAATAGAAAATGATCAAATACTACAGAAAAAACCCCCAATACATTTTCTATATCAGATACAATATGCAATTTAAATCATATTTGAAATACAAATATATGGATTATCAATACTGCCCTGCTGTGACAAAAATTATACAAGAATTTTAAAGAGTCATCCTGCAAACAGGAAGCACCTGTCAAATTAATATATATATAAAGGCACATACCTATTGCATTGGGGTGGGGCAAGGAAGAGAATATTGGGAACAATGAATTGAAATTATCAATTAGAAAACCAAACCCAGAACAACATACACATTTAACACCTTTTCCCCCTGCTTCCAATATTTCAAGAAAAATCCAGCCAACTATTTTATAAAGGAATACAATTGCATCAAATTATTTACCAAACTGGTGGGGTAGGGGGAGAAGAAGAATAAAGACTGCATTGGTTATTACAATATTTTAAAATAAATGCTATCATCAGAAAGCTGGGGGTATGAGGTACACAATACATACTAAAGCAGTACATGGGACAGCCAAGAAGTCAAATTACATATTCAAAAGCAACATTTCTAAGTAATTTCTAGAAACTGTAGAGATAGCACGTACAGTTCCCCATTACTCAAAAATATAATCTTTAAAATGGAAATAAGTGACTGGTACACAGCGCATGTCAATATTATTCTCAAAATGCAGGCTACTTAAAAAGAAAAGAAGTTTTCCCTTTTATGTACAAATAAAAGCACTGATCCACAGTGCATTCTACTCTAAAATTGTAGTCCACCCTTACCACACATCAATAAACCCCAAACAGATCCAGGTACACCCTGTATTTAATTTTAAAGTCAAAGACAACATTTTACAAAAAAACCCAAAAAGTATACTTGCTTTCTTTTTAAGCTCTACACATTCTTATCAGAGACTGAAAATGTCTTTATTACATTTTTAAAAAATGAATGTATATCTAGGAAAAGGAGCAACAGCTTTAGAAGAGACATTTTCAAGTATGACAATATTACCCATTAATATCACATTTCTATTCTTATGGCCAACTAATGTGACCATAGCAGCCATGTTTATTTATTCCTGGGTTTCATATAAAGTGGGGTAAGGTGGAGGCTGGCTTTAACTGCAACAGGTTTGCAACAATAAAGGGGACTGACTCTTCCCAGTCTATGGCATTAACTACATGGGGATCATTGCCCATTATTTACTCCCAGCTCATTTCATTTCCAGTGTAGAAGCAGAGCTGGAGGGACACATGTGGGCAATGGACTACGGGAGGGAACGGGCTCTGGTTTCCATGCCTGTCCATGCTTTCTAATATTAAGCTCAAACGCCACCTTCCTTTCTATATGAAAACGAGGCAGAGATGTGAACAAAAAAAGCACAGCCACTATCATCATGTCTAATCTGACCCTTAGAGAGAGCACTCTCTGTACAAGGGCACCTTTCACCCTTCAGATTCTCACACACTCTCCTAGAAGCCACATGATGAAACTGCCATCGCTCTCATCCTGTTTTAAGAATGTACAAAATCATAATATAATCGAACTGTCCATGCTTCCCAAAGCTTTTAAGACAGAATTCTTGCCATTTTAATAACCTATATGTCTTTTTTAAAGCAAAAATAAATCTCTAATCAGAGTTGAATATGGGAAATGCAGAAAGTGGTGTTGACACAGAAATCCACGTGTGTGGGGGGGGGAGTGTGAGTGTGTGTATTTCTTTCTCCTCAGCTTCATGCATTTTTTCTCTGAATACATATGGGAATTACAACCCTGACCTACCAGTCTAATTATCAAACTATAAAAGTATCAAACACAACTAAAGCCAGGACACACCAATCTTAAGATTTAGGCTGTGACCCTAAATACAATGGAAACAATGGAACAAAAACAGATGAAATAAATCTGCCTTGGTTTTGTAGCTTTTAAAATGGCAGCCTTGTAGCACTGCCTTAAGGATAGCACTGCCTTAAGGATAATCTTGTGACAAGACAACCACCACATTGCTTCACCTGCAAATATTTCAGAACCACAAACACATATTTGCAGTCAACCCGTTAATGGCCAAAACACTATGGCAACCTTCCACAGCTTGGTGCCCTCCAGATGTTTTAGACTACAACTACCATCAGCCCAAGTCAGCATGGGAAGGTTGCCCTAAAATAATGAATAATAGAAATGATACCAATATATTCATAAGGAAGGAGTTGTTCTCTAAAGTCAGTATCTTTGGGAAGGCAGTAGGTTGGTCAGCATCTTACTCTCACAATAAATTTACAAAACGATGTCATATGCAGTGCAATCCTGTCCTGAGTTTAGTTGAGTTGCTATTTTTATAGTTAGCTTTAACCTGCTAATATATCTAATAGGGAAGCAGCAAATGTCAAGTATGTATGATGGACATCTTATTGGCTTTTAAAAACCTTTAAATACATATAATCTAACATTATTCAGACAGTTCAATTATAAACACCACTAATACCACTGTAAACAACCTTTCGCCAACTGGAAGTTGAAAACAGTACAGCTACCTGTACTTTTAGCATTTCTGGCAAGACGAATAAAAGTGTAATTCTGGCCACAGCGACCCCAAATGCAGTTTCAATAATGTTAACAGTGACCACCATCTAACTGCTAGGGTCAGCTATAAAAAAAAAGATGCAATCTTTCAGCAAGGAAATGAGTGATAAACCCACCTCCACAGAGATAGGAGAGTTCAAATTCTCCAGATTTGGCACAGAAAGTGGTGCTAGCAGTTGGGACCAAACTGTTATTTTGGTTTTCCATAAGGACAGACAATTCCCTAAAGACCCAGTATGACTGTAGGGATGACTAGCCCAGGTACGAAGGGGGGGGGAGGGCGGTCTGCCCTGGGTGCCACCCTGACATGGGGTGACAAAATGGCAGGCAGCACTCGTCACCGCGGGGCTTGCAGCATGCACAAGCCACATATCTCAGTGCCCACAGGCTCTGTACTGTGCGCCTGCCTCCCCCCCACCAGCTGTAGGGTGGCTGAGGCCCCGGTGTGCACCCCGTCCCTATGGGCACTGCGCGCCCTGTCTCGTCCCTAAGGGCACGGTCTTGTCCCTATGGGCACTGCGCGCCCCATGGCGCTCGGCACCCATAGGAATGGCACAGGATGCACGACAGTGCCCACAGGGATGTAGCGCGTGGTAGTGCCCATAGTGACGGCACGGGATGCTGAGCACCCTGTTCTGTCCCTGTGAGCGCCGAGCGCCCCACCCCTATGAGCAGTTTGCCCTGCCCCTATGGGCGGTTCACCCCACCCCACGTGCCTGAAAGGCTTCCTCCACCACTGGACTAGCCATGACTGTATTCTGCTCTTCCCCGAATTTATTTTGATCTCACACCTTGCCACTGTTCTCAATTGCGGCAACTTAAATATGAAGCAAAGACAGCACTCTAATCATACTCAAGAACCACCCCACCAATTGCACATTAAAGATCTGATAAAGGAGGGAGATTTTTATATATAAGTTAAAGAACTAGACTAAGTATTACCTACAAAGGTTCAATGCTAATATTGACAGCCAAAATACAGCTACTGACATTTATTACTTTTCTGGACAAGATGAACAAATTGAACAAATAGATAATCACTTAATGTCTAGAAAGCTCATTTATTATAAACTCAAAGTCCTTGGTTATAGGATAAAAGCACAACCTCCAAGTTTAGGGTTATTGGAGACAGAATGTAAAACTGAATCTGACAAAAATTACACCAGTATAGTGGGCAACAATTCTTAAAAAGAATTCCTCAAATAACCATTACTGGTTAAGAGTAATGCCATTACTAGGGTTTACAGGTTACCTTCATGCATGAGCATGGGGGAATCCCCACACATTTGCTGTAGAGAAAAGGTTAAATTAGGTTGTGCAAGTATCACACTGCTTACAAAGATTGCAAGCATGAGAAGATGCACATACTCAGTAACATTTGAGTTCAGGTCACTGAGCTGGCAAGTTAGATACGAAAAGAGAAATTACAAAATCCAGTCTTCCTTAATGAATTAAATTGCATATGAATAGAAGCAAAAATGTGTAAGTATTGGGGGCTTATGCTACCGTGGGACTATTGTGATTATTATTATGCTTTGAATGTGATTTTAATGGATACATCAATGATTACTGTATAATGTTGTAGAAAGCATATAAACAACATACATAAACCCATTCATTTGGAGAGTTGAAGCTGCCCTCTCTCTGAGGAGGTGGGTATTGCATGAAGTTCCCTGCTGTAAGACTGCAGCCAGTAAATGCAATAAATTAAGCACAGTTAAACTGAATTATTAGAAAATAATATCTGGGGGATAAAAAAGGTTGCTGCCTATTTTACAACCCCAAACTTTACATGGTCACAGCCTCTGAGATCAAACATTTTAGCTAGTTATTATAAAATCTGTGTAATTTAAATACATGTACTGATCCAAACTGGATTAAAAGACAGAAAATTGGTTAGAAGCATGATTTAAAATCCTAAATGAGGATCAATTGAATTAACTCACTAGAATATCAACTAAAACAAGGCCTTTAAGTAAGCTGCTCCAGCTTGTATAGGGCTACAATAAATATTGGTTTTGGACAAACCAGGAGAGTACATTAAAGCCCAAAGCCCTTGAAAATTCATTTTCCACATTTAATTACTGTACATGCATCCAGTTTATGTCTTTGCCAGTACATGTCCAAGATTTGGTCTGAAACGTTTTTTCCAACTTGCAACATTTAATCCATACAAAGTTAGTGGTTACAAATTGCAAACACATATGTAAAAAAACGATTTGATTTTTTAAAAAAATCATGTTTAGTTTGACAAAACAAGTATATCTTTCTTGAAGCAAGCATATATATATATATTTACATTCTTGGCACAATATTAACAAACACAAAAGACACTTACAGGGAAAAGACTGGTTTTCTAGAATTTGACACAGCCTGAGCCACAAAAGTACTTTTTGTTTCTGCAAATCCCTTCCCATGGAACAAGGGCCAATAACTTGGCAAAAACACTTGGAAGAGCAAGCTCAAGTGCTGCAAAAAGTTTTAAATGATAAAAAGGGGCAAGCTTAATGAAAGAAAGCCACATTGACATTTAAGAGAGAGGCTTTTTGCTGTTATTGCTACCGCAATGAGCTCAAGACAAGAAAATCATCACAGCAGTGATAGAAAGGAAAGAACCAGTTTGCACGCTTTCTTCAGTTAAAATGTTCTTTAAAAAATAAATAATCATCATCATTTTTTGCTTCCCATCTCCCCTCATAGGTATGCCTGGACTCCATCTGACAAATTTAAAAATAATGTTTAAGGTAATCCTTTCATTATTTGGGAGCATTGTGTTTGAAAATCATGGACCATCTTACATTCTCCTACACCGCAATAATATCTTAAGTATCTTGAAGGATAATGGTCTGAACTTTTCAATACAAAATAAATTTGAGCTAAATGTCTTAAAGCAGTACAATATCTGCATTTTGAATGTGTTACAAAGAAGAAGAAAAGATTATGCAGCACTAGATTTTTTTTGTATTTCAGGGTTTACAAATATTTACACTCCCTCCTCCCCCCCAAAAAAGTTTGTTTTATGTAGTGACTGGCCCTTTTAAAATTTTCTTTTGCTCCTTTACCCACAACATGGGTCACAAGCTATAGAGGGATAGAGGAGCTCAGGAACACAATTTTCCAGTTCTTAAAGTGCAGCACTGTAAATGATGAATGACTAAGAAAATGCTGGTGCCCTACATCTTAAATTAAGGGCAAAAAGCTTCCCAGACTCACTGCTGCTGGCCACCTGCAGACTTTTTTCTGGGACATGAAGGCAACTCTAGCTAAAGTATGAAATGATGCTGCTATCTGTACATAAGAGGCTGCATAAGGAAGTGCAGCTATTGCCATCCATGCCAGAACCGCACACACTCTACTTTGTAACATACTATTTTCTTCAGAATAGGTCAGGTGCCCCAGTCTCTGCCAAAGCATAGCTCTATCACTTGGCAAGGCAACGCTCTGCTGAAATGCCAATTGACTATAGTTTTCTGTTAATGGCCTACATTTAGTTAAAAGTTGATTCACAGCATTTAAAACTCACAGTACAAAATTTGTGAATTAGAAGAAGCTAGTCTAGCATGAGAAAAAGCAGTCAATATTGGCATTTCTGATAATGCAAGATTCTTCTCAGAGTCTTATTGTATCAGGTACTGCTTAAGAGTATCTGAAAGGTTTATTGCTCAACTTCATTAAGTGGTGCGATGGTAACAACGGCCACAGAATTCTGGGAGAAAATAAATAGAATAATTATACCCTCCACTAGCTTACTAGAGGCTAGCTGTTGCATGGAAATGCTGCAAAGCGTTTCCAAGTAAGCTCTTATTTAAAAAGGGAAAGTCAGGATTCTCCTTACATATTTTGCTGACCTTCAGCTTCAGAATACTTCAGCTTTCCACTGAAAACAGTCTTATGCTATCCAAAACCAAACATGATTTCATACCATAGTGACTGTTATAACAATAATCTCTAAAGCACAGCAATTCAAAGTAATTGATATTGTATGGGAAGCAGGTATGTGCCCTAGTGAGGACCGCAGTTCAAAAGTTCTGTCTTCTTTCTACCAATATTTGGTTGTCAAAGTGTCTTGCTGCTTTGGCGGGTCTACATAAATTGTATCTGCAACATATATAAAGAAAAACAAGCTGAATGAAAGTCATTAAGGTTACATATTTTTATTCACAAAATACTTGTAAACTGCTTTTTCATATATATTTTTAAAACAAAATTCTGGTGCACAACAATTCTTTTGTACATGCACACACTAGTAAAGGTAAAGGGACCCCTGACTATTAGGTCCAGTTGTGGGCGACTCTGGGGTTGCAGCGCTCATCTCGCTTTATTGGCCGAGGGAGCCGGCGTACAGCTTCTGGGTCATGTGGCCAGCATGACTAAGCCGCTTCTGGCGAACCAGAGCAGCACACGGAAACGCCATTTACCTTCCCGCTAGAGCAGTACCTATTTATCTACTTGCACTTTGATGTGCTTTCGAACTGCTAGGTTGGCAGGAGCAGGGACCAAGAAACGGGAGCTCACCCCGTTGCGGGGATTCAAACTGCCGACCTTTTGATTGGCAAGCCCAAGAGGCTCAGTGGTTTAACCCACAGCACCACCCACGTCCCACATACACACACTAAAACCATGTAAAAATTTAAAATCACAGATCACCTTCCATCTGCTTAATAATATCCCAGGAATATCTCTAAAAAGTTGTGCTGATCAATCAGAGGCTTGGGTGAAGCCCTGCTTCTTAAAGTTGAACTACAAGGTATCAAGTCTTAACTTTTGAACGTTCATCACAATAAAAGTTCCACTACTCTACTAACTACAGTAAAATACATCTTAATTGCAAATTAGGCAAACATTTTTTTTTGTCTGTTTTCAACAAAAAATCAAAATAAGAAACAAAGAACTGGTTTGTTTCCTGCTAGCAACACCCAGGCACAATCAGTTGCTGACAGACCCATTGCTGAAGGGCCCATAACTGCTTTTTTTTTTAAAAAAAAACATTTTAAATAAATATATATTTGATTCATTCTGTAACTCTTTTAGTGGAGCTGATCAAGCTCTATCTGAAAGTTTTAACCTGCCTAACTTTCATTAGGAGGGGGTCTCAGTGCTGTGAGGCAAGTACTTTAGGATCTGAGACGGTAAAAGAACATACCAGTATCCTTTCAAGCTCACGGACAGTTGAATATAAATAGTGATGGTGATGATGTTTTGCAGCCTAAGGAGCAGATTTGACCAATCAGGGGAAGTATATAAATATTTTAAAGTGGCAAGTGCTGTTAACAGTCTACAGGAATCATGAAGAGTTTCATCTTTATGCTAAGGAATATACTAACCTGTGTTCCAGAGATAGGTGCAAAAGGATTTGTTGGCCTTAGGCTGGTTTGGGTATATATCATAGGCTGCGGTGCCATAATAGGAGTAGCTCCAATCTGAGCAGGTACCTAAATGTCAGACAGAAACAGGAATGTATAAAGTCATTTACTGATCCTCTGAGCTTGAACATGGTTGCTCTATCTATATATTTTGAAAGCTAAACAAATTCTAGTTCCCTTTCAGCAACTTAACGCCAAAGCTCTCGAGGCTAGGTGCAGAAGCCGCTTATGCATGAACACAGTACTCCTACTGCTGAAGCGGCCAGTTTCTGCACTCTTCAGACAGTGGTTTCATGTGGTCTTCAACAGAGTCAGACCACTAATCCATCTAGCCCAGTGACATCTATTCTTACGGGAAGCAGCTTTCCAATGAGTCTGGCAGAGAAGATAATTTTCCCTGCCTGAAATCTGAGAGAGATGGAGGATTGAATTTGCTTGCAAGAAACTGAAATGCCTCAGAAGTGTGTTGACCAGATAATTCCACCCACCTGTAATGGCCAGCTTCTATAATAAATTGTCATAGAGCAACATGAGCATAATTGTAAATGCAGGAGTTCAGATACAGCCAAGGTATTTCACCTCTTTGGAATTTGTACATAAATGGTGATGGTGGATTAAGTTACAACTTGAATGCACTTTTAAACACCACCAAATGAATGGGCACCAAATAATAAACACCACCAAACGAATGGAATCAGTTACATAAAATATGACTAAAATTCTGTTTTAGCCTTAGATTTCCATACCTAAGCTATTGTGGACATCCTTATAAAAACATGGTGGAGACAGAATATTTGTGTCTGTTTCAAGAAAGAGATGAGGAGGCTAAGATAACTTCCTTGGGGAGGGACAAACTAGTGAAAAGGTCTTGCTCTAAGGGGATGCTAAAATTGCATCCATTAAAAGATGTTAAGACCACACTGGCAAATCTTAAAACGTGGTCTGGGGATAATATAAAAGACATTTCTTAGGACATCCAAGTAAAGCAGTGGGAAAAACTTTATACCACACTTTGATTAAAATGTTGGTAAGTACTGGGAAGCAAGATAAAAAATACTTCAGTGACTTCCCTTGTGCACGCAGAAGCTTTTCAGACTACTTTACAATGCAACAGAATAACAAAAGAATTAGTACTTGAGATTTCAGGCTCATTAGACTGCTGCAAATTACGATGTATGACATTCAAAATAGAACATCTTCTCAATGTATTATATAAATATAAAGAGTGAATATTCTTACCATTCCATACACAGGCACTTGAGGTGTATTCAGTGGGTAGGTTACTGGAGCAGGTACCTTTGACAGTGGGGGGGGGGGAGATTGCATATAAAATTTGGCTACAAATTCCACTGCTAACACTGAAGAAATTGTATAAAATGCATCTTATTTTGCAGGATAGGAACTCGCATATCCAAGATAAGGTACTCCATTCTAGCACAGCAAAAAGGAGGAGGGACAGAAAATTATTGGGAGTAGTAGGATACCAAAACTAGAATGACTTTAGCTGGAAACAAGACAAGCTAGTTATGAAGTTAATTATCCTCAGTCTTGCACACCATGTAACTGTACATTCAAAAAGAATTAAAGCAATGTGGCTGAATGAAATTACGAGGCAGCTATATTATCTGACTGCTCTTTTGTACAGAGAAAGTTCTCTTTCCATATAAGGAAGGAATAGCTAAGGAGAATATTTTCATTAATTTGATTCATGCTTTTCAGCTCAGATTTGAAGCAACCAGGAAGCATAATAGATATCTAAGAAAGAGCTACCATTTATACACATAAGAGCAATTCACACAGAAACAGTAAAGCTGCAATCTGTGCTACTACAAACAAGTTAGAAGGCATCAAGCACCTGTTACTGGGAGCTGGAATACAAGGCTATGAATTTTTGCCATATCTGCCAGGATCCTATCAAAAATAAAACACCAATCCACAAAGAACTGGAGACCAGAAGTGTACATGTACCAGGGTTTATAGGGCTGTTTCTCTTCAGCTGCTTCTCCAAAGCCCTTTAATTTCAATTTAGTACACATTAGCTACCTTCAGAATACAGTATTTTTCTTCTGCAGCTTACAACACTAAAATCATTTAAAGTAATAAAATATAAACATCTTGAAGGGGAGTCTCAAAGCCAGTTTATGATGGCTGTAAAGTGCTCAGAGAAAAACAAGGCAACAATTCCACTAGGGTAGCACCAGCCCCTAGTGTGCAATTAAGTAGTTCTTTGGATTCTGGCCAATATTTTTATCACAAAAATACTTTAAAAAATACAGAGAATCACATCTAGAAGGTACTAAAGTATTTACATGTTATACAAGATGCACTGTAACCTTCAATTTATTTTATGTCCAAATCCTCTCCCTTGGATTCTAAAATTTCATGCCAAAGCCTTACTGGTAAATTCCTCTCAAAATTTTGACAAGAATGCTTTGTGAAATACAGGGGAAAAGCAAACACACAAACAATTTAAAGGCTGAAAATACTGTAAGTATTACCATCTGTGGAGCAGGAGGAATAGGGACAGTATTCCATGTAGTTGAGGTGCTTGTTTTCGCTTGCCAGTTGGTTCCACCAGTAAGTTTCTTCTCTGTAGGCTGATTCCACTGCATATCAGATCTAAAAACGAATTGAAAGCTGAGCAGTTACATATGGAGAACAGCTGAAATGATACTGCAATATACGGAACTGTGCTGTTAATCACTAATTTCTTTTACCTGCCACTATAATTACACCTCACGGCCCCTGGATCATAGCATTTGGTATATGTAACTTTTTAAACACCCCATCTACTTTTTATTAAATTCATAACTGCAAAATAAATTACTTCCTCCGTTTGTTTCAAGGTGTGCTTACTTCAGAAAGAGCCTGGCAAGTAAGAGAGCCAAATTTCCATAAAACTTTGTGAGTTACACTGGTAAGGTAGCAGATAACTCAGCTGGCTTTATACATCGGAAACTGCTCTCACAAAGCAGTTCCCAGAGGTTTAGGCAAATTTTAAATCATACCAACCAGCCCACCACCTGGTCAAAACAATATTTTTATTAGCAATGTTAACAATTCACCTGCGCCAGGAACATCCCACACCCTGTGCCTTATTGATGGCATCCCTACACCCAAGGTGTGAAGCACGACTCAGAGCACATGGTGGCAAGTTTGATGTCACTGCACTTACAGGCAAATTCTATTTGTGATTTGTTTTATAGTCAATTAAATTAGACTTTTAACATCTTTTACTCTGGGACTTCTTCTTTACCTGTTTTAGTTATTGATTATAGCAAGATATATATGTTAATTTTTGAATGTTTAGAATTAAAACATTTGGATTTTTTTCCCTCTAGTCAGAAGAGACTGGCAGGATGGTGAAAGTTTTACAAACCTTTCTTTTCCAATACTTGAACAATAGTGCTATTCATGAAATCAGTTGCGTCACATGTTTTTGGAGTGGGATTTGTGCCCCAACCCTGGCCCGGAAATGACTACCAGAACAGCCAGGTGTTACATGGGGAGATTGGGTTTGTTTTTAATATTTGCTTAATTTTGTATTTTTAGCTGGATGTTAAAACTGGATGTTTTCATAAATTATATGGAAAAAAGAGGTTCCCAAGACTTCACTTGGCTTAGTGTAGATTAAACTCCCACTGGCAATTAGAATGCTCTCCACAGACTTATCAACTGAATACAGATAATAAGAAATAATGAATTATTAGGAATCGTTTAAGGGAGGCGGGAAGTTACAAATAAGGGAGATGAGCCAGAAGTTGTAAAAAGATGGCTTGTAAATACAAAGATGTATAACTGAAAATGTTCAGGTTTTTTTAAACTTTCTTTCTTTTTCTTCTTATGTTTTTTATTTCTTCTTCTTCTCTATTTTTTTTTATTCTTTTTCTATTTTTCTGTATGTATGTGTATTTGTAATATGTAACCAAAATAAACAAATAAAAATGCACTACCTTGAACCCCTGGGCTTGTACGAAGGCAGGCTATAAATCTTCTTAATAACTCAAAACAATCTTAAAAAGCTATTGCTGAATGTCTCATTTTGAAGGTTAAGGTCTGTTCCATTAGGCAATATTTGCTCTCACAGAATGATCGTATTGGCACAACACTGAATATTAGAAAATTCTGTGATAGCTCAGCAATGCGAACACAAGTCAAAGACATTTTTATCAATATATAATTAGAAATTATGAAATTAAGGAATATATGTCTCACTTTTTCGATGGTGTTCCTCCAAAGCCAAGATCTGTAATAAAACACCAAAAAAAATTTAATTAAGATTTAGAATTCCTTTCATAATAAACATAGGGAAACCTTTCTTTAAAAATGAAAGTGTTAAACTTACTTCCAACCAGATTAGCAAGTGAAGAATCAAGGTCATTGGCCAAAATCTTCCCACTGTGCTGACCAATTAAAGCTACTCTCTGATTTTGAGCTTGTACTGTTGGTTGCAATACATCATCTGTAAATTAAAGACTGGGTACAAAGGAGATAACCTTTTTAAAAAAGAGTATTATTGGTTTGCAGCTATCATTTCAACTGGTAACAGAAGGCAAAAAAAGGGAACCACCACCCAGAAATCCCCTTCTCCCAATAAAATGCCACAACCCTTTTTGCCTAGTTAAATTAGTTGTATATGCGATAGTCTGCTTACATCCACAGATGTAGGAATAAGAGTTACATCTATACTGTGATACTCACTGAAATGTCAGAATGTATATTTTGGCGAAGCTGGGATGTGCAAACCCACCTAAGCACACTATTTACCGAAAGCAATGGAAACTGAATTCTAGCCAGTATTAGCTTTTATGTACAGTTTCCATTTCAAAAGAGCTTAAGGATTAGACAAGATATAGGTTAAACCCCACATTATTCCTGGAAAAAATGATTCTAGACAAAATTCTAATAAGCTGCTGGAATGTAAGATTTACACTTCAAAGATTTAAAAAGGAATTCTTAAACCCTGGATTTTCAAGCAGTCTTGAAAGTGTACAAAATATTTTAATGCACACAAAGATAACCGCAGTTTCTCCTATGTATATGGTGGTTTGACAATTGCACTTTCTTAGAGATGTAAAATTAGAAAGCACAAACCGAAACCCACACACAACCATCAGTGCAGGAAATGGACTTGCCCAAGCAGCACCAAAAAGAGGAAATTTACAAAACTGGGGTGGGCGTAGATGGGGAGGTCATAATGTTTATTTTATCAGAATAATCAGTTAAAAGAAATTAGATAGCAATGTTTCAGTTATAGCCTTCAGGTGTCTTAAGTACTTTAAAGCCAGCGTGTGTGGTAGTTTGAATGCTGGAATTAGGTACAGCAACCTAATCGGCCACTATGCTTCCTGGGTGATCTTAAGCCACTCATCATCTCTCAGACTAACCAACCTCAAAGGGTTGGTGTGAAGAAAAGGGGGGAGTGCCATCTACATTGGCCTGAGTTCTCCAGAAGAGGGGAATGATAAAGATCAAAAAAAGTTTTTTAATGCAAGGATCATGTTCTTAGCGTTAGGCAAATATAACAGCTAAGAACTGCAGGCATGTTAAAACACTATGATGTAATGGTCCTTAGAGACCGGCTGTTTGCCTTCCCCTGGCAATGTTTGTCTTAGAAGTGGTGGTTCCTATAGAGAAGCATTCAGTGTTGGAGGCAGTTGCTGGGGAGTAAGAATGGGGAGTGTTCCTGCACTTTGCTCAGCCACTGTGAGAACAGGATGCTAGACTATTATTATTACCCATCCTTTACCCTCAAGGCAGATTTCAGCAATTAAAGCACAATGTGAAAAACAAGCAACTTAAAATAACAGAAATAGGTTGGGAACTAAATATATATTTAGCTCAGGTGTCAAAAGCCAGGTTAAAGAGATGTATGCCTTCAACATTTTCTGAAAGCTGTATAATGAAGATACCAGACACATCTCATGGGGAGAGAGTTCCACAATTTAGGGTCTGTCACAGAGAATGCACTCTCCCAGGCACCCCACCCCAAGCTTCTGGGGGCAGTGGAATAAGCAACAGGGTCCCCTCTGCCAATCTTAACACCTGACAGGGCTTGCGGGGAAGAATGCAGTCTTTCAATTATTCCGGGCCTGGGTGTTTTAGGGCTTTACTCACTAATTATGAGCACCTGGGAACAAACTAGCAACCAGTGCAGCTATTTTAAAACAGGAGTTATATGAGATCTAAACAGAATCTGGCTGCTGCATTTGGGACCACTTGAAGTTTTAGAGTTGCCTTCAAAGCTAGCCCCACATGGACCACATCACAGTAATTGAATCTGGAAGTTACAAGAGCATAAAGTGCGGTGGCCAAGTCATTTCTGTCCAAACGGGGCCATTGCTGGCGGAACACCCAGAGCTGGAAAAAGGGGTTCTGGTCACAGAAGTCACCTGAGCTTCCAGTGACAGTGTTGAATCCAGGAACAGGCCCAAGCTATGGATGTGCTTCTTCTGAGGAAGTGCAACCCCATCCTGGATGCCTGCTCGGTTTTCTGATCTGGGTCTCTAAATAGGCCCTGATCAAACAGGGCTCATCTTATGTTCCAGTATGTTTTAAGACAATACATTCCTATGGTCACAGGAGTTGAGTTTTGTCCTCTGCAATCTAAGATAGTTCCACATTCATTTCAATTGAGGGCTCTGATCTGGGCATGTATTCTTTTACAATCATATTCATTCCCTCCCTTGCAGTTGAACACAATATTGAGTGCCCAGGAAACTCTGGAAGCATGTGCATTTGAGGAGGGTAAGAGAAGCATTTTTGGTCTGTACACCAATCAGACTAATCTCTGCACGAACACCTTTACAAGTGCTCATTGAGGAGCAGTTTCCTGCTCACAACCTATAAATGCCCAGGTGGCCTTTCTATGTAAAATCATTGCTATGAGTAAGAAGAATGCTGCCTTTCAGAGGAGAACCCTAAAGCCCTTGATTTTACTTCCTGGGTTACACTTAAGGGCAGAGACCAGGGGTAGCACAAACTTATTGATGTTTACAGAGAACAGAATGCTGTGCTATTCAGTGGGGCACACTCCCAGGTTAAGCATACATAGTATTGCAGCCTTAAGCTTACAATCACTTTATTAACTTACCCATTGAAATCCATGATCCGGAATGCCACATTGAAATATACCAAAAATAAAGAAAAGGACAATCACAATGGGTATTAGATTAGCAGGAAACAGAACTAAGCACTTGTACTTTGGGGCAGGTAACTTTTTTCTAAAAGACAATTCAATCAGAAACATTCTAAGGAGCTTAGAATTTCTAAATTTAAATTATTTAAGTCCATCAGTTTAAAAAGACAGGCACCCTCCAGCGAATAAAACCATTTGATACACCATTTAAGCAAAATTAAAGTATGACTTCATCCCCATGATTAGGGAACATGGTGAGTCAGCAAGTGACTAACTAGCAAGTAGAAAAGAGCAAAGACTATTCTCCCCTCCTCTTGTGGCTGAGCTTTAATGTCTGCTGCCCTCCAATTGTTTTGGGATTCCAATGCCCATCAACCCCAGCCAGAATGGCCAACGGTCAGGGATGATGGAAGATGTAGATCAGCAATATCTTGAGGGCCACAGGTCTCCCCAGCCTAATGGAAATGCCAACAACAACATTTAGCAGCCCAGGACTCTGAGGAAAGGCTATTCATGCATGTTCAAGGAAAGGAAACATACAGAGAAAAGTTATGGCTGAGCAATAAATGACAAGAAGGAAATTTGCCAGACAGGTTTATTCATTTGCTTCCCACTCCTTAGCCACTAGCTGTCCATACATGTGAAGTATTGGCGCTCTGTCTTCCATGCATTCTGGAAAGCAGTGTTTTACAGATTGACATTATATAAAATAATTATCTGATAAAAAGGCAAATACTGAATCCAATGACCTATATAACTAGACAAATAAAAGTAGCTGCTGGCTTTATAAAATGCAGAAATGTGAAACACATTAAATAGCTTTACCTGTTGCAGTTCTAAATTCTTGTACTGCTGATTTGCCACCAAATACAGCATCAAAATCCACATTGACTGTTGAAGAGGCAGTATTCTGTGGTACCGAATTAAGGGGATATCCTATAAATGATAATAAAAATTATTGGTACTGTTGTCATTAAATAGGTCTGCAATTCTAAGAGGCTGATGTTATGTAAACATTTATATGAAAAGTACAGGGTAGTGTAGAGAAAGAAAGGAACAAAGCAGATGCCAGATTTAAGAAGGGGCATCTAGTGAATTATAGAACTTTGGAAACCCAATCTCATTCATATATATATATATATATATATATATATATATATATATATATATCCTTTTTTAAAAAAAGTTATGGTCATGAACATGTCAAAAGTAACACATGCAATTTTGCATATTTAAAGTGCACAATTTTGATTCTTAATTAAAATTGTCACAGTTATCTGACCAACAATTAGCAGTTGTAATGTGGTTTTGAGTTGAAACTGAGAAAATTAATGCAGAAACTGAGAATTAATACAATTAGAAATATTAGAATCACTATAATAATGTATATTTAGAAAGAAATTAGAGGATATTTTACCACTAAACAGTTCCACTGTTTGTTTGGAGGTAAAGGTGGATGTCACAAAAGGGGTGGTACTTTTTACAGCTTCTTCAACTGGCTTCATATCAAAGAGGTCCAGGTGGGGTGGAGACCCAACACAACCATTTGTGGATGAGAAAGTTCCTTTCAGATACAGCATTAGGTTGAAAGAAAGGGAAAGAAGTAAAACTAGAACACAAGTAGTACTCAAGAGAGAAGACACACTGAACAACATGGGGAGTTCACAGAAGCAGGATGGTAAGGACTTAACACGGTTTTGTATAAGGCTGTTTCTCATTGGTCTGCTCACCCAAAAATTACTGAATGAAATTCATACCAGTTTTGTCTTTCATACAAAAATGCACAACCCTTTGGGAGCGGGAAACATATATTACACCAGAACACACTTCCAGGTCTTTAGACCAAGCAGTTGCTATTTCTACTTGAGCCTCACTGACTTGCTCACAAAATACACCTTGCATTCTACCAACACAGATTCATCCTTGGCTGTCAATCTAAGTCTGCTTTAGGTATAAAGTAGAGATGGAATTCTCACAACCTGTCTCTGCATTACATCTGAACCTTTGCTTGCTCTGCACTGGAATGCTAGCCACTGTTTCCTGGTAGACGTATTTCTAACTTCTGGGGGCAGGTGGTTAAGCTGTCCACTTGTTAACTTTTCTCATAAGTAGAGTGACCTGTAGGGTTTTCTGGCACTACATTTTCCTTCCCCAAACCTCTGACTCAGAGGTGTATGATGCACAAGAGAGGATATCTGTAAGTACGAGTTTGTGACATGATCTTACTGTGCCTATAGTTGAAGCTGGGAAGCAGCATCTCAACAACCAGTTTGGACTGTATCTGTACTATAACCGAATTTTCTATGTGTTGAGGACATAACTATTTTTACTCCTGTACATATCTGTTCTATATAGCAGCCTTATTTAATTCCATCACTAACCAGAATCCTAATGAGAGGAAGACATTCAAGTTATAATTATGGGCAGAGGCAACTCCGTGTAGACCAAACTTCCTACCTCAAGTTGTTCTGATAGCAGCTAAGCATTTGGATGTAGAACTCAGAAATGCAAAATGGGACAGTTACAAATACCCACAAACCACAAACATTCTGTTATGTTCTCCGCTCCTGTTACATGTTTCATTTACTATGGAAAACTGGTTCACAATGACCTAACAGTTCAGAACACACACCAGGAGATGAAGAGAAGATGTTACACCAGGGCCATGTGGCAGCGGGGGGGGGGGGGAGCAGCCGGGTGCACCTGCCCTAGGCCTCGGGGGGCTCCGCCAGGGACTAGCTGCTTTTTTTTTGTTTGACTTTAAAACTTTATTCTAACAAGGCCTGTGTTACACCCTATGTAATGTACCCTCAGCAGACAAAATTTGCAGATGTTTATGTATCTAATAAAACTAGGAAGAAAAACAGCAATAATTTTGGGGTACAATAATAGCTGCTGTTATCAATTACATGTTTCTCTGCCACAGCTATTAATAAAGGCAACTGGATTACATGACAACATAAGATTAGCTGTGCATTCAGGAATGTATGACAATCTGAAAGGGTAAAGACAATTAATTCCAAGGACTGTAAATGTTTTGTTTAACCACAGCAGTAAACTTACCTCCCCAGGCACTGCCTGCTGATGTTGCTATGGCTGGAGTACTCTGTACCGTTGGAACAAATGCAGGTTGGAGATCAAAGAGATCAGTAGAAAGGTTGGGCATGCTGAAAGTTCCAAGAAGGTTGTCAGCTATAAATGGCATACTTAAGCAAGAGGAAGTTTATTATGCTGTTTGAACATCTGAACATTAGACAACTTCAAGAAATGCCTGCATATACATCCACTGACATGAGAGAAATAACTTGAAATTTCACTTTACAACACAAATTTGATTTGATGAGATCCTCCAAGAATCCTCCTCTCCAAGGTAGATTTTGTTCACAACAATAAAGCAAGTATTAAACCCACTGTCACCCCAACAATACTGTCAATGCCAGGCTTGTGCTGCAGAAGATTCTGTAGCCTTGTTTGGACTCCTCTTTATAGGCCTTCCAATAAATGGTGAAGGAAGGCTTTCAGCATCTGACCTTTTTAGTAACTGGTTTTATTTGACCATTTTAATCTTCAATTGGTTTTAATATTTGTTCTGCTGGTGGTGGTTTGTAACATTTTAAGGTGGAATTTTTATGCGGCTTTTATATTGGTTTTATTTATTGTTCTTGTGGCTGTTGATTTTCAACTGCAGGATAAGCAGGATATAACTGCTAAACTGGAAAAAGTCTACAATCCAGTTGTTGACTGGGTGAGGTCATTATTAATGCATGGAGGAATGCCATATTAATTTAAGGCTGGAAGTTTGGACAGCACTATGTACAACCTTTGGTGCCTGATCTCATACATTCATTTCTCATTGCAAAGTCAGATTTGAGCAACTTCTTTTACATTTTTTTCTTGCTGGTATCACTTCTATGTTATATACTTTATGTAAAAATGACTGTATATGTCTTGACGTTCAGTATTCAATCCTAATTTTTCAATTAATTGATTACAAAGATTATTGTAAAAGGGAAGGAGAAAGGTTACAATTGCTTTTTTAACAAAGGAACTTAGTCAAGTTTCTCTTCAGTAAAACAATGAATGAGAGTCTAAAACCTTTATGCAAATGAAGTGCCTGTTCTCTTCAATTCCCACAAAGCATTCTGAGTTTCCACTTGGGAATGCTTTCCAATACCATAATATGAAGAAGTTCTGACTCTAGATTATTTGTACCCGATATTGAAATATTCCTCACCTATTGGTGGTTGGAGCAGGTGTTGCAAATAGGTCAACAGCTGCAGCATTGGTGTTTACACTCTTCCCTGATAAAGTGCTTGGAGAGGCAGATGTAGAAGTTGAATTTGACACCACAGAAATCTCTCTCAATCGCTGTTCCTAAAAGAGTTGTGCAAGATAATTCAAATTTTACATTATGTGAGTTTTTCAGAAAGCAAGTACACCAACAATGAAACTTAACAATCTTGCGAAGTTAACCCACATCTCCATTCTACAGAGTGTCATGATGTAATCCAGCCATATTCCACTGTCATGAAAATCAGTGAGACTGTCCTGTTCATGAGTTAAGGCCATGATCCAGCCAAAGCTAACCACTTTCAAATCACATTGATTTCATGAAGAATTTGGTTGGCTCTTTCCACACCAAGCTCAGTGAGATGTGGAAATGCTCAGCTTTGGCTTGATCTGTGAATCCAAGATTTTTAAAATAGATCAGAGATTTGATGTGATCAAAATGAAAACTAAGGCTGCAGCATATGGTCAGTTCCCAAACACTCAAAGCACTCTTTCTCACTTACACACACACACACACACACACACACACACACACACACCCTCTCACTTTAACAAGACACAGAGCCAAGTTACTTTTTACAAGGGTATATGAAGTGCAGCAGCCAAACTAGCTTACACATTTTCTGACTCTGCATGTCCAACAAAACCAGAAGCAGTACCTTCAGTGCTTGAAGTCTAGCTTGCTCCTCCTCCAATGCCTGCTGTTTCTCTCTTTCGTCCATTTTAGTGAAGGACATTCCTGTGTTGGCAAGTGTAGAAACTGCACTGGATAGGGTGCTTGCTCTGAAATTTTAAAGGAAAAGGACCACATATTTAAGATCTTTGAACTCGAAGGAAGCTTCAAGCATCACCTAGATAGTTCACGAGTAAGGGGGAAACAGGACAGAATTCAGAACACTACAATGTTAGTCTTCTCCAAATTAACCTGGCAAAGAATGATAGAAGGGCATAGCATCTGGGATCCTATGTACACTTACCTGGGAAGAAAGCTCACTTAACTGAGAGGGACTTAAATCCAAGTAAATGAGTGGGAAACATATCTCAAAGTATCCATGTTTACCATGCTTTTTATGCACTTAAACTGGATTACAAAATACAACAAATTACAATAAAATAAGCACAACATATTACAGTTGTTACAACAGGCAGAAAAATTATTAGATAATCCACTGAGACCATCAGCATTCTCAAGTGGTCCATGGTTGTTTGGGAACCACTGGTTTAGAGTATACTTCGCAATGAAAAATGATCTGGTTTGTCTGCAAATCCAAAGTAAATCCAAATAAAGATTTTTAGAGTGCTTACAAGAGATAAGACAGATCTCAAAGGGAGGGTAATTCCACACGTATGAGGCAGCTACCAAGATGGCCATATGCATGTAGACAGTACTAAGTTGTTTAGGTGGAGAACTGAGGAATTCACCTCTTTTTGTGTTTTTTTCAGGGAGTGTGGGGGAAAAAGAATTATTTTTCCAATTTCAGCCCATAATTCCACCCACCCACTCTTAAAGGCAGATGATAGCAGCAGATGCTTTGGGCTAATTATACAATTCAATAAATCTTCTGTGCAACTGTAACAGCCTGCTTTGCATTATTGCTTTGGTGTTATCACCCACTTTTGCCCTTACTATTTGAGAAGAAACAATTCTGCTACATTACATTGAAGTCATAAAAAATAAGACTATAAAAGAGATGGGAACATCCTATACTTCAACACTCCAATATGCCAATAATCAATACTCTGGTTGCAGTCTACCTGCCTATTTATTACCTGCTAGCAGCTGAAACTTCCTTTGTCTTCTTCCCTTCCAGTGAAGCCAGATGCTGCTCCAAAGCTTCAAGCAGACTGCTGGGAGCCTAAAGTGAAAATTCTTATCAAATGTATGCAGGATTGCAAACTACTACTACTTCTTCTTTACATTTTCCCACTCCAAATACAAAAGAAATTACTTTTATGTAAGGTACATTCATAGAGAGGAAAGACAATGGCCTCAAAGCCTCCACATCTACTTTCCACCATAATCTCATAACTGAGTGAAATGAACAGTGGCTGCCTTACATCAGGTCAGACAATTTGCCAATAGGACCCAGCATTGCTGATTCTGACGGGCAACAGCTTGCCAGGACCAAAGGCAGAAATCTTTTCCATTATCTCCTACACGGTCCTTTTTATTTTGAGCTTCCAGGGACTAAATCTGGGTCCTTCTGCAGGCAAAACATTGCTCTCTCTGTGAGCAAGGAACCCTCTCCTGGTTTTGTTTTGTTTTGTTTACATTTAGGCAGGAGGCTTGTTATAACATTTCTGTCACCATCTTCCAGATGAGTTGTTTTCAGGAACTATCCCAGAGAACCGTAGGAGCACCTCAGCAATACCAGTTCTTGAAGTGAAATCGGTTAGCCCTGACAATTCCACAGTGAATTTTTCAGTTTATTATGTTGGTATGCTGGAGTCTACACTGGAGTGAAACGTTCCTTACATTTACTTGTAAAAAAGATTCATCAGCAAACAGCTCATTAACTTCTACAGTAGACAAAATGATCAGAAACAAGAGCACATGATGTGCACAACTGAAGAATGCTGAATTCATATTAAAATGGCTCAGCTCCATAAGCTACCTGAGTGTCATTTTGTTTTACTAGATGCTCACACACAGGTAAATGGAGTGGATTGCATTTCTCCAAAACATGGCACATATAGTATTTACAGAAAAAATTGGCTGTTCTGCAAGGGCTCATACTAAGCCTCCCAAAGTAAAAGAAAACAACTATTATGCCACGGTAATAGTTCTAAAGAGCTAACTTGCAAAAGTTGTTCCAAAGGCATTAGACAATGTATTAATGAAGATTCCTGTATTGTGCACCACTGTAGCTTTGATTCACAGGGGGTGGCATGTTAACTGCTTGAAAGAGAGTAGGTAAATCAATTCAACATCTCCTGGATGCATACTAAGGCTGGATGCACACTAAGGTGGTTGCACTTCATTCCCACTGAAATAAATCACTGAAGCTTACCCAAAGACTGGGGTGATCTGCATTGATTTCACGGTGTCTGCTCTTAACATTGGATATCACCTATTGTTTTTCTTTGCCCATGTTTGCATTAAAAACAAAAAACAAAAACCTCCCCACGCTTCTATAGCCTGCATTATTCAGCAGGGCTCCACACAAACACAATAGTCCTAGTTTTGATCCCAGTTTGTCAGATTAAGATTCAACATGTACAGAAGTCTGAAGCCATTCAGTGGGGTATTAATGGTGTGACCCCCAAAAATGTGGGGACACACACACAACATTTTAAAGAAGGGACCCACTTCAGGGGCATGCAGTCAAAAGGAGTACCTTGACTTTACTAGGCACCCAAGTCATTAGAACAGTCAAGAAGCCAGAAGGGCTGACAAAGCAATTGACACATTATGGGGGCTGTCTCATTCGACTGGTATGACAGAAACAGACAGGAGTTAAGCAACTGTAGAGGCAACAATAAAAATAAGGGGACAGAGGGATGACATGCGCAAGTAGGTACAAAATGCCTATTTGGGACAAGAAAAGAAACAGAAGAGCATGGCATGGTGCCAGCAAATGGAAAGATCCACGAAGATTAAGAGGGATCTACGGAACCATTTGATGCAATGTTGTAACATCGGCAGCATGTGAACTACTGTATCAGATTCTGAGCTGGCTAGCAAGAATTTTTCACTCTGTAGAGCTGTCCTACAGGAATTAATTCTGTACACCCCCCATTATGTGAACACGTGGGGCTATTTTACATTGAATCAGACTGTTGTTTGGTTTAGCCCAGTGTTTGGCTCTCTAACCTCTTTAAGTTAAATTCTTGCCTAACTTTGCTAACTGTATCCTACAACTAGAGATCCTGGAGATTGAATCTTGGGCCATTTTCAGATAAAGTTTGCTCTGCCACTGAGCTATAGGCCTCATCAAGTCTTTGTAGCTGTGGCTGCAACTTCTGAATAATATGCCTGGTGTATGAGCACCAGCAAACCTCATAGAAGAAACTATATAGTTTCCATAACCAGGAGTTTATACCTATGTCAGCACCCAAAGGACAACTTTAGAGTACTCCATTTTCTACTTTTTATTTGAGCAGCCAACTCCCTCCCTGGCTTTCAATTACATTTTTAAAAAAAATCTCTGAAACACACAGGAACATTGGAAGCTGCTTTATACAAAGTCAGACTATTTGACTATGTTGCCCAATATTGTCTACTCTGATGAGCACAGGCTCTCCAGGTTCCCAGGCAGAGAGATTTTACTGATTTTTTAAAAAAAGGATATTTTGCCAAGCATGTGCTCTTCCATTGTGCTATGGTCCCCTCCTGAGCAAGGGGAGGGGAAAGCTGTTCAGCAAGTGAAGTAGTTGTACTGCCCCGCTTGCTCAGTTTGTGGAAATTGCTGATTAAAACAAAGCACCAGGTTTAGGTATCCTACCCCATGTGTTTTTAAGAGTGGTGTTGTTGTTTTTAAATAAACACCAAAAATTTCTAGTAATAATATTCTCCAAAACAGCACAGGAAAAACAAAAGCATTAATTGTTACTGAGCACATTACCTATATGAAGCAAAACAGGTTACAGGAAAAATGGCATGTATTTCCATATATAGTATATATGGAAGAAAATGATTTCTCAGAATGTATAGAATGGAACACTAACTATTAAAATCACAAAAGGACACAGGACTTGGGGGTTAAATTAATATGAAATGTACACTGACCTGAGTAAGATCTGGAATGTCACCCTGATCAATTCCAACTTGCTGGGTTCACAAAAAAGGAAAAAAATGTACATTACTACATGCAGTGGCAATGAAAAGAAAGAACTGTGGATCTGAATGTCTACATAAAAGCTAAGGGAACAGGGAGGACATGGAGAGCTTTCTGAACTGGTACAACTCTAAATGCAACTTCTAAGCTAAATTTTATATGGAGATCCTGAAAGGTATTTCTTAAGATTTTATGTATTTCAGTTACCAGAAATAGTAATAAATAGCTTGTCAGAACTTTGGAGGAAAAATATATTCAATAGATAGTTTTTAAAAAACCACAACCTTTGTTCAACAGGCATTTCTTAGTTGATAAAAATGAACAGAAACAGAGCTTTCAAAATATACCCTTAAATGTACATAGTTTACATTCAGCAACATACATAACTTGCATGAAATTGTGATCATAAGCACTTATTACTGTACCAGTCCAGAGAGCTAAATGAAATACTACTAATGCTACTGGATTTATTTACCTCTGCCACTTTGAGGAATTCTGACAATTTGGTCATTCTGGCTAAGAATTTTTTGTAAATATCCAGACCTTCTTTGCACTGGTTCTTCTTCATATCAAAATACTTTTCTGAAGCATGAAATTCAAAGAAAAAATTGTTTGTAAATAAAAGAACAGTAACATAATATTATTATTAATAAAGTGGTATGTTAGACTTAAAAAGGCTAGGTTTGGTACTTTACTATTTGAAGATGTCACTAACTGATTTCAACTTTATTTAACAGCAGTTTTAGCCAAGACCATAAAATGAATCCACCAATAACAGTTAAGTTTATTCAACAAGTGCCCTTCACAGGAACTTCACTGACAGAAGCAGGGATTGCAAAGCCTGAAGAAGAACTGAAGGTCAGCTGAAAAAATATATCAGCAGCTGAGGATGAATACACTAATCAAAATCTATTGCTATTGCTAGTGTGCGTCTCAGAAGAGGCCTACAATCTTCTGGTTTACTGCACACACATTAAATTTGTTTGAGTTTAGAATACTGTAGGAACCTAATTAGTAAGCCAATCATATTCAAACACTGACAAACAAGCTTCCATATCTTCCAAACAATCAGAACATCAATCAAAGCCTTAACTACACTGAAAATAATAAAATATATATATAAAGCACTTTCTGAGCATAAGCATGCACTCTTGCTGTCATCACACCCAAGAACTTTTACATATTACCATGGCCATCACTGGAGCATAAAATGAGAGCACACACACACAAAAGCTTTAAGTGTTTTTGCCAAGTTACTCCAGCCACCACTACCCTTTAAAATCAGATAAACACAACAAAAGAAAAGACAATAGAGACCAGCTATTGAATTCTGCAGGGTGAAATGAGTCTTCCCTAGACATTGGCTTAGCACTGACGTGTTAAGCTATGTCTATGAATACTTCAGCTGCCTAGTAGTTTAAAAATAAAATAAGTTTCTGGCACACTAGAATTATGTGTACTGTTATGAGAAGGAGTGCAACAGAAGAGATAATAGGCAGGACTATTAAGGTGTTGGTCATCCGTTAGCTATGTGCACATGTTTAAGAGAAACTATTTGAACATGGTGTAAGTATAAAAGTAGTGAATGGGCTGGCTTGCATGTCTTGGTAAGCCAAAGCAAGAAGTTAACCGTGGATTGTTGCAAATGAGCAACATTGCTCAATTGCTCCCACTTCACTCTGCCTTGCCTGGAGCCAGGAGAAACAAACGAGGAGACTTGGCTTACTATGATGTGTGAATCAGCAAAATTTAGGATTATTATGTGCAAGTTCAATGAGGGGGGAAGGAAAGAGGGAGAGAAGGGAGAGAGAAACACATGGGAAAGAACACAAGGGAGTGAAGGGAGAAATGAACATGGAAGATATTACAAACAAAACCACATCTGCATATTTATACAGGTCTCCACTGGTAAATGTTTAAACAATTGTTGTGTGTTGTTTCACATACCTAACAAGTTAATGATCCCCTCATTATAGGCTGCAAAAAGTCTAATGGAATCTTTAAAGAGGAGCATGAAAGCAGCATTTATTACACCATTCGTTAGTTCATTTGGGTTTGCCTGCGTAAAAAGCAAAGAGATTTTTTAAGTCAAATCACCAGAAAGTGAAATCACAACACATTTTTCACCCTCCATAAAGCTTATCACGGATTGTAGTAATAAATAACAGCTACAGTGCTTACATCAAAATCGAGAAGTGCATCTAGTTGATTCTGAATAATTGGGAGTGTTTTCAGAAGTTTTTCAGTATTCATTGTTCTCATCACACCATCAATCCTTCAAAATAAAATAGAAAATAAACCAAACAGATACACTCATTGAACACACTATTATGGTATCCGATGTCAGCACTACAGATTATATCAAACAAAGAGGACTCTACTGCTGCCCATTGAAATCAGTGGAACTTTTGAATAACATACATAGAATAGTATTTTCCAAAGTACTGCATCAAATTATTCCATATAAAATACTTTAAAGAATATTCTGATCTCCCAAAAGGTTCAAACTTATACGTAAAAGTTTATGCAAGCTGTTGCAACAGTGCCACTGAACATTTTATGTACTGTCAGATTCAATGCTCCAAAAGTTGCATTTTTCTATCACTGCATACTTCAAATTTCACATCAGAACATTTTTTTTGCACAAATTTCCAAACTCTGTATTGACAATTTTGTTTTCTCAAACACTTTGATGCCCATCCAGTCACTAGAAGAGCAAAAAATAAATGGAATTCTTACCCTCTTTTCATTTTGGTGAAATCAACTGCTACAAGTCTGTAAGAAAGTGCTTTTTCATTCAAGTATCTGCTGTATCGTCTGATGAAGGTAGACATATCATAGCCTGGAAATAAAATGCTATTCAATTAGACTTTTCATTCTTCTAGTACTCTTATCACTTTTTACTCAGTGTGAATTATGCTCCAAAAGTTCCTTGGGGACCTTCTTCACACATTTGCCATTATTACACACATTTGAAACTAGTAGTATAGTGATCATGCTTCCAGCACTGATAAGTTGGTATAGTTTCTCTGAATGTTGCCTCATGAAATTAATAAAAACCAACACTTTCTGAACCAGTGAGACTCTCTAACAGTCTTAATTGAAAAATAAGTTTATGTGTGGTTAACACAAGTTTATGTGGTTCACACAAGATTTTATAAAAGTTTTGTATTTCACCAATAAACTAATATTTTAACAATTTCCACCATCAGAAAGCCATTTTACCATGGTTGATAAAAATGATTTTTAAATTTAGATTCTTTATTTCTGAGGTACACTATAATTGAAACAACAACAAACTGGTTTAGTAAAAGGTAAAGGTTTAAACTGGTTTAAAAGGAAATCAAAATTATATACATGTTAAAGTCTACACTTATCTCTTCAAAATAGAATGAACATCTATCAAAAAGAAACATAATTCATGTAAGAGAACCAGGGGGAAGGTTATCTAGCATCTGGGGGTAACCATTATTTTTGTTTGGTTCTCTCTTCCAGAGACACATAAATCACATACTGTTCTGCTTCAGTTTAGAGGCTTCAAAATTCATGGGTATGGTGCCAGAAGTGGCTGCCAGGGCCAAGATGCAAAGGATCTGTTGGGCTTGCATCAAGTCCCATTACATTCAAACTAGGGAATTCTGGCCAGCACACATTGGTTTGAAAACCAAGTTGAGATCATAAGCCATGGTTTATGAAGCCTCAAACAACTGTCTAGACCAGGTTGCTATATCCCAGTGGGTGTTTTGCCCCTGGGACAAACAAGTCATCAGAGATTACATGATCCAGGAGTGGGCAATTCTATGTATCATAAGGATTACAGAATCCCCCATAAGTAACCTCGGAGTCAAACAACAAACAACACAAATTCTGCAGTGTGTAATTACTCAGGTTTTGAATATTTAGAACTCTACTAAGCAGCCAAAAAGATTGTAGATTTACATTTTAACTAATGGAGAAACAACAGTGATATCCGCATGCAACACTAAACCATGACTATTTCAGCTATGACCATCCATGTGTGCTTGGTTTCCATCTCCTAAAAGCCCCAAGCAATATGGCCAATAGTCAGGGGTAATTGGATGTGAAATCCAACAACACCTGGAGAGCTACAGGTGTTCAACTAATTGTGGTCTGTTTGAATATTCAAACCCATCTTGAGAACTAATGATGTTTTGCTTGTTTCTGACAAGCTAGGGTTTGAATGCCAATGTGTGCCAACTGTAGTTTCTTGTTGTTTCAAAACCTGGCATCCTGACTAACTCCCAGTTTGTTTTAGTGTTGAATTCTGGCCACTTACTTGGCAACAGAGGTGCAAGGCAAGGGTGGCTGTAAAAAGAAACTGCTCCCAAGATTAAGCAACTCTCAGCTGCCACTTTCCGAATCTTCCCCTCTATCCACACACTTTGCATGGCAGGAGGTTTCCTCCCTGTCCTATTCCTTCCCAACAAGTTCCCCCTTTCATGCCTGCCTATTTTGCTTTCAAGTAATTTCAATTTCACAGCCTTCTCCTTCAGCACGTGTTAAAAACACAGCTTAGAATTGGCTGCTAACACGCATCAATGGTGAATGTCTCCTTCTGCCTCCTTCCTTCCATAAAGGTTTGGAAATTCATGGAGACAAGAGTGAAAGGTGTTTGAGGATAAATTCCCTAGAGCAGTTCATTGGGCCATGGGATAAGTATTCACATGTCCCTTCTCTCATAAGGCACATTTCCTGGAGCTTAATAAAATAATAATAAAGGAGAGGGCTTGCAGGGTTAAGAAAAGATCCAATCCAGGCAAGCACTGAATGCATTGTGGAAGGGAGGTAAACTTCATGGTGCACTGAGAGCAATCAAAGAACTCAGAGGAGAGTTCCTCTGTCCTGCTGCTGATGTTGGTTGATGATATAGTGAGGCTGTAACACTTTATAGCACCATAGAGTCATGTGGGATATCAAGCTGTGTTGGCTGAAATACAAAATCCTGGCTAATGCAACAAACCATGGTTTAGAGGTACATGCAAACAAGGCCAATATTTTACCCAGTAAGTATCAACCCTTGCTTTCTGGAAAATCCTGGATGCTTACAAAACTGATCCTATCCATGTTTACTTGGAAGTAAGTCCAACTTTCCTCCAACAAGACTTACAGATAAATAAATATACTTGGATAATAGCCTCAGCCTACAGATAAGTTATCTTACTTAGTAACCATGACAATGTACAGAGAGCCAGTCAGAAATATGCATCTTATTCCTAAGCAGATATAATTCTGAGGTGAATGTCAGGTTCATGATGAAATTTTATGCAATTATAGCAAGCATAAATGCTCATATTAATTTGATTTATTTGTTTCCCAATACAAAACATATCACAAATATTCTAAGGCTACACTCCTAGATACTTACTTTGTTGTGAAGTTTACTAAAGTCAGTGGGACTTCCATACTTACAAATCCTGGACTGGACTACTGGTCTACTAGAGCCAATGAATGAAACTGCAGAATACACCTGGAGGCAAACTTCAATAAATAAAAGAGCATGCCTCTCCAATACAATTTGGATACATTCATGGGTTTATTTAAGATGACTGAATTTCTAACATTCCTTTAGCCCATAGAAGTTACTGTGCAAATTGCAATCTGCCTCAGAACAGAAAAGTAAAAAATTCTTACCCTGCATGGCACTTTTATCCAGATAGTTGTTGAGATTAAACAGGGTATTTCGAGATGCCAAGTATTGGATAAAACGCTGTTTGAGAAAGAATTAGATTCCAGATTACTTCATTTATTTTTTCCCCATAGACATAACTGTGTTAGAGAAACTAGTTTCTACGCAGTTGTATAAGGCATATCTAAAAGCAGGAGGGGAATCTAATACTAAGACAAGCAAATTAGATCTACTATCAAGCCTGATTTTTTCAATCACTGCTCGGGAGAGCCAGAATTGGAACTGAGTTATGCAACAAGGGCCAATGTGTAACACAATTGACAGCCACCATGTTGTGCAAACTCTGATGTGAAGAAAGGATAACGGCAGCAGAACTTGTTACACATTACACCTTTGCATAAAATTTATTTAAGTGTGGCCCACATCACAGCAGGGTTATGAAAAGATACAAACATAGTTCTGAGGCTATTCTTTAGCGACACACATGCAAACTCTCCACCTACATGGAATAAGGAAATGAAGCTAGTATAAACTACAGACAAATACATTCTCCTCCTCCCCCATTGCCAACACCTTCAACGTTCATCACATTTACAGCAAGATGACATAACTAAGGAACTATTCACTCATTCACTCATTGTCCCTTGGGATTGTTCTAGCCGTGAGATAGAGAATGCACCCTGCTCCCTCTTACCACTGACAGGAGTTATCAACCATACTTGGGAGGTCTGTGCTTATTTGATTGCTGCATCTCCCCAATCCCATGAGACTGAATCCACTAGAAAGCAAGTTATACCCTGTAATTTCAAGGAAATTCAGTTTTTCAAATTGAAGTGGGATCTACTCAAGCACTTCTTATTTTATTGCGAGAAGAAATTTAGGGGAGTTGATTGGAGCAAATGAGACCAAGGCCTGCTCCTGATTCCACCATGAATAGAATTTCAAGGGCTAAGTAATGAATGAAAAAATTCTCCAAAAACAGTTCCTATACAATTCTGTGAAGAGTGAGATGGTTGTAGAAAAGCTTATTGTTCAAATTCACCCCAATGTGCGTAGGTATATATGTGTTATAATGAGATGTGTATTAAATTCATTTCCGATTCAGACTTCTGTAGGAATATTTCAAATCTAGCCAAATGCAACCTGACACATAGTTTCCACAACTGCTAGATACAGAACAGAGTTCCTGCACCTTTGAGTATATGTATAAATTTTTCCTACAGAAATGAAAAGCTATACCAGCAGTGCAATGCTGACAATTCATTCATTTAATACAATCACTAATTTAGTAATTTGAGTATTTTAAAGGTGGCGGCAGGGGGGGTATTGCTAAGCTCAGGCTTTCATTACTTGCTTACTAATAGGTGAGGCAACAGGATAGACAATTCAGATTGGTATTTTTTAATTGTTCTCTCTCACCATCATTTCAGAGATCACCAGCACTTCACATCTGAACGTTTTCCTACCATTAAACACAATGTTCTATGGCAAATTGACTACTGTCTTACCTCATTTCCATACATCATGAGGTGGTGTGTTGTAATTAGAGCTTTGAACACTACTACCCAGCTACTGTTTGCTGTCCTCTCAAAAAGTGTGTCTGCCAGCTGTGGAATATTCACATTCATCTCATTTGTGCACTGAATAAGATCTAAAATATAAGAAAACAAGATAATTTACTTAAAACAAATATGGGGAAATGTGACAAAAACAGCAGGGCAAATGTTTTTATTTAGTGCCTTAAGTATTTTGCAGGTGTTATACGTAAATGGGAAATACGCTTATGAAGCCTCTCATTAGGAATCTGGCCTGCAAGCAATCTGGTTGCCAGTCCATTCTTTCCTCATTCCCTAACCTCACCTTCTCCAGGTTTCAGCCATTTCTTCTGTAACAATAACAATGCACTCCAGGGGTACGGGGGGGGGGGAGAGAAACAGCCTTAAACAAATCCCAAATGCTGCTTTCCGTTTGCATATCTTTCAGTATCAAGTTGCTTTCTTTTCTCTTTTTCATTAATTCCTTGCACTGGTAAAGACAATACTTCAAGCTTTCCAAAACCAGTCTCTAAATTAAGCTCTGTGCCTTTCTGACACCCAACCTTTGGTTAAAAATAGTCTCACAGAGCCACAGCATGCAAGCAGGTGCTGAAAAGAGTGTGCTACCAACTCAATAAAGAAAAATAAAGTGTATTATCTTGAAATAAATAAGTGTTCTCTCTTCCCAAGAGGAGGAATAAGAGATGTGAGCATTGACTATAGGCAATTATTATTATTATTATTATTATTATTATTATTATTAAATTTCTATACTATCATTCATCAGAAGATCACAGGGTATTTTAGGAAAATGGTAAATGACCCCTGGACGGTTAAGTCCAGTCAAAGGTAACTATGGGGTACGGTGCTCATTTTGCTTCAGGCCGAGGGACCAGCTGTTTGTCCACGGACAGCTTTCTGGGTCATGTGCCCAGCGTGACTAAACTGTTTCTGGTGCAACAAAGCACCGTGACAGAAGCCAGAGTGCACAGAAACGCTGTTTACCTTCCCTCCACAGCGGTACCTATTTATCTACAGTGGTACCTTGGGTTACAAACATCTCAGGTTACAAACACTTCGGGTTACAGACTCTGCTAACCCGGAAGTAGTACCTCGAGTTCAGAACTTTGCCCCAGGATGAGAACAGAAATCGTGTGCTGGTGGCACAGCGGCAGTGGTAGGCCGCATTAACTAAAGTGGTACCTCAGGTTAGGAACGGACCTCCGGAACGAATTAAGATCGTAACCAGAAGTACCAATGTACTTGCACTGGTGTGCTTTCGAACTGCTAGCTTGGCAGAAGCTGGGACAGAGGAATGGGCGCACACCCCATCGCGTGGATTTGAACCACTGACCTTCCGATCAGCGAGCCCAAGAGCCTCGGTGATTTAGACCACAGCGCCACCCGCTCCCATTCTACAGGGTAGTTTACAATATAAAAATACAAAAATACACAACATTGCAACAAACAAAAATAGTAACTCCCCACACTACAGTGGTACCTTGGTTTTTGAACGTCTCCATTGATGAACATTTCAGTTTTCAAACACCATAAACCCAGAAGTAAATGGTTTGGTTTTCGGACAAGCCTTGGAAATTGAACATGCCACGCGGCTTCCGTATTGAGTTTTCCATACTGAGGCTTCCGTTTTGAGTTTTCGGTTTTTGAACATTTCAGAACTCGAACAGTCTTCTGGAACGGATTACATTTGAAAACCCAGGTACCACTGTATTATTATTATTTATTACATTTCTATTAGAAGCAGGAATCTAAGACCAATATATCTGGCAAAGAGCCAGTGCAAAAGAGGTTTGCCCCTTCCAACATTTCAAAGCAAGGATAAAAGCTTTATAGTTTCTCTGGAGACCTTACAACACACAGCGGGCAAGGGGAGGGTCAGATGTGGGAAGCATTTGCACAGGCTGGAAAGAATTGTACAGTGAAATGGCACTACCCCAATGCTTTGGCAATAAGCAAAGCTAAACTGTCTATATTCACTGAGATTATTTTCACTTTACAATGGAACATTTATGCTTAGAAATGTGAAGGCCTGGGAAAAACTGGAGCCCCCCATTTGTGGGGGGCCCTTCACATCTCCATTTATGATGCAATTAATCATTTACTCTGGAATAATCCAAACTTCCTTCAGTAGAGTACCTTACAGCAAAACAGGAGATGGCTAGTTTAAGTCCTCCAACAGAGAACAAGTAGGGGAAAGAGTCTCAGCAAGCACCAGGTGGCCAACTGAGAAAAACCATAGAAAATGAGTTAAGGGCAATTTCCAGGGCCAGGCTACACTGGTGCTGCACTACAGGGATCCCCACCCTGCAAATATCAACCAATGAAGCAAGGAAGGGAACTTGTAGCAGGGTGGCAATAATGGTAAATAACTATTACTGTGTATCTAGCCTGTTTTCTACTTAGTCTCGGAGCAGCTAGCAGCACAAGTAAAACTGTAATCATGAAATACAAATAAGCAAAACAAGCTATTTACTAAAAGCAATGAGAGATAGCAATTTGCCTATCACAATTAAAGAACATGCATTTTTTATAGAAACAGGAGGGCATGCAATACTTGGTTCTCTGTAAAATTTACACACACACTCACACACGGCCCCAAACTGGACAAAGTTCTTTTTTAAAAAAACCTTTTAAAAATGCCACACCTTAAATTAATAGGAAGCTGCCTGATTTCCCCAATTCCTACCTGCTCATTCAAATTATCCAGGTTTTTATTATTATTTCCAAATACATGGTATTCATTGCCTAGTTACATATTAGCCTTCAAATGATCTCCTGCCTAAGCTTAAGAGTTACGAAATGTGAGTAAACCTCCATGGGTAGGTGGAAGAAAACTTCTTACAACTACAGTATTCTTGCTCTTTTAGAGTAGTTTTTTCAAAAGGGCTAAGTCCCCAAAGATGACCGTCATCCCGGCCACAGCTCACACAAAGTACTGAACTATCTTCAGAACTTGCAAGGCAACTATGGACTTAGAAGGGCAAAGGGCAATTCCCCAAGGACTGCTACAGCTTGCCACAGTATCAGGCTCTCCCTTTGCTTGCCTTCTTTTAACTCATGCATTCCAAACAGCAGGGATCAATTTATAAATGTGAACATGTGCCAAAAAATCCTGCAATGCTCCCCCGCCCAGTGTTCTTCGCATTTTTTTGAACTCGGGCCCCTTTTAAAAACCTATTTTACCCTTCTGGGGCCTCTAACCCAGCACAAATAGTCGTGAATCTGCAGTGATCTTTGCATGCAGTGGATGCAGTTATTACCACTACTAAAGGTAAAGGATAAAGGTTAGTAGCTACAGACAGAAGAACTTATCCCAATGCCAGCACTAAAACAGAAAATGAGCGGGACATCTCTGATCTCCTTTCCCAAAAGCAGCAATTCTATCCGAACCCCGTTCTCAAATCTCAGAGAAGATGGGAGAGTGAGGGTGCAGCTGCTATCACCCTCAGGAACACAGTGCGGATGAACAAGGGTCCTCTGCCAGGTCAGCATGCAAGTTTCCATTCAGCATATTTGCAAAATATTGTGGAAAATTGGAGTGCATACATTATTGCAGTGCACCCTGTGTGTGGCTGCCCTTGAGATTGATCCAGAGACTTCTGCTAGTACAGAATTCAGAGGCCAGGTTGCTTGTGGGAGCAAAGTATCACCAACACATTCTGCAAATTGTCTGCAGGATTTACACTGACTCGCAATCTGCTGCTGGGCCAAGTTCAAGGTTTTAGTATAAATATATAAGACCCTATACAGCTCTGGACCACTTTACTTGAGAGACCACCTCATCCCTTATATACCTGGTAGGCCACTGAAGGAGAGTTTTTCCTCTAAGCCCCTAAAATATCAGACGCCTGTTCACAGCAACTGGGCTTTCAGTGTGGATGCTCCTGTTTCGTGGAACAACATTCCTACTGAGATATGACTATTTCCATAAATAACTGAAGAAGCTGTGCATTAGCTTTCCACCACTGTGTGGCAGGTGCTGCTGTCTAGAAGAGCTGAGCCTTTAATGAGGGGATACACAAGATCAATTAACTGCTGCTAGTCTTGACAATTAGAAGAAAAGCATTAGACCTGGAAGACTAAGAACCAACCTCAGGGAATAATATCTAATTTACTCCACCAATACCTTCTTTCTCACAACTACTGGATCTCTGTTGTCAGGGAAATGCTTTCTGCCACACCCATTATTCCAATTGTGCACACATAATGATCCACATCTGAGGTCTGTTTGTACTGCTACAATTGCATTTTGTACCAGGTGTAAACCCGATTGCTATATTCTACATACATATTCTTTTCAAAAAATGTAGTAGGATTATTATTGTTAGTAGCCTTGAACAATATTGGAGGGAAAGGAGAGAAATGAATGTAAATAATATAAGGAGAAAGAAAGAAAGAAAGAAAGAAAGAAAGAAAGAAAGAAAGAAAGAAAGAAAGAAAGGAAGGAAGGAAGGAAGGATGGACCAGCTCCTGGCTGTCGAGGGGGATGAAAAAGGCATCTATTGCTTGTCATTTCCTAGAATTCTGAGCCCTCTACCAGGTGCCCCCCCAAAGGCGGAAGAGCTGCCCCATAGCTTGAGAACTAAGGATTTATTTAAAATGGACTCCTCAAATTAGAGGACAAAGCTATACAACCTTAACTGCAAATACTTTTTCAATTTATGAAAACCAAAGATAGTAATGCTGGCCTGTAAGAAAAATACTTCCAAATCCAGAGTTGGGCAAATAACTAAAACCAACCCAAAATGTAACAAAATTGTGGCAAACTTTAAAGTTTTTCAGAACTCTTAATCAGGAAACTTGTTACATTAAGCAGTGGGTGGGGGGACGGGGGGGGGACAAGGAAAAATAGGTTAAATGTTATGAAGACTTACAGTCCTATTTTTCTTCAAAATTTCCCTTGAATTATGGAACCAACCATCCACTATATGAAAAAAGTAGATAAATAGGTACCGCTCCGGCGGGAAGGTAAACAGCGTTTCTGTGTGCTGCTCTGGTTCGCCAGAAGCGGCTTAGTCATGCTGGCCACATGACCCGGAAGCTGTACGCCGGCTCCCTCGGCCAATAAAGCGAGATGAGCGCCGCAACCCCAGAGTCGGTCACGACTGGACCTAATGGTCAGGGGTCCCTTTACCTATTTATGGATTTCCTAGTAAATCACATTGATTTCTACACAAGCTTCTTGAATTTATCAAGAGATATAAACAGCGCAAGTTGCAGTTCAGAAGAAAATATAGTGTTTCTATTGTAACAATGACCAGAACAATTCAGTGTGTTTGCCTCAGATTCTAATCATCATAGTTTTTTCCTAGGATCACAATGATCGTATCCAGCCTCATGCGTTGCATCAAAACATTATTCTCCAAGAAATGTCTCTTGCTAACAGTTTTAAACACACTGAAAAGGAACCCCAAGTTTTCTTAGAAAGCAGACTACTGCTGCTTGTGAGGAGTATGCCTTAATTTCTAGTTTGGTTTCCCTGCATGCTTCCCACACACAAACCTCCTGCAACCACATAATCTCTAGTCTTGGGAAGGCTCACAATAAAAAGAATCCACATTTTGGACTAAAATGAAAGCAACCTTCTTTACTACTAGCTAAGGCAAGATGCAACAGTGCATGTTTAGTGAAGAATGAGATCTGTGTATTGTGATCTGTGAATGTGCTTGCTGGATGACTCTCAATAAAAATGAACAAATATATTTTCACATTTCATTACTCTGACAAGCTGCTCTGAGGAATGCAAATGTACTGGAAGGGTAGGTTATAAATCTCTTGAACAAACAAATGCATACATAGACCTATTGCTGGGCAGTGACATTAATATAATTGCAATATGGTGTATATATAAATCTGTATCAGAAGTTAAATGTCAGCATCCCTTCTACTAATAGATCACATAAGCCACCTCTTGGGCCAGTTCAGATAAGGATTTTCTCTTCCTGGCCATTTCCAAACACCCCTGGGTATAAAATGCAATATGAGATGTGCATCAATCCCTTCAGCAAGCAATTTAAATGATTGTGGCAGTACCTTATGGCGCCCCCACCACTGGTTGCTTATTCAGATGTTGTGTTTCTCCATACGATCATATGCACAAGAGAATAGCCAAGAGCAATTATGTGGAGAAAAGCACCAAGGAAGGTGCATGCATGAAGCAGGTGAAGACCCATTATTCAGCTGGGGAAAATCTGTCAGATCAAAAGTATATTAAATTGTTTCCAAAAAGTGCAGATAGTGGGCACCTGTCACATCTCAACAGGAATGCTTTTCCACAGAGTGGGCTTCTGAGATCTTTGTAACTTGCATCAGAAACTCTCCCACAGACTGCAACAATCTACTGGGTGTATAAAGGGTAAGGCAGTCTCTTATAACTTGGTCCTAAGCTTCATAGAGATTTATATGTCAGTAATAACATTTTGGGGATGCGGGTAGCGCTGTGGTCTAAACCACTGAGCCTCTTGGGCTCGGCAGTTCGAATCCCCGCAACGGAGTGAGGTCCCGTTGCTCGGTCCCAGCTGCCAGCCTAGCAGTCCGAAAGCACACCAGAAAGTGCAAGTAGATAATTAGGTACTGCTTCGGTGGGAAGGTAAACGGTGTTTCCATGCACTGCTCTGGTTTCGCCATGCTGGCCACATGACCCGGAAAAACTGTCTGTGGACAAACACCGGCTCCCTCGGCCTGTAAAGCGAGATGAGCGCTGCAACTGGACTTAACTGTCAGGGGTCCTTTACCTTTACCTTTTTAATAACACTTTGAATTTCGCCCAGTAGCAAACTGGCAGTCAGTGCAAATCCTGAAAGCAAGGTGTTATAAGCCAACAGAAATAAAGATTATGAAGTACTAAAACCATAATGGGCACCTGTAACATTCGTAATTTCAAATGCATCATTTCCCCATCAGTGCTGCTTAACTACATATTGTTGTTGAAATCCATCTGCCTCAAGAGACAATGGAGGAGTGCACACTTGGGGGTGAAGCCAAACTGCTGGAACTTTGACCAATATTAGAGAGATGTTTTGTTACAGCTGGGTCAGATTAAGGCATCCAATTGTGCTACTACAGATGTATCAAGGCGTTTCTTCTTTCTGTGCTCTTCCCGGTGGTCATTCCTCCTCTGGTAACTGCTGTGGATACACAACCTGACTGTCCGTCTCTAGGCACTGTGGTTGTCTGCAAAGGTTTTCCACATGGCAGGGTTAATGTTGCCAGCCTTCATGTTCGCAGACATCTTTGCAAACCAGAATTAGTCTGCCAACAGGCCTAGTGCCTGAAGCCAGGCTCCCCATAGAGCATGTCCTTGGGGGTCCTGTTATCTTCCATTGTGTGGGCATGACCAAGCTCCTGGCAGGTGCAAGTTGCCCATGTCTCACTATCACAAAGCAGTGTGCTCATCTTGGTATTGGACGTTAGCATCACATTCTCCCATATCCTTTTGGAGAGGCAAGCCATTGCCGTAGATGTTTTGCCAATACACTTGTCCAGCTCAGCATCAATGGAAAGGTTGTTGGTTATGGTGGAACCCAGGTAAACAAAAATATCTACCACCTCTACTACATAGAAATTATTGCTATAAACTGTGTAGATGGATGATTTGATCAAACCTTCAGATCTACATGAGAACACATAGACTGAAGCTAGTGCACATTAACACAACACAGAGTTTTAGTGAATGAAGTGAAGGAAAAATTGTGTTTCAATATCACACATTATGATGAAATCTCATTAAAATTCAATAGTAACAAAATCCAAGATAACAATTCACTACACATATGAACATCTGGCTTAATGAAGGTTAATTTACCGATTCTGAGAATTCTGAAACAATGACCAAGATAGAGTTGTGTATTGGTCTTTTATAACAAAACTTCAGAATTTCAGTGACACACACCTTCCATGGGGAGAAAGCATTATGATACTGAATACTGCCTTTTCTTCTCCTGACATGTTCCTACTCTTCTCTTTGCATATATGAAGACCATGTGCACAGAAAGCAGCACAGGAATTGTTTACCAACATTTATACCCAACGGCAACTATGGAGGCAACATTCAACTCTTCCTTGATGCTTCCCTCTTTCACTTGCAGCTGTTTAAAAAGCTCTGCTGTTGCTGCTTCACAGAAATGACCAGGAGAAAACGGATGGAAATAGCAGCCCTGTTCCATTTCTGTGGATCAAGGAAGACTGAAGCTCATTGAAGATTGAAGATCATTGAAGCTAAGTGGCCTCGATCCTCAGAAATGGGGCAAGGTTGCTCTGAAGAGGAATAAGGCTTTACATTACACTAGAAAGAAATGGAGACTATAGGTGATGGCTCACAGGATGAGGTACAAAAAACCAGATCCATCCCCACTAATGCCAGCAAATGATTATCTGAAAAGCTGCTAGTTCATATGCTTGTTTTGGAAATTTTATTCATCTGAGTTCTATTATAATTATTACTACTACAACAACATCATCATCATCACTGTGCATGGGGTTTTAAGAGTAACTTAACCAAAGTACAGATCCCTGCCTTGAAGATCTTATGGTCTATAAATTTCCACAGTTGGGAGACCAACACAGAGGAGAAAAGGGAAAGGTGCAGGTAACAAGAAGCAAACATGAGGACTCGTGGTTATAGAGGCCCCCAGTCTTTTTAACATTTACATGAAACCACTGGAAGCTAACCCAATTTGGTTTCTATTGTATTGCACTCATGAGCTCTGCATAATTATTCTCCAGCTTTATTATTACAAGGAGTACTGTACTTCTTCTAGCCTACATCTTTCTTACAAAAGTACTTTGTATTACAGTATCTGCTAGAGATCATCATAAACTTACAACTGTTTTCTGTATTTCCAAAAAAAGGAGCTCCTTAGGGTGTTTCTTGTCACAGCATGCCTCTGAGACTAACAAGTTCTGATTTCCTCCATTACCATACAAGGATCCAATTCAGAACTCTGTTGTGCCATGCAGTGCTGTAGGCTACTGTATTCTAAATCCCTGGCATTCTTTACCCTGGCAAACCCCAGGAATATCTTGTGTTCAGACTGCATGGTTCAGCTGCTGTGCAGCAGCCAAAGAGGTGTTATTGTAACTAATCCTCAGAACAGTACCTACTAAGAAGCTACAACTCCCCTGAGCCCGATCCACAATGGCTGGGAAGTGCTGCAGCTGTGTCAACTAGCTGCAGAAGTCTGATGGGTGTTCTACAGCTGACTGCCTATGTCATCCCCAACCCCTGGTTTGCCTGGGATTTGATAGTCCGCCCGCCCCACCCGCCCCGTTTTCTCTCAGAAACCCCTAAATTGGAGCAAACATCAACCTCTATCAGTTTTTCTGTGGATTGACATTTGTTCCGATTCAGTGGTAAACAGTGGGTTTTCCTGGGGAAATGGGTGGGATAAATGAAATACCGCTCGGACCCGTGTCTAGAAAACACGGGGCAAGTGGGAAACCTCTCAGGCCCGTGTTTTCTAGGCACAGGACAAGTGGAATTGTGAACAACCCTGAAGTCCATGGTTATGGGCAGCTGAGCAGTGAAATATTGAATGTGTTAACTTAAGAAAGCAAGAGACAGGAAGTGACCTGTTGAGCCCTTAACAGTTCATAGTAATCTGGAAATAAGCATTAGGAGGAGGGGAGAGAAAGAATATTTATGCCATAAAGTTGAAGAAAACCACAAACCGTTATCCCTAAGCAACACTCCACCTCATCCCCACCTCCCTGCAGTAATAAAACTGGTTCAGGCTGACAGCTAGTTCCAGTTCTGAACCCTTGGTATATACCAGTGGTTTCCATAGCTAAGTAGTATGGAACCCCTGTTTTTCAAAAGCCAAGCCCTCTATCTGAAAATTTTGACCACCAGTTGGGAATCACTGGTATACAAAATAATGGGAAAGAAAAGAGGTGTTTTCTATGAGCCCCAAGCAGCAATCCAAGGCTCCAGTTCCATGCTGGGTGGAGCCTAGAATTTAGGTTGGTTTTATTTTTATTTATAAATTTTCACAAATAAAATACAATTGATCAAACATTTTCCAGTATACATTCACTTAAAAAGTTGACTTCCCTCCCACTCTTCCATGGTTTTCTCACGATTATCTTTTGCTGCTGCATACTGTAACTAATCTATACCTCTTTTCCTCAGCTTTATTCTCAAAGTAACTTTTAGTGCTGATTTACTCCAAACCTGATAGTGTGCTAACATATTTACAATAATTTTCCAGAATTTAGGTTCTGAGGCAACATTGCAATATTTCGTTGTTGGCTGCCATTTATAGTTTCCTTTAGCCAAGTCAGTAGAAAAACTGGAGCTCTCCTAGTAGAATTATCATGAAAGGATACACTAAAATGGCAGTACAAGTCAATGCATAGAAACCTCCCTCCTCAAAAGATAACAAAAAAGAAGTGGAATAGAAAGGGGGCTCTCAAGTTTCTCCAATATCAGTACAGTGGCCATCTCTGGACAATGAAGATGAAAACACATAAACAGGCTAAAGATTCAGGCGTAAAGTGTATAAATGTGAATGTATACAAACTGCCTTACCTTTAATATCTGTGCAGCGCTTAGAACATGTTATGCACTTTATAAGTGTTAAATACACTATTTTATCTTTGCAGGATATAATTTCTTGCAGACATATGGCTAATAGGGCCCCTCAGATCACCCAGTTTTAAGTTAATTCTCCTTATCTTCACATTGAAATGCCTATTATATGGGCACACGTTTTTAAACTACATCTGCTTCCCTTGACTGGTTCCTCCAAAACACTCAAGGCAACATGCATGCTATTATTTAATTCTTATAACAACCTTAGGCTGAGACAAAGTGGCCTCATTTGCCTGCCACTTTAAGCCACAATTAAGGTTAACTATGATTTGTGCTGGTAAACAGGGCTAAATCACGGCTGCTTTACTTCTTCTCTGCCATGCCAGCAAGATCTAAGCTATGATTTGTTTTAGAGTTACAACTAAACCTGGCTCCAAACAAATCACAAACAATAACCAAGGTTTGTTGGTCCCATGCATCAGCACAATGCACTTTCACCTTTAAACCATAGTTAAGATTAAGTGTGCAAACCAGCTCAGTGACTGGGCCCAAACTTCCAAAATTGCCTTTAATTCAGGTTCAATGTTCTGTCCATTGCATTGGCAAACAATACCTTGGTGTCCTTACTATCTCTCTACTACATCTGCAAAGTACCACCACTGCCAGTGCTCTTTGCTCAGCAAGATACAAATACAAGATTGTATCAGAATGAATTATTCTCTCAAGTGTGTCCAGCAGTTGGAAAAATAAATAAATCACAGTGCCAGGATAACCCACTCACAATCAGAAACCAGATTGCTATCAGATACCATGTTTGGACAGAGAGGGCAGACTGAGAGAAAGATTACTATAGTTATCCTAAAGCAGGGATAGGGATGCTGTTGGCCTACATTATCCCTGACTACTGGCCATGCTAGCTAGGACTGATGTAGGATGGATTCCAACAATATCTGGAGGGCCATAGGCTTCCCATCCATGTTTCAAAGTTTTCAAAACCAAAACAAATATCCATTCAACTATGAATGGATAAACAGTTGGGAAACAAAGTATACCAAGCTGCCACAAAAAGGGGGTTCATGAATAAACAAACAAAAGCATCTTTTATATTATTTGATACGCAGGTGATCTGTTCTGATGTACAAATTTTGTAACCAGAGGCTATGATTGTCAATGGATAATCTCTCCTTCTGTGTAGAGTAACTTACAAAAACAATCCTTTAAAAACATGAAGTGCAGGAATCTTGGCATGTTTGAAGTATCAATTATGATGCATGGTGTGAAAGTTTTATGATATGCCAAATGGCAGTCTAAGCTGGAGAGCATTCACAGTTTGTGAATGACCACATCAGTTTTGCTGGGCTTCTGATCAGCCCTCTCTCTGGACCCAAATTTTCACTTATTGCCTAAGATACCGTTCTAGTTTCATTTTTACTGCAACTGGCATACTTCTTCTTTGAAAGTGTTAAAGAGATGATCATACATTCTTGTAAGTGCTATGTGAAGAAGGAAGACAAGAGGAAAGCTTTGAGTAAGTGCATACCATTTATCTACCTTACATATCTTTTCTTACCCACATCCACCCTGTTTTAACAATCCTAAAAAACAGATTATTCCGCTTCTATAAAGAAAACCAGCACAGCAGTGCTTGATAACCTCTTCAATGCAAACACCCCAATGGCTCCCAGCTTCAGATAATTCCAAACCACCAACCTTTCCTTACACAGTCAGCATTAAATAAAAGCCATTTTTCAAACAAAGGAAACTAGTGGATTAAGCAGAACCATTTTTTCCACAACCTAAAAAAAAAATGCTTCATGTACAAGAAATCACATAAGCACTTCACAGCTCTTCTTGAACTTCATGATAATGGCATGTTGTATAAAGAATTATTAGCACTTAATTATTCCAGTGGAGTGAGATTCGCATTATAGACTCATTTTAACAAATGGGCAAAAAGTACAGATATAGATAGATAGATAGATAGATAGATAGATAGATAGATAGATAGATATTGCTTTTAAAACTCTTCAATAACATAATGTCAACACCTCTTAATTTCCTGATGCAAAATAGTACAAAAATACATAGTTACATATAAAAATAAAATATTACATTAATACAATGTTACTAATATATATAAATCAATATCAATTATTCCTCAATTATTGATTTCAACTTTGCATCTGAACTTCAACCTTTCACAGGAAACAGAAACCACAAGAAAGTATTCTTCTGATTTTATAGACAGTATATTGGAGCTATGGTTACTAAGATTTGATGCTTAAATACACAAGCATCAATAAGTAAGTTTAAACTGCCAAAACACTCTTTGTAAACTACTCTTAAATACACAAGCATCAATAAATAAGTTTAGTCCTTAAAGTGCCAAAGCACTCTTCGTTGTTTGCTGCAACAGCTGCACATACTAACCTTCTGGGATCAAGAACTTCGGATGTTACAATTAATTTATACTTCCTTTCATTCTGAAGACTATCATTCTTCAAAAGCACATATGAAGGTTACATTATGACCTAGGCCTTTGGTGACTTCACAACCGCAGAAGATAGAGAAATGATCCAGACAACAAAATGTTGTGTTATACTTAAAAGACTCTAAGATGCTAGCATACCAATGATGACAACAGGGACTACATAATTATTCAGACTTCAGAATATTATTGCTTTTGAAAGATCCAGCTTTTGAGCACAAGAAGTCCCAATAATCTTTTGGAATCGAATGGGATTAAACACACAATGGGCTTGTAGCCAGAAATACTGCTGCAGGAGGTGGAGGACACCAAGGATACCTGATGGGGGCTATCACAAGTCAAGTTAAACATTAAAATAAACGCTTAAATTCTTATCAGTCACCACAGTGCCTTTGCAATCACTGGTCAGAACACTGTAAGCAACTAATGCTTCTTATTGAACTACGTAAAATAGTGCCTGCCTCTTATGTGTTGCTTTGTAAAGAGTGTCTAGATACTGGCTTTTAAAAAAAAAAAAAATCGAAAATACAAGAAGGGCTCAAATGGGGGTGGCTTTTGCCCTGCAAAACAGTTTATATATTTGCAGAAACAGGATCGAAGAGTACATCAGAAACAAATCAGTATTCACAAAGAAATATTTAATCACAGAGTAAGACATGGGAAATGCACATTGTTACTGCACCACATAGTAGCTGGAGCCCCTGGTAAGTCAGAGGGAGTTGTCCCTGAAAGTAATAGGAAACACACTCACACCAAGCAACAATCAGATTCAATATATGTTTTGCAATATGCAGCAGAGTAACTACATTTCATGTCAACACAGTTTCTCCACATCAAAGGGTAGCAAGTAGATTTCTAGGTAGACAGTGTTTTATGCATGCTGTTGAATACATTATGAAACATACAGCATTACTGAACATGTATAAAACACTTTAGAGTGTTCAAAGTACTTCATATACATTATCTCAGAAATCCTTGCAACATCCACATAAGATAGCCTAGTATTAGTCCCATACTGCAAATAAAGATTGAGGCCAAGAGATAGTGACTTTTCCCAGCAAACTTATGACTGAGGTGAGACAAACTGGGCAATTTCTCAACTAGCTTGCTACTCTAACTTCAGGATGAAAACTTTCATCTTCCAGGACTGCAGTTTTTAACCATACATGTAAAACAAGACTGCTAAACTCCAAGTAAGCAGACTACAATATCTTATCTGGTGAAAGTGTTAACAGAAGACTTCAGACCTTTGAGGCATCAGGTTAAGAATGTTCTTTATTTGGAGGCAGATTCCATTATGATGAGAGTCACTTGACAATATTCATTCACTGACTTCTTAGGGAACAGATATTTTAATTTCAGTTATTTGGAAGCTGCAATGTAAATTCACAAGATGGGGGGGGGGTCTAAAAGCTACTGACCTTACTAATGAAAGCAACAGCATTACTTTGCTTTTGGGGGGCGGGTGGGCACAGAATAGTAAATACTATTCAAGGATAGCCAAGTATACTTATATTGTTTGATAAAAGCATTTTACATCCACCACACCTTTCCTTTTAGCCCATTTTAAAACATCTGCTTTAAACTTCCCACTTTGCCAGGACTCACAAGTGGATGAAAACCTGACTTTGTTTGATCAGCAGGAGAGAAAACGTGCAGAAAAGGACAGGGCTCCCAGTTTTACACCAAAGGTGGTTTCTGCAGGCCCAGCTTCAATTACCCCACATCACCTGAAATTCTCTCTTCTACACAACTGTAAGAAGCCCTGCAGTCCTCCTCTGCACCTGCTCTTCCTAGAAAGAAAAAAAATCAAAGCACTAGAAGCTGACTTATACCACAGAATTTCTACTCTGACTAGCAATGATCTAGGGTCAAAGACAGGGGTCTTTCTCATCACTTGATAACTGATTCCACCCAGCACCACCTTTCTATTTTAACAAAAAATGCTGGTAATTGAAACTAGGACCTTCTATGAGCAAATAAGCACTACTACTGAACTTTGGATCTCTCCCCAAGCCCAAGTCACGAACACATATACAAGACCTGGGTACAGGTTGAAATTAAAAAGTGGGTCCTCAGTCTAGTAAGAGGCTCTGAAAAAGCAAGTCTTCAGTCTGCAAAAGAAAGGGGCTGTCAACATTTCACTCCAAGTCCCCAGCCCCACTAATTTTTGACAACTGTTGCAATACTGGCAGGATCTCATTCCTACTGCAAATGTCGCATACACGACCAACTACAAAAGTAATCACAACCAGAAAGTCTGGTACTGCAATATCAAGTGATGGAGTGATGGAGAAGGCCAGATACCCCCAAGAATACAATTGGTAACTAGCTCAACAATCAAGGAGTCAATGTGTCACTGGAAATGAACTGCCATCATTATCAAGTCCTGGGATTAAGAGAGAGGGGGAAATAAAACTAAGAAAAAACAAAACTTTCCTGCTTTAATATCCTTCCCCTGCACCCTGCCAAGAATCTATCTTGTCCAATTTCAACCACAAAACAACCCTATTCTGCCCAGCTGGTAATGTCTCTTTCAAGCCTCCTAAATGAATTTCTCCTGTCTGTCTTGACAACCCTAGTACTAGTACTAGTAGTTTAACACACCCACCCTAGTACTAGTACTAGTAGTTTAACACACCCACCACTGCCAATTTGAGAGTTATGTTTTAACACCGAAAGTTAAACATAGATTGCACTCAGCAAGCCATTTGTGTTTGAACAGCCCAATCCTAAAACCCTACCTCCTCAAAAATAAAGTTAAACGGGGCTTCCTTCCAGGTATGCAAGCACAAAACTGCAACCTTAACCTCCAGAAACAAACCCTATCAAACCTAGTTTGTTAGTCGTGCTGCAACCTTCCCCCCCCCGCCCCGCCCCACTGCTTTGCTTGCTTTCCTTGCCAGTAGTGGCATTGCGCTCAGCCCTTTCAAAACTAAACCTATACCCACCAAGTCTGACGGTTTCGCTCTGACCCGCAAACGGGGCGAGGTTGGAAAGTCAGCCAGCCCCACTCCTCGTGTGATTTTTGCATTGAAATCCTAAAACACACGCACACACATATACACACACCCCAACTAGCAGAGAGCATTTCCCCTTTGAACGCGTAGCGGGGCTTGACATCTAAACAGCCATGCTCAGGGCTGCGCTGTCAATCCCCGCGGCGGCGGCGACCCTTCCCTCCTCGGCAGGTCATTCCCCCGAGGGGCTGGAAAGGCCGGCAGGGAGAGCCCTATCCGAGGGGTTCCCCAGCTGGGGCTAGCCGCTACCATTACCATCACCACCAGCCCACCCACCCAGGTTCCGTCAAGCCCTTTGCCTGGCGGGCCCGGCGACAGCTGCGCTACTCACAGTCGAGGTGCTTCTTCTTGGGGCCCATGACTTCGTGGGTCGTGGCCTTGCAGACGGCTTTGGCGACGGCCGAGCCGGTGACACTGTGCTGCGCCGCCGTGATCCGGTCCGTGATCGACTGGCCCGACATGTCGACGACGAGGAGGAGCAGGAGGAGGAAGGTGGTGATCGCGCGGCCTTGAGGCTCTTTTCTTCCAGCTCCCCCTTGGACCCCAAAATGAAGCGGCGGCGGCAGCAGGGCGAGGAATTTCCCGGCGCCCAAATCCCCTCAGCAGCAGCGGCGGCAGCCCAGAGAGTAGAAGGAGGAGGGCCGAGAGGGCAACGGGGCGGCAGGGAGGAGGAGGAGGGCCGGCCACCGCCCCACCAAGGAGAAGCCCAGCCCAGTGCACCGGCCTTGTTGGAGCCTCCTCCTCCTGCTGCCGCTGAGGGGTTCAACCGAGGCCAGGCGGACGGAGGCTCCCTCCTTCCCTCAGAGGACTCCGGCTCGCTCTGGCGGGCGCCTCTGCCTCAGACAGATCCTCTCCTTCTCGCCCTTCCGCCTGCCTGCCTGCCTGCCTGCTTGCTTGTCCGCCCTCTCAGCTGGGACCCCGTCCCCTTTCTACCTCCTCCTCCTACACCACGCCTCCCTCCTCCTCCTCCTCCTCGCCGATCTCTTTCCCCCTTTCGCGTTCCCACTCCCAGACAAAATGGCGGCGGAGCTGCGGCGGCGTCAGGTGACGGCCACCATGGTTCGCCCGCCTGTCGCGCTTCCCTCCACGCCTCAGCCCTCTCGCTGGCCCTGGGGGGATTCCGCCCGCCAGAATGTGTGCCGGCGGGCGGGCGGGCGGGCGAGCTGGTGGTGCACACACGCGCTCCTTGTCTTACAAGCACAAGCACGTACACTCGCAAGTGCACACACGCGCCAGGCTCGCTTCACCATCCATGCCTCACCCTGTCATACACACTCACTCGTCTCATCCCTCACTGTCGCTCCATCTCTCTCACACACACCTGCACACATTCGGTCCATTTCTCCCTCCTAACAGAAGCTCACTACAGCCCTCTTTTTCTGTCTCTCTCATACACATTAGCTCCATCACTCTCACACACACACATTCACTCCAACTCTCACCCAAGCTCATTTCTCTCACACACATAACACATATAGCGCACATCCCCTAGTCTGGATGAATGGGAGGTTGCCTGCTCTTGATTGGGTTACATTCCCTCTGAAGGAACAGGTATGTCACTTGGGGTTTCTTCTAGATCCTTTGTTGAGGCTCAGGTGGCCTCAGCAGCCCTGAGTGCCTCCCATCCACTTTGGCTGGTGGCCCAGTTGTATACCTATTTGGACTTCTGTGATCTTATGCTCTGGTAACCTCCAGGTCAATTACTGCAATGTGTTGTAGGTGGGGCTGCCTGTGAAGATAGTTCAGAAACTTCAGCTGGTGCAGGATTTGGCTACCTGGTTGTACACTGGGGCAAGAGTTTGAGCATATTACACCGATCCTGGCCCAATTACACTGGCTGCCAATTAGTTTCCGGACCCAATTTGAAGTGCTGGCTTCAACCTATAAAGCCTTAAACAGCTCAGGACTGCAATACCTCAAGGATCACCTCATCCCATATGAACCAACCTGGATCCTGCCATCGTCATGTGAGACCCATCATTGTGTGCTTCCTCCATGAGAGGTCTGGAGGGTGACAACATGAAAAGGGGCCTTTTCCGCAGTGGCTCCCTGTTTGTGGAATGCTCTCCCCAGGTAGGCTGTCTTGGTGCCTTTGTTATACACTTCTTTTTTACCAGGCGAAAAGGTTTCTCTTCAACCAGGCGTTTGGCTGATTAACATTCTATGGCCTTTTCAGTGTGTTGGGGGTGGAGTTATTGGTCTCTTTGTTTTATTATGCATTTTGTGTTCTCATTTTGCATTTTATGCTGTGAACTTCCCTGTGATAGTTGGATGAAGGGCAGTCTACAAATTTAATAAATCATCATCATCATCCTTCTATTGATCTCTCTTAATGCACACACCTCATCACTATCTCCCACACACACACTTGCATCCCTCTCTCACACAGGCTCCCTGCTCACTCTATCTCACACACGAAAACATTCTCTTTCCATCTCTCACTGTCCGCCCACCTCTCTCTCGCGCACAAACACAAACACTCCCATCTCTCTCACATGCATGCCCTCCGTATCTCACTCATGCTCACATACATACTGTTTCTCTCTCACACACGTAGACATGTGCACATACCGTCTCTCTAACAGACATACAGTCATTACATCTCTCTGTCTCACACACTCATTTTATCCATCTCTCTCACACTCCAACCCTCCATCTCATACACATACACGTATCCCTGATGGGTCAGACCAAAGATCCTGTGCCTACCATACTTCAGCATCCTGTTTCCCACAGTGGCAAGCCAGATGTCTCTGAGAAGCTCACAAGCACATCATCATAATTACTGATATATTGCTTCCCCTCTCATTGGGACTCATGAGGGCAATAGCAACACTTTCCTGCTATTTTTTTTCCTCTTCCCAACCAAGCAACTGCTATTCATAATACCTCTAAACATGGAGGATTTGACTGAACAAACATTAAGCTAACCAGCCTGTAGTTTCCTGGATCTCTTCAAAAAGTGTTTAAAAAATTGTCATTACACGGGCCACTTTCCAGTTCTTGGGTACAGAAGCCATTCTTGGGGATGTTACATAATTTTGTTAGATCAACAATTTCCTATTTGAGTTCTTTAAAAATTCTTAACTGGATATTTTCTAGATCCAGTGGCTTGATTTCATTTTATTTGCCCATATAGCCTAGAGGTATTACCATTATTTGTCTTCATTCCTCTGACTCCTTTCTTTAGAAAGTTTAGGCACAAAGATCTAACCTACGTCTTCTGTAGTAAATATAGATGCAAATAATTCATTTAGCGTGTCTGAAATCTCCTTTTCCTCCCTTATGCAGCCTCCCTTTCCTCTAAAGGTCCAGCCACTACCCTAGCCTGTTTCCTGCTTATAACCTATTTTAATAAGTCGTTGATTATGCTGATTTTAAATTTGGGGGGTGGGTGGGCAATATGCTTTTTTGCCTCCAATAGATTAACTATGTGTGTTAACCATGCTGGCAGCTTCTTGGCCTTGGTGGTACCTTTGCTGAACTGGGGTATATTCCAACTCAGCTTCTGGCAGGAGTGTCCCTTCAGATGGCAGTAATGCAGCAGCACTAGAAAAGCATTGCAGAACAACTAATAAAGCTGAGTGATATTTGGATGGTCCAGTACAAATCCACTATTAATATGCTATTATTGCATCAATGGCATGTTGCAGAATACACCTGCAGAAATCCTCCCACTGTTCTGGAGGGCGCCTTGATCATTTTCCATGTACAAAGCGACACCACCTTCAGTATGCCCTTCTCCAAAGCAGTGCCCCCAGAAGCTGAAAATGTGTTGTCGTTGTTTAAAAAAAGACTAAATCCCACATGGGTTGAAAAGTCACTGGGGAAGGGGGAGGATATGTTCAATCATGAAATCGGGTTGTGAATCTGCAGGTGGCCCCAGTCGCTGTAAAATTCTGTACCCTGTTTGAGGTCTCATAGGTAACTGGGCAGGAGGTTTAATTCAGTCCCTAACTGTGTTCCTAGCAGATAAAATATTGGAGGAGGAGGATTGAGAGGCACAAAAGAAGCATTAAAGTGCCAAATTATGCAATGCTCCTATAGGAGTTCATCTGCATGACATTCATTCAGAGCAACCATTTGCACACTTCAGTTCCCTTTTTGACAGGAAATTTTGTAATTTTCACAAAACATAGCCTTGAAATTGAGACTGTTGCCAAAGACGGGTCTTGCTCCCATTTAACCATGTTTGTTGTAATTACTAGCTAATGTAAATGTAAGCATGCTGATTTCAGAATTCTTCTCAACTAGAGGAGTGGCATAAATTTAGCAACTGCACTTCTCTGAGAGTTTTAAAATCATAGCGCATATCACATACCCTATAACCACAGTACACTATGAAAATAGAAATTTGTATGTTAAAACATGAAAAATTGAAAACCCTGGTGGTTTCCATTGTTACTACTCTAATGAATGAAATGTTGTAAATAAATAAAGTAAATGGACCTGCAACAAAATATTGTATTGTTCCTGTTCAGAGACTGTACACACTACCCATTTGCAGAACAAAAGCACAGTTTTTCTCAATCCAGAATTATACATGCTCATCCTCAACATGCTGCCTTCAATCTAGATTGAGTCTGCAAAGGTGGGTGTGGTTACTTGATAATGTATTTTAAAACCCTCTCCTTGGTTAGCTTATCAATGTATTTTCCTCCCTGCACATGTCCCAGGTGAATGAAGGAAGTGGTGATTCATTCTTGGTATATATATATATATTTATTTATTTCATAAAATTTACACACTGCTTGAATGTAACAAAAACAATCTTAAAGCTGTTTACAAAAAGATAAAACAAGAAAACCAAGAAAAAAAATGAAGTAATAGTTTTAGAACATTTAAAAAGTCAAACCACTAAAACAAGCTAAAATTCACATCAACTTTCTAAGCACCTATATAGGCTTGTCTAAAAAGAGTGTAGCAGGTGCCAAAAAGAATTCAGTGAATATGCATGCTTGATATCGATATGCAGGGAGTTCCAAAGTGTAAGTGCTTGCACACTAAACAATCACCCACAATGCTGTTGGGCAAGTGTGGATACACACACCCCATATCTGGTTTTGCCTACATCTGCTTTCAAATGAACAAATTGGGGTAATGCAAGAATCAATCTGCAATAAACTATTTTCTGAATGAAACTAGTGTTCGAATAAGTGCTTTTCAGGGGTAAAAAATATTCTGTAGCTCTAGACTGTGTGCTGACTGTGTAGAAAAAACAAGTAGACAGTCTCCATTGATTCTGGGATATGTCATGTACAGAGCCACAGTTGTAGCCAGACTGTCAAGCACTTTTCCAGGATACTCCATCCTGTTTTCTCTCCTCCCCCAAGTAAGTCAGCATTATATAACCACTGAGCATATTCAGGGTGTCTCCAAACTGCATACCCAAACTTTAGGTTTATGCAATTAAAATGGATTAAAGCACCAGAAATCCACTTTAAAAAAAGAACTGGACTTTTTGCGGTCCAGAAAGTGGCAGAAAAATGCAATGGAAAATGTGGAATTAACAAATGATTAACAGGAAAACATATAAGTGCCCCACAGACAAATTGGAATGAGTGTAGAACAAATGCTCAATGTCTTATAGATACCCCTTTAACAAACCAGTACCAATGCTCAATAAATAATGGATATCATCCACATTCCATGTAAGCTTTATGCAAGCTAATCAGGATGAATGCTCAATAAATAGGTCATCTGGAGGATCCCTCAGTCCTTACTGGGTAGTTTTGGAAATGATTTCTGCAGGGGGGGTTCCTTTGAACTTCCATGAACATGTCTGGTGCCATTTGAGCTATATAAGGTTCTGTTCTTGGATAATGAGTTTGGTTTTAGTATAATAAATAAATAAATAAATAGATAGATAGATAGATAGATAGCAGGGGGGCTGCTGAAATCAGATGGATAGCCTCTTCCAAGGCCAACAGGGAGTGAGGAAGAGGCTGTGGCAAGTCATGTGGTGACAGCTTTGCCCTGACTCATCTGGTGTGGCCTTGTGACCTGTGGGTTCTGAACTATTATCTAATGCACTCTGGACATGGCCAAAAGTGGCCACATGGGTGGCAATCTTAAAGTTGAGAAGAAAGTGATTGTCAGAGGCAGGTGAAGAAGAGTCCTGCTGAACCAAGGGGCATGGCCACAATAATTTAGTTTGCTAATGTGATATCACATCGTTAGGTCTTCTAGCACTGCTCTGCCATTTCTCACTATGAGTATAGCTTTGATATGAAGATAACCAATTCTGTAATTCACTATGGAAAGAAAGCAGTTGAATGCACGTAATACATTCAGTAGCTAAATAAATAAATGCTGAGTTGCCCTGAGAGAAGGAACAGCTGCAATCAAGCGTGATGGTGGTCTTGTGATAGGGACATCTGTCCATTAGCACCTGGACTGTGACAAACAACAGGCCATCAAACAATTACAAATCAGATGGAAACGATATTTGGCGGCAACAAAACTGGATCTTAGCAGTCTGTCTAGAAATGATAAGCTCTCCAGTGCATGATTGGTCTAGAAATAAGCTGCTGTCACACATTATCAGTTTCTATTGTAGACATAATAGCCTGCATAGCAACATATAAAATTATATCCTTCCTACTCCAATTCATTGGGAATGTGAAGAATGCAACTTGCAAATGGCATCTTTTTCATCCCCCTTCCCCCCCCTTTTCTCATCCTTCTCTTAGCCCACCTTTCCTTAAGTCAGAGATAGCCAATACAGTGCTCTGCAGATCTGGTTGGACCACTGACCATATTGCCTGGGGTAAATGGAGCTGGATTCCAATGACATCTGGAGAGCACCACGTTGACTTTGTTTGCCCTAAGTATAGAACCATTACATCCAAGTTCCCTTTACAACAGAAGCAATACCGTTTTGGGGTATTAATGCTATTAGCCCCTCCATTCAGTTCAGCGATGTTAAGGTCCTGAATGAATCCTTTAAAGTGTATCTCATTGCTTAGTATCTTACAATTCAGCATATGGATGTGGAGGAATCCAATGTTGTTCACAACTCAAGATTCACTTTGCACAAAGTCCATCACTGCGTCTCAAAGTCAAACCTGATGCTGTTTAATAATGAAAAAGATAACATTTTGTGCAGCATGAGCCCATGCATATTTAGCCAGAAGTACGTGGCACGCTATTTGATGCAGCTTATTCCTAGGTGCTGTGCTTTCAGCTCCACCGTTGTGTATCATTGTGAGGCTGCTCTTGTGGGACACCAAGACTTTACCATAGAATCAAAGAATCGTAGAATTATAGAGCTGGAATGCCAGTACAACTAAGAGGCATTCTTCTGAACGAGAAGCCACTCCCAACTGTTATCTCCTTTAAACACTCAAACTCTACCATGGGTGTTCTAGCAAGTTTTAACCTCCACCCTTTACTGACACTGAGTTCATCAACCAGAGGCATCCCATTTTGTTTACTTCAGGCTTTGGGAACCTAGAAAGATGTACAGAAAGTTGCTTCATATTGAGTCAAACCTTTGGTCCATCTAGCTGAGCAATAGCTCTCCATGTTTTCACACTGGAGCTTCTCACAGCTCTGCCTGGAGATGCCAGGAACTTCTGCATGCTAAGCAGATGCTCTACCAATCTACTGCCCTCCAGATGTTTTCAACTACCTCCCATCAGCTCTAGCTTCCACTTCCTGCTTGTAGCACATCTGATTCTGCTGACTTTGCCACTGTCTACTGCGCCACTCTGTTGGACTCCTGGGTTCTGCCCATTCGCCTCTCTCAGATATGCTCAGGAGCAGAGAAGGCTGGTACCCTTTGGAACTGGAAGAGCAAAAGGCAGGGAGACCAACAATATATAGAGCCAGAACAAATGGCTGGTGGAGCAGAGACAGCTTATCCTAGTTTTGTTCCCATCCTTCTGCAGTTCAGCAGAGGCAACACTGCAACTAAGGAGGAAGACCTTGACAGCCAGTGCCACCCCCTGGGATGCATGTAAATAAGGAGGTAGGCAGATGTAGGGCTGGCTAAGGTTGGTGGGGTATTCTCAGTTATCCTGATGGACCAGCCTCCACTTCTCAGGAGTATCCTCATTTGTGACATGGATAAGAGCACACGGCAAGACTAGCTGGTTCAGACTCATCTAGTCCTTAATCCTGTTCTTAGAGTGGCCAACCAGATGCCCATGGGAAGCCCACAAGCAGGACCTGAGCGCAACAGCACTCTGCTCACTCTAGTGGCGTTTCGTCATAAGGGGAATAGGCTAGTCCCCTAAATTTTCTGCTGGTGCCTCCTCCCCAAAGCACAGGAATCCTCTGCCCAGCTTAGGGAGGTAGGTGTGAGGCTTTGATGGGTCCAAGATCTGTCCTGCCATCTTCCCAAAGACCACCCGGCTTTTGGAAGGAAGCAGGAGTACTCCAGCATCCTGTCAGAGCCCTGGCACTTCCTTTGCAAAGCCCAGGAAGCTTCTGGCTGGCTTAGGGAGGTGTGATGCTCACGTGTGCGATGTCAGGACATCACAATGTCACATGCATGACATCCCCCCATCCTTCTTGCAAGTTGGTGCCTCTGGCCCTAACTGTTCCCCTGTTAAAAATTTCGCTGCACGCCACTGGCTCACTCATGATTTCCAGCAACTAGTCTTCAGGAGCATGTTGCCTGTCGTACCAGAGGCAATTTAAACAGTAGGTCCTGACTAGTAGCAACTGATAACCCTATCCACAAATTTATCTAAACCCCCTTTAAAGTTGTCCAAGTTGGGGGCCATCACTATATCTTGTAGTAGTAATTGCAGGGGTGGGGGGCGCTTCACTGAAGGGAAACCAGCGCAATTCACTACCCAGTTGCTTTGACTATGTTTCCCAAAGATGTGCAATTGGTGACAGCTGTAAAGACACACACACACACACACACACACACACACACACACACACTTGTATTGAGATGACAATGGAGGCTTTGAAAAGGTTTCTAAAGTCACATTGCATCTGGAATGGGTTGCTTGGCAGAGCATCATTACAGTGAAAACAGGATCTTTCTCCTTGTTGGGCTCATTAGGCTCTTTAGCATTAAAACAAATAAAGAACACAGCCCCAAATGCTAGAGATAATCCAACGGCCATGTTACACAAAATAAATAAATAAAAATGCACTGCTTGAAATACAGATCTTTACAGCAGGGAGCATGTAATTAAACCATAGATTTAGAAGCAAAAGCATCATTGCAAATCTAAATGTACTGCTCATATGATGGATGGATGCCAGCCTATTTCCATTTAGAGATCTACACAGAAGCTAGTAAGAGTCTGGCTCCCATTTATTTTCTTCTTTAAAAATCTCATTGGTAGTGACAGCTCTGAAGAAAAAAGTCTGCACTTATTTCATCTGTTACAGACTCAAAATTATTATGGAATGCTGGGAAGCAGCCTCATTTGAGTTGAAAATAAAAAAAATATTTATTTATTCAGTGCATTTATATCTCACCTTTTTCTCATAGGAGCTCAAAGTGCTGTACATGGTTCTCCCCTTTCTCATTTAATCCCCTTAACAACCCTGTGAGGTAGATTAGGCTGAGAGGCAGTCAGTACACCACACTGGTTCTTGATAGATAGATATAGATTCTGAAATCTGCACTCATTCTTACCTGCTCTTTGACATAAGGTCCCAAGGTGGGTTGCAACTATATAAAAATACAATATTAAAACCAGTTTTTAAAAATTACAACCAGAAGTTTAGGATGGGTCTAAATATATATGCTTTTGATAATATTTTATTCTCTTGTTAACTATGCTGTTTTAAATGTGCATTTTATATTTGACTTCACTTAGCAATGTTTTCTTTTGAAATGTTTAAGATTTGTTTGTTTACTTTGTGTTAAATATGTATTCTGTAGTTTACCTCCTTTGTAATGTTTTATTTTGAAATCTTTAAGATAATATTTTAGTTTCCTGTTAATTATGTTGCTTTGACTGTATACTTTATATTTGACTTTCTTCAGAAATGTTTGATTCTGGATTGCTTTATTGATGTTTAATATGCTGTAAACCGCTTTGAGATTTTTCTTAAAAGTATAAAGCTATATAGAAATGAAATTAGTAATAATAATAATAATAATAATAATAATAATAATAATAATATAGATATGCATACATACCATAAGTTTAAAGCACTTCCCCCTTTACAAGAATCCTGGGTACTGTAGTTTATCCCTCATAGAGCTACAATTCCCTGCATGTTTATCAGGAGTCTTTGGGGAAAGTTTCCAGGAGTCATTGGAGGAAATCATGTGCTTTAAATATATGATGTGTATGCAGATCTCAGGTGTCAAAGCCCAAGGTACAGTAAATAGGTGTATAATACTTCCTTCCTTGGGCTTATTGCCTTTTCCAAATTTGCAAAACTGAAACATGTGTTAATGTTGCTCTCACCTGGAGATATTTCATTCAAACTGGTCCAGCCACCCCAGATTCTTCTGATTATGCTCTATGGTATCCCTCAGGAAGGGACATTTGTTATTCCTTTCCTTCTGAGCCCAAAGCATTACAGGCCCAACAGTAAAAAGCAGTTCAAAGTGACTCTTGTTGAAGGTTACAGTACAGCATGGGCAGAAGGTAGATTGGCAAGGGTTTCTGTCTCCCAGTTGTTTTAGGAATGGCAGCAACAAAACCACTCTCCTTGCCCTCTTCTTGTGAAGGATGCTGTTAAAATAAAGAAAGCTCTCTCTCTCATGCACAGATAGAGACACACAGTATTTAGCTTCAGGATATCCCCTGATGCCAATTGCATAATATTGAATGACACACATACTGTATCTAGTCGAAGAATATTTGCATTCTACATGAATGTCTTTTGCACCTGGTTCTGGATGGTGGATCTTGGAATTCTAGTAAAAAAAAACCCCACAAAAAACACCACCACTACAAAGCAGACCCTGAAGTTTGCTGCCACAGCAACACATTAAAAGGCGATAGTACAAAAGTTCTGCAAACCCCTTAAGCAATGTGTTGCCTAGCATATAACAGGTTTAAAAGCAATTGTCTTAAGGCACATGATGCAGCAGCTGCTAAAGCAAAGCAGGTCTGGAGGTGCCCAGTTCCTTGTCTTATATACCAAGTCAAAGCACACCGGTCTCTCCAGCTCAGTGATGTCTACACTGATTGGCAGTGGTGCTCTATGGTTGTAGGCAGGGGATATTCCCAGCCCTAGGTAGAAGTGCTACAGATTGAACCTGGGATGTTTTGTATGCAAAGCACTAAGCTACAGCCCAACACATCTGAAAGAAAGCTGACTTATACTGAGTCAGACCATTGGTACATCAACATTGACTAACAGCGGCTCTTCAGGGATCTAGGAAGGTGTCTCCCAGCTGCACTTGGAGATGCCAGGGATTGAACCTGGGATCCTCTGCATGCAGAGCAGATGCTCTGCCATTGAGCTATATGTACCGTTTGAGCTCTTTGGAGGTTGCTTAAGATCTTTTACCTAAACATCAGCTACCAAAAATGGCTGCAGTTCAGAGTAGTTCTTTTTGTCCCCTGTGAGCAGTTCACATCATTTGCAGGTGGGATTCCTCATCCTTTTGCTGTACCTAATTAGCACCCACAAAGCAAAATGCATTTCTTTTCTCAAAAGCAGGTGTGAAATATCCTCATCTCCACTCTACATTTTACATTGAAATGCTACACTTAAAACGCTTTTTCTCTCTCTCTCTAGCTTCTGCAGACGCAGCATATGGAAAAAGAAAACAGGAAATAAATCAGCAGTTTATATGGACAGGCAGCAGCACTAAGAAAGAAAGAAATGAAAATCACATTGCTGCAAGGCAGCCTTTGACAACCTGGTGCCTTTCAGATGTTTCAGACTAGTACTTCCATCAGCCCCAGTCAGAGGTTAGTGAAGGCTGCTTAAAGCTTTCTTTTAAAATCAATGCATATTCCTACACTCGAGTATGAAGAATGGTGCTGGGAATTGTAGCTCTGTGAGGGATAGACTACAGTTCCCAGGATTCTCTGGGGGATGACAGGTGCTTCAAATGTATGATGTAAATGTGACGAGCTTTTGAACGCAGAATAGAGTGTTTTGGAACTCATTAATATCTGCATTTGCTGCTATCAAAGCTCAGAGAGGCAGGTTAGCAGCAAAATATGTCTCAGCTTGGGACAAAAAAGCAATGCAAACAGTGTTTCAGGACAGGAGCCAATACATCAGCCAAACCAAGATGTTTTCAGCTGACTTCTGCTCCAGTTACACATTTAGTAATACAATTGCTCCACCACTTCCTGATCTGATATTCACTTCCTTTTTCCTGCTACATAAAAAAAAAAACAGCTTAACTATTTGGCATGTCCGTGAGAGTTAAACTTGGAGAGCATAGCAAAATGCTTCTGAAAGGGCAAGCACATAAATTCCTTAGCCTAGATTTATATGACTTATGGCATAAGCACATACATTTCTAGCCCAAAGAAAGTTCCACTGAGCTCAATAAGGCTTCCACATAGACTCATAGAATTGTATAGTTGAAAGAGGCCATCATCTAGTCCAAGCTCCTGCAATGCAGGAATCCTGCCCTCAGCCAATCCCTTGGTGGGCACAAACCACCAGCCTTCTGGTTAACAGTCACATGCACAGACTTGTTATACCACAAGAGGTATAGGACTGAAGCCCTGAGCTTCCACAGCCATCACCCAACATGAACCACCACTGGCAGGAACAGCAGCAGGTATCTTCTATGCTTATGGTAATACTTCATTCTCTTGTTAATTATGTTGTTTTAAATGTGCATTTTATATTTGACTCCCTTTATTAAATGATTTCTTTTGAAATGTGTTATTTTTGTTTACTTTACTGTGCTAAATGTGCATTCTGGAACTGACCTCCTTCATAATGTTTTCTTTTGAAATCTTTAAGATAATATTTTACTAATTATGTTGCTTTGAATGCATAGTTTATATTGGACTTTCTTCAGTAATGTTTTATTCTGGATTATTTGGTTTTTTAATGTGTTGTAAACCGCTTTGAGATTTTTTCTTAAAAATACAAAGTGGAATAGAAACAAAATGAATTCTACTAATAACAGTCTTCTTGTCCGTGGATGGTCCCATGGTAATGTAAATGAAGGCACTCACAACCTGAGCATTGTAAATAGGGAAAAAAATGATGCCATTATGTTCAGTTTACCTGTTCTGGGATCTGATTTGTTAATCAGGCATTGTGGGCAGAAAGACCAGAGGAGTTGTAAAGTCATTTGTGATTATCTCCTGGCTTAGACCAGCCTGATTTTGTTAGAAACAGCTCCACTGTATATTTGCTCACAGCAGAAACATCTTTAGGAATGAAGTCAAACAGGCTTTGTTTTGTAACGTACAGGGAAATTAAGTTCTTAAAAGGTCCTATTTTCCCTGCCCACGCAACAAAACAGAGCACAAAGCCAGTTGACTTGAAGATTAGAGATGGGCGAATCTGTCAATTTCAGTTTCTCTGGTTTTAATTTTTCCAGTCTGAAGTTCTCCATATTTCCACACCAGCCCCCGTAGCATTTCCTCACTTCCTTTTATCAGCACTTTCTCCTCTTATCTTCAGAGAGATCATTGACTTTCTGCACCTTGTGACAACTTCATTAGAGTTATTTCCTCAACTTTGCTGGAAGACGAGCTCCATCAGGAGCCTCCTTCACCTGAACTGTTTCTATACCAGCTAGAAAGCTATAAGAAGTACCATTTGAGAACAGGTGCCTGAGTTTGCTCCTACTCCCCATTTCCCTCCCGGTCCCCTTGTGTGTCATTTTTTTTAAAGGGACTGTCTTGTTTAAATTGATTGTATGTCAGTCACTAAGTGATTATGAGACCCTTCATAGCTGAAGAGCAGGGTAGGCATCATTCATGCCAATCTTCTTTCCATCCTTCTGATTGTAGCATATGTATCACCAAAGCCATCAGAATATATACTCATAATGATGAATATAACTGAGTTAGCAGTTCATTTTGTGGATGTGTGTGTTACTGTATACGCACAAACATCATGGCTACATCTCAGGGATCCTGAGAAACAAAAGAGGAATTGGCATGCTAGCAGGAACTACAAGGTTTGCAGAAATAGAAACAATTACTTGGGGGTGGGGATTTAAGGGGGCATGGAAATCTCCCACGCAGCCCAACGAGGACTGTGCATGCTTTAGCACCTACAAAATGTCTGCTTGGGATTGGAACTTAAATGTCTGCTTGGGATTGGAAACTAGTGGAGGGGAAATATAATGGAGTGTCCTGGGAAATGGTTATGACTGGATGGCTGGCACACTGTGCTGGAGCTCTCCACACTGCACCATTCCACCACAAGTCCCACTTATAAGGCTAAATATCTATATAAGGCTTTCAGTTAGAAAATGTTACAGTGAATATTTATTGAAATGTTTTGTCTGGGCTTATTGATCAAAATGTATGGTTTTGGTCCCAAAAAGTTGTCTCTCGCTCTTTTGGGTGCATGTGCATCAACCCACAGGGAGGAAAATGTAATGGAGTCCACTGAAAGAAGACACGGTTTGTTGGTTGGTTGGTTGGCTGGCTGGCTGGAACTCTGGACAGGAGCACCCCACACTGCAATATTTGTTCATATGCCCCACTTGTAAGAACACAAGACCAACCCTGCTGGACTAGACCAAGGCTCCACCTTGTCCAGCAGTGGACAGCTTGACAGATGCCTCTTGGAAGTCCACAGACGAGACACGAAGGCAACAGCCTTCTCCCACCATTTTTTCCCAATCAGTCCCTACCTGCCTTCCCTCAAACGTAGCACCAGTCCAGGTGGTGACCCTGTTGATCAGCTGCCTCCGCCTCATTAGTTTCTGTTCTGCCTTTGTAGAACTTGGCAGGATGCAAGAACATTAAGAACAGCCTACTGGATCAGGCCAGTGCCTTATCTACTCCAGCATCCTGTTCTCATACTAGGTGACCAGATGCCTGTGGGGAGCCTGCAAACAGGACAGAAGCACAACAGGCACTCTGCTCACCTGCGATTCCCAGCAATTGGTATGAAGAGGCATGCTGCCTCTGAAATTGGAGGTAAAACATAACCATTGTAGTCAGAAGCATGGAGGATGAAGAAGAAACTGGAATTAGTTGGCTCTGTTTGTCATTGGCTCTGGCTCCATCTACAGTTGGACTCACTGCTTTCCACCCTGCCAGTCCCAATGAGCACCAGCCACCACTAAGTGACATGCTGCATCTGAACTAGGTGGTCTATATAGAAAGAAACGGAACATACAACTCTTGCTGGAATAAATGATCCATCTAGTCCAGGTATGGGAAAACTTTTGCACTCAGGTATTTTTGAGACTTCAGTTTCCGTCAGCCCGAGACTATGGCCAACTGTCAGGTCCAGTGGGAGTTGAATCCAACAAAATATGGAGGGACACAGTTTTCCTTCCTGATCTAGTTGGTCAATGTATTAGAAGGGCCAGAGCTCAGTAGGGAAGCAGTTGCTTGGGATGTGAAAGGTCCCAGGTTCAACCCTCAGAATTTCTATGTAGGTTTGGGCATATGTCCTGTCTGAAATCCTGGAGAGCTGCTGCCAAATCTGTGTCAATAATACTGAACTAAATAGACTCAGTATAAGGCAGCTTCCTATGTCCCTACAACTGCAGCTCTGCAACATATTCTACCTAACGGTACAGAAATATCCAGTTGATCAACTGGATATTATGTTGATCAACATTCCAACACTCATGTATATAATAATTTCATGGCTTGAAATGACAAAACTTGTCAACCACCTATGTCATGTAGGCTGTGTGACTGCTCTGGACAGATCCCAACCTGAAGCAGGCCTGAAACATGTCAAGACATCTCTCAAGCCAGTCACAGCAAAACACTCCCTAAACAGACAGCTTGTCTTCAAAGTGTTGCAAATCAATGCCATGTAAGGGGACTACCAGGGTGGGGAAAGGGGAATTTGAACTTTGCTCATTAATAGCCAATCACAGTGTTGGAGGGTGGCGAACTGTTACAGGCGTCTCTCTCGGAGACATTTACTGTTTTGCAAGTTCTCTTGAATGTCAGCACAAATTTGGTGGGTTTTGTTCAGCTTGTCTTTTGTTAACCTTTAGTTGATACCAGCATTCTTTCTTACATACCTGTTTGTTTTACAATGCTTTCCCAATCCTAATCTTATTCTAAAAAAATGAAAAACCTGTTTACTGTCTGTATCTTTAGTGTTTGTTGCTTAGGCAGTGTCACTTCCCTTATGCCCTCCCCCAAAATGGCCCTAGTTTTTTAGTTAGGTTTGCATTACAGATGTGTTGTTTTCTGCACTTGTAGGTGTCCGTCTTCTGAATACACCATACACCTACAGTAAAAAAGCAGCACACTTCCACAGGGCAGCTGTGGTGCCACCAGAGACAGAGGGGCCAGAGATGCTGGCAGCAACAGCACCACCACCTGCTAGATTAGTTTGCCACCAGTCAGCCTGGTCCATCCTAGGACTGCTTGCTGGGGTGGTGGGCAGTAGCAGCAGCCTTTGTGGTTTCTTGCCTGTCTTGAGGGGTTTTTTTGGTAGTAGGTACAAGCCTGGTCCCATAGCCATGCAATCATTTGAGGATGGAGTAGGCACTGACAGCAACAGCCTGGCAGGGGCTTCCCCTTTGGTAACAGAAGGGACTGAGTCCAGCCCACTGGTAGACATCAGCATCTCTGAGGCAGTGTCTGTGTCTGAGGTTCTCAGGTGGATTGAGGAGGAGTTCTTCCGTTTGGAATGATGAGGGTGGGGAGCAGCAACAGGTATGCTCTCCAGTGCCATCAGGAAATGCTTCCTCTGACACCCTCACTGTTCCTGTGGTGGTGTTGACACCTTCAGACTGAAGGCAATCTGTGGTACTATTCTGACGTGGGGCTGGATCCCACCACTGCTCTCTGCCATTGCTGCAGATGGGCAATGAACAAGGGGAAAGAAACGTTCAAATCCAATTATTAACAAGGCAACCTCATACCAGGTGTCTTCAAGCTGCAGGCAGTTATATGCAAAAACAACGAAGTTACAGCCATTTTACTTTTGAAACACTTTATTTGTGTGTGTGGAGGGGGGACAAGCTTTAAAGGTGGCTAGCACATAAACCCCTGGATCTACCTACCTGAAACCCTCTCTGGAGGAGCTACCATGTATTCAAATGTCATGCATCTAGGGGGAGGATTGTGGTCATTTTGGCTTCCCAATGCATGCCTCTCTGAGGACTGAAGATTCGGATCTCCAAATTTTGATTTGGATGTTGGGTGTGAATTGATCCAAACTGAATTGTGTCTTGAACTGAAAGAGGGACAGGGAGCTTGCACAGTGCTAACATCAGAGATGGGGAATCTGGGACCATCCAGATGTTGCTGGACCCCCAGCTCCCATCCACCTCAACCAGCATGGCCAATGGTCAAGAATGCTGGGAGTTCTGGTCCATGACCATCTAGACCATGACATGTTGCCCACCCCTACCAAGCAACTCATTGAAATGAACCTGTTTGCAAGACCTAATTATTGGCAGTTACCCTTTTTCTTTACTGGCAGTGTCTGTACAGGCAGCAGTGTTGTAGCCAAGAGATATCCAACCAGCAGTGTATGTAGGAGCAGTGATTAGTGAAAGCTTCATTGGTTCAATTTCAGCCTGCTACTAAGCTGTTATAAACAAAGGAGCCCTGTCAGCAGGGATGGGGAGGGAGAGGTGGTAACTGGGGGAGTGGAAGCCCTTTGAAACTTTAAAACAGTCCCAATTTAGCAAACCACTGCCCCCAACAGAAGACCGGAGTTGCTATATCCTCATTTATTTTTATTAAAAGAAGGCTAAATGTGAAGTGAAATATATTACTGCTAAAAGGCTTTAGCAAGTCTGTTCCAGACATTTTCTAGCATCAACGGTGGGAGCAAAATCCTTGCTCTGCCATCTGGGACGAATGCCCTGGTTGAGATCCATAAGCCAGATGACTATCCCTGTGTATCTCAATGCCATTTTCTTCCTTTACTGTGTAGATAATGCTTTCTGGTGCTTGACCGACTGTGTCAAGGCTTTGGTTTAATGAAAGAAGAAATAGCTTTGCTGCTTCCACTGATTTCTTTCGGAAAGGTTCAGTTAAGTGAGAGGATGCACAGTAGGGCTTGTGCTACGTTGGAAGCAACTCCTTGCAGCACAGGTCATAACAGAAGGAAAAGGAAAACCCCAAATGCATTGTGAGCTCATCAGATGGAAAGGTGGCCACGAAAGTAGGGCAAGATTAACTGTGGTGGATGTGAGTTTTCCATGATGCATGATGAGCACAAGAGGGGAACAATTATTTCCACTGTCAACAGTGCAAAGTTCTATTTACATTCTTCAATAAATGAATGACAGTTAAACATATTATACTAAGGGAAATCCTCAACTCCCACTCCCCCCACCCCTGCAAAAAAAGAAGTTTGTTTTTAAATTGTTTCCAATGTTTAGCCCTTATTCTCAAACACCTGTCAGTACCAGACACTACAGTAGATGCAGCATCTGTTAAATAGGCAGGAATATATACATTTATATACATATATCTAAAACAGAAGTAAGTAACTGCAGTGTTTCATGTGACATTGCAAGACTTTTGTTCCCATTAAGTGTTTAGAGAGGACCAAATTCAGGTGTTAAAATGGTACCACAGGTCCTTACTGCAAGGAGGGATTGAGAAGATGACAGTGACTATGTGATCTGGACATAGTACAACTCAATCCTCTCTCACTGATGTGCTCCTTCCACCCACAAAAGATGTGGCTTCTAAAGAAAGCGGCTGACCATTACTCTATTTCACAATGCCAGAGACTTCTGCTTTGCACTGCCACTGCTGAATCATCCAAAGTTCCTGGATTTTAATGTGCAAATTCAAGCTAGTCAACGCATCTCTCTTCAAACTTTGGATTGCCTTTCATCTGTCCATTCCTGCTTAGTGTTCTGGAGAGCTTGAGTTCTTTGCTCATCTACTTGGACATAATCCACTCTTTGTTCTTCAGAGAGGAAAGGTTTCTGCCAAGGTGAAGGAAATGAAACAAACAAACAAACAAACATATGTGAGGACGTGCAAAACATGAACACAGCTACAGCTGGGCTTCTGTCAATTCCCCCCTCCTCTCCAACCTTAGCTGGCATTTCTTTTTTCACCTTGAAGCCAGGGGTGACATCAGCAAGCAAGCATGCCTGTTGTCTTGCTACTGGTTTCAGACATAATTCCCCATCTGCTACCTTGTCACACAGCCCAGAACAGGCCTGGCAGACACAGGAAAGTGCAGTACAGTGATATGTTCACCTTGAGATGAAGGGAAAATAGTTTTCCTCTGAGTTAAAGCTCTTGATCAGGCAAGACTGGAGTGGGTTTTGAACCCAGAGAATTGCCTCTGATGCAAGAGTGGGGAATGTTCTTCAGCTCAAGGGGAGCATACCCTTTTGGTGACTTTCTGGGGACCACATGCCAGTGGCAAGCAGGGTCAGAGGCAAAAGTTGGTAGAGCAAGGGATGTGAATTTTATCTTCATATTTGCACCCCTCTTCAACTTCCATGGAGGCAAGCAAGAGGCAGCCAGGCAAAAACATTTAGGGTGTGAAGCAGAGCCAGTGAGGAATATGCTCTGGGGAGAGTTCCAAGGGCTAGATACAAAGGCCTGGAGGGCCACACTCAGCTCCTGGGCCCAAGATTCCCCAAACTTTATTTAAAGAAGCACTAACAATACACTGCTCACTTGTGAAAAAAAGGAAGCAGGTATTGGATATTACATGCCACCATTTAATTTTTATTACTGATGTCAGGGAGCGGCAGCAGAAGTTGTTGTGAGCAAGGCCTACCTTTTGTACAGGAGACGGAGAAGCGGAATTAAAATCCAGTGCTAAATAATCAAGGCTGAAGTTCTTTGGCCATTGGAATGCTCCATTGCATGGAGATGTTGCTTGCTCCTGTTGAGAATGAACCATGACCAAAAGAAAATGAAGAAATAAGCATTGTCAAAACAAATTTAAAAGTTTTGTGTGTGTGTGTGTATGTTGCCTATAGACTCTCCTCCTTTCCCTCATGTTCTACAGCAGGGGCAGGAAGCCTTCAGCCCACAAATCATATTGGTTCACCAGGTTTTCCAGTTTGGTTTACTAGGGCTGATGGGCAGGCTTGATTGCTGCAGAAAGTAGATTACCCACTAACTGATGGGTGAGGCGGGGATTCAAGCTTGCTCAGTTTGGCTGTCCATGCCAAATTCCTTAAAGGGTTGATTGCTGAAGAAAGGACTGAACCCTCAACCCATTAGCTGATGCACAAGTTGTTCATCCCTGCTTAGCCTCTACCTCCCGCCACCCCCAGTGGCCAACTTTGACAGGTGGGTGGTTCCATCCACTTGTCACAGGTATCTTGTGCAGGTGGGAATTAAAGAACTGGCCCATTGGGCGAAAAAGGTTCTCCACCCCTGCACTACAACCATGATCATGCTTTAGCAAGAGAGGCAGCTTCCATATTATTTCAACATCTCTACGGCTCCCAATCCTTCTCGTCCTGGCTCTCACCAGGCCATTTAAGGCACCTCTGTTGTTCAAGAGAAACATTTGCATAGACTGCAGTCTTGGCCAACCTGGTGCTCCCCAGAAGTTTTGGATTATGGGGTTCTGCTAGGAGGTATGCCCCCTGCAAATGATCTGGAGGGTGCCAGGCTGGGGAAGGCTAACCTTGTACAATGCAAAAAGACAACAAAATGTTAGGAACATAGGAAGCTGCCTTATACCGAGTCAGATCACTGGCCCTTGTAGCTCAGTGTTTCCTACATTAAGGGTAGCCAATGTGCTGTCCTCCAGATACTGTCAGGATGCAACTCCAATCAGCCACAGCCAGCATGGTCAATTGCCAGGGATAATGGGAGTTGTAGTCCAGCAACATCTGGAGGGCATTACATTGGCTACCCCTGTTTTGCCCTCACTGGCAGTGGCTATCCAGGGTTTCTGGTAGTCTTTCCCAACATTGCTTGGACATGTTAAGGACTGAATGTAGCCCCACAGCATGTAAAGCAGTTACTTTTATTACTGTGCTACAATCCTTCCTTGTAGTGTTTTGGTTTAGAACATACCATATACAGAGACAGACCACTGGTCTATCTAGTTTAGTACATCTCCACCACTATTCCCCAACCTGGTCCGCTTGTCATACTACAGCTCCCAGCATACTTTATGACTGGCCATGCAGGAGCCGTAGTCCAAATCATCTGGGTGGCACCAGTTTGGGGAAAGGTTATCTACTACACTTACTAGCAATGACTTTCCAGGGTTTCAGGCAGCGTCTCTTTTCCAGCCCTAGCTGGAAATACAGGAATAAGACATGGGGTCTTTTGTACATAAAACGCTAGCTCAACCATCAAGCTACAATCTTTCCCCAAAGATTGCGCTCTTAAGGGGTTCCATAAAGGCTCTTGTCTAAAAATGGTAGGGAAAATTTTGAGGTTCTCTCTTTGCCTCCAGCAAATCACCATGTATATGTTTGAGATTGCTTGGAGATGTGCCACCAACACTTGTGGGAACAACGGAGATCTGTAGCAATGGGAAAAAGGCTTCCCTTATCACTGCGTCAATTGGCCCTTGTGTGCCTGAACTAAATTTCTTCAGTAGGGCAAAGGGGAGCCCCTGCCACATGTTTGGCTGAAAAATTTGACTTCTCTGAGCCTTTCCGCTCACATAATTTGTCAAAGGAGAGTTGCATGAAAATGATTACCATTTGAATGTAACTTTCTTCTTCCTCTCCGGAAACTGAACTGGCAAATACTCTCGCTGAATTAATGCAGTCTCTTTCTGGAGAGATAAAGCTTGTTCGATTGCTAGTGCAGGAGGAGGAGGAGGGTGGGGGAAACCCAAAACACAAACAAAAGAGAAGTCAAAGAAGAGTTTTCACAGATGCTCTGAAACCAAGCCAAAACCTGACGTTGCCCAGTGTGGGGAATAAGCCCGCCCAAAACCCAGCAACACTACAGAGGTTAAGTTAGCTAACAAAGGAGGTTACAATCTCATCAGTGTCCTCTTGGGAAATTAGTCATTTCTGCAATCGAATCTAACAGTAAAAATGGCTGCCATGGCATTATGGGAAAGCTGCAGACATCAAAGAATGGTCAAGGAAGGAGCATAAACAGAGGCAAATGTCCATCACATCAGGGGCCTAAGCACTTGTCTTGCTGTATGGCTAGCAACAGTTTTGGAGGCAGAAACAAATTAATTAGCTACTGCAACTATATGCAGAGGAACTGCAACCACTGTGAATCATCTGCAAAAAGATATGTTATTTGCACATGGGAAATGTCTGCTACTCAGTCCTCTTACAAAGTAAAAAATGCTGCCAAATCCATTGCCAGATGTGTCTGTGTAATGTTTTTCAAACCAACCACAAGTTCTCAAGACATCATCTTAAGAGGAAAAGCTGGCAAGCTAGATATTTCCAGTGTTCATCAGTGAACTTTATCCTTTTATTCACTGTCCCATCTTTTTACCAACTTCAGGGGCAAGCACCCCCTGGTTTTATCAGGTAAATGCAAATGGAAGCATCTTACAAAGCTGGATCAGGGCTCTAGCACAGATCTTCAAGTGTGCAAAAGTAGTGCTTTGTTACGTATCTTAAGGCATCCAACAAAAACTTCTTCTCCCATGCCTTTCATTAAACAAACTATGGCCTTTTAAACTGGGTGGGTGGGGTATTATTATTGTTTATTACTATGGTATGTATTTTTGTGTTTTTATATTACAAACTGCCCTCTCATCCTCAGATAGAAATAACAGTACAGTGATATCCTCAGGTTACATACGCTTCAGGTTACAGACTCCGCTAACCCAGAAATATTACCTCAGATTAAGAAATTTGCTTCAGGATGAGAACAGAAATTGTACAGCGGCAGCAGGAGGCCCCATTAACTAAAGTGGTGCTTCAGTTTAAGGACAGTTTCAGGTTAAGAACAGACTTCCAGAATGAATTAAGTTCTTAACCCGAGGTACCACTGTATAGAAACAACAACGCTTTCCTAGTTTGGACTACAACATTCACACATAACCAACAGCCTGATCCTCTCTGAAATCTCTAGGACGTGTGATGCTGCTGAACTACAACTCCCGTCATCTCTAACAATTGACCATGGTGGCTGGAGGTGATGGACTTTGTATTACAACATCTGAAAGGCACCACATTGGTTACCCCTCCTTTAAGAGGACAGGCTAATAGAACTGTGGTAGACCAGTAGTAGGTACAGTGGTACCTTGGGTTAAGTACTTAATTCGAGGTACCACTGTACTGAGGAACAGATCAACACAGTGGATAGGATGTTACAATATCAGTATGATTTGCCACCATCCACAGCTAGCTACTAAATGGCCAAGAAACAACGGGTGAAGAGAGATAGAGTGCATACTCACAAGCAGAACTGGAGCACAAGCCATCTCAACTAGACCAGCCCTCCAGACATTCTAGACTACAACTCCCATCAGCGCTTGCACGAACAGCCAATGGTCAAAGATGATGAGAGCTGTAGCCCAACATTTCTGGAGGGTAACAGGTTGGGGAAGGCTGAACATCCCAAAAGGAGATGGTGAAAAGTCTATGGAGGACTTGATTTTTTTAAATGAAAAGCAGGTGCCATGAAGAATCAGCTGGAGCACAGGTATGGCAGAGGGGAAGGGATTCTTAACCCTTTCCCCTCTCACCTTCTGTCCATCTAGAATTATGTTCCTGATATTACTTCTCTCCCCAGTGTTTTGCTCCATGGTATGAAAGCAGAACATTTCTCAGAAAGCTAATGTCTGAGAAATTTAGGCTCAGTTAATACTGATAGAAATATATATTCCTGTGTTTTACACATAAACACACACATATATATTTATGTATACGTATGTATGTGCGAGAATGAAGAAAATAGGCTGGGGAGAAGAAGTGGAAGGAACAGGTAACAAGCTTACTGCTTCTTACAACAATACTGAAATATACTGAATTAACTCTGTAGCTGCAACCAAAATTCTCAAATGGCTGCTGAAACAAGCAAGGCCTCTTTAACTAAATAGGCTTCTCCCATTGTGGGCAGAGCTAACCACCCTGGCTGAGATAAACCTCTGCTTAAATACTCAGTTATGAGTTATCTGTTTCTGAAGCAACATTCACAACGGATGCCAGTTACTGCTGTTGCATTCAGGTCCTGCTTATGGGCTTCCCATAACATCCTGTAAGAACAGGATGTTGAACTCTGGCCTGACCTCTTTGTACGCTCTAATACAATTTGCTCTAGCTGGAGTTTCACATGGAGCCATCCATTCTAATCTTGCATTGCCTCAACTAACGCTGCTTGCAGGAACCTGACCGCTTTTTCCATGAACCCCCTACTTTAGCCAGAATGCTCTTTCCATTGGAGTCATCCGCTGGAGCAGAACAGTTGTGAAGATAGAATAACTACATATGCACCTAATCTGGTTTACTAAGAAAACTCCCTGGGGTGCCAGGAGAAAGGCATGAACCCCTCAAGGTAGGGATAGCCAATGTAGTGATCACCAGATATTAGGAATATAGGAAACTACCTTATACCAAATTTGACTGTTGATCCATCTAGTTCAATACTGTCTACAATGACTGACAGGATTCTGCCCTAGTCCTACCTGGACCTTCCAGGTTTTGGAACTTAGACCTTCTGCATGCAAAGCAGATGCTCTAAAACTGAGCTATGGCCCTTCTCCGATTTTGTTGTATTCAAACTCCCTTTAGTCCAAGTCAGCATGGCCAAAGGTCCAGGGTGATGGGAGCTGCAGTGCAACAATATCTGGAGGGCACCGCGTTGGTTATCCCTGCTCCAAAGATCACCATTGAGCTTGCAAAGACATGTGCTGTCTTAAAGCAAGAATGATGCAAATCTCTCTGTTTAATTGAAGCCAATTTAATTTTGGGAGGAAAGAAAAACATTTTCTTGTCTTCTTAAAAAGCAGGGATGAGATCCACAGAATTTGTATTGAAAGTTTGTTTAGAAACTTTGCTTACAGTCTCCCTGTGGAATGAGACAATATATAAATAATTTTCCTGTAAGGAATGCTAATGTTTAAAAGAAATGTCATTAAAACTAAACAAGGTTGGGTCAACACTACATGTGAAGCACAATTTATTTGCCCATAACTCACAGAAACTGTGCAACCGAATCAGTGTATCAAATGATGTTTGCTTTGGGCTGATGTTTGTTCAACATTCACAGCTACGCTACACTTGATCTTAGAAATGTCATCTTCAAGCAATAGTCAAGTCAGCTTCCTATTTATTTTTTATTTTGCTATCCTTAGTGCAAAATTTCAGAGCAAGGATTGATTTTTCTAAAATTGAAATTATAAAATAGATTTTAAGAATCTATATAGGATTTTAAATATCAAGTTCCACTAAGACTTAAACAAACCTGGTTTAAAATGTTATCTGAATATAATACAAACATAATTTACACACATAATCATGGCCCTTCATCAAACATAGTCTGCTTTTCTATGCAAAAAATGCTCTAATCAAAATTCTATGAACAAGAGCAAAAATATGTAGTTTTTGACTTGAGGTTGAGCATTATAATGACACAATAGGCCATATATTGCATATGTTGCTGTGTACATCATGAATATTTGGAGTTTGTCCACTAAACAGCATGCAAATTACTTTCCATGTCACAGGGAAACACCTTTCTTCCCAACTCTACCACTACCCTTTCCTTCTAGAAAGTTTATCTTCAAGTGAATTATCTTACACCTATGCCTTACATGGGTTTAGAAACAGAAATGATTGTTTCAGTTGCTTCCCTAAGCAGATGTGTGCATCAGGCACACAGACTAGGAACTCGGCTACATTGGCAAAGAAGAAGCACTTTAGATGCGGTTTATGCATTCTAATACTGTGACACCAGATGGCGCTGTGGAGTTCCATTTTTACCAACCCAATTTCTCTTACAAAATTTGCAACTCGTTTAACTGAAACACTTCTTTGATGCGTCTAGATCCAGCCTAGGTGGCATTTATGCTCCAGGATTGTATACTGGCTCTAATTAGTTGCAAATAATACTTGCTGTGTTTGTTATAGTATGGAAGCTTGTGGAGGCAGTATGTTAGAAATATAAAACGCAGATTCGACATTGGCAGTTTAAACTTGCTTTCCTTCTCTGCAAGTAAAATCATAGCTTAAGTGAATTATATTAACGTTGTTTGGGTATAAATCAGGTGTGGTCATGTCCTTTCTGGCCTCAAGGCCTAAACTTAATGAATGTCAGATTTGATGTGGCAGAAGAAGAAAAAAATCTTTTAACAAAGTCATATGGCAGTATGCAACAAAACAAAACAGAAAACCAAAGGGAACAACTATGCCACCAGAAAAAACGTTAAGTGTGAAAAACCCTATATGCCTTTTGACTTGGTATGCCTCTCCAAATGTATTATAACATTATAATTAAAAAATGTATTCTGTGTGTACTTATTTTGACACTTACCGCTGCTTTGAGTGTATGTGTGAGGCCTTGTTGGTGAAAGAACAGTAAGTTGTTCTTTCATGAACCATACAGCTCAGCAAGATACTAGGTAAACGCCCCCCATACTGAGATCCAGGGATACTATTTTAATAGTTCCTCCAACCATCTGCCAAGGCCAATCTCCTAAAAAAAACGTTGGAACAGGTTTCACACCCACTTACTAAGGCACAGTCCACGTCCTGGTTAAGGCAGCATGTTCTCGGATGGTGGAAAGGTTTCGCAGGTCCAGCGGAGGTGGTCGGACTGAAGATTTAAAGAGAGAAGACTTCTTACTGCCACAGAGCTGGCCAAGGACAGGGGCAGATCCGGTTGTAAACTTGCTGTGTGGGTAGCTGGTTACTTAACAGGATGGAAGCAGTTCCAAGAAAGGAAGTTTATGACATCAGGGGGCTCGTACTGTGGACTCAGGTAGCAGAGCTTCCTTAATTTCTTTAGAGAGCCACAGTGGTGTAGTGGTTAGAGTGTTGGACCAGGACCTTGGAGGCCAGGGTTCAAATCCCCACTTGCCATGAAGCTCACTGGGTGATCAATCACTGCCACTAAGACTAACCTACCCCACATGGTTGTTGTAGGGATTGAGGAGGGTGAGAACTATGTTCTCCTTCAAAGAAAAGGTGGGATATAAGGTGGGATATAAATGCAATAAAATAAATATTCTTGCTACTCCAAAGTAGCTCATAGGCTGAAGGAGTTTCTGGTCTGATCTTTCCAGGGTAACAGCACCACCCTTTTAATGATCAGGGAAGGTACTGCAATCTCATCAACACAAGCCAGGTCTGGTGATTTGAGGCGACCAATGGGGACCTGGCTGGCTCTAAATAACTGTTGCTCCAGGCTTGGTCTGAGCATCTTGTTCACCAAGTAGCAATGAAGCCCCTCCCTCTCTTCCCATCTGCAACCTGACCAACAGCCCATCCACAACCACATCTCCTGCCTCTAAGTCCTTTTCTTCAACCATCTCATCTACCTCTGCATATTTATTTTAACATTATTGTGGCCTGCACTCCTGCAGGCCAGATTTTGTACAGTTCAGATACCAGTTTAGTTCCTCTGGAAAGCCAGACCAACCTCCTGGCTTTCCAACTCCACTACTAAGACTGCAGTCCCAAAGACACCTACTTCTTGAGTGACTTCTGAGAATAGAAAAAACATACCTCAAGCCTGTAGTTAACAAGTGACCCACCCAATGAATGTTGTATTTGCTCAAACATCAGCTGTTTTTTCTGTCCTTTGCAAGGCCAGCTCCAAGTTTGAGCAAATCAGATTAATCATAGGGGCCTCTGGTGGGGGTCCCTCATATACTAGTGGGTCCTCAGCCCTGGGCTTACCTCAGGGTTGTGAAACTGGATCTGGGCAGCAGATCACGTCCCCACTCCTCTGTGGGCCAGTCACCTGCCAATCTCCTGTCATCACCATGACAGCAGGTGGCCCATTTTCACGTGGATAGTTTGAAATCAAACCAAGAGGGCACAGCCACAATCCGGAAAGCTTCATCAATCCCCACAAGGGTTTGCAGGTGTCATCAAATCTGATTGGCAGCACAAGCAAACCCCCATTCAGCCCAGTCCGACCTTTACTTGCTTCACACCACTCATACGAAAGGAATGTGGGTGTGGTTTGACTGAAAAAGCCTCACAAACCCAATGGGAAGGTCCGGAAGACCTAATTCAGCCTGTGGGCCAGAGGTTGCCCACCGCTGGCTTACTTGATGGCAGAATTGGAAGCAGAGTGCCAGTGAAGCCACTGTGGAAAACTAAAATGGGAGCTTGCAGACCTAGCCGCTGTATTCAGGACATGCCCCTAGGCTGAATTTGTCCTGGACTTCTTCACTGTCCCCAATATCCACTTTCTGGACCCATCAAATCAACTCCTGAAATTCCCAAGATAAACACATAGAGGTGCTCGAAAAACAGCTTGAAGAAAGACAAGCTTACATTTTCGACGAGGCTTGAGATCCCGGTTCACCGGAGGTGGTTCCAGGTCTGTGCGGAGCTCGGGCAGAGGGCTGGAGATTTTTTCTATGCTGGCTGCAGAGCGGATAAATGTAGCTGAGCCTGGACTCATGGGAATGTAGCCGTCAGGTGTGCAGTCAGATCCTGGGATCGGTGGGGAGATGCTGGGGTGCATTGGCACATAACTGTCCTCTGAACTATTTGATGTGCTGGAGTAGAGAGGGCTAAAACGACTTGGCTTTAGAAATAAGCACAGGGAAAGGGAAAGGGAAAGTTGGTTAACAGAAGGGTTCCAAATCAGAAATCAGGTGCCAAACCTTGGACCTATCCATCCACTCTCCCCTTTGCCCAGGATTCTCTCAGGTTCAGCCTCCTGACTAGCTTGGAGTCCTGCATCAGGAACTAAATGCAACCTTCCAAGCCTCTCTTGTATGGCCCTCATGAGCAGACCCCATTTCCTGTGTGCACACCCCATTTAGCTCTGGGCTAAATTCCACCCTAATAATTTTTCAAGTCTAAAAAATGGCATACTGGAAGTTTGGATTTCTTGGGCTAACCAGGAGGAAGACGACTCACTAATAACTATATTAGTATTATTATTGTGATGTCTTTTCTTGTTTTGTATATAATTAAAAAAATTAAAGAAATTGTCCAGTAGCACCTTAAGAGACCAACTAAGTTTGTTCTGGGTATAAGCTTTTGTGTGCATGCACACTTCTTATACCCAGAACAAACTTAGTTGGTCTCTAAGGTGCTACTGGACAAATTTTTTTTAATTTTTAAAATTATTTTGACTGTGTCAGACCAACACAGCTACCTACCTGAATCATGTATATAATTTGCTTTTGTGGTTTTTAGCTGCCTTACTAATGTACCATATTTATGCAAATGCCATCGCATCTAATGCGCACCTCAGTTTTCAAAACCTTGAAACCAGAAAAGTATTTGCTGGCATCATCAACTCTAATGCGCACCCTAATTTTCAGAAAGTAATTTGGCCAAAAAAAGGTGTATATTACATTCAAGTAAATATGGTACATTGCTTAAATATATTTATTACGTTACTTAGAACAACATACAGAGGAAGCTGCCTTATTGGTCCATCTTGCTTGGTATCCTCTACACTGACTGGCAGAAGCTCTCCAAGGTTTCAGACGAGGATCTCTCTCAACTCCACCTGCAGATGCCGGGGACTGAACCTGCATGCAAAGCAGATGCTTAACCACCAAGCTACATCCCTTCCGTTCATACTTAAAATGTGGAATTATTGTGATCAGTATTACAGTAAACTTGGTATTAATACTGTTTCATTCTGAAAGTGGAATTGGCATTGTATATCTTACATCGATTCCTTTTTGTTGGTATTTGTAAACTGCCCAGAGACCTCTTTTGAAATGTGGAACAGAAAATGAATTAACACATAAATATTATGGACAGTAGGGGCTTCCAACAAAATGTTGCAACATGGAGTGCTCTTGTTTAGTGTTCTATGCCTAGTCCTTCTTTCAGGACACTCCATTCCTGTCCTCTCATTGTGTGAGTCCAATTCAGATCGGGGCTGTGTCAGTCAGTCAATCAATCAATCAATCAATCATCACCACCATATGTTTTTGTCGAACTACAACTCCCATAATCCTGACAGTTTAGCTAATGACCAAGCATGATGGGACTTGTAGTCCAACCACATCTGGGGTCCGAAGGCTGAAGAACCTTGGTTTAGCTTTTACCATGTCAATATGTATATATGCATGTAATGCAGCAATTACTTCTCTCTCTTTCCCTCTCATTATCTTTGATTTGAATTTGCAACATTCTGACTGCACTATCCTTGGCAGAAACAGACAGTGGAAGGAGGACAGAGCCCTTGATATATCCTCAGCGTTATTTCATATTTTTCAATTGTAAACCACCCTCTGATCCTTGGATGAAGGGATAATTAATTAATTAATTAATTAATTAAATTCTCAGTGGAAGAGCACTTGCTTTGCATGCAACAGGCAGCAGGTTCAGTCTCCAGACATCACTGAGAAAGTCCTCTGTGTGAAACCCTGGAGAGCCACTGCCACTATACTGAGAAATAAGGCCCCTTTGGTCCAATGGGGCTTACTCCCAGGTAAGTGGGCACAGAGTTGCAGCCTAAACCAGTGTTTCCCAAACTTGGTTCTCCAGCTTTTGGACTACAACTCCCATCATCCATAGCTAGCAAGACCAGTGGTCAAGGATGATGGGAATTGTATAGGGCTGCCATACGTTTGGAATTTCCTGGACATAGCCGAGATTTGTCCATTGAAAATAGTGTTCAGGTGACATTTATGAAAAGCAGCTGAAATGTCTGGGAAATCCCAGGCATTATGGCAGCCTATATAGGAAGTGTTGATTTTTTGGTGATTTTCCTAAAAAATAGGGAGGGAGAACTTAATTATTTTTTGGGAGCTCAACTTTTGTGTCTGGATGTTCACTTTTTGAAATATGGCAACCATAGAATTATAGTCCAAAAACAGTTGGGAGACCCACGTTTGGGAAACCTTGGCCTAAACATATGAAAAAATGCTAACTGTTATTTTGTTACATTGGATTGGGTAACCATTTATTATATATTGATCAGACAGCATAGGCTGGTTAATTTCTTGTTAATGTTCGCTTCTAAAACCATGCTAAATAAGGGTGTGTGTGTGTGTGTGAAAGACAGTACTGTACTTACCAAATTCAAGCTAAGCCTCTTATCCCTGCGTCTTAGGGAATTTCCTTCCAAGTCAGCTGCAAATCAAAAAAAGAAAAAAGAAAACCCATAGGAATTTAATTAGCTGTTCAACAAAAGGTAGGTCTTAGAGGATACAATCCTAGCCTGTTGTGTGTAGTTTGAAGGCTCTGCTTTTACCTGCTCGCTATGTGAAAATGTACTTAACCAAACATAAATAATTGTGCCCAAACCTCACTATACACACCAGATTCAGATATCCAAACATCCAAAGTTTGTCCATTTCATTACCTGTTTGTGCTAAGCTGGTTGGTGACAGCCTTTTCCAGGCAGAAATCATGCAGGGAGGAAGAGCGCGAGATCAGACAAATCAAAGAGGAGGAGAGATTGAACAAATCCACTGACTTCCACTCTCTCCTGTTGTTCCGTCTTTTGCAAAGTCAGATCAAAAGCATCTCTGGGCAGAGATCCCTTTTTTGCTTGGCTTACTCTGGAGGGGAGTGTGTCACACAGCCCCCTCTGTGTGCTGAAAGGTGATATGGAAGGGCCTGTGAGGCTGTATGGGCAGGCCCTGTTCCATGCCACAATCTCTAGCACTCAAACTACATCAGAAGGAGTTCCACTTGCATACTAGTGAGAGCATGGAGGGTTCTCCATTGTGAGGTGGGACATTGATGCCACACACAATATGTGCCCTGGACATTGGTGGATGTAGAAATTAACAGCAGTAACTGGGGCCAGAGGGGAGCAAGGTTGGGCATTTGCCAGGGCCCCCTAGAGCAAAATGGGGTCCCACTGCCCACACAGTGTTACCCATTCTACTTTGCACAAAGTATCCAAGAAGATCAGCCAAAGAGAATTTTCGAATTGCATGTCCAGTTCTTCCAGTTTAAGGGAAAGGGACCCCTGACCATTAGGTCCAGTCGTGGTCAACTCTGGGGTTGCGGCGCTCATCTCGCTTTATTGGCCGAGGGAGCTGGCGTACATCTTCCGGGTCATGTGATCAGCATGACTAAGCAGCTTCTGGCGAACCAGAGCAGCGCAAGGAAACGCCGTTTACCTTCCCGCTGGAGCGGTACCTATTTATCTACTTGCACTTTGATGTGCTTTCGAACTGCTAGGTTGGCAGGAGCTGGGACCAAGCAACGGGAGCTCACCCCGTCACAGTGATTCGAACCGCCGACCTTCTGATCAGCAAGCTCTAGGCTCTGTGGTTTAACCCACAGTACCACCCGTATCCCCTCTTCCAGGTTAGGGTGGCCAAAATCCTGGAGCCAACACAGATCAGAGCTGCAATGTAGTCAGCTAAACTGCAAGACAATTAATAAGTAAACTAATAGACAAAAGAATAAAATTGTGGGTTTCCCGTCTGGAAAAGCTCTTTAAGAATATGCTGTGTGTGTGCACATGTCTGTGTGTTTACGTGTAAAGTAGCACACATGCTTTTAGAAAGTCTGCTTCCCCAGCAACTCAAGGCTGTTAGTGAGAATAACACTTCCAGTGATGGGTGTTTCTCTCAAAAGCTTCCAAGAACTGCACAGGACACTGATAAAATGAGCTGGTAAAAACATTCTTCAGAATTATCTGAAGGTGTGCAGAGGGCCTCTCTTCAAGCCAGAAAGACGAGATACACAGTTGTTAATAAATTAAAACAAAATAGGTTCCATACAATGCAATGTGCATATTAAAAAGCAACAGGAGTAGTAGCAGCAGTTTGTGGCTGCCAGTTTGTTTCTGGGCCCAATTCAATATCCTCACACTAGTATTTAAAGCCCTAAACAACTTAGGCCCCAAACATCTGAGAGACCCCCTCCTTCTCCTACAGGCCATTGTAGGATGTTGAGATTAGCTCAGGGAGCCCTCTGGGTAGTTCTGCCATTCTCAGAAGTTCAGGGTGGTAGCAGCTTGGGAGAGCAAATTGTCTGTGACTCCCCCTAATTTGTGGCATTCCCTCCTTAAATAGGTGTTTCTGGCACCTTCACTATACAGCTGTTGGCGAATGCAGAAGCCGCACATCTTTATCCTGGCCTTTGACACCAGAGAAGAATGTTTTCAAGAGCCACCCTATTCCTGTGACTGTCATTTGTTTTAACAGCTTTTAACACTGACAGCAGCCACGAAATTAAAAGACGCCTGCTTCTTGGGAGAAAAGCAATGACAAACCTAGACAGCATCTTAAAAAGCAGAGACATCACCTTGCCAACAAAGGTCCAATAGCAAAAGCTATGGTTTTTCCAGTAGTGATATATGGAAGTGAAAGCTGGACCATAAAGAAGGCTGATCGCCGAAGAATTGATGCTTTTGAATTATGGTGCTGGAGGAGACTCTTGAGAGTCCCATGGATTGCAAGAAGATCAAACCTCTCCATTCTGAAGGAAATCAGCCCTGAGTGCTCACTAGAAGAACAGATCATGAAGCGGAGGCTCCAATACTTTGGCCACCTCATGAGAAGAGAAGACTCCCTGGAAAAGACCCTGATGTTGGGAAAGATGGAGGGCACAAGGAGAAGGGGACGACAGAGGACGAGATGGTTGGATGGTGTTCTCGAAACTCCAGCATGAGTTTGACCAAACTGCGGGAGGCAGTGGAAGACAGGAGTGCCTGGCGTGCTGCGGTCCATGGGGTCACGAAGAGTAGGACATGACTAAACAACAAACAACACTGATTTTTAAATTGGATCTGCTGGTGAAGGCCAGGGTAAGGAGGAGGAGGACGAGGAGGACTTCACTTACTCTTCCTTTCAAAATGTGAATGGCCATACTAATTAAAATGCTCCTATGGTCAATTGTCTTGTCCAGCTTTTGCCTCCCTGATATTTTCCAGATGTTTCAGATTACAGCTCATAGCAACCAGCACAGCCTCCTTATTCTGCCCGTTTCAACTTGGTTATCAGTCTTCTTTACTTAAGCTCAGGGAGTGTGTTCATTCAACAGAATGTTCATTTCCTCACTTATTTAAAATAAAAAACTCACACAATCCCAGTTTTTCCGAAGTTGAAAAACTGTTCTGGAGTGGCCCTGTGACAGACATCACAGGGAGCAAACCAATCAATATGACTTACGGTCAGTTACAGCTGCAAGCTTATTTCATTTATCTGAGACATTTGTACCCCCAACCACTTCAATAAAATTCCAAGGTTAGCTTACAAAATGTAAATGCAGTTTGAAAAGGTACAAACAATGTAAAACAACAACCAGAATAAGAATAGTAACATCACCAAGAGCAGCATAAAATACAAACACACAACCCTCCCTTCAAAACCAGCAAAGATGAAAGACATCAAAACAATAATCAGCACCAGAAAAATTAAGAAGTCTTCCTTCACTAAGCACTATAGCAGCAGTAGGTCCTAACTCACTAGTTGAAGACCAGTGCTATGGATAGGGATTGGGGTGGGGAGGATTTGGTTCAATCTGCATTTAAAGCCGAATTTATCAAATTCAGAGTTTCCAGAGCAATAGAACCAAAACTAAGCCACCCTTCAAAATCTGAACTTCTCCCATGTTTGCAATGTGATGCAGTTCTCCAACCAAACAACGTTAAGGGCAACTGTGTGTAAAAATGATAGTATTCATCAAAATAACATACAAAAATGCATTAGGATAAGAGAAATTGCTTCCAAAAATGTGCACATCAGTCAAAATTGCAGTCAAAAATGCAGTTTTTAGGATAAATATGTACCTAAACGCTGAAGAATTTTCAGGAGGATTTTTTTGACAGCAACAATAACAAAAATTCATGAGTTGCTACAGAAACGTGGAGAACTGAATTTAAGATGGGAAAAACAAGAAACCTAGAGAACTCAAACTGATAATTCCTTCCATTCCCAGCTATGGAGTAAGGGTGGAACAAACTCTGAAATTATACAAACCAGGGACGGTCAAATGAGCTCAGGAAGGCCAACTCTTAACAGACAAGACTATTCACATCCTTACCTCTCCAACTTCTCATGCTGTCCAATCCAGACAAGGAGATTCTCCTTGGCACCAATGCCCCTTGAGCACACGAGACCCCAACGTGTCCATTCTGAAGGGCCCCACTGGATGGCTCTTCAACCCGTTTGTCTGTGAAGTGGGTTGGCTTAGGAGGCCTTGGTGGTGGTGTATTGCCCAGAACATCAAGTTCAGTAATGCCATAGGAAAGAGCACTCGGGCTTTTATCAACCATTAAGGTTGGTGTCAAGGGAGGTCCTGAAAGCGGGGAGGAAGAGGAGAAATCACTAGAAGGGGGACCGCTTGAATCTGCATTCTTGAGAAGAGCCCCATGACCCATTGCCTGGGGCATCTCTTGCAGCAGGATGCCAGAAGGCTGTAGATAAAGTGAGGGCTGAGATGCCACAAAGTCAACAAAGACATCGTCTGATGAAGTCTGCTCCAGGGATCGGTCAGAATTGGACCAGCTGTGGCACCTGAAAGGAAAAGAAAAGAAAACTAGTATAGGTGTTACTTATGTTGCAGAACATAGGAACAGTGGTGGCCAGTGCCCATTGGCCACTGGCCAGGTGGAAGGAAGGAAGAGCAGCAACAGTCAACGAAAAGCAAAGCCACGCCATGACTGGTTGAAAGTAAGAATGCAGTCAGCTGGGTGTAGGTTGGGTGATGGTAAACTGAGATTGGTGAGGCAGTGCCCTATTTTCCCTACCATGGGATAGGAAGTTGCCTTACCTAGTTCAGTACTGCCTCATTATATAGTTTCCATCGTTTGCTGCAGACATACCTTTATATTTGTGTGATGTTTGTGAGACTGCTTGTATTGTTGGATGTACATTTATCTGGTTTGGTTTCAATGTTTTACTGGATTTTATAGGATACTAATATGAATACTACTATTTTTATTATTTATATGCCACCCATCTGCATGGGTTGCCCAGCCACTCTGGGCAGCTTCCAGAAAAATATAAAAACACAATAAAATATCAAACATTTAAAACTTCTCTATATAGGGCTGCCTTCAGATGGCTTCTAAAAGTCATACACTTATTTATCTCCTTGACATCCGATGAGAAGGCATTCCACAGGGCAGGTGCCACTACTGAGAAGGCCCTCTGCCTGGTTCCCTGTAACCTCACTTCTTGTAGTGAGGGAACCGCCAGAAGGCCCTTGGAGCTGGACCTCAGTGTCGGGCTGAATAATGGGAGTGGAGATTCCTTCAGGTTGTAGCCCACCCAGGGACCTTGTAGTGAAGCGCAGGTAAGAAATCTCTTAACTAAGCAAACCAGTGAATATGAGAAAGGGGGGAAATGTGCTTTTGCTTTCCTTCTTCCTGAATTGTGCAGGGAGGATGAGGGTTTTTTAAATACAAAAAATGTAAAAAGAACACATGCTCTAATTCTTCCCAAGATATTTAGTGTAAAATGGGGCTTGAGCAGCCCAATTTAATCTTCTTGTGCTCATCTTCATTCCACTCTTCCCTCTTTTTTCCAACCAATACTTCAAATTATGATTACGGTACATTATTTTGGTTAGTGTGCATTTTTTGTGTTTTTTAAAATATTCTATTTTAGTCCACATTCACAGCATACATTGAAAGTGCTGTGATACCACTTTAACAATTCTGGACTCCCTCAAAGATTCATGGAAACTGACATATTATGTTAAGGGTGCTGAGAGTTCTTAGGAGACCCCTATTCACCTCACAGAGCAAAAATTCTCCAGAGTTCCCTGGGAAGAGGGATTTGATTGTTAAACCACATATTGCGGTTTTGCTCCAAAGAGAATAGCATCTCTTGGGAACGAATGGGAAAAACTGCTTTGGAACTTCATCAAGCAATCTGAAATTTATGGTTCTGACATGCCTTTGGATATATATGCTAATTGTGGTTCTTGTCTGATGAATGATTATGGAATTCACTGTTGATGTTGATAACAAAAAATTAAGTTGAATAGTTGACCTTGTTGGTTCTGTCCCACCCCCACCCCAAATGTCATTGCAATCTAGATGGACATGAGGGATGCACACTCTTATCTTGTCAAAATCTCCAAATACTGCTTTAAACATCCCGTTCCCACTGCTGGATAGCTCTGCATTCTGCTTAGTTTGAGGTGGTTGGTGGAATATGAGGTCAATTGTGAGAATAACAACCCTATTTCATTTCCAGAATTTGCTGAAAAACATGGTATGAACATTTTTAATATGGTGATTTCATACTTGCCTGGTGGGGAGTGGAAGGATTTGCTTTTCATCCCACAAGTTTTTGTTTAATTTTTACTTTCCTGTAAACAGTATCAGAGTTAAAGGACAACAAAATACTTAGTTTTGTTTTAGCCTTTGTGCTAAAACTGAGGCATCGACTCTCATTGATTTACTTAACTCTCACTACCATTGAAATAATTGTGATTCCAGAGTGCTTAATTTTGCTTTGTGTCCTAAATTATCCCCCCCCCCCCATTCTATTCATTTCTACCTTGCCTTTCCAGGAAAGCTTTTAGGACAAGCCATCAAGGAGAACATTTTGTTGACTACAATATAGAGGAGTAATTTTATTTGTAGGGGCAATTATGTTGTTCTCTTGTGGATGCATTTGTGGTACTCATGTTTTGCTAAAGCCATTGTTGAAAACAAAGTAGATATTGACTTGAAGAGGCACTCTGGAGGGTTTTTACGGTTTCAAAAATATTCAGCATCTGATTGCCGTTTTAAGCACAAAGAAGAAATTTGGGGATTATAGGTCAGGTTGACTTTTAAGGCTTCCTGCATTTTTCTTTCAGTGGAAACACGGGTAGCTCTCTCCCCACCAAAGCAAGAACAGAATGTGATGGGGGAGCCGGAAGGGTAGGACTGTTCTTTCTTTTGGGAAAATTTACAACTGGAATAAGGAACCTGTGCCTCCTAAGCTAGCTTAATGCCTCAGGTGTAGAGGGCTCTGTCTCATTGCCATTGTGGAATTTTACTTCAACCACCAACCTAGGTGACAAGTAAGAGAAGAAATGGGGCATTACAGGGACTTTTAGCTGGTTCCTAGGATTCTCACACACCCCTACACACTTCTTGAGCACTTTTACTGGTTGGAATATGTCCTCTGAGATGCCTTCCCATGCCTGGATGGAGAGATGTGTATGTTGTGCGTGCGTGTGTTGTACAAAGTCACATCTATTGCTTGCTTCAGTGTTGGCCACTCCCACTTTTGCCTCTGGCCATGCCCACCACTGGCATACCCAAGTAGGGATTGGGCAAGACTGACTGCAAACCTTAAGAGCCATTGCCAACCATGTTGAAAGTATTGAGTTACATGGTCCAATGGTCTGACTTGGTATAAGACCATTTCCTAGAATTATAGAAGCAGAAGAGGCTATCTAGGCTGTGTATATCCATGCATTTAAATCACATTACTCCCCCCACCACAAAATCCTGGCACCTGTAGTTTGTTAAAGGTGCTGGGAATTGTAGCCCTGTGAGGAGTAAACTACACTTCCTATGAATCTTTTCTAGGGAAGCAGAATGAGCTTGAAGTGCATGGTGTGTATGCAGCCCTGGATTTCCCGCACCCTTACTAAAATGTAGGAAGAACCGCACGTACAATGGGTCTGGCCCATCGGCCTATGAAAAACATTCTGAAAAATACTAAGCAATGCAACCATGTGGAGAAATATTAACATCAACTTGACAGAGCTGGCCCTACGATGCAAAGGGAGGCAGCTACCTAAGGCCTCAGATGCTGAGAGGCAGAGAGCAGGCAGAGCTATGTTCCACATAGCTTACCCTGTGCCTCCTAAGCTAGCTTTATGCCCTCAGGTGTGGAGGGCTCTGTGTCATTGCCATGGCTGAATCTTACTTCAGCCACCAACCTAGGTGGCATTCCCATCATACAATCAAAGCACTACGATAACACAATCATGGCTTCCCTCAAAGAATTTTGGGAGCTGTAGCTCTGTGAGGGGAATAGGGATCTCAGCACTCTTAATGAACTACAGCTCCCAGAATTCTTTGGGGGAGGTTGTGACTGTTTAAAGTGGCACCATAGAGCTTTAAATATAAGGTGTACATATGACCACAATTTATGAGCTTACATACTTCTATGTAAGCTATGTACTTCTTCCCCTTGGACCCAAACTTACTTTGGGAATAACCCTGTTTTGCTCCCCAAAACTGAAAGGCACTCAACCTTCCCCACTGGCCTCCAGATGTTCTGGACCACAATTCGCAGCAGCCCCAGCCAGGACACAGTTGCTAATGGGAGTTGTACTTGAGCAACATCTGGAAGGCCACAAGGTTGGAGGAAGGTTGTATCAGAGAGAGTTATGGTGATACCTGACATGACTGAGTTTTCCGGTCTCACAGTTCGATAAGAACAGATAGTCAGGAAGGAAGACAGACTCTGACTCGCTTGCTGTCTCCTCTGCAGCAGAAGCATCCGCAGCAGCCTGGTCGGCCAAAAGGGAAGGGTCTGCAACCCTCAAGGCGTGGGCAGAGGCGGCTGGCGAAGGTTGCGGGGAAGTGGTGGTGTGGGAGAGGCTGTCTCCGGAATCTGTGACAAAGGAAAGAAAAGGTTATAAGTTGACGGTGCTTGTCAGGAAGTCAGTTTGGCCTTGATCCTGTAAGGGGCTTGATTCTTTCCAAGGAGTGCAGTGAAGGATTTGTGGCCTATACTAATTTCTTCATTGTTTACCTTCTGTCCGTCCAGGGTTGTTGGAACAAAGAGTATATCTACAGTACTGAGGAAGATGAGGTCAGCACTGGAAGAAAGCCTATGTGCTGTGGCCAAATTGGACTGAAACAATCAGTACTGGTGTATACCTGGGTTTCTGTTGTTTTCTTCAGGGCCAACATTTAAAAGGAGGTTATAAATAATCTCGACTTAAAAGAAAACTTAATTTAAGGGACGTGTTCACAACATGGGTAAAATGGAATGTTTTCAATAGCTTTTTAAAACAGTTTTTTACTGATAATGTTATTCTTTTCTTCTTTACGTAAATCATTTTGAGTTTTTAAAGGGTTTTTCTTTTACAATCAAGCAGTGTCTGTGTGTGTGTGTGTGTGTGTGTGTGTGTGTGTGTCAGTGTGTCACACAGCTGTATTTATAATCAACCAATGGACTAATACAGTTGCAGCATTTGGAAACCCATACAGAATTTCAACACATTTTGGTGGAGTAGGGTGGGAGAGAGAGATGGGCCTTGGAGAATACTAGGTTTGGGGTGTTCGTTATTATCACTGAGAACTCTATTTGTGTTAATGAAATGAACTTTGAGTTGATGGGGATTTTATTAATGCCAAAAAGATACCACAGCAAAAAAAAAAGGGGGGGGAAGATAAGCCAGCTATACTATTTTAGGCTGGTGTTAAAGGATAACATGGCTATCCACTTGGGTAGCATTCTGCAGGACTCCTTAAAGCCCCCCAAATATCAGAAACCTACTTAAGGAAGGGCTTTCAATGTGGTTGCCTCTATTCTGTGGAACAGCATCCCTTTTGAGATACAACAGACAGCCATTATCTGCATTTTCCTAAAACAACTGGAGACATTTTGGTTTCGACAGGCTTTTCCAGCTGGATGAAAATGCTGGGTGTCTTTTTGTATGGTATTTAAACTTAGCTTCAGAGGTTTTTGGGGTTTTTTTTTAAAGCACTGCTTCAAATACTATTTCTGCTTTCTTATTATTCTGATTGACTGATTATTTAATTTCTAAATAATTTCAAGATGCATGTAAATTGCCTGGAGACATATATGTAAAAGGCAATTCACAAATAAAATAATATTTCACACTGTGTATTTTTTGCACTATGTATTATTCTAACAATTAAAAAAAGTTATAAAAAGGCTGCTTCCCCAACCTGTGCGGAGGGTGGTAAGAATATATTGAGACAGCCCCCTCCAAGCCCCTAATATGGCCATACCACCACCACTGCTTAAACAGCAGTATGCAACCCAATCTTGACAACAACAACAATTATTGATATTTAAAGTCACATTTTTCCATTATGGATAGCCACCAAGTGTTTACATTAAAGAGAAGCTCAGCTTCCCTAACCCATAAACAGTATCTGGGAAACGAGGCCAAGATATTATCTAACGCAACATTTCCAAGAAGCAAAGTGTTTATACTGTGGGAAGACAAACTGTAGTCTACAAAATGTACAGCCAAACACTTCCCCCAGACAGGTGTTCTGCATGGTCCTTTTCAAACCACCTGAGAAACACAGAGGCGGTAAGACAAGCCAGCCCCTCCCAGCCTCTGTGTGGATAAGTAGAATTTGCAAGTTAAAAGAGGGATGGGGCAGGATGGAGGGGTACAGAAAAAAAAATGGGGAGCCAGACTGGACTGGTATCAACTCATGGGGAGGGACCACTACTCAATGACTGAACGCCTGCTTTGCATGCAGAAGATTCCAGCTTCAATCGCCAGCATCTCCAGCAAGGGCTGGAAAAGACTCCCTGACTGAAATCCTGGAGAGCTGCTGCCAGTCAGTGTAGACAGTACTAAGCTAAATGGATCAATGGTCTGACTCACTATAAGGCAGCTTCCTATCTTCCATAAAAGGGGCAGGGGAACAAAATATTTGTTCAAGTTGCAAAATCAGGTTGCCTTTCTCCATAAGACCAGCAGATGGCAGCATTTTTGTTCTACAGCCAAGCAGTTCCATCAAGATTGATCTGTTCTTAGGATACCACTTTTGTGTATTTACTACCCGGCAAGGTGTCATTCTAAAGCCTTTGCAAGATCTACATCTATTTCTATAAACAGCCACACACTCAAGTGCACGCTTATTGATTAAAGCAAAGGAAAACTCATGCATGCATTTACATTATGTCTACAATGAAAGCCTACACATTTTAGAAAAGCCACTTAAATCTTACTGTTAAATGAGTCATGGACCAATTTGGAACACAAACAGCTTTTCAGATACAGAGTTCATCTGATGCATAGAAATGGGCAGTGCTGCTGCCAGCAATTCTGCTTCCAAAAAGGCTGCAAGATCAATATTCTAAACTATCGGGGTTACTGCTAAAGGGAGATGGGTGTTGTGTCCTCCGGAAGTGCCTTCTTGTCTGGCAATGGCACTGCCATTCTTGCAGAATCAGCTTAACTAGAAAGTGTTGGAAGTCCTCGCTGCACCTTAAAGTGGCATTTGAACAAGTATGTAAAAGAATTTGCAGACGATACTACGGTGTAATTAATGACCCACTGGATAAAATGGCCTCTATTTTGCAAAATCAATTTTCCCAGGCCAAATCTGGCATTAAAGGTCAAATATTCTGGGACAAGAACTCATACCACCAGAAACTGGTGCAGTTAGAGCCAGACTAGAAGGCCTAGATACCCACCTTACCCAAAGAGCCTGGGTTCCCTCCTCCCCAAGCAGCCAGAGGCTAGGGAGCTGGCAGCACCAAATGGTCCTGCACCAGGAAGCATGGGCATAGCCAGGACTTTTGTTTGGGGGGGACGCAGAACTGATGTCATTGGTCAGTTAGTTAAGTATTTCTATTGTTTTACTTGGTCTGGGGGGGGGGGACAGCTGCCCCACTGCCCCCCCTTTGGCTATGCCCATGCCAGGAAGTGAAGTGCAGCTCACTGTCCGCAAGGCTGCAACTGTTCACCATTTTAAACTGAATCATTTCCACCCCAGGGTGAGAGTGACGGCAGGCTCAGCCAATCAGACACCATATTTGGGGGCGGGGGGATGGACCCAAAAAGGATACCAGAGCAGCGAGGGGTCAGGAACTCTCTAAATTGGTAACGGGGAGGGGGGCCATTTATTTATTTTATTTCATGGAATTGATGCACTGCTTGATTGCAAAATGTATACATGGCGGTATATATATATATGTTTATATATAAATAAATAGTCTCATCATGCTTCCCAACCGGCTGATAGAATAGCATCTTCAAAGGGATCAAGGTTGTTATCTGATTACTGGGGGCAGAGAGGGTAAAGTGAAGGGAAAAGGGGTTTAGGCTACCTTTCTGTGTGTGAGGGGGGAGGTCTGGTGTGGGGGGAGTGGATCTGCTGCTTTTCAGAGTGCAATGCTGCCTGCCACTGCCCTCCCATGCTCCAACATGGGAACTAGTAAGTAAACCAAAATAGTAACAACAAAACAAAACAAAAAAATCATTAAATCTCCAATGATCTTTCATTGAAAGGAAACCCAAAGCACCACCCTTGGAAAATCACACTGCTCAGGGAAGCAGGGAGCACGATGCAATATGTCTTCTGAATGACATATCATTGCTGGGCGTTTTGTGCATTGTGAGCTCTTCTTGCAATTACTGGAGGGAGGGGGCAGCACATCAATTAAAAATCTCTCCAAACTGTGCTCTCTCTTCAGGCGCTGGCCCGTTTGGGGAGTGCCGGAGGTAAGATGGATTTCATCCATCTGCTCCAACTGTCCTGGAGCCCTTGTTAATAGTGATAGGGTTTCTAATGGGCTGTGTGATCCTTGAAGATAAACCTCAGTGACATTCAGATAAAACTGGCAAGGCTAGAATCCAAATCTCTGGAGAGAACTCAGACTCAGGCAAATGAAGCTGCCCACTGAAGGGAAGAAACAAGAATCCCTCGATTTGCATAATTTATTATAAGCCATTTTGCATCTCCCAGGGAAACAGGTAGAAAACATCCTTTCCCAACCTGGCACCCTTCGGGTGTTTTGGACTATGACTCCCATCAGCTGTGATGGCAGGTGATGATAGGAGTTGTAGTCCAAAACACCTGGACAGTATTGTGCTGAGTAGAGTGTGTGTGTGAGAGAGAGACAGTTATTTTACAATACTTGTATTCAGACCATTCAATTTTCTGCAAATGGTCTGAGCACAAGTACATTTGCGGAAGCTGACACTGAAAATGGCTATGCTTATCTGAGGAGCAATGTATACAAAATCACAGCAAACTGGAGTCTGGGATTAATGCAATGAGAAGTAGTTATCTTCCCAAACCATTCCCAGCCAGCAAATCCTCTCTACCCACCTCCCCTCTTTCACCTCCCTTCAACAAACCCCTTGCCTTAACATTCCATAGCCAAAGCCTGCCTTCCCCTCATTCAGGATGTTCTCCCTGTCCCTGACCACTTGCACAGTCTGCTGTTGTTCTTGGAATAAGCAAATAAATGAAAATTAAAACTGGTGATATATGATTCTTCAAGTATATAACCAACAGGAGCTGCCCCCCAGCTTACATTGCTCACCAACCCCACCCCACCCCTCAACCCTCTTGCCAATTCCCCACCCTGTCCCTTTACACCTCACCCAAAACCCTCACAGCTCTTTCAAACTCCCCATCCCCTCACAACTCCTCTGTGTGTCTCTATCCTTCCTTCATCCAAACTGCTGTTGTTTAAAATTGCCATTTTAAAAGCTGGCTCTCTCCTGCCCCCGACATCCCCTACTCTGTGATGTCGCACTCCAAATCCTCCAGTGGTGGCTGCGTGATGACAGCCTTAAATTTTTATGTATATAGGAAGATATAAACAGCACCCATATGATTGTGAACATAGATATTTAAACAGACAAAAAAGGCAGACAACCCACCAGAAGCAGGGAAGGAAAATCAGTGTTGGCTGTAAAGGGAGGGAGGCCATCTGAAGAAAGGAGCAAGCTCATCTAGCAGGGATCAGCTAATGGGCTGGAAGTTTGGTCTCGGCTTTATGTACATCTGGGGCAAGCGTTTTGAATGTATTCTGTAAGGGGTATTATATGCAAATGAGCACTCAAATTATGAGAGAGTTGGGTTTGTTTGCTTGCTTGCTTGCTTGCTTTTTAAAAGCTTCTACTAGCAAATGCTCCCAGTCTCTAAGGTCAACATTCTGGGGAAGGGGAAAGAAACTGGGACCTTCTGCATGTGAAGCAGATGCCCTACCATTGATCATCCATCCCTGAGGTGAGTTTACAGTGATTTCATTAGGAATCTCAAAGATTCTTACACCTGTCATTAAATAAATTTTGACATGAACAGTTTAAGGCAACACACAACCCTCCAGATGCTGTTGGACTTCCAACTTGCATCAGCCCCAGCCAGCATTGCTAATGGTCAGAAATAACGGGAGTTGTAGTCCCACAAAGTATTGAGGCAGCACGTTGGGTATCCAAGGCTTATGGGGCTGCACTGCTTAATGATGTGCAAGCAAACCCACTTTTCAAATGAGTGGCAAAGGAGTTCCTCTTTGAGAGCCTATGACTTGCTGGTGGAGTAAGTGCTAGATACTTTGGAGACAGAGGTGAAGCCAAGTCTTGCAGCAAGTTGAACTGTCAACATGGACATACCCAAGGAGGAAGTACCTTGTTCAGAAATCACAACCTTGAAACCATGGTCTGAGCAATGTGGGCTCACAAACACTTTCCGTCCTCTGTCTCCTTCACTTCCTTGCTTTTGATAACAAACTAGTTCTCTGGTGCCACACAAGATTACTAAATATTAAGGCAACACCTTTTCCAATTATATTACACGTTTCTCCTCCGAATACTTTAATGACCGTGTTTGCTTTTTGTACTCTGGTTGCTGGGTTTGTTTATGGATATTTGTTGTTTTCCAGTTTCCAGTTTTGTATTTTGTTGACTATAAGCTGCTTTGAGGGCCGCAAAGGAGCAGGAAAGCAGCACATAGAGTATTTAAAGTATCAGAATCTGAAAGTTCACCCTCCCAACAAATATTATACCCGAGGAAAAAGGATCAGGATCTTGTCAGCAGGTTGAATTCTGATCTCCCCGACGCTCTACAGGCCATTTTTAGGGGCTCCTGTTCATTCCTTGGCAGCCATGGGCTACAGCCAATGTTAGTCCTACTCAATAGTAGTCCCACTGAAATTAATGAACATGGCTAGCTTACATGCAGCTAACCCACAGCAAATGCACAATGTCTCTGAGAAACAGACAGCAAAAGTCACACAGAATAAAGGGGCAGAAAGTTGATCTCCAAGGCTCAGAACTGGCAAGCACTAATTCCTCTGAGTACTCTCTCCAGCCCATTAGCAAATGCTCTTTGCAGGGAGAGCAAGTGAGAATACGAAAGTGTCCCTTTGGGCTGTGCCGACATCTGAAGCCAGGCTCCAAGGACAGAAGCCGGTGGCCTTCTGCACATTTTCCTAAGAGCCTAGTAATAAAATTGAGGTCCATTAAAGGCACATGGCAGCATCTGCGGACCATAAATTATGTATGTCCATTTTCTATGGAGGGAGCAAAGAGATTCTATGTTTGTTCTCATTCTCCCCCCTCCCCCTTCTCTTCCTCCTGCTCCCTGCTCGGCAATCAAGGCAGCAGTCTGCTTTCACCATCAGAATAAAGCTTTATTTGATAAGCTGAAGCACTAATTGGGAAAAGAAAAATCACTGAAGCTTGCACATATGACTACAGAGCAAGATAGGAGAGTACATGATGTATATACTGGAGACGAAGTACCTCTGTTTTTATGATGCATAGGAAGCTACCAGACTCATAAACCTCTGGTCCATCCTGCCTGGACTACTGTAATGAACTGTATGTGAAGCTGCCCTTTAATACCATCCAGAGACTGCAGCTAGTGTAAAATGTGGCTGCCAGGTTGGTAAGTGGGACAGCCCAATGGAACCATGTGTCACTCAGAGCACTGCACTGGCTGCCAATGAACTAATTCAAGGTATTAGCACTAGCACACAAGGTCCTGCATGGCTTGGGACTAAAGTACTTAAAGGAGCCCCTTCCCCAATATCAGCCAGTTATACCTGCAACCACAGTGGGAATGGCTGTAACTCTGCTTTGCATGTATAAAGTCCCTGGTTCAATTCTCAGCATCTCCAGGTAGGGCTGGGAGAGTCCCCGTCGGAAATCCTGAACCACTGATTATCAATGTAGACAATACTGAGCCACATGGACCATTGGTCCGACATAGTATAAGGCAGTTTCATATGTTCCAGTGCTTCTTAAGGCACAGATGGGGATACTGTGATCCTCCAAAAAGGTTGTTAGATTTCAGCTCCCATCAGCTTAGCCAGCACTGCCAATGGTCAAGCCTGATGGGAATTGTAGTCCTGCAAATATTCAGAGGGTTCCCAATCTCTGCCCTGTGGCATGCCTGCTACTCAGCAGTTCTCTTGCCTTGCAAATATACTGAGCTATAGCTATGTTGGCTGATAATATAAGCTGAGGATTCTAGCAACCCATCCCCTCAATCAATAAATACATTGGGCTAAATGCATCTGACGTTAAGCTGCGTCCTCAAAGTCTAAAAGCAAATTAAAGTGGTATATAGATTTGGTATGTTCCAGTGATAACATCAGAAAACTGGCTTTTAGTTTCCCCTTTTTTTCTTTTAAGGGACACTGAAACATTTCTCGTAATCAACAAGCCATCTGCAAGATGATTCATTCCCGGGCATACGGCATAAAAATGAAAGTGCACGCTGCAAATCTCTTGGAGAATTGTGACTGGAAAACCTGCCTCTTTAAAGGGAGTTCTCTCCCAAAACTGGTGCCTTCCAGAGGTTTTGAACTGGGGCTGATGGGATTTGTAGTTCAAAATATTTGGAGGACCCCAGGTTGTGAAAGCCTCTTTCAAGATTTTGGTGCTTGCTTCTCTACAATTCAGAAAAAAGCAGATATATTTAAAAGTAGTTTTGGTCAGGGAAACTTTTACAAACATGTTCCAAAATACAAGATTCAAAAAACTTGAGAGGTGGGGAGGAATACCCCCTTCATAGGTATGCAAAGTGCTTCCACATGGTCAGAGACTTTCTCCAACCAAGCTGTGAACTATTTAAGATATTAACAGTGAATGAACCACTTTTGCATGAGTTTGACCCGTCTTTCCATTCCTACCTGTTCCATCTTCCAAATGTCCGAAGTTGCAGATTTGCGTGATGTGGTGCACCCAAGCCTGCATTTCCTCCTCTGATTTGGCCACCAGGTAGAAGGTGCGGTAAGTCGTTTTCACAATGAAGACAAAGTTGTTTTGGAATTCTTTCTTGATGAAGCTCGAGCCCGAGTGCTTCACCACCTCACATTCATTCAGGTCGATCACCCGGATGGGTTTCTTGGAATGGCTGTTTCGGTAATACTCCAGGACATCAGGGTTTCCGCTCATTCGGCCCTGGCGCAACACGAACCAGCGCTTTCGCCAAGCCTGAGAGAAAAAAATAGCGAGAAGGATTGTTGGTGGCAATGTGTGTCTGCCAAAATAATTTAAATAGGAAAATATTCTGGAATCCCCCCCCCCATACAGATGAGCATAATTTGCATCATTTACATCAGAAAAGATTCAGGCTGCATCAGAAATTTCTTTTTAGTTATAAATAAAAACAAAGATGGAATGAAAGAAAAAGGAACATGTGAATAATAATGATAATACTCCTATCAACTCACATTAATGATACACTAACCACCAGTATTGTCCATCTTAAGTTAATATAAGACCTCCAGATGTCAAAATAGGTATCCACACAGAACTGATTTTTCCTCTCCGCACAAGACACATCATATGGGGACTTCTGGAGAGGAAAAATGGCGGGCGCCACAGCAGTGAGCAGCAAGCAGCTAGCAGCTCCTGAAGCCAGCCAGAGCCAACTGCGCTACCAGGCTGGCTCTGGGCTGCTGAGGCTGCCACTGCCACGTTTCCAAGGGACAGATTTGCAAATCTGGGGACATTCTGGGGAAGGAATTTGTCCAGGGACAGTCCCCAGGAACCAGGGATGTCTGGTAACCCTACCTCAGAAATGTGTGCAAACTGTAAATATGCAGGTTCCTATCACATATAGCATATGCTAACAATTGAAAAGGCTTGTTTTGTTTTGTTTTGTTTTGTTTCATTTTATTTTTGGATTTCCAGGTTTACAAACAACAACAAAGAAAACAATTAAGATATAATCAATAAATCCCCTTTGACTTCCCTCCTCCTCTTTTGTGGATCCTTATGCCAATATTTTCTCCTGTCTGTTACTCCAATTTTATCAAACCTTTAACTAATCCATAATTCAACTTTTAGCTACAAGTGTCATATTAGTCCTACTAATGATTTTACGTGTTTTCAGTAGTTTTTTAAATACACTGTGTACTTTCCCCATTGCTTATTAAAATTTAAATCTTCCTGATTCCTAATTCTTCCAGTCAGTTTTGCCATTTCAGCACAGTCCATCAGCTTTATCTACCATTCTTCCTTGGTAGGGACTATGTTTTCTTTCAATCTCTGAGCTAACAAAGTCTGGGCAGCTGAATAGTCTCTTCGGGTCACAGGATTTCGGGAAATGGCTGTTATGTGCCATGGTCCAGAGGTTAGTATAGGATCATCAAGCAAAGAGAACCATGATTTTCAGAGAGAGGGGAGAGATATGTCTTTTGTGGGCTGTGCCCAGCCCAAATGAGCATCATCTCTCTCATCAACCCGAAGTTCTCTGTGATGGGCCAAACATTTGGAAAGGGTGCTTCAACTTCATCACAGGAGAGGGTGGACTATGGACAACCCAGAACAGAGCCAACTCCAGGTTTGATGAAGCTCTCAGCAAAAGCTCCCTCTAATTTGCGCCCCCCCCCAATATCAGTGGCCTTGGTCCTATGTTGGCTACCTTGCAGCAGGCAGCATTGATGCAGCAAGTCATTTCTGGAACTACAGTAGAATATACTGCAAGCTTTGTGATGATGACAACAACAACAACTTATATGCAGCCAATCTGAGTGGGGTGCCTCAGCCACTCTGGGCGACTTCTGGTAAATTATAAAACCACAGTAAAACATCGCACATTAAAGACTTCCCTATACTGTACAGGAATTACTGGGTTATCTGCATCCAGAAAAAAAATTTGTTTGCAAGAAAATACGGAAATGAATGCAAAACCTGTGCAAAATGCCCGGAAGTGGCTTTTACAACATTTGAAAGCTAAAATATAATGTGGAATTTAACAATTTGGGGAAAGTAATCAAAACAGAATAAACTGTGATGTGAATGCAGCCATTGTGCACACAGCCCCATTTCATCCTTGGGTGGGTTGAAGAACCTGCCAAAATCTTGGTGCTTGCCTTCAGATCACTTTTCAGGGGTCTGATGAAGAAAAGGGTGAATGTGAAAAAGGGCACTTCCGGGTTCTCGTGACATGGCAGACCAACCGCAGATATGACAGCTCTGTCAGATTTGGCCTCACGGAGCCTCTGGGAAGAGCACTTCCCCAAAAAACTCCAAGAGGAGTACTAGGGTGTCTCGGGGTCCTGCTGTTCGCAGAGGGCAGCTTGGCATTGCCGGTCTCTGCTCTCCGTCCCGAGAGGTGCGAAGAGTGGGGGGGGGGGCGAGTGAAAGCGACAGTGAACTAGGCACCATTGCAGCTCCATGAGGCAAAAATCTTTGGGCTAACATTTCTTTAAAAAGCCAGAGGCATTTTGGGCATTTTAGGCAATGACATTCCGAAATTTAAGGTAAATTTTCCTATATGCCACGGCCACAGCTCGAACACTGGTAGCAATTAACTGGAAAGGGGAAAATCTTCTAACATTATCGGATTGGCAATGTAAATTACAGGAATTGCAGAAATGACGCAATTGCCCAACAGTCTGAGTGGTAATAAAAGACAAGTGTTTGTTCAAAAATGGAATAAATATAAGAGGTATCTACAAAATTATAACAGTGGTATAATGTCTATGGAAGCATTTGATTGACCCTCGTCTAAAGTAACCTATAAGAAATAAGACAAATTGTTGTAAGAATGTATTAGAGAATATAGAATGAGTAAGCTAATAATGATAGGTACATTCATCATCAGAAAGATGACGCACCAGGAAATGATAGGAAGTCTAGTCTCATTTATTTTATGTTAGTAAAAAGATAAGAAAAAAGGGGGGAAGAGAAACAGCATAAATCTAAGTTAAGTTTAATTTCTGTAAACATATAGAAATTATTTGTATATGGTTTTTGTTTATACGGTTCTGTTTATATTTTTGTTCATTCAAGCATGTGTACATTATCTATGTTATATACGAATTTCAATAAAGTATTTGAGAAAAAGAAAAAGGAAAAAGAAAAGGAAAGGAAAGGAAAAGGGGAAAAAGGAAAGTGCTGGTGAACTAGGCACTACCACAGCTCTGTGAGGCAAAGCCTCTGATCCAGCCACAAGCGGTTACCATTCCAGCATATTGAAGCCGACTGCAAAGGTGAGGACTGTTTAATTTGATCGATTCGGCAAAAAAACGGGAGTGTTAAAAGGAAGTCCACTCCCGTTCCTGGTGCTACGAGCACGAAATATATACAAGTGAAGTGTTGATGAAGTTTACTTTGGGAGTTAAGTTAACTAATGAACAATAAGGATTAAAAGATTCCACACAGCTTTCGTTTATACTAATCTCAAGAATTTTTAAAACATCAAAATTGACTTGAATTCAATTTGAACCTGAATCTATCCTATGTTGTGATTGAACTTGACTGAAAATGGAGGTCAAACAGGAGAAGGATTGCAATGTTATTTAATGGAAGAATACTACAAATTTCCTCTCTAGAAGAAAGATTGGACTGACTCTCTGAATCTACGCTACTTTTAGGAAAGAAATTTTTGATCTTTCAGAGTGTTGAAGACATCTACCCTAATGGAATTATAATTGTGGACTTATTTTATTAAAAGGTATCAGCTGGTTAAAAATCAAGATTAAAAAAGAGGACTATAATATTTATTGCTAATATTGAACTAAATTAGACTTTAAAATAACATTAATATTATAGTTTTATTCATACTGCTAATTAAAAATCATTCTGATGGGACTATATAACCGTTAAAATCTGGTTTCGTGAGTAAAGTGGAAGGGGGGTAGAAAAGAGGCTGGAAGTAATGGTTTTCTCTACTGAGTCTAGTGAAATGGCCTAATAAAGTACTGATAAAGCCAAAATAACACCTTCCTTGGTGGGAAAGGACTTTTTGTTTTGGAATTTAATCTTAGAGAGGAAGCTGGGAAACGGGGAGAGAATTGGCCCCCCTTCATCCCAAATTAGAAATGGCAGAAGAAAAAATCTCAGTGTTGAAACAAACCAGCAGGGCCGACAAGAGAACATAAAATATGAATTATACGATTTGCTTTTAGAATTTAAAAGAGAACTGTTCGATCAGATAAAGGAAAATGTTGATAAGGCAGCTTCTCAAATTCGGTAAAATACTAATTTACTTTCAGAGGCTGTGGGACAATTTAAAGAGGTGAATGTACAAACCACCGAGGTGGGAGGTTCAAGGAAAATACAAGGGAAAGTAAGGGTGGTCCACGACAAAAATGGCACCTCGTGTGAATTGATTTGGGAGGCTTTGACTGTGATGGAGACAAAACAGGAAGGGAGGGCAAAAGGTATGAGAGGCTACTACATGTGGTGGCAATGTAAAGTTATTAAGAAGGCCTGGGAAGTGACATATAAAGATTTGAAGAGAATGTTGAAAATGATTTTTGTTAAAAAACAACAGATGCTATGATTTTGAAAGGTTCAGGACTTGATGGATTTATTGAGTGAAAGACTCTGTCCCTGCATCCGAGAGTGGACGCCAGACCAAGATGTCCTACAGAAGGAAGAAGCCACCGCCAAAGAAGATTGGCAAAACAAATTAGTAAACTATGCAGGACATATTAGATAATTTGAAACCCAAGAAAGAAAAAGGACATTGATTTTTTTTTAAAGGGGAAATGCATACTTTGCAAGCTTTGTGTATAGGCTTCTACATTAGCTGAACTTCTAAAAGGCACTTGTAACAAGATGAATAAGGTTTTAAAACTGGACTGTTAAGAATATACTATTTTATGGACGTGCATGAATAAGTATAAAATAATGGAACCAGGAGGGGGAATGGAGGGAAGTCAATTAAGATTTATGGTTTAAATTTTTGATTTTGATGTGTATGTTTTTGGTTTTTGTTATCATAAAATAAATTGTATCTAGAAAGGGGGGGGGGAGAGAAAGAAAGCGAAAAGGGGTAGGTGTGAAACTAAGCTACTGCTACTCCCCACCCTGTCAGTCAAAGAGATTACTAAATTCATAATGTGCTCTAATGGTGCTTTTGCAGTAAATGACGGGAGCAGAAGCCTGCTATTACCACCTCAAAATGGATTTTCTTCTGTAATCGTTTTGTCTTAGTAAGAAGTCCCATAGATCCAGCTGGTGAATAAATGTAATTTATGAGGTACACACGCAAGCAGATACAGTTATATTATTCCTACCATCAAATCTTTCAAGGCACATTTTGAAGTGGGAAGGTCAAGTGAAATTTAGTTCACCCTCCTCCCTTTTCAAAGTCTCTACTTCCAGAATGAGGCATCAAAATGGGCTGTGAAACGTCAGACTCTAGGTGAGGGGGCAGCTCTCCCACTGCCACACCATGAAGGGGTATTGAATTTAGTGGGATGAAGATCACCTCCCCCCGCCCCCAACAATGCCGTTTCAGGGCCTAATGCCAGCTACTGCCATTAAAAGCACCAACAGCAGACCTGTGTCTGTTATGTTTATATGTTTTGTCTTATATGTATCATCATCTTGGACTAGGCCTACACATGCGCAGCAGAAATGAATTGCTTGGTTGAGGAGGTGGTTGCACAGATTATACCAATTCACACTGAGGGGCAGCCTTGCCACTTTTGATATTCTTCCACATTAGAAAAAGGGAAAAAAACCAACCCTCCATGAAATTAAAAAAATGAGAAAAGATCTACTCCAGTACAACTGTTTGCCTTCTGTGATTGCCAACTATCTGCTACAACAGCTGATTCCAATTTAGTGGTAAAGGGCAGGTAAAAATATGAATAAATCTAAGTTATTGCAAAAATATTTTTTCTTTTTAAATAATGTTCAGTTTAATAAGAACATTAAGGATAGCCCTGATGGTTCCTCAAATTCATAGTCATGTTCAGTGCCAACTATGGGAAGCCTGCAAGCAAAACCTGAATACAACTGCAGTCTTGCATCTTGTGCTACCCAACAACTGGTCTTTAGAGGTATACTGCCTCTGACAGTGGAGACAGAACATAGCCATTGTGGCTAGTAGCCATGCATAGCCTATCCTCCATGAATTTGTCTACTTCTCTTTTTAAAGCCAAACAAGTTGGTGGCAATCACTAGTGAATTCCAGTTTAACCATGTGTTATGTGAAGAAGCCCTATTGTCTGTTCTGAATCTTCCAACATTCAGCTTCACTGGATGGCCCAAAGTTCTCACATTATGAGAAAGGGAGAAAAACTAGTAACTGATAGCCTTACCCTTCATGAAAACATGGTTAGCAACTGACCAGTGTTTTGAACAACAGAATGAAGCCACTATATGTAACCCTTCAGGAGTCCTTGACAAGTAAGAGATGTGAATAACAAAGAGGAATTGGGAGAGATTAGATTAATCTGATTGGCATCAGCACAATGGAATCCACTGGGCAAATGGAAAATTTCAAATTTTATCTTCAGTGCAAGTAGGGGGAGAGACCTAGACTATTTTGCCCTAAATGTCTTCTTTCTTTCCAAAAAATAAGGGTGAATTATTGTCAAAGCAGCCCAAATAAGCATATCAATCTAAGCTTTCTTTAGCTGTCTGGGGGGAGAAGCATCACATTTATTTTTGGATTCCTGGAAACAAGCTCCTAATTGCTTAGAGGCTCTGATACACACTTTATGTTTATATGCTTTCTGACGCTTGCTTTTATTAGCTTGAGAGAGTAGCCTTCCACAAAATGATTGCACCCTGGCTGAAGAGTCTCCATAAATCTATATTAATTTGCATCCCCCTTCATAAATGAAGAAATCCATTGCAAAAGCACCAGTGATTTTATTCCTGGTCCAATGCCCAGGATGTAACCAGATATCTTTTTTATGCTTATCATCCCCACATTTTTCATTTATGGGGCCATCTACCATTAGCCAAACAACAGAGTTCTGACTAAAACCACCAAATGCTCCCACAAACAGCTTGCAGTCTCTGCATCCACTGAATAAGGATCAGTTGTGAGGATGGGGTTGCCAACCTTTTGGGGCCATTGGGCACATTTCAAATTTGGAAAAGGTGCAATGGGAGCACACCAGTCACAAAATGACTGCCATTGGAGGGCAAGGTATAACACACAATGGCTATTAAAGCTAAAGGAGCAGAAAGGGAGATAGGTTCACAAGATGGTCAGGCACCCTGGCCGCAAATCAATGGGGGAAAGGAACCTACATTAGCCACTGCCACACTTGTTCATAAAGAGAAGTTCCTTGCCCCTCTCCTCTGTTTATAGTGGAAGGAAACATGGGTATCTAATCCTGGTATCCAATGAAAAGTGAGCATGTTTATTCTGCTCTTTGTGCTGTGGAGAAGCAATCAGACAACACAACAAACCAGGATAAACAGCAACCCTGGGTTATCATATTATCATAGAATTGTAGAGTTGGAAGGAACCCCAATGGGCATCTAGTCCAACCTCCTGCAATGCAGGAATCTCAAGATGAACAAACACAGCTACTGACTTTCACAAGGAATCTTGTACATGTGGCATTTTGAATGGTCTTTTAAGACATTCATGCCTGGCCTTGGAAACACAGTCTAACCTCTGACAGCTTCAGCATCCAAGGATGTCTATTTTAAAATGCCTAGAAAAGGAATGAGTAGTTTTTTTTATTTTGTTTTTCTGAAAGGCTTATTGTTGACAGGATGTGGGGTACTTGGGGTAGGGTTGGGGCTTCTTAACATTTCAGACAAATGATTGGGGGGGAAACGAGCCTGAAAACTGCATCATATTTAAAAGTAACAGATGTGCTGGCATATTAAAATAATATTAGAAGTTGCTCGCCTTACCCCAAGTTTTAATATTCTAGAGCACAAAACTTTTGGGATGAAGATGCCCACAAGGAACAGGATTTTGCTAAGGGTACAGAAAACCCCAGAGTTCAAGTTCTATAGCTGGGGTGGGAAATCTTGCCCACTAGGCCTCTCTACCTGGCCCTTGGGACTCTCCTGGGTCATACCCTCCTAGAATATTTTTGCCTGGCTGAAAAGTGTCGTTGCACTCTGGTAATGACGCTTGCATGCCTAAATGGAGGATTGAGGGGGATGTATGTAGAAACCACTCTACTGTATATGAAAGCAAAACATTCACTGCTCTGACCACTTGGCATACATGTGTTTCCCAGGTGGTCATCCATCCAGGTATTGACCAGATCACGGCCTGCTGACCTTCATCAAGGTGGCAGCCTCATGTGCCTCCAGACCACATCCTGGGATCATGAAGTTAGTCATGTTTCGATGGGTCTACTGTAAGCATGGCTGGATCCAACCATCATCAATTTATTTTTCATGAGGTATAAAAATCTTCCCTTTCTCTGGCATTAAAAAGTATCACTGGGGAAAACACCTCCCTCTTTCCCACTCAACTGACACCCATCCATTACTAGCAAAGAGCATTGGCCTGAAACTATCTTATTCTAGTTGTATGATGAATGCTTTATAGAAAAGCATACAGAGGCCGAAATTTTCAAAAACAGCAGGGAAGCTCCCATTTCTCCTTGCGCACACACAAAAGGAAAAGATAGCATTCATCTGTGGGTGGGGAGAAGAAGTGAAAATGCCACATGCTCAGAATAAAATCAGAGCCGAAAGAAATCTGTTTCCCCAAAACCACGCTCCCATCCCAAATTGCACACCCTAATCTATAGTGTCTATGTATATTTACGCTCCCAGGAACAGCTGCAAGTGGATGAGTCATTGCTGCTATTTAATAAACTTGCAAATTTGCTGTCAGGCGAATGGATTCCTTTGAGCATATCTAAGTCAAATAGGTTTGAAAGCTGTGGAGTTTTTGTTTTTTGAAAGGACTATTTGCAAGAGAGAGAAAAATAACACTTCAGGCTGCGACAGTTAAGGAAACGTGTGTGTGTGTGTGTGTGTGTGTGTGTGTGTGTACATATGCATAACCACACATATTCAAAACACTGATGGACTTGCTTAATGAACTAATTATGATTTTAACATACTAGTGGGACTGGCAACAAATCGTTGAAGTCACCTACTCCTCTTTGCTGTTCCAAGACAGTCAGCTTTGATTCCTCCATTCCATTCTCTTCCCATTCCCCACTTTGCCAGTCATTCTGCACCCAGTGAGCATATGTAGTCCTCACTGGGGCAGGGACGGGGTTGTGATTGCTGCCTGCCACCCGTCACCCCCTGCAGAACCTGAAAATGTGTCCCTTAAAAAGAAAAAAGGACCGCATCCACTTTTACTCCACAGCCATTTTGACATGTGGCTGCCAGAGGGTTTGCCAGGGATTAGTGTGGCACTCAGCCTGGAAAAGGTTAGCCACTGCTGCAATAGGTCAATTCACAAGTAGCACCAATGCCTTGGAGCTAGGACAATGTGTGAGGAAAGGCCTTCCTTTCACTCTTCCTGATTGGCAGGGGATTCAGGGCAAACAACAGGAATGGCTTTTACATATATCATGCAGTTCATTTAAGGAATTTGCTGCTATTCAGACAGATTCTTAGATAAGTTTATCAACAGCTTCTAGTCACTATGGTTGAATGGAACCTCCGGGCTGGGGACTAATGATAAGCTTTCTGAGCAAATCATCTCTACACAGGTACGAGTGTTTCTGTGAAAGAGTGGCCCTTTGTTGATTTGTACAGCTCAACAATTTGTGTGCACAGATACACAGACTTAACACCCATTGAATGTAACATGTGATAATGGGAAAAGGCTATTGCCTTCATGCCCTACATGAAAGCTTCCCAAAAGCACTGCATCTGCTGCCTATGAGCTACTGAGCCATATTCAAGGTTCCATTATTAACGTGTAAAGCCCTGAACAACCAAGATACCTGATAGACCACCTTCCTCTGTACAGACCCAGTTTACCTTTACAATAATTGGAGGATGCCCTGTTGGGCATGCAGCAGCTGACAGATTGTTATGTAAAACAATGTATGGCTTAGTGATTTATGGCTTTTTTGTTCAAAGGTCCCCATAGTAGTGAACAATGCTAGGTGCCAAATGGCTCCTTTAACCAGAGTAACAGTCGCCAAAACGCAATGTCTAGTTGCCATTTAGGGGCCAGACAGCTTGAAAGTTGTATTTTTCAATAAGACCTTTTGGTTCCTGAAATTCATTCTGATTGTGCAGATAAAATATTACGGATAGAATTCTACAGGATGTGTTGCTAATGTGTGAAAACAGTCAAGCTCAAAGGAGCCCCATGCATGCACCTCCAGATGGTGGAGATGCTATCATGGCACCCAGGCATCTTCATTTGGTTGCAAGTGGCTGGTAGCCAGAAGCAAAATGCACCTGGGAAATTTCTAACGCTGAAGGAGAACAGCATATTCATACAGATAAAAGATGCAAGGAAAGTGTGATAGCTCAATCAAAATTATATTAAATGGGAAAATCAGTGACACTGGATACACATTGTTCTACAAATGGTTTCAACATAGATATAGATCCTCAGCACTCCACCTCTCATGTGGAAGACAAGTTAACTCACATCTCCCACCTCCTGATTCCCAGCTTCTCCATTCTCTGACCTAAGAGCAAGCCCATCCACAGACAATTGCCTAAGGTGAGTGCCCCTGCCCTCAAGATATCGCCCCATCTCCACACTAGAGCTGGCAGAAAACAACAGTCAACAGCAGCCTCCAAATAAATAGGCTTCTCCTTGGAAAACAGCTACAGCAATGGCAGAGTTCTTGCTCTTCATGGGTGGGGCTAGCTGGCCAAATCATCTGGTTCCAACAGGCTGCTGTTCTCCAGGTGCAGCAGAAAACAACTAGGAAGTCTAAGAGTGGTACCCACCACCCACCCATGTAGGCCTTTTCCACACTGGCACTAACCCTCTGGTACACCCTCCCCTGCACTCTCTGAGAAGCATCAGCCTATTTTAGGTGCCTTTTTGCTTGTTTATTCAGGCATTTCCTGGCTGTTAATTTTTAGACTGCGCTGCTTAGTATTCTGTTTCAGTATTTTGATTCTGCTGTCTACTGTGATAGTGACAGTTATGTATTTCATCTTATTTGTATTTTAGTCTTGTGGATTTCATGGATTTTACTGTGTAAACCACTCAGAGGTTTATCTTTATATAAAGCAGTTAATCTATTGGTTAGATAAATAGATATGGTTTATTACTGGGGAAAATAGGATGTTGGAATGATCAAATAACAAAAGGCGTATTTTTTGAGCCTGTAAATATGACTTATACAGAAAATAGCATGAGAACAAGGTATTTCTTAAATCAGGAAGCCTTGCACCTGAAATCTTAATGTGGCCCATCAGGTCTCTCTGACTGGCCCTCAGCAACTTCCACAGGTCATACCCCTTATTGCTCCTGCTTTATAACCGCCTTGAGTATTTTGGTCTAGCTGGAATGTCCGTGAACTGTGACAATAACTCTGGATGGATGTGTGTTGAAACTAGACTACTGTACAAAGGTAATATTTACACCTGTTGCTCTGCCCACTTTTGCTTTGGCCACACGCACCACTGGAAGGTTTGCTTGATCCTGGAAACCCATGTATGGTCTTAAAAGAGTTCCCTACCCTTTTTAAACCATTGTCTTTATCCAGATCACAATTCCCACCCTGTTTTATCTCCTGGTGTTTGTAACAAATCTTTGTGTTCCCCTAACTAAATATGGTCTCCCATATTGATCAAGAACTGATAAATTTATTTCAGTTATACAACCTAGAAAAATGTGGTCTCACTTGCTGTTGTACATGAGAAAAGAAATATTGGAGCACAATTGTGAAGCAGGATAGTTTAGCTTCCGTGGAAAGGGGATTAACAATGTCAGGATCCAAATAACTGCATCCAGAGTCTTCTGTGCATCTTGTGGGATCATGGATCCACCTTACCTCAGGCATGTAGTAGCTAAAGGACACACTGCTATGAACCCACTGGGAGTGCTGGTTCAGCAGTGCCTTCCTATCCCTGTTGCAATATGGGGGCAATAATAACAAAATTACATAGGAACACACACATAAAGGGTCACTCCATTGTTCCATCTTAATCACTACTGCCAATACCGCTAGGTCCCAGGTTCAATCATCAGTATCTCCATGTAGGCCTGGCAATGTGCCCATCATGAAACCCTAGAAGGCTGCTGCAACTTTAGAGTTTGAAGGGACCACAAGGATCATCTAGTTCAGCCCCCTGCAATGCAGAAAACTTTTGCCCAGTGTGGGTCCCCCGAAAGAGGCATATGGAGCACAATGCAACCCTTTTTGGACCCAAGTTAAAGTCTTCCTGCTTACCCATTGTATTTTAGATGATACTTGGGTTGGTATTTTGCTCCTCTGTTGTTGTTTCCCCCCGTTTTAGTCTGGATGTTGTGAATCTTACCTGTTGTTTTCTATATCATGTTTATATGTTGCATGAATAGTATTATTCACACCTTCGCACACCACCTCCTTGGAATAATTTTCGTTGAAGAGCAGCCAAGAAAGACTTTTGAATGAATGAGTGAGTGAATAAATAAGTAAATAAAAGATTACAACAAAATAATCTGATTTGTGAGAATAACTAAATAAACCACCATCATCAGGAATGGCTTTGAAACTTTATCAGCATTGTTCACTTCTTATTCCCAGGGTGCTAACTGACATAGCTCCTTCCTCCTTTTCAAATTCCTGCTATCAGGTGTTTTGAGCCACAGCCCCTGACCTCATTGGCTTAAACAATGTCTGGGAGCAGCTAGCCAAGCATATAAATTTAGAACAACCTAGCAAAGGGAGCCCCTTCCACAAGCTATAAAGGTAAAGGAACCCCTGACCATGAGGTCCAGTCGTGACCAACTCTGGGGTTGCGGCGCTCATCTCGCTTTATTGGCCGAGGGAGCTGGTGTACAGCTTCCAGGTCATGTGGCCAGCATGACTAAGCCGCTTCTGGCAAACCAGAGCAGTGCACAGAAACACCGTTTACCTTCCAGCCAGAGCGGTACCTATTTAACTACTTGTGCTTTCGAACTGCTAGGTTGGCAGAAGCAGGGACTGAGCAACGGGAGCTCACCTCGTTTGAGGGATTCGAACCACTGACCTTCTGATCGTCAAGCCCTAGGTTCTGTGGTTTAGACCACAGCACCACCCGCATCCACAAGCTATAGGGAGCCTCAATGGACAAAGCCTTGAGTTAAACATGCAAGTGAGTTCAGCAGCGGGTCAAGACCAGGGCACATAATTCTGCCCCTCCTCGCTGCAGTACTTAGCTAATTGGGAGCCACTGCTCTAAGAAAGAGGAAGGGATCCTGTGGCCCTCCAGATATTGCTGGACTACAGCTCTTATAATTCTTGACCACTGGCCATGTTATCTGGAGATCATGGGAATAGGAGACTAGTAACATAAGGAGGGCACAGGCTCAACACCTCTGCTCTAAGAGCTATGTTGGTTCTAGGCTGTTGGCTTTAAGGATTAGAATGAGCACTTTTAATTTATTGGGCCCAGAAGTTTACCAACAACTAACACAGTTAAGTGTTGAATTAGTTGTGAATATCTGCCCATACACGCTGAAGGACAGGTTGCTGCCCACTTGCGCAGCAGGCTTCTGCTTCTACAAACTCTCTTTGCCCTGGTAACCACCAATGTTCCCTCCAAATCTGCTCCAGAGGGTTGGGAGTAATATTCAAAATACCGGAGCTTAATTGTTCCACAGAAATGTTTCTGTTTTGCAAGTTCTCTAGAAACAATAAATGGATTGCAATTGCAAATACAGTATTAGGCAAAGATGCCGGTTTCACAGTTTTTAGTTTTACCAGATCCAAGTAAAATAACACGCTAAATCAGATCATGTTCTAGGGCATCAGGCTATTTCCTAAGAAAATTACCCTATGAAAAGTTCCCAGTTCAAAATCTTCCACATTACTGGGCTTTACTACTATATCAGACTGGCTAAACATGTATCTCATCCCAGGTGTGCTAAGTACAAATGCACATAGCCAACACCAAAATAACTGCAGCTTCAGTTAATTTTTTGAAAAGTATTGAGAAGGTTTATTAAACTAATAGCTTTTATGGAAAGATTCCAAATGGAACCCCCACACATACTTTTGCAAAAACAAAACAGTTTATGTCAACTAATCCCTTTTCTTGCAGTTTATGTGTGATCATAAACACAGATGTTGGTTGCATTGATACTAAGAGGTTGAGAAGCAATGCAGGTGGCATATCCCTTTGGCTAACTGGTTTTACTTCATTCTGGCTATATCTTGCTACATTCTAAGCAAACAGGGTACTTTTTCTATTATTTATTAAATTTGTATGCCGCTCTATACCTGCAAGTCTATCTTTATTTGCTGTGGTGTCTTCTTAACTGAGCATACTGTCAGGGGAAAACAGCCAACAGTTATACAGCCCATCTTAAACTGTCTAATCTCACATGAGGGTAAAGCACGGATCTAAAAGGAACATAAACAGGAAATGGGCAAAGAGGCTGTCTGCAAAAGTCCCCCCCCAAAAATACTGTTCTTAAAAAAGGATAACGGTAGAACTGTTATCTTAATGAAGCTCAAGGAACTCCTCCTCAAACACCAAATGGGTTTTCCATGCCATCTCCTTCCTCCCAGGATCCTCTAAATTCTGTTCTATGGGTGCTAATTAGAGAATGTGTGATTGGCACAAGTTAAGTCACCTTTTCGCCTCCTATGGAGTGGCTGCCTGTAAACAAATCCATCTGAACATTTCTGTGTTGACAGGAATAGGGAACTTACGGCCCTTCAAGTCTGACAGACTCCAACACCCATCAGCCCCATCAGAAAATCCAATTGGTCAGGGAAACTGCGAGCTGGAAGTCCAATACTACCAAGCAAGACTCAAGGTTGTTGTATGAATTTACAAAGCCCTGAACAACTCAGGTTCATAGTACCATTTCAGCTCAATCACCAAGATCATCTGCAGGGGCTTCCACTGGTCGTTTCCTGAGTTGGTGAGGCTCATTTGACAACAATGAGAAACTTTAGTGCCATTGGCCCAGTCCTGTGGAATACTCTGCCAACAGCGATTCAGCAAGCACCTTCTGTGCAAACTTCTGAATGCCTGTTGAAAGCTTTTCTATTCTACCAGGCCTATGCAGGCAATCAAGAATACATCCTTCCTCAATGGTTAATTGTTGTCTGTTTTTCACTTTTTAATATGGTATTATTGTACAGTTGTATGTTTTATTGCTGTAAACTGCTTTGATAATAGTCTACTTTTCAGAGGCCAATCCTCTAATTTTATGGGTTATAGTAAGAGGATATTTAAAGCAGTTTTGTATTTGATGGACCAAGTAGTTTAAAGACCAAGAACCACAAGGGCGGACAGCAGGTGGGGCCTTAAATTTACCCATCAACAGTTTGCACCAGGACAGCAGACTGAATGAGCACAAAGGTCAGTTTCCCCACTATAGTGAGATATATTACATTTCTACTTAAATTATAGTAACAATATATAAGTAAAAATGCAAATTCAGAAACAAACACACAAATTTTATGCAACCAAGTATCCTCTTTTTTTGGGGGGGGGGTAATTCATGCATTTCTACTTTTTTGAACAATGCAAAAGAGACCACCCCCTTTTTTACTGTGTTTGAGTTGGCAATAACTGGATGGTCTTTTTTATAACGCCTGAAGGATTCTGTCACTTTGATTTGTTTTGTCATCAATTAGCGATGTTGGATCTCTTTCTCTCTCTGTCTCACTCTCACTTTCAATAAACTGTGAAGTACATTCTGACTTGTCTCTAAAGGGTTCACCCTTCTATTGTTTCATATGTATTTATACCTCCTGCACTGGTGGGTGTGCCTCTGAGATACAGGTGTATTATTATTACCTGGACACTAATAACTATTATTTCAGGGCAAAGCAGCCCTTGTAGATCCATACATGTAATGCCAACAAATGCTTTAAATCAAGTACAGTGATACCTCGGGTTACATACGCTTCAGGTTACTGACTCCGCTAACCCAGAAATAGTGCTTCAGGTTAAGAACTTTGCTTCAGGATGAGAACAGAAATCGTGCTCCGGCAGCAGCAGGAGGCCCCATTAGCTAAAGTGGTGCTTCAGGTTAAGAACAGTTTCAGGTTAAGAACGGACCTCCGGAACAAATTAAGTACTTAACCCAAGGTACCACTAAAATGTTAAAACAAATAGGTCTATAACAGAGCAGCCAGAACATTAAAAAAACAAAAACATATCTGGGCCACAAACCATCTGTGTAAATGGTTTATTGTGCTGTATATTCATTTTTTTAAAATGATTCTGTGCTCATTATGAGTTACAATCTAAATTACTTAGGGTGATATGATATCCACCACTGGCCATACTCAGGGTATACCCCTGATATCAAGGAACTTAACTTGTTTACATCTGCTAATTTCAATGAGTCTACTCTGAGTTGGATGCAACCCTAAATCGATAAAAACAGAATTCAACGGATATACAGTGGTACTTTGGGTTATGAATTTAATTTGTTCTGGAGGTCTGTTCTTAACCCGAAACCATTCTTAACCTGAGGCACACTTTTGCTAATGGGGCCTCCTGCTGCCACCGTGCGATTTCCGTTCTCATCCTGGGTCAAAGTCCTCAACCCGAGGTACTACTTCTGGGTTAGTGGAGTTTGTAACTCAAAGCGTTTGTAACCCAGGGTACCTCTGTACATACACTGTCCAACTCCCTACATACAATGTGATTGTCCATCTGTGACAGGCATTTTAATTTTTTTCCCAATATGGGAATCTCTCTCCCCACCTGTTGCACTCACCAACACACACGTGTGTGTGCGCGCGCGCGCGCTCAGACAAAATGTCTGTGTGAAATATCTTACTCTTTTGTGAAAAATATATACCACGTGTAGAATTCCATAGATATGAGTGTTCTTTGTTTCACTGGGGTGCCCCGCAAAGTCTTGCTGTTTTGCATGAGAAGCAGCACATCAGCTTTCAGTTTCTTTGGGCTGCTTCATTAAGTGGTACCTATTGTTGAGCACTACTGAAGAACCTCTGCCACTCAGGCTCCAGCACCAGCAAAATATAAACTGATACGCAAGTGAGAATTTCATTACTGAGCTGCAGAGTAAGAGAGATGAAATAGCATGCAGTTGGACTGGATAGTTATTTGAATGAACCCTCAAAATCTGTTAATGGATAATATACAAAGAGCTGACTTACTTCAGCAGTTTATCTTCACCACACAATAATGAACTGAGATGCAGAAAAGCATGGAAGAACTTTGGTGGGAGCTGATGGAAGTAACTATTTCCAACTGCCCTTTCCCACACTGAATCATCCACCAAAGAAATGACCACAGCTGCCCTTGTGAACGCATCTGGTTGCTGGACCGGCCCAGGTGCAAGACAATATGGTGCCAGCTTCCCCTACTCCATGGAGAAAACTTAAGCTGACTTGGGCCACATTAATACTGTACCATGCACTTAAAGCACTTTGATTCCACTTTAAACAGCTTCCCCCAAAAGAATTATGTGAGCTGTATTTCATTAAGAGTACAAAGGGTTGTTAGAAGACCCCTATACACCTCACTGAGCTAGAGCTCCCAGAATTCTTTGAGGGAAGCCAGACCATGATTATTTGAAGTGGTATCACAGAGCTTTGAATGTATGGTGAGCACAAGCAAGATTCCACAATGGTAATGAGACAAAGCCCTCTACACCTGAGGGCATTAAGCTAGCTTAGGAGGCACAGGTTCCTCCTGTCCTACCCTCCCAGACCTGCCTTGGTGTGGGGCTCCCCCATCACATCCTGTTCTTGTTTTGGGGAGAGAGCTGCCCATATTTCCACTGAAATAGAAATGCTGGATGCCTTAAAAGTCAACCTGACCTATAATTCTCAAATTTCTTCTTAGTGTTTAAAATGACAATCAGATTCTGAACATTACGAAACCAAAAAACTCTCCAAAGTGCCTCTTCAAGTCAAGATCTACTTTGTTTTCAATGGTAGCTGCAACAATAGCATGAATACCACAAATGCATCCACAAGAGAACAACATAATTGCCCCTACAAATAAAATTACTCCTCTATATTGCAGTCAACAAAATGTTCTCCTCGATGGCTTGTCCTAAAAGCTACCCTAGAAAGGCAAGGTAGAAATAAAATAAAATAAATAAATAAACAAACAAACAAATAAATAAATAATGTATGGGACAAAGCAAAATTAAGCACTCTGGAATCCCATTTAGTTTCAGCGGTAGTGAGAGTTAAGTAAATCAGTGGGAGTTGATGCCTCAGTTTCAGCACAAAGGTGAATATTTTGTTGTCTTGTTATGGCTATCTCTGATATTGTTTAGAGGAAAGTACAAATTAAACAAAAACTTACAGGAAGAAAAACAAATCCTTCCACTCCCTACCACCAGGCAAGTATAAAATCACCATATTAAAAATGATCATACCATACCTTTCAGCAAAGTCTGGACATGAAAAAGGGTTGTTATTCTCACCACTGACCTCTAAATTTTTCCTCTAACCTAAGCAGAATGCAGAGCTATCCAGCAGGGGGAAGATGTGTAAAGCATTTTGGGAAGACAATAATGTGCATCCCACATGCCCATCTGGATTTCAATGACATTGGGGGTGACGACGCAGTCAACTTTTATCATCATCAACAGTGAATTCCATAATTAATCATTAAACAATAACCTCAATGAGCATAAGCCTAGCGATGTCTCCAAAGGCATGTCAACCTATTTTTCTATTTGCTTGATAATGTCCCAAAACCGTTCTCTCATTCATTCTGGAGAGGTCATGATAGTCTCTTTAGATATACTAGTCTCTTTGGGCCAAAACCATCAGATAACCTTGTGGCAACTTGAATGATTAACAGATTTACAGAACAATTGTGTACATGACCACTCAGAAGTAAGTCACACTGAACTGCTGGTTGGAGCTGGCTGCAGGTGCAGTCGAAAACATCTGGTGCATATCAGATTGGCAAAGACTGGTATCAAAGATAAACTGAGCAACTGGTGGTGTGATCGCCTTCCTAGTTTTGTCATGCTGATTGACTGATGTATCCTACAAGGCAAAAAAGAATCTTCAGATGCAGAGCTGGCCCAAACCACTCAGATGTATACCGTTTGTTGAGCACACACTTATGTTGTAATTTTTCCTGGAAATAATGACAGTGAATGTCAACGCAACATGGGTCATGCTGGTCAGTGGTGCCAGCATTATAAGAGAAAATCAATTGTTTGTATATTTACTTTAGCTGATTAGTAGATAGCCTAAGGCAGACACTCTAAATTCACTGAGGATAAAACTATCAACAGCTATAAGCAACAATGATTATGCGGAAGCCCAGAGCACAAGAGTCTGCAGGAATTTTTCTGGGTGGGCAGGCACAGTAAACCACTGAGAGGAGGGGACCAGGGTAGCTTCTCACACAAAAAAATTGAAATAAATAGTGCCTGTGAATTTTGCCTCATATCTCAGGTTCTACAAATGCTAGAAATATTTAAAATACTCTTTAAAAAAGGAAAGGAAAGGAAAGCTGGTGAATCTGAGTTTTATGGCTCACTGAGTGAGGATTCCCTACCTATGCTCATCATGGATGGTGATTTCTTAGAGGCAATATGTCACTGAATGCCATTTTCTGAGAAGCAAAGATGGAAGAGGTCATGATTGCTTGTGGTCTTTCCAGAGATATCTGAATGGAAAACAGGAGTATTAACTGACTGCTCCCTTTTATGTTCTGAAACACCTCTCCCAGCTCAGTACTCTGGGCAACTGCCTGGGCCACCCACCCCTAACTTTGAAACCCCTTGAAATAATCCAATTCTGAAACCTAGTGTAAATTGCGTTTTTGCTGCACACGGAAGCTGGAACTCAAGGCATGTTGATGCAAGAGAAAGTTGATGGGAGGGGGCACAGGGAGAGGGAGGGCAGAGAGTCGCTTACCACATACTCTCCCTGTTGAGTTCTGTGTAACTGCCCATGTTGCTATTGCTGGCAAAGCAACTGCCTGCTGTTTTCTGACCTTTTGCTCTTCTAGAGATAGAAATGGGAATTGTCTGAGATGTGGAATAACTTCCTGCAATTGTGTTAGCAAGGGCTGGTCTGACTTGATAGATAGCTGTGTCTGTTAGGCCTGCTTTTGAGAGGAGAAACTACTTGTTGGGTGACTAATTGGAAAGAAACATTAGGTGGCCCGCAGGAGGGCAAAATGTATAAAAGAGAAGCCTGCTGATAAAAACTGTGCAAGGAAGGGGTGGTCTCCACTACAGCCCACTTTTGTAATTCACCCAAGATATGGGAGGGGGGAAACCTTGGCTGCGTGTACACAGTCTGACACTGAAGTTCTGAATTTAGAGACTGTAAATCATTTTTCTTGGACTCTTTTTTGGCTGTTTCCTAGCAGACCTAAAAGAGATTGTTCTTTTAAAAACATAGGGTAAAAGAGAATACAAGAGAACAAATCATGAGAATGATTTCTTCCCAAGAGCACCATCACTGTCATTTTAAAAACAACTCTACTGGACAGTGGATACAGACACCACTTTAGTACATGATGGGTGTTTTGTAAATGCTATAGTTTGAGTGCCCACGCTACATTCTCTGAGGAGATAGGCCCTATGTGCCTGGGGGTGGGTCCTGTGTGTGATCCAGACAAAGAGTTTAGGAGAGGGTGATTCTGAAAGAGAGAGTTTGGGGTTGATCCTTGGAGAGAAAGGGGGGAAATTGTTTTGGAGGTGATCCTGAAAAATATTTTGATTCTGAGAAAGGGGACAAGGCAGCAATTTTATGAAAGGCAGCCATTTTGTGGCGGTGCCCACATCACTTTTTCAGAATTCCAAACGTACCCACAGACCCCAGAAGGTTGGGAGCCCCTGCTACAGCCCCTGTATGGCTATGTGGTAGGGCATATTTTATCCCAACCATGCTAATCATGCTAACGCCACAATTTCCAGTTCTTCTTGAGACATGGTAAAAGTCACTGTTCTATGCAGCTGAAGAATGCCCATGATAACATCTCTTCCAGTGACTGGAGATACATTGTGGTGAGTGTGAAAGTGGCCTCCTCATGGTAGATGGTCCTCCAAGTTGCATCACTATCTTCAATACTTCAGAAGAACAATCACATATATGCACACTAATTTTTGAAAGGAAGAATTTTAGTAAGAAACAAAATTACAAAAAGGTGAACACGAGGAATGATTTGCAGGACACAAAAAGAAGCAGAGATGCTTCCTTTGCATCCTATTGCTTACATGTATTTATTTTTCATCACTTTTAAGTATTTTGCATATCCAATCTAGCTGAGCAGGCTATTTTCAAAAGAGTTTGTTATTATGACATATTAGAATTCTATGAATGAACCAAAAGGACTGTTCTGTATTATCCTTTCTTACCTCTCCCCAAAGTCACTTTTACTTACGCACAGTCACACACTGTTGCTTGAGGTATTCCATGTTTATCTGCCATAGGGCACTTCTGCACCCTTTCAGAGTGTGCACCTCTATAAATGAAATGAAACCACGTTTTGCCATTGGTTTGCTGTGCAAAGCAGGGCCAGTAAAGGGTGTAGCCTGGGGAAGGTTCAGGGGTGCCCTGGGCCCCATGTTTCCCACAGCATTCTGTAAATGTCAGAACCACCAGCGGGGCTTCCCCACAGAGCTCAAGGCCCTGGGTGCTAAATAACGGGTGACTGTACATGATGATTGATCCCATGAAGGTTAAATAATGACTCACAACCCTGTGTAGTCTCAGCTCACAGCTCAAAAAGATTTTCCAGGAGGTTTTTAACCCTGAACTTGACATGTGTCAGAAACAAGCAGAAGTCCTCACAAGACGGAACACCACACCCAAACAGCCAACTCATGGTGATTTCACCACAACACCACCATATCAATGCAGCAGTCCCATTTTCAGTGCCACCCATAAAACAGAGGATTCCTTCACTGAATAATACAGGGTGCTACACTAGTGTTCTTTGTAACATCAGAGGTAAACAGCAACACCAACGCAACCAGCACAGCAGCCGCCCTCAGAGAGGAACAGACTTTATAAACAAGTAATAGCAAATCAAGTGCTCGTTTTGTATAACTAAATCAACAGAAAAAAGGAAGTAAACAAAGAGGTATTCTGAATAAAGAGCACAACTCAAGAGAGTATTTGGATCATTAACCTTTAAAGCAGTTAGTGGCATTTAACAGAGCCTGCTAGCGCAGGTTTCAGTTCTTTAAAAAGAACATTACAAATTATGCAGCTAAATGCCCACCTACAACTCTAGATTGAAGCTGCTCCATTTCGACAAAAGAAATTCTCCTTCAGGATCAAGGTGACTTTTTAACTAAAGTGTTTGGGCAGGCTTTTTTTTAATTATTATTTGAGCCGTACTACAAATTCCCAACATCCTGATTCAGATTAACTCATATTGATGACAACTCACAGTCACTGAAGAGGCCATATATCTTAGGCCCATCTAAGTTCAGTATGGTTTATATCTGTCTTCTCCAACCTGGGGTCCCCCAATTTTGTTAGAGTACAACTCCCAGCATCCTTGACAATTGGCTATACTGATGGAAACTGTAGCCCAAAATATTTGAAGGGCACCAGTTTGGCCTAGAGAAAGAAATGGGCAGTAATGAAGGGGGCATAGAGAAGTGGGCCCAGTCAGATGCAAGCTTCTTATTTTTTATGTTTGCCAACAATTAATTCTCTATGTGCTAGCTGCCTCTGATTTAGTGATTTCTCAAGGATAGAATGATGTATCTTGTTATTCTGTGGATTTTAAAAAGTCATTTTTTTGCCATTTTTGAAAACTGACTTATAAGATACCAGAGACCAAGGGCAATGCAGACCCCTCCAACTTTGCTTGAGTTTGGGGGTTGTTTGTGATTTATATGACCAAACCAATCACATGGTTGGCACATTCCTACTAAATATGATTTTATTTGGCAACATTTGTGATTACTTGATATGTTTTGTACACCATGGAATATATTTTACGCTATTCATTCTTTTTAAACCCTTAAAAAATAATATGGTTATTTTATTATCTTGTTTTTCTCCTCCTCTTGTCTGTTTGAGTATTTTAAGTTGGATATTTTGTTTGTAGCATTAGCAAACCTTTTTTTTTTAGTTATGTTTTAGCAGTGTGCACTGCCCTGGTACTTTCGGATATGGTGGTAAAGTACTTCTATAACAACTAAAATAAATAAATAAACACCAATATTTTATTCCCCCCCCCCAAATTGTTTAAAAATACTAACAATCAGGAACCATGAAGAAACAGCTCAGCAACAAAATATCATCATATTTCTCTTTACTTTTCTCTCTCTCTTGTTTCAGTCAACAGGCCTTTTTTCAGTCCCCTTTTGTGAACCAAGATTTGCAAATTACAATGCTGCTGCCCACAAGACCATACATTAACCCTGATCTTCATAATTTCTATTTGCGACCTTACCTGCTATTAATATTTTTTTTCAAACTGAAATGTACTTTGGGAGGGGTTTCATTGTATTATTCACCATTATATAAGAAACCAAGTTACTCCAAACAGTGGTGAACGATTCTGATTTAGTTGGCCTTTGATGACACCAATGTGATGATGACTAAGCTTCTCTGCAATTGCTATCTACCAGCAATCTATGGACAACACGACCTTTTGCAATTATGTGTCGCAAGTCTAGCTGCAACCAGCGAGAAACACACAGTGTCTTTTGGTCTCACACGTGTGCTATCCTCTTCAAAACAGAAAGCAATCATCATTTTGGAGTTCTCACAATCATTTGTCCTATCATAGACAATTCTCACAGCATTCTAATCTAGACCCTCTCTACCTGCAGACATTCCACAACAAAAGATGCATACAAATCCCCTGGATTAAAACCTCAGATTTATGAGCAACAATTTGCTTCTTAAAAGAAAAGCTTCAAAGCCTAATCCTCACAAAAAAATTTCCCCTGCCCAAGGCCAGCATGCTTTCCAAATAGGCAGCTGAGGCAGACTGAAATCTGTCATCCACTTTCAGACGGTGGCTTGCTGGGGGGGGTGTACTTATTTCACTGAACGATTGGCAAAAAAAGGATCTTTGAGGTAAAGTCAAATTGTATGCATGTTAATCACAGGTCCACAGTGACCTCCTAGCTCCTTCATAAGCTGTTGCCATTTTGAAATTGGTCCAGAAGGCCACTTATAGTTGAGGGAAAGTCCGCAGAGCTGTTGTTTATCCACAGTCATTTTATTGCGGTTCAAATCTGAGCCCCATATGCATTATATACCTAAAGAAGCATTATACCACTTTAAATGGCCATGGTGTTAATCTAAGATTTAAGAGTCCTGAGCTGTAGTTTGTTAAGGGTGTTGAAAGACCCCTATTCCCCTCACAGAGCTACAATTCCCACAGCTCTCTGGGAAGACAAGACTCACTGCTAAACCATTCTGGAAATTGTAGCTCTGTGAGGGGTGGTCTCTTAACAACTCTAATCGCCCTCAACAAACTATGGCTCCTAGAACTCTCTGGGCAAGTCACGACTGTTTCAAGTCATTTAATTCTGCTTTAAATGTATAGTGCATATGGCCCCCTGGCTTTTCTGCAAAACCAGCCATACATTTAGCAATTGTAGACACATTCAAGCGTAAAGTGACTTAAGAGGTAAAAATCTGGAGAAAGCAGGCTAGCATATTTTCAGAGCAGGTCAGAGGCTTATCTTCATACCTCCACCTCTGGTATAGATTCTGCTTTCTCCCACCCACCTCAGCTTACCTGATCCTCCTACTGGTGTCACGTGAGTCCTTGTCTTACCATACCTGTGCCTCTGTCTCCTCCAAGACACAGATATCTCCCAGTACCTAACAAGGAGGTTAGGTAACTGACATCTAAAGATTAAAGATACACTCTGGAGCCTTATCAATGCCATCTTTCCACTGCTATCACAGCCACCATGGTTATGACTCATGTCTAGAGTCGCCAGCTATTAACACTTTGCTCTATCTAGCTATTTCTGGAATTGAGGGGCCCAAATGAGAAAGGCAGCATATTTCTGCCAGTGTAACTATAGAAATCACATCAACAAACAACAGCAAGCTGGTCTTGAGGGTCAAGGAAATAACAAGCTTGAAATAGCTAGTTGTTTAAAAAAAGAAAAGAAAATACCCCTCACTGCATTAATGATACGAGGAAGAGAAAAATCCCACAATAATATCAGGTACAAGGAACATGGCTGTACTATGTAAAACATGCAATATAGTGTGGTCAGTGTATCTGGTCAATAATCAACACTCCCCTGCTCCCCCAAGCCTCAGATTCCATAACCAGGAATATTTTTCCTTTCATCCTGCTCCTCTTGGACCAAACTGGAGTTAATAATATGCAAGAGACACCAATGTTTGTAACCTGCTTTAAAAAACAAAAGAAGACTAATATGCTCTGCATGTGCTATTATTCTAACCCAAGGCTAAATCCTTGCATTAACAAGAAACATGGTGCTACTTCAGATATAAGCCCTTACTTATATAGAATTAATTGTTAGGATTATTCTATGAATTTAGGGATTATTTGAGTAAGTGGTTTATAACATTTCTTAATGAAACAATTAAAACAAAACACTGTGGTAAGAGGCAAAAATGTCCCATTTTCAAAATTTGTATTAATCACATCATTTTCAAATATGGAAATACCAGCTTTCAATGTTCTATCTGTTGTGGAAATGCTGTAACAATTTTCACAGCTTGGACACTGAGCAAGACCTAAGCATTACTGTACATGTTTTACACGTATAGTCAATTATTTAGACTACAGATGGGAAATCTTTTGCCCTCCAGATCATTCTGGAATACAACTCCCATCGTCTTTGGCCAATGACCACGCTGGCCGGGGCTGATAGATATTGGGGTTTAACAACATTTGGCAGACCAAAGGTTCCTCACCCCATGTTTAGAGCCTTTCAGTATCATATGTGATATAGAAATAAAAAAAGATATATTTATTTCTGCTTACTCACACAAGGACTTGCCAAGAGAACATTTATCTACACATTCATACATAGAAACAACATTCAGCTACTTTGAAAAATCCCTCCTGTTGCTTTCTGTAAATTTGCTACCCGGCATAAATAAATAAAGTATAGAATAGAACAGAACAGAATGCTAAGAGTTAAAACAAACCCTCTCATTAATTACAGAGCATAAGTATCTGGAATAAACCCCCAATAAGCTGTTTCGTTTTTAAAGCAAAAAAAGATACATAGGTCTGTGGAGAGTTTTGGTATGTAATAGCTTTCTGCTAAGAAACTTGCTATTCTGAAGCTTACTGCAGAATATTTTAAAGTATATTTATCTAGGTTTTGTGGGTGTTCTTTTTAGTTTTTCACAGGGTTGTGTAATACAATATACATCAGTTCTCAGCTCCTCCCTAAATTTGCCACTGTTATATCTGATAGGCTTTATTTGAGGGAGGCAGAAATTCAATAGGAAAAGCTTTCTTTCACACTTCCACATCTGAGAAAGACCTTTGCCTCTTGAATTTGTCTTACACGCAAAGGACTGAAGGGAAAGAATTTGAAATTCTTTGAACTCTGTTCAAAGTGACTCCAGCTGAGATGTGATAGGCCCGTTGCCTTGGACCCTCCCAACAGCCCTTGCCTCAGGATGCAGGCACGTCAACAAGCACTTCTTGGAACCGTTAGTACAGACTGCCATGGAAGTGCTTTTGCTGTAACAATTGATAAAATGATGTTGAAAGGGGGGGGTGTTGTTGCTTCCTCGGAACTCCTCCTTCAGAAGCCAATACTTCCAAATAATTTACTCTTAAAATTGCTGTCTCACTCAGATTCATTTCTGATAAGCTAACTCTCCACTTTTCTTCTTTCTCTACATCTGCATAGGCTGCATTACGTTGCTACAGAAACTCTGAAAAGAGTTCCCTTCTGGACACAATGATGACTGCAGAATATATATATACATCATAGCCTATTTGTTTAAACAAACCAAGCACAAAGCATTACTGGATTTTGTACTTATCAGAACTGAACACTGGAGAAGGGTGTCAACTCAAACATAGGTCGTAGGAAGATCTCTCCAGCCACAGCTGGGAAAGATTCCTGTCTCAAACTCTGGACAGCCACTGCCAGGAAGTGCTGACAATACTGGGCTAGATGGGCCAATGCTTAATGTTCCTAGAAATAAAGAATAAAGAACAAGCAGCAAAAGAGAGGGCAACCACACACTCTCAAAATGGATGTCTGAAGCTAATTTTACTGTGGACATCACTTTGGCCGTGAACAGTTACTTCTGTTATTGAACTTTCCATCCAAGAATCTTTGTTTCTGGATACTATCAAAGGGGGTGGAGGGAGAGAAACAATGGATGATATCCAACATTAGTCATGCTCAGAATATACCCAATGGGTCTGTTCTACCTATGACTCAGCTGGATATCACCCAATGCTCCAGTAATTATTTTGTTGGGTTTCTCTCTCTCTCTCTCTCTCTCTCTCTCTCTCTCTCTCTCTCTCTCTCTCACACACACACACACACACACACAGCATCCTAAACAGGATATGAATTCAGATAAGAACAATGAAGTCCTCTTAAAAAATTTTATACACACACACACACACGGCTTTCTTGTTCTACAATTTTATTTTTGCTTTTGTAAAGTGAATGGCAATAGAGCAGGTCTTTGTTTTTAAAAAATACACCAAACCCACAATAAGAAACTTGTTGTGTGCAACTAACCACAACCATCAAAAGGAAATGGGCTGCAGTTTTCAACACCTGTGGTTGGAAAACAAAATGACCAGCTGGCAATAGGAGAAAAGGGTTTTAAAAGTGAACAGATTTGGGGAGACCAACCTGTAGTTGTTTTAATGGTGCTTATAGGTTTCGCTTAAAACAGAGATTCCCCCGCAAAATTGAAAATTGCTGGGGGTCTTGACAGACCACTTAATGATTTTTGTGCCTGTTGTAGCAATTGTAATGTGCTGTGCTTGATGCTGCATGATTTTTAAATGTATTTTGTTGTTTCTTTAATTTCTTATGGAATTCAAATTGCAATACAACACAAACAACACAAGAAATAAATGAATCAACACAAATACAGTTAAAATCAATATGAATACTTAATAATGGATGTGCCATTGGATCTGTGGCTGAAGACAGGAAAAGACACACCCAGATCCATGAATGAAGCTTGTAGCCTAACTTGGATGGTTTTGAAGATTAACTTGGGGGAAAGACAGCAGACTCAGCTATACAGCTGCATGTTTTATGTGTGTCTTAAGTACAATATACAATGTGACACTAGATAGTGATGGTGAGCCTTATGGAAAATTCAAAGCATTTTTAAAAACATTTTTTAAAAAAGCATTTTCAAAGCAGTTTTAATATGTGGCTAGATTCCGCCTGTTATAAGAAAGTGAGACAACTCATTTAGTTATATTTTTAGTAAATTTGAATGTAAGAATCTTAAATGACTCTAGCTCCTCCATCTGAGAGAAGATTAAGCAAAGGTTGAGATGCTTTTGGAGCCTCCCATAGTGTAAAGTAATTGTTGCCTACTATTATTTGGCCCTGGTCCAGGAACAGGGATCCATGCACAGAAACAAGGATTTGCACAATGATTTTTCCAAGCAGCCTGCAATTGAGGGAAGGCCCCTTGTATCTTGAATCACCGAGGGATGGGTCTCAGCTGTAGTGCACCTGCAATATGCACAGATCACTGATCAATAACAGCAGCTCTCTGACGGTGCTGATCATGCCAGGCTGAGGGAGGACTGGAGGAGGGAAGCTGAACTACTCCCTTTCTGAGTGGATGATCAATATTGTCAGAGATGACAGAGCTGATCTGTACAGTGGTACGGAACAGGATGAGAGACTTTTATGACCCGGATATGGTAAAAATCTATTTTAAATATATTGATTGAGAGCATTCCCAGGGCTGGCGTCAGGGCAGGCATTGTTGGGCAGCTGTTGAGGCGCCCATGGGGGAGCACTGCAACCCCCAGAGCCCCCTGGTCCTGCTCATGTCCTTTGCACCATTACTACTAGCTTACCAGTCCTCTCTGAGCATTCAAGAGCTAATACAGATTGGACAAGTGAACAGACTGCAGTGACAGGAGGTGAGCCCATGCAAGGAAATGCCTAAGCATCCCCCAAGCCTGAGGGACCCCCAAAACTGCATCAGCCCCTGAGATCCTCCCCCACCCCCACACTTTGTAACCAGCTTGCTCTTTAAATTGACAATCACAGCTGAACTGGGCAGAAGCAAACTCTTGTTAGGGACATAGGAGGAGCCTTGTGGAATCAGGCCAGAGGCTCATTTGGTCCAGAATCTTGATTTCCACAAAGGTGACCCAGATGCCTCTGGGAATCCTGCAAGCAGGCCTGAGTACAACAGCAATTGTCCCCACTTCTGACTCCTCCCAGCAACTGATATTCAGAGGCACATTACCTTCAACAGTGGAGGAAGAGCAAATTTATAGTGGATAGGAGCCGTCAAAAGTCTGATCCTCAATGGATTGTAATTGTCTTTTACAGCTGATAGCCATCCAGCGACAGCTAATTCCACACATCTAGCTATGTACTGCATAAAGAAATACTTGGTTTTGTCTGGACTGAACCTTTCAGTATTCAGCTTCGTTAAAGGTCCAGAAGTGCTAGTGTTATGAGAAAAAGGGAGAGAGAGAGAAAATATCTCTAACCTCTTTCTCCACACGGTGCACTACGTTCCTGCATTCCTCGTGATTTTACTTTGAGAACGTTTTACAGTATAAAGCTTCACGCTGGTATAATCACTACCGCAGTCTTCTGCTTTGAATTTTACCACATAAAAGGTTTTCACTTTGATCATCATCCAGTTTTGGTGACAATATACGTCAGGGTATATTAAAAGACTGTGGTTGTGTGTGTGGCTGTGTTGTTTCTTTCAAAAATAGGAAGTTAAGCAGGGAAAGCTACTTGTGAGTCGTTAATTTCAAAGTCTGAGGCACTCACATCTTTCAAAATGGGGATTTGACCGTTTTTTTGTCCCTCACTTTTTAGCCAGCTAATAGACTGACATGATAGACAACTCACGAACACAAAATACTTGGAAATGTTTCCACCCGTTCTATCTGATTTACTAGAAAATAAAAAGCCACAAGATAGTTTAGAGATTATTATTCACTTGACTGCTTTCAGAGTGTCTGGCCTTACTGATACTTTGATCCAAGTGCTTCCCGCCCCGGGAGGTGGGGGTTGCAGGAGATTATAAGTACATATATACACATATAAATTTATACAGTGGAAGGTAAAGTACTTACACCCTCACATAGGCCACATATGCACTATACACATAAATAACTACTTAAACTATGGTTTAAGAGCCAGGTCAGCCCCCAAGAATGCTGGGAACTGCTAAAAGTGCTGCGAGTTATTAGAAGACCCCTATTCCCCTCACAGAACTGCAATGCCTGGGGTTCTCTGGGAAGAAGAATTGATTGTTAACCATTTGGGTGACTGTGGCTCTGTGTATTGGGGAGGGGGTCTCCTAACAACTCTGAGCACCCTTAACTAACTACACCCTTCTTTTGAGAAAGCCATGACTCTTTAAAGTGGCATAATGCTTTAAATGTATAGTGTGGATGTATGCCAGGGAGATTTTTTCTCTCTCCAAATATGCTTTCTTAGACCTTCTTTCCTTCACTTACAACAAGGAGGAGAGATGGGAAGCAGTGCCCAGTCCATAACTCATCCTACCCTGAAAACGTTACCACAAAAGCAGGGAAATGACCTTTTAACTTCAAGGTTCTCCACAGCTACTCAACAAATACAAGCAGTAGTTCTCCAGGGTTTCAGACAAGAGATTTTACTAGCAAACACCCACATTACACACCCACAGTAGATGCAGCGGATTGAACCTGGGGACCTTCTGCTTGCAAAGAGGGTGCCCTGCCTCTGAGCTACAGTCTTTTTCCTTCTCAAATCCTGGGGAACTAATGCAGAGAACAAATCCAACAGAGAAATAATCAGGCAACCTGTACGTATTAACAGCATGATTTCTTTTCTGCCGCCATCTAAACAAAGAAACCATATTGATTTATTTCCCAGTAATATCCATGCCTTAATAGCCAAAACAAAGAAATGAACTAGTAAATATCAAAAGTGGGTGTATAATGCACATGTCAATATACCTGCATTATACATGAAGTGCTTTCTATTTTCAAAATAATTTTACTTTCAGATAAGAGATTTAAATCCTTGTAACAATAACAATAAGCATACTGCAGGGCCAAAGGATAGCTCCAGCAATATTATTCAGCATTTGTTTATTATCCACGAATGAAATAGTAACTTTATAAGAAAGCATCTTTAAAACTACAGTTGCTAAATATGCTGCTCCTAAAATCTAAGGTTTCATGATCAGACCTGAGGAAAAAGAGGACAGGAATGTCTTAATTTCATCCAAGATTTTTCTAGTTCAGTCTTCAGGTTTCTATATTCTGTATGTCAGGCATGAGGAACATCCTAAAGCCCAAGGGCAAGATTTGGGCATGGTCAACCTTCCAGAGGAAAGTAGTCGGGGCCGATAAAAACCCCAAAGACTGCATAAGTAGGGGGGAAACGGGGGAAACCTGGAAGGGGCAAAACAGCTCAACAATGATTCAGCATTCTGGCTGACTGTTGCAAGACAAAAACAATGAGAGGAATACTGGAATGTTAACTTGTAATGGGGCATAGATGGCTGGCATCCTAAACAACAGCACTCCAACTGTCATGACAAAGGTCCAAATGCCCAAACGAGAATTTAATGTTTTAATCCAAGCATCTACACTTAAACTTAAGACTATGTTTTGAGGGAAGGATAAACAGCATGAATAGAAACCAAAACTACTTACTTTGGAGACTTCTGTTTTGATCTTTGAACAAGCATCTCTAAAAAAATAAATGTGTAATGTGCTTTACAATCCTCACCTCACCTTTCCTCCCTAAGTAGGTACCTCTTGCAAATGCTGTTTTGATTGGCACCTTTCTATAGAAAGGCATCAAGGGTATGGGTTGAGGTAAGATCTGAACTCACAGCCGAAGACCCAGTTTACATGCATAGCTACTGCATAAGGGAAACAGATGGGAATAAACAGCCCCATCACAATGTGGGGTTCGGAAAGTCTCTGTGAGTTAGATAGGGTGGCCATGGGCCCTGCTTTACAGAGGACAGTTCTCTGTGTGAAGAGGTCCTCTTGTGTGAAGACCTGTGTAGTCTAAAGTTAAAAGAACTGTAACAAGGGAGAGCAGGAGTCTTGAAACTGGCAACGAACAGTATCTGGATAGCAGATGGGGTAGGCAAACAGATCCCCTTGTCATAATCTTTCCTACTCTGGTATTGTATTTCAGTTCAAACTGCAGTAACTATTTCTAAATTTGCATATGTACATACAAATTTTATGCAAAATTGTACTTTTTGTTTTAGGTGGTGGGGGCACATTTTCTCTTATTTTGGAAATACACAATTGGCCATCCTGGAGATGGATCCAGACTAAACCAGTTTCAGGTGGTTCCCACTGAAATCATTGAAACAAGCTCGTCATGATTTAAGTCATGAAATCAATGGGACTTAAATCATGACTAACTTGTCCCAAGGTACCCAAATTCAACTAACTTAGATCAAGCCCAGTATTTAGTCATTATTCCCATTTGTGTGACAAGAGTTTCCAGAAAACCCAGCAAGGATGCTGAAAGGTGCCATCAAACTGTATGCACGGTTGTTTGTTGTTATAATTCACCTATTGCTCTATCCTCAAGTTTTGATTCCTGAAAAGGAAAGGGGGGGGGGAGAATGGAACCAGAGCATTGCGATGACACAACAGTTCTCCTCTGAAAAGTTAAGCAACTGGGCTTGAATAACTCCATCATTAACCGGCAGGTCAGTGAACATACTTTGGAAGAAATTCCCTAAATTTCATCTCTGGTATTTGCTGACTAATTAGTGGAGGGCTCAATCATATGTTCTCAGAAGCTGAAAGTACAATGCCTCAATCAGCATTCTTACCCTCTGGACCAAAAAAACAAAACAAAACCCAACAACAACCCCTTTCCCGTTCAAGATACACCAGTTCACTTGCTGCTTTTCAAAGCAGCATTTTTATTTTAAAATAATCATGTATTATTTTCCACTATTATACTAATGCAGCTGAAGCTGCATCACCCATGCACAACAGGAAGGTATCAGTAGGCCTGAGGAAACCCTGGATTTGCACAAATCCCCTCCAAGTAGAACTGATAGTATCTTCTCAGCTTTCATGGTCAATGGATAGTTTTGGGCAGGATTTGACACCCCACCTCCAAAAATACCCATTTTAAGAAAAACCTCACTAAGATCTTATGATGAAGGGCAGTAAGTAAGTAAGTAAAGAAATAGTTACAATGCTCGTGTTTCTGTCCCAGTTTCCGACGTTCTTTTTACACTGCATTACCTGATTGCTTTACTGTCATGTTGCACTAAATTGCATACATGCCAGTGGCTGTGGTGTGTTACAACAGCAGACATAATTGGACATGCACCATACCCTCCCACCCTCTAGGAGAATGTGTGTCTGTTCCCCCTACAGATAGGTAGCCGTGTTGGTCTGCCATAGTCAAAACAAAAAAAAAAAATTTCTTTCCAGTAGCACCTTAAAGACCAACTAAGTTAGTTCTTGGTATGAGCTTTCGTGTGCATGCACACTTCGTCAGATATCTGACGAAGTGTGCATGCACACGAAAGCTCATACCAAGAACTAACTTAGTTGGTCTTTAAGGTGCTACTGGAAAGAAATTTTTTTTTTGTTTGTTTTGTCTGTTCCCCCATGATTCACCAATGAAAACTGCAGGGAAAAAAGTATATGCAAGGACACTGCCCCAAATTTTGCCCCACAATATTCCCGGATAATAGGTTTGCAAACAGATTTATTTTCTGGAAACAATTAACACAGAAATCAGTATTAAGTTTCCTTTAGATTCTGCTAGTTTTTTTCATAAGCAGTTTTTTATGTCATGTGAAAGGTCACATAAAATAAAATAAAAATATCAGGAGAGTAAACATCAGGAAAGCAGAAGAGAGTACTTTCTGAATGCAGTCCTGGCCTAGGTTCGTTCAGAAGCTGATACACAGCCATGCAACTCAGGATGCTGTCTTGGTGCAGTCCTACCAACTTTGGTGCTCTGAGATGAGTAAACAAAAAGCAGGATGTCATTAGTTCATATTCCTCATATCTGGCAAGGACCTTATCTGGTTGTCTCATTCATCTTGGAGATTTAGGATGCAACTGAATGCAAAAAAGGGGGGATTCATAACCAGAAGCAAAGAAAACCACAACTCCCTGCTGGTTCACTTTTATCTATTTACAGCTCGGAATTCATAATAAATGAATTTCAAAGAAGTTGGATGTGGAAGTGGCCAATTATTTGGAGGGAGGTGTTGTGCAGAACGTGTGGTGTGATAACCTAGTTCTCTCAAAGAAGAAAGAGAAATAGCAGCTGTTCCCTTAAGTGCCTTTGTAAGTCAAGGGTAAAATTAATCCCCTTCAAAGCAAGACAAATTTGTCCTGGATCCTCTTTCAGTTCAAAATGGTGAAGAGTGTGTGCTGGTTTTGCTAAACTGAAATAAAAACTGTTCTGAGTCATGCCATTTAAAGGAAATACAAAATATTTATACATCGCTTGGTTGTTCCAATGTAAAGTGGTTTATAAATTCTTAAATAGATAAATAAAAGCTGCCCCTTACAACCTTGCTGCAGGGTTTAAACCATTAATTTCCATGGAAACAATGCACAGTCCACTACACCAGGGAAGTGGAACCTGTGGCCCTCCCGGTGTTGTTGGACTCCTGGCCAATGCTCAAGGACAATGGGAGTTGCTGACCAACTTCTAGAGGGCCACATGTTCTCCATCTCCATGCCTCACTATAGTTTTAAACTGATTTAATCATCATCACCTGTCTTCTAGAGATCCTTGGGAATAGTCACCTCCAACACCACCTGGATGAGAGGCAGCTCTAAGTCCTAGAAGGAACTATCAAAGGACCCTGGAGATGTCCCAAGCTCTTAGGAGCTTTTCTGATGATGAAGTAGGCTTATTTATCGGATTTGTCAGCAGATTTTGTGACTGTGGGAAAAAAAGAGGTAGCAACCCCATGAACTGTCGATTAGCATTTACCATTGCTGTCATCCTGGTAACAGATCTTCAGAATTGTAAACTCCTCCATCTGTAAACTCTAGAATTTGCAACAGTTTCTTTCAAATGCCCAAACAGCTGCCTTATGAGCAGCGTAGAGTCCACAGTTTACACTAATTGTGATTCTAGACTGGGTTTGTTTATAACCTCATCTAATCCAGAGGAGTTTATGTAAGACATGAGCAATGAAATATGGGTCATTCACACAATTTATATTGTTTGCCACATATAGAGTTTACTTTAGGAATCACAAGATATGAAAGGCAATTTCCTTACAGCAGAGATTCTCAAGGCGCTTTTTATAAGCAAAGGACTGTACAGTTTTCCTCATTAACAATCTTGTGTGGTCAGTTATTTCCACCCTATTTCTACAGATGGGAAGCTGGAGTTTCAGCATGTCAGGATTTGAACCCAGTTTCATCAGAACAACTAAACAACAGAGCATTTCCAGGGCTTCCTGAGAGGGGATGAGGCTAGAGGCGATTCCTCACTCCACACTTAATCCTAACCTTAGCTGTGTAATCATATAACAAGTGCTAGTCTGCTTTTTACAAATTACTTTACAAGATCTGAAGTTCCCAAGCAGAAGGTGCCTAATAGTAGGTGGACCGCAATAACTATTTAAAGTGGCATTACACTCTTCCATCAGTTTCATTTTGGCAGCCCATCAACAGTTTTCCTTTCAATATTTGATAGCATTATTAGACTGATTATTAATACGCCAACATGCACTCCCTTTGTTTCAGCTTCTATGTATAGTGGCTGTAGCAACTATAGTCCTTCCTAAGGTGTCAGATATACAAAGCCAGTAGCCATTCTCCCCCCCCCCCGAACAGGGACCACTAATCTGGTATTCCTGAAAGCAGAAAACATATTGTGAAAGATTAAACAGGGGCTTCAGGTCTGTTGCAGCACCACCCAAATTAATTGTCCAAGGGAAATGACTTTGCTGAACATTTTTGCACTCAAGATGCCAAGAACAGCAATGTTCTTTACACAAATATTTTTCCCATTAAAAAAAGAAAGAAATGTCATCTCAGATGAATAAACAATACAGAACCGTCTTGAGATGTAAAATAACTAAAGGTAGCATCTGGGTCATTCAACCCAACTAACTCTCCAACTAGACTGGGCCAGCATGTAGCCAAAAGGAGAGCCTAATCCACAGTTCCTCTCATCCGAAGGGCTGAACGAGACATTATGTTGGAAAATGCATGGCTCCAACCCTGCAGATACAGAGATGATGGGGAATGTGCAGGTGCAGGTATGTTTTCCCTTCTTGGTGCTAATTTCCCCCTGTAAGTGACCCAACACCCATTTTCCCTCAAGAGGCTCATTTTCAATATTTAAAATAATTTTGATTTAAACCAGTTTCTTTTGCTTTTAACTGCCTGGGTTTCATTTGAAAGGAAGAAATTGTGGAAAGGAGAAGCGTTAAGCACATTTACACACACCCCTTCTGCCCCAGCACTAGCATCACAAAGAAAGTGTGGTTCTCCCATAACATCTAAGCTTCAACATTAGGATGAAGGATATTTCACCAACCCTGTAAAACTTGATCCAGCCACCCCTTATCTCTGCTGCCCGCCACTGCTGCTCAGCTGATGGTCCTTTGTTGTTCTTGTTTCTCATTCAAAAGGAGGCTTGTATGCACACTTAGCCCCTGTGCAAACAGTGATGCAGCCTTGTGAATAAGTACATAAGAGTTACTAGGCTGGAAATAAATATTACTAGCAGAGGAAGGAGAGCACCATCCTTCTTCCAGCAGCCCAACATATTACTATGCTGGATCTCGAGGAGGAGGGGGCTTCCCTCTGTCAGCCAGTAGAGGCTGATCTGTTAGGGCACTTGGGGCAGGGCACTGCCCCACCAACCACAGTCTGCCCTGAGCCTTCCTACCTGGCCTGCCTTCTTACAACCAGTCCAGGCAGGTAACATTGCTTATCAGTTTCCTCCTCCGTCTCAGTGGTGCCCCTTGCATAACTCAGCAGAGAAGAGAATGGAGACAAACCAGAATTAGTTTGCTCTGCATCTCACTAGAACCAGAACCACCTACTGTTTGGGCTCTCTGCGGGTCCCAAAAGGCTTCGTCAACCCTCTTAATTTCTAAGATGGGTGTAGAGGAGGGGCAGAGCCCCCCCATCCCTCTTTCACCAGACCATCCACTCTCCTGCATGGAATTCCTTATTGCCAATGCCTACCAAGTAAGAGCTTAAATACAGGGAGCTGCGGTAATACTTTTAACTAAGCAAGAAAACTGATAAGGGAATCAATAAAACTGACAAAGCTTTTCCCAAACAGCTTATCAGTTTCATTGGGGAACAGAGGGAGACTAGTGAGGGAAACGGTAGCGTAGAGACAGTCAACCTGGTGCCTGAATGTTGCTGTACTATAGCTCCCACTGGCTGGGGCTGAGGGGAGTTTCAAGCTGTTAATGGAAAGCATCTGCTTTCCATACGGAAGGTCCCAGGTTCAATTACTGGCACTTCCAGGCCGGGCTAGGAGAGACTCCAACTGAAATCCAATCAGTGTAGACAATGCTGAGTGAGGTGGACCAATGGCCGGCCCACACGTGAGGCAGCTTCTATAGTCCCTTTGTATGTTCCTAATTAGGAGGAGAAAACGTCTTCTCCTATACTAGCTGAAAGGGGAGACATGACATTTAAAGCAAATGAAGAGTTAAGTTGTGGATGTGGCGATACACATGAACTGAGACAGCAGAAGATTCCTCAAGGTGATTTCAGGCCTGATTTCCTTAAATGCTCATGGTGCTCCAGCCTCCTCACGAAGAGCACAAGCCGGTGCAGGTTTTGAGGGTGTTTTCCTGACCTCCTTGTTTACTTTTAGGACTAGATGTTCTCTAGCGGCCAGTTAGAAATGAGAACCGATTAACACATTACAGAAGCACAGAAAGCAGAAGAGGATCAAGTGACCTGAACTTCTGCTTTTGCAACTGCTGCTGTAACCTACACAGCGGACTCCAGTGGATTCAAATATGCATGTTGGCACATAGAACAGTCCTCCTATACTACTCTCAGTACCACCTCAGAATCATGTGGGGACAGCTTGTCAAAAAGTTCCCTGATTTCATTTCCCCCCCATGCATACAACAGTGTGACCTGATAGTTTTCTATGAGCATGGGAATTTTAACATGTTTGGTTATAATCAGGGAGATTTTAATGGGAGTGCTTTCAAACTGGCAACCTCCCATTTGCATTCTGGGATGAGAGAGTTGCATGGACGACAGCAGCTCTTCAGATTGCAGGTCTTCCTGTACGGAGAAGCAGATTCATTCAACCATCTTTTACAAAGAAAAGTCTGCCCTGCCACCAATTCATTATTGTTGTCTCCCAGTGAATGCTGTTATATCTGAAGGTGTGACAGGAGCCTGTCATCAAGACAGTACAGAGAGATGCCAGCTACTCTGTTGTATGTTTACAAGCACAAGCCCCCAGAATTAGAGAAACTCCCTGAGAGATACACAATGGACAAGTAAGAATATGTTGCTTTTGTGGAGAACAAACAAGCAACATTGACTGTTTAAAAGTTTCATTTATTTTCTTTCACTAGGGAATCACTGCTCAATGAAACTGACAAGGTAGTATACAAATCTTGTCCAGTTTCATGAGTGCCATGCCAATTTGTTTTATAACTGAAGTATTGTTGTGTCGCCGTGTGCTTAATGTGTATACATGCCTTTTTGAAGGGGTGGGGGAAGTCTTGTAACTGTAAGACTGGAAAGTCCTGAATGGAGTAGATAAGACTTCACTCACTCCAGAACTGAAAAACTAGTATGGGCCAATTCCTTCAGTCAAGCGAAAGATAAATTCATGTCTGGAACATCCTTTTAAGCATAAACAATTTTGCATGACTTAAAAAGTATTTTACAAGTTTTCACAAACTCTCAAAAGAGCTCCATGAATGAAGTGAAAAGATCACAACTTTCATAATAAAACCTCTTCGTAGACTTCCATTTTGTACTTGGGAATTGCTATAAAACTGTATGATTTATGAATGGCATATATTGCTGGGAGGGGGAAATATTTTCGGGTCAGGGCCTAATACTTACCCTTCATATAGCCGCGATTTGGTACATGTGTGTCCAGTTAATAAATTATGCTACTCTTGCGTACCAAGTACCAAAGAAATGCGTCCTACACATAAATAATATGTATGTTAACTGCCCTGGGAGGAACGGCAGGTTACAAATCCATTGAAAGAAATAAACAACAACATACATGTAAAGAATCTGATAGTATTATTGCAGCGAGGAATTGATCCTTAGATACCCCATATATGAATCAGTAATACCCCACATTGAAACCAAAATTCATAGATTTCTCTCAGGTGTTTTCTATTTTTCTAATAGCTAGAGTTCAGCTCGCTTTAGTTCAGTTCCAAGAAAAGCAGGGGAAAGAACTGTTTCATCATCAACGTAAATAACATTAACAGGCTTATTTATATACTGTATTTTTCCGTCTATAAGACGCTCCCATGTATAAGACGCTCCCTATTTGGGGGGATTCAGATTTAAGAAAATGGGGGGAGATGTATCAGTGTATAAGACGCCCCCTAATTTTTGACATCATTTTTTAGGAAAAAACCTAGTCTTATACACGGAAAAATACAGTAAGGGGGATCTCCAACATATTACAATATAGTCTCACCTCTTAACAGGGATGTGCGCTCCTGTTCATGCCACCATGCCTTCCTCCGGGTCTCTATACAGCTGTAGAGAAGCAGTGTGAAACTTGAAACCCTCCAGATGTTGTTGGACTACAACAACCATCAGCCCTGCCAGGCTGAAGGGAATTGGAGTCAAACAACATCTAGAAGGGCACAGGTCCACACTCCTGTTGGTAGCGGCTCAATTCATTCTCCCCTGCATACACCTCTCCAATTTCCTGGTTTTGTTTTGTTTTTCAACCAGCGCTCAACATCTCATAGCTCCTGAAAACTATGTACTGTATATACTAATGTATAAGCCAACTTTTTCAGCACATTTTTAATGCTGAAAAAGCCCCCCTCGGCTTATGCTCGAGTGAGGGTCCCACCCGAGCGTGTTTCCAGCGGCAGAGGCTGTTGCCGGCGGCCGAGGAGGAACGAGCAGCCCGAAAACAGCCTTTTCGGGCTGCTCCTTCCTCCTCCTCCACCTCTGCCACTGTCAGCGGCGGAGGAACGAGCAGCCCGAAGCAGCCCTTTCTGCTGGGGGGAGAGAGAACCCCTCTCTGCCGTGTGCGCACACGCGCACGCACACACGTACTCTGGCCCACCAGGAGGTTTGTGGTGTGGTGAACCGGCTTATACTCGTGTCAATAAGTTTTCCCAGTTTTTTGTGGTAAAATTAGGTGCCCCGGCTTATATTCGGGTTGGCTTATACACGAGTATATACGGTACATATTACTTGTTTGGAGGCTTTGTTTGGCCTCCTTTTAATTATTTTCTTTTGTATTGTATTCATGCATACCTTGAGATTCACTGACATACTGTTTGTCAACAGCCCCGTTTTGGCTCTAATCCTGTCTGCACAGAAACACTGAGCAAGTTCACTATTAGGAGGAGTGACATTACTTTACCTAAGTGTTCAAAGCCCTTCACATTCATCATCAGCAAAACCTGCAATACCATTAACATATTAATAGCACAGAAGTGAACCAGCCTGTACCGAGCTCAACTGTCTTACTAGTAATTTTGCATCCAAAAGATATTTGTGAATCATCATTTCAGTCATCACCACAACTCACATCAGCACTGGGACACTCCAGCTACACTGGCCTGCTGGACTAGGATCTGTTTTATCAAGAGTTACACGTGAGCAATCCTATGTGTGCATCCTTCATTTTCCAAGCTAGCTGTCTTTGTGCAAAGATTCTTAGAAACGAATTGCTACAACCATCAGCCTGTTTGGATGTGCAGCGAATGAAAATAAGAACCTAAGTAAAGGCCTGATGGATCAGACCGATGGCCTTTCTAGCCCAGCATCCTGATCTCACAGTGGCCAAACGGATATCCGTGGGAAACGCACAAGCAGGACCTGGGCACAAGATCACTCCCCTCCTCTGGTTTGCAGCAACTAGTATTCAGAAACACTGGTGTCTCCTGTCTTGGAGGCAGTGCATAGCCATCATGGCTGGTAGTTGTTGATAACCTTAACCTCAGTGAAATAATAAATGTTCTAGCACCAAAATTCTTGTTTGCATAGATGTTGTATCCAGCTTAGTCTGAGAAGGCCCACTTGAAATTAACGGGCATGACAAACCTAGCCCCATTAATTTCAGTGGGTCTACTCCAAGTTGTACTTAGCTGGATATAACCGTGGATGTGAACCTAAATTCTGCTTCTGTTTGTAACTTGCAGACTAGAAGCACTGTCCGAGGCAGTGACTTCACTTTCGCTACAAAGTAATAATTTAGTAATCCTCTTATCTCAGAAACATTTCTGCTTTCACGGAAGCCACTGAGAATGTCCTCCAATGACTGTTGCTAGAATGTAGCCACAAGTGCATATACATCAGCACATAAAACATATGTCCCTTTTTACATTCTAAAGTGAGCTGGGAGAAATGCTGTTCGAGTCAAATATATTCCACAAGTATAAGCTCAAAGTCATAGGAATGAGATGAAATATATGCAGGAATAGGTATCAAAATAGCCAGCCAATCACTTATTGAGGATAAGCATGGTGCAGTGGTTTGTGTGCTGGACTAGGACCTGAGAGGCCAAATCCCTACTTGGCTATAAAGCTCACAGGGTGACCTTTGACCAGTCACCCCTCTCCACCTAACCTACCTCACAGGGCTGTTGCAGGGATTAAACGAGGAGGGGGAGAACCATGTGTGCCACCTTGAGGTCCTTGGTAAAAAATGTGAGATACATATGCAATGAATAATACATAAGAAATAAATACACAATTCCTAGACTAGCTTCTGTTTGCCCTAGAGAAATCTAACTAAAGACCACTGGAAAATAATACCACCAATGAGCCTTGAATTTAGGTAGCTTGCCTGGTCACCATAAGCAACAAGGAATTTCATACAGGTGAACAAGCAGGATGACAGAAGAGGGATTGCACCATCCTTCCCCTACCATTCTGTGGCTCCTGTGTTGGCTGTAGAGTAAGAGGCTCCCCCACTTCCATGACCGAAGGAGAAATGCAGAACACTGGCAGATGAAGGATGGATTGTTCTGCCACTCCTCCACTAGCCTGCATGATACAAGGTTTTTTAAAAAAATAAAAACTGGTCTGCTAAGAGGCTAGTACTGTGTGTTTCCACGCTGGCTGAGGAGGAATCAGATTCGCCTCTTTAAAGACTAGCCTCTTAACCAGTAGGGGCTGGTGCCCATAAGGAATGGTAGGGGAGAAGACAGAGAGGTCAATAGTAGGTGATGCCAGAACCAATAACAGGCAGAGTCAGTTGTGTTGGTGCTGAGCTTTAAAGCCTCAGGCCTGAAGTCTCCACCCGCATCGTTCTGCCCAGACACTGAGGTCCAGCTCTGAGGGCCTCCTGGCAGTTCTCTCACTGTGAGAAGTGAGAATCCCTTTTGAGCACCTGAAATGTTCCCAAAGTGCAGCCAAACTTTCAAAGCTTAGACCCACCTGCAAAAACAGTGATTTATAAAGTGTTTGTCTGAAGAGAAGGCAAGATCCCCTTCGCCACTGCCCTAAGTTTGTAAGATAATTGCAATCCACCGACCTCAACAAATCCTTAGAAATTCCCTTCTCTTTTTTGGAGGCATCTTCACTTTCCCTCCCCCCACCACCACCTAAAAAAAAAAAGGTTGTGGGGAAATGGCATGCAATATTTTGGGAGAGCACTACAGTATTCAGGTGAACTATCCCCCTGAACCACACAAAAGGGACAGATTACTTATGAGTTCCCCAATGTAGTAAAAACACTGACAACTGGGAAACGCTGGCCTGCGAGCGCTCCAGTTGGATAACAGCCTTTATCAAAGGTGTCATGGGCTTTGAAGACACTCAAACTCAGGACGCAAGGGAGAAATATGCTAAGAGGAAGGCATGCTTGGCAAATCCATACCGTGATCAACTACCGCCCAGAATCCAATGTCCCCACTGTGGAAGGACGTGTGGATCCAGAATTGTCCTCCACAGTCACTTACGGGCTCATTGTTAAAACCGTGTTTATGGAAGGCAATCTTACTCGGCTACGAGTGATCGCCAAAGAAGAAGCAGCAGCTCTGCAGATGTTTCAGGCAACTCCCATCAGCTTGATGAATCAGTTCAACATGCCCCTACAGTCTGTTTAGGGACACATGAATACACAAAGGGTAAGATTGTGTGATAAGGCAACAAACCTGCTGTGCTTTTGATGCAGCTTGTGTGGTGTGGTGCAGAAGATAGATCTGGATGTACAGGCAGTAAGGCCCATATTCATACCATACATTTTAAGTACATTTAAAAACGCATTTCAAGCACATGGCTTCCTTCAAAGAACCATGAGAACTATGGTTCCTTAAGGGTGCTGGGAACTGTTGCTCTGTGAAGAGTAAACTGCAGTTCCTTAGGATTCCCTGAGGGAAATCCTAAGGGTGCTTTAAATGTATGGTGTACAGTAGCTGCAACCAGTGGAACCTAACTGCAAACTTACATAGGCATGCAAGTGATCCAGACTGTTCCGCTCTCAAGAGCTACTAACAACGGCAGCTAGGAGATTTATATGTATTATAGGTATGCTTATCTCTATCTATATGGATCTGTATGCTGCTGTATAAGAGCTGTCTGTGCTTTTCATATCCCAAAAGAGGCCCACAGATGTCAATGTCAGCAATGAAATAAAATCCAAAGATACTACAAATTTGCTATTTATATGCAGCACCCTGGAGACTGGCTGCAATGGTTATTTAAAGTTATGGGCGGGGGGAAGGGAATTTAGCAGAGTAAAAGCAAGAAAAAGAATAGAGCCCAATGGGTGTGGGGGGAAAGGATGCTTAGAAAGAAAGAAACCTTTTAAGAGTCCACCCATGCAATGATTTTTGCTTTCATTTTCCAGGTTTGGGCAGAGGGAGGGGAGAGCTGATGCCTTTGAAGGGCGAGGAGGACCAGCAGTTTAGGAAAACGTAAAGAAATAGAGAAGAAGTGATGCCAGCCTGCCAGAACTGCATTAAGAGGTGGCATCTCTCCCTCCTCGGGAGGCATGGGGCGCTTAAGTGCATTCATTCCCGATCAGTCAACAAACCGGACAGCAACAAAGGGGACGCACAGGATCAGGAAATGTGTTTTGCTGGTTGCATTCCGGAGTCACTGTGCCTCCAGTCCCAAGTCTGCAAAGTACTCTCGCCGGGCACTTGCAGGGCACTCTATAAACTAAGAAGGAAAAGAAGCCGCGCGGGTGTGAGGGATCTCTCCGCCCAGCAGATTTATAGCGTCAATGAAGACAGACCGGACTAACCGGGAGGAGGAGGAGGAGGGAGGCGGCAGGGCTGAGACGAAGGGAAAGCGAGACCGGCTGGGCTGGGTAGTTAAGGGAGAGGATTCTAAGCGGCCGAGGCTGCGAGGTGAGTCCACGGACCACCAGAACGGTTGCAGCTGTTTTAGGCAAGCCAACACACAAACATTTGAAAAATGATGATGTTATTTAACTGTTACGGCGTTCTTGCAAGTCCTGAGCTGAGAGCTTGCAATGGGCTTTTAAAACAACGCACACTTTTAGAGGGGGCCCCCGCGAGAACAAGTTTCTGGGTGGGTTGCAAAATAACGGTTCCTTGCAACACACGGAGTTGGTCGTGAGCCCCGGAACCTTCTGAACTTTCTAGCCGAAGTAGGCAACTCCTTCATCCTTCTCTCCGCCGCCTCCACCCTGCCCTCGTAACACCAACTACGAAAGACACTAAGGGTTCATGCAAATGAATTCGGTCCAGCTGCGATCAGGATCTGATCACACACACACACACGAAGCAGCTGCAAGACTGCCGCATCTTTACGCCACTTCTTGGGATGCAACTATGTGTGCGTGTCCCCCAATAGGGAGAGCAAGAAGTTATTTGCAAGTCACCCAAAGTCAAACAAGATGCATCTGAATGTCGGTTGCAAAACAGGCACACACATTAACTGAAACAGAAAATGTGGTTTGTTAGGTTTTTGGGGTTTGAAAACAAACTACAGGTTGCATAACAACCACCATCACCCAAGCACTGAAGGGGGTGGGGGCCGACAGTTGTATTTGTATCATACACACAGAAACACACACACACGTCTACGAATAGCACCATCAGCCCATGCAACGCAATGCCGATGGGAGCCTAAACGAGAACCGGGCTTCGCCGATGCGCATTTCGGCGTTGTCGCTTGAAGGCTGCAATCCTAACCCTAACTCACCTTGGCAGCAAGCCCCGCTCAATTCAAGCAGGGCTTGCTTCCTAACAGACACAGCTTTAGGATCGCGCTGCCCCCCCCCCCCCGCAGTCGTAGGAGCTTACACCCCGCACCAGCTCGCCGCAGTTGGAAAGCGAGCAGGCAGGAGTTGCACGGCAAAGGAACGATGAGCCCACCCTAGCTTTCCGCTGTTAAAGCAAAAGAGAAAACCTTGCAAGGAAAGGAGCAGCGGGGGACGCGCGGGCGGGCGTGCAGAAACAGGGCTTATTTTCATTATTATTGTTATTGTTACTCACGTATCTCTTGAGCTTCTTCTCAGGGGGCGATTTGATGAGCCAGCCCGTGCACACGACGTGCCCTGCGCTCATCTTCTTCGCCCCCCGCCGTCCCGCCGGGGGGAGCCCAGGAGGCTTGGTGCGATGCGCGGAGCAACGAGGGTGGTGGCGGCGTCGGCGGCGGGAGGCTGCAGAGGAATGCCGAGGAAGCTGGTGCAGCCGGGCAAGTTGTGTGTGTGTATGAGAGAGGGAGCGAGAGAGCGTGTATATGTGGAGGTGGAGGAGTTGGGGGCGACGAGATCAACGCAGTCGGCTTCCTTCCACCGGGTCCTCCCCGACGCAGCCGCTTGCTCAGCCCAAGGAGGAAGTCATGACATTGATCAGTGACACACACACACACACACACAGGCGGATCCCGACACAATGAGGGCCGTCGAGGAGGCACGTGATGCCGGGGCCGGGCTGAGCCCCATCAACAAAAACAAGCACGTGCAAAAAAGGGGGGGCAAGAGGCCGCTACAAACCCCCACCCTGCCTTCGCTCCCTCTCTCTGGCTCTCCGCCGCAATGCACTGCCTGGCTTTTCCGTGCAAACTGACAAGTCCAGCCAGTGGAGCCGCTTTGCAGGCTCTTAATTTTCTTTCTTTATTCTGTCACTCCAGAGAAGGGTCTGCCTGCCCGATTCCCCAAGCTTCTGCTTTGCTCGGATAAATTTGGAGCGCACGTGCGGGCAGGCAGTTGTAGCAGCGTGGAAAGGGTCTACTTTGTGCCCCTCCTCCCCACCACCCACTTCTGTTTCTAGAACCCCGGGGTCCGCCAACCGCGTCCGGCTGCAAAAAAAGATAGTGCTTCGCATACGAAAGAATCCGGAGCCAGGGGATTTGCCTTTTGAACACCAGGGCAGAAGGGGGCTTACTGTCCTTCCACTACACAGGAAAGTAAAATAAATCAGTTTTCAAAAGCTATATCAATTTATCCCCAAAGATACCAAATTATCCCAACCACAGCTTTTCTTCATTGTAATATTATAATTTAGGGTTGAGTGGGTGGGCTAGAATTTTGTTAAACAGCTGAGAGTGAGAAATCCTTGCCGGCTCACTGCAAATCATTTCATAAAATCATAAAATTCTAGAGTTCGAAGGACCCTTAAGAGTCATCTAGTCCACTGCAGGAATCTCAACTAAAGCCTCTATAGCAGATGGCCATCCAACCTCTGCATAAAAACCTCTAAGCAAGGACTGGTTGTTTAACAAAATTTCTGTGCCACTTTATCTGTCCCCACTGCCAACTTAAAGAACAAACTCTAAGCCTTTTACATAAAATACACATCAAATGCTAATTTATTTTTTCACAAATTTAATAAAATAAATACATAAAATACCAATAAAATCAATAGAATTAAAAATGTGGAGGCATAATGGGGTGCATCCAATGCTAGTCCTACTCAGAGTAGACCCATTGAAATTAACAAATAGCTGCAAACAGACTATGTCTTTAATGCACATTGGAAGCACTTCCATCCCTCCCTAAAAATTCTAGGCACTGTAATTTGTTAATAGTTGCTGGGATCAGTACCACTTATGATGGGTAATCTACAGCATGCAGCGTTCTTTTGAGGGCAGAAGACAGCTGTAGGCCCATTAATTTCAGCAGGTCTGCGGTGAGTAGGACGAGCATTAGATAAAATTATCAAAATATAGATAAAATCCCCCTTTGTAAACCTATGTAAATATGCAGCCTGAAATCTTTACTCTTTGGCTTTTTAAATACTGTAGTAATAAAAATATAATAGGAATTTACAATATACCCATGCCTTCCCCAGTCTGGTGCCCTCCAGATGTTTAAGACTACAACTCCCACCAGCCTCTGCATCATACAGATGTGCTGGCTGTGGCTGATCATGATGAAGAAGAGGAGTTTGGATTTGCTATGCCGCTTTATCACTACCTGAAGGAGTCTCAAAGCAGCTACCATTCTCCTTTCCCTTCCTCCCCCACAACAAACACTCTGTGAAGTGAGGGGGGCTGAGAGACTTCAGAGAAGTGTGACCATCCCAAGGTCACCCAGCAGCTGCATGTGGAGGAGCGGAGACTACACCACACTGGCTCCCACTGATGGGAGTTGTAATCAAAAATATATTGCCAGCACCTGTGAGTTTGTCCCATTGCATTAGAGGCAACTTACTTCTAAGGAAACACGTCTAGAATTCCACACTATTCCAAGATGAACAGGTATATTCTGGCGTGACCTTTCATGGACTAGAATCCAACACTTTCTCAGATGCATTAAGTGTTGTTTTAGGTTGGCAGGTGCATATTACACGGTTGTACTGTACTCTTGAGGGATGTGGGGGTTTCCCAAACTGTTGTTTCTTCATTCCTAACTAGCAGGACCAGGGGTCAGTGATGATGGGAACTGTAGTCCAAAAACAGCTGAAGACCCAAGTTTGGGAAACACTGGTATCACTGTTTTCAAGCTTAAAATGCATGGAAAGTAGTCACAATGACCATCGTTCACAACACAGGATTCGCAAACAGCCAGACATTACTCCTACGGAAGCAGAGGTGAACTGTCCCTCTGGAACATGTTTACATGGGGGTAAGCCCCTTCGAAATCTTATTGAGTTGTGATGGCTAACTTTGGAGGCTGATTCATCAGGGCCAATGGGGCACTGCCCCACCCACTTTGGTCTTCCCTCAGCTAACCCCAGCTGCCCACTTTCCTACCTAAAATCAGTCCAAATGTGGCACTGGCTATCAGCTTCCTTCTCCTTGGTGCCAGTGTTGCCCTTGTAGAACTCAACAGAGATAAGAGGGAACAAAGCTAAAATAGTTGGCTCTTCCATTGTTGGCTCCTGCTGCACCTCCTGTTGGGCTCCCTGCCTTCCACCATACCAGTCGCAATGAGGACCAGTCACCAATGTTGGTTAGCATTGGACTGCGGGGGTCTCTTTATCTGTTAGGGTAAAACAAATTGTGCCATTGCATGCACACACAGAAAGAGGCTGATGGCACCCTAAAGCAGGGGTCAGCAACCTTTTTCAGCCGTGGGCCGGTCTACCGTCCCTCAGACCATGTGGTGGGCCAGACTATATTTTGAAAAAAGAAATGAACGAATTCCTATGCCCCACAAATAACCCAGAGATGCATTTTGAATAAAAGGACACCTTCTACTTATGTAAAAGCACGCTGATTCCTGGACCGTCTGCGGGCCAGATTGGGAAGGCGATTGGGCCACATCTGGCCCCCAGACCTTAGGTTGCCTACCCCTGCCCTTAAGGCTAGCCAATTTATTGCAGAATCAGCATGTGCGAATTAGAACCCACTCCTTTATATGCATGAACTGCTACCCTCAATTGCCAAGTGCATATTTAGAAAACTTTACAGTGGCTTCAAAGGCCCCAACTTGAAATGCGACAGGTATTGTCTGTAACATATCTATGCAAATCTGCCTAAAGAAATCCTTTTGCTGAAGATTATAAAATGTAGCACACTGGTAAGACCGAGATTCACTTAGTCCCATTATCTCTGCAAGCAGGAAAAGCATGAGCCACCAAAACTTGACCCCCAAAATGCCATCTGTCTCCTGCCTGCTTCTGGCACAGGGTACTGGAAATGGCCAACATTGTGTTGTACTCCACCCCAATCTCCAAGCAGAATGATTTTCCAAGGGTTCCAGGAGTTTACCCAGGGTTTGGTTTCCTTGGAATGAGGTTTTGGATTCCTGACACAGATCGGCCACAGGTCACATGTGAGCGAGATTATAAGCCACTAAAGGCAATATCCCATAACCTCTGTTTCAGGGCAGTATCATACCCCAGGTGGGTAAGAAAATAAGGTGAAAGACCTATTGAAAAGGCATTATACACCATAGTTTTTGACCAGGAGCTGATGTACTCCTCATTTATCAAAAGATAGATGTTTTATTTACAAATATATATACAACCTAAGCCAAAGATGGAGAGACTCACAGCATTAACACCCCAGAAGGTATTGCTTCTCCCACAGTGACAGCCTTGGATTCAAGCAGACATCAAGCATGGTTCTCACTCTCAGGCTTCTAGCCCAGCTTACACGCACACTCTCTCTGCACTTGCCCTGGCTGTTGTCCTTCTCACTACTAGCCAGGTATGGTGGAAGCCCACCCATTTGCCCTCTGGCACAGAACAACTTCCTTCCTTATAATAACAACTCATACCTAGGGCCATGGTGGCTCTTGCCTGGCTAATTCAACAATGGGATCTTCCATTAGACTCCAGCAACACATATACACACACCCTGAAAAAACCCTCACAATAATAGAAAATAGTAGGTAGCCATGTTCATCATGGGGTGGTAGAGGAGTGGGAAGCCAAACATCACAAGAGAGGCAGTGCATTTATTAGAACTTACCAAAACCTCACAAAACCGTGAGCAAGCATCTAAATCAGGCATAGGCAAAGTCGGCCCTCCAGATGTTTTGGGACTACAACTCTCATCATCCCTAGCTAATAGGAACAGTGGTCAGGGATGATGGGAGTTGTAGTCCCAAAACATCTGGAGGGCCGACTGCCCATGCCTGATCTAAATTCTCTAGAAGGATACTAAACAAAACCAGTGGTTCAACCCTAGGCAATCGTGTTCTAATTCCTGTCCAAAATCCTGATTACCAGCTTCAGATATGTGCCTAAAGCTGGAGCAAGTAGAGGCCTGTCCGCATCCAATGATGGTCAAAGGAAGTGGAGGGACCAGAAGTACTATCCAGGAGACAAGGGAAAATGATATAACAAAGAGCCTTGAACATCTATGGTCTTAGTATCTGCCTATCAGCAATACAGCTCTGCAGTGTTAACTCCTTCTCACGCTAATTAGCAATAATATGCATTTGTTAGGTTTGGCTGCTGATCTCCCACAACAACGACCTGACATTGTCATAGAAAAAGCCTGTGCAGGGATGATAATACTAGGGAAGACTGATTCTTCTGAAAATAGGTTTTTTTGAGTCAGAGGACAGCTGTCTAACATCCACAGGCCAGAAGTACCCTTGCATCATGGGCTTGTCTTGTGAAAGTGGTTCTGAGGTTAGTCCTTGGGTAGAATTCTTCTTCTGAGCAAGTCCTTGGCCTCATCCCCTTACAAAGGAAAATTCACCTCCACAGTCATGACAGTGGCCAACCCAATCACTATTGCCACCACTTGCAGCAGCTGCAGAAACCCAACCGAACCCAAACAATTGCTGGTGGGGGAGTCAAAATCTAGCGTACAAATGGCCCCTTGAAATTCACCACCCTGTTTGTGTGCAGAGATATTGTGTAGGCTATCCAAACAGCCACTGCTAATAGATAGCCTCCAGAATATCTCCGCACACAAACAGGGTGGTGAATTTCAAGGGGCCATTTGCATACTAGAGTTAGTCTGTTCTGTGTATCAGTGGCTCTGGCTCCACCTACTGTTGGTCTCCCTGAAATCCACCCTACCAGCCTCAATGGACACCAAGCACTACGGTACTCTATCTAGGCAGGTTACTTCATCCTCCTTGAAAGGAAGGAGTACAAAGGGGTTTATGTTCCAGTTAAGTCTTGCATGAGTAGCAGAGTCTTGCTGAGCTCTGCTATGTCCCTGTATCTTTGGTTAACCTTTCATCTTAACGTCTGGATCACTCCTCAGTCCTGCCTCCTGGATTAACCACAGGTCTTGATTTGCTCTCTTCAGCCCTAATATCCAACTTGCATCTTCTTGACCCTGCTTCCTCAGCTGTCCTGTGGCTCTGGCACTCAGGTACTGATTACAGGTTCACTTTGGACCTCTGCCTATGGCCCAGCCCTGACGGCAGGGAGTGTGATCCTTGAACTCATTAGTGTTTGACAGCCCTGCCTTAAAATGGCACATCCCTTGCCCCTGGCTTTTTAAAGCAGGTTGACCTATGTGTCATGGGCTTGCTAGGTTGTGAGCAGTACAGCATGATCAGGAGCCTAAGAGGTTGGTTTGGGCAGGCTCAGAACCAGGGGAATCCAGGGAAGGCAAGCAGACAAACAGGCAGGACTGGCCAGGATAAGAGACTCAAGGAAGCGGGGCAGGGTGATGAGAAGTAGAAACAAAGGAAGAAAACACAAAATTGTTCTGAGAAACAGGGGCAGCCAAATGGTTTGGGGAAAGGAGCCATAGCTCAGTGGTAGAGCACCTGTTTCGCAAGGTGAAGGTCCCAGGTTCCATCTCTGACATCTGCAGGTAGAACTGGGAAGGTCCCCTGCCTGAAGCACTGGAGAGCATCTATCAGTCAGTGCAGACAATACTGAGCAAGATGGACCAATGGTTTGACTCAGGATAAGACACCTTCCTATGTTTCAGATATAAGCTATTGACCAGCCTATCAGCAGCCTCTTACTGGGGCTGCTGGGGAATCTGGAACTAAGAAGTGCAGGGAAACTCATGAGGGTTTGCATTTCAGAGTTTGAAAGAGAGGCTAAGAAAGGATGCCTGATATCCTGGGTGACTGGCCCTCTTCCAGGCATTTGACTGGAATGGGGGTGTCCACGGCTGAGGTGTACACATGCAGTAAAAGTACATTTTCATGGCCAGTCCTACCATTAATCAGAGTGAGGCATCTGCCTCAGGTGGCAGATGCCAGAGGGTGGCAGCATTTCCCCGCTCTACCATTCCCCTTGAATTCCTTCATCCAGTGGTTCTCAAACATTTTTCTCTCAGAATGAAAACTTGCTCTTGCCACACCCAATTTTCTTTTTCTTTTTGGAAGGTTTGCTTGCGCCTGCTACTAGTGTAGAATTAGACGAGTCTTCTCCAGTACTCTGTTCAAAAGGGAATTCTGGAACACAACTAGGATTGTCCTCACTATCTGTTGATGTTCTTTTTCTCATTTTGAAAAGCTATCTATCCATTTCCCAAAAATAAAAACATATTTTGATACTGTACTATACTATACTATACTATACTATACTATACTATACTATACTATACTATACTATACTATACTACACTACACTGAAATGTTTAAGTGTTTATTTGATTGTCCTTGAATCTTCCTGCCACACTTGCCATTCTCTCCTGCCACATCAGTGTGGTGCATCACACCCTCGAAGAACCACTGCCCTAAGCTGTTCTGCTCTGCGCATTCTAAACTACCCTGCTGCTTTCAGGAATGGTGAAGGATTCTGCCTCACCACCAGTATTGAAATAAAACTGTGTATGTATCATAAACTTAAAGCACATTTAAAGTGCACATGCATACCCCAAAAAAGAATCCTGGGAACTGTAGTTTACCCTCCCCACAGAGCCACAATTCCCAATAACATTAACAAACTATGGTTTCCATGATTATTTGGGGAGCAGAAATGTGTTTCCAATGTATGCTGTGTAGGCAGCTTATAATGGGTGATGCTATCTGAATCTTCCCTCTTGGCAGGAAAAATGCCTCAGGCCAGCCATGTAGGTTCAAACAATTTTGAATGCCGATCAGCAAAAGTAAACAAATAAAAAAAATGACTATTTTTGTCATCAACAGTTTTTTTTTTGTGGGTGATGCAACAATAATAAATGCAAAGTAAAGAAAAAGGGAGCAAAGGAAAAATATATAGAATCCCTTGATAGAGGCCGAGGAAGCTGCGAAAGATGACAAGCCATGGGAAAGCAGGGATTTCATGCTCCTGCAGTGGCCACGTGCCACATTTATTCAGCAAAATGCTAACGTGCTTCTGCAATATTCTCACAGCAAGGAAAACAACAGTGTGCTATATTTGGGAAGGGGGGAGGAGAGGGAAGAACAGCACACACGATACATGTTCCAGCTGTCTCTGACACCCACAACTCCATTTCCTCCTACAGACTAAATATTCTCCAGCTTACCAGTGTGGAGGGGGGGGGGGAATGAAAATGAAGGAGAATTTTGGCAGGCCCTTTTGTCTCTTCACTGCTAAGTGAACTGCCTGCCTCCACATATTTTCTTTTCTTTTAAGATCTAATGGAGAAAGTGACTGACTTCCAGAAATATAAGGCAGTTCTATGAAACCCCACCACTACCTTGCAGCATTCTAGGAATCAAAAAGAACATGCATGTCATGTTTTAAAATCTCTGCCACTCAGCTAGGCTGACAATACGGGGTGTATTCCCAGTGCAATTGAGTAAGCAGGCATCTTCAATCACCCAGTCATTCTCTAGTGGTAGCAGAGGAGCCAGAATGCTGTGTTTGTGTGTTCCAGAAAGGTGAAGGCCCTGCGAAGAGTGAGTTAAGAACATTGGAAAGTCTGCTTTGGTCACACACTTGTCATCAGAACCTGAGTGGTACTCATTGCAAGGACAAAGGGCAGCTGAATTAAAATATAATTACAGCATCCTTGCTGAGTCAGATGAATGTTGCATTCTAAGCAAGTGTCTTTTCCCCGAGAGCAGCTAGGAATGAATTGCAACACAGCATTACAGAACAGCCCAGAATACTAATACAGGATTTGACAGGTGGAGTTTGGGGTGAGTCTGAATGAGCTCTCACACCTGTGCCATACATTTAAACCACACTTAGCACACATTTAAAGCACATGGCTTTCCCCCAGAGAATCCTGGGAACTGTAGTTTACTCTTCACAGAGCTACAACTTCATCCTTAACAAACCACAGTTACCAGGATTCCGGGGGTGGGGTGGAGCCAATGCTTTAAATATATGGTGTGGATGTGACCTTTGACCCACAGTTTGCAAGAGCATAGAAACTAATTTGGTAAAATCTTGCCATGTCATGTCCTGTGTTAAGTGATGGTTATTGGCTCAGTCGCTACCTTTATGAATAGGCAAGAAAAGTGGGACATCCTTTGTCCTTCACCTGTGGACAAACGTAGTCTGGCTGACTCCAGGTGTTGGGAGAACGTACCTTTGCAAAACTAAAATAAAGATGGCCAAGGACAGGTGATGTGTTGCCACAGAAAGTATAGAGCTAGAGTTCTTATGGAAGAACAATGTCTTCCTCCGCCCTCGCTGAAGGTGATGTCATCAAAGTGTCTCTGTGTGCAAGAGAACAAAAGACAGTTTTGTAACTGGGCATGAAAGAGACCCAGAGTCCTGACTTGTTATCTCTAAGTTGGAGAAACCCATTGAAGTGTTGGAGAAACCCACTGGAGGATCTAGGTCTGCTGAAGTGTTAAATGCTGTGAGCCGTCCATCACATGCTCTTTCTAATTATCTTAATTCCAAGGAAATCAAACCCAAGGGACATGCTGAAACCCCAATACATCTCACCACTCGGTGACTTGGGTATTGCAGAGCTGGAGAAGGTGCAGAAAAGGCAAAAAATGACCAAGGGGCTAGAACAATGCCCCTGTGAGGAATGGCTACAATGCTTGGGACTTTTTAGTTTAGAATAAGGGTGAGTTAAGGGGCAGAGCATGATAGAAATGTACAAAATTATGTGTAGCGTGAAGAAAGTATACAGAGATATATTTTTCTTCCTCTCTCATAAAACTAGAAGCCTACAAGGCCATCCAGTGAAGCTAAATGTTCATAGAATCATAGATTCATAGAGTTGGAAGAGACCACAAGGGCCATCGAGTCCAACCCCCTGCCAAGCAGGAAACACCATCAGAGCACTCCTGACATATGGTTGTCAAGCCTCTGCTTAAAGACCTCCAAAGAAGGAGACTCCACCACACTCCTTGGCAGCAAATTCCACTGTCGAACAGCTCTTACTGTCAGGAAGTTCTTCCTAATGTTTAGGTGGAATCTTCTTTCTTGTAGTTTGGATCCATTGCTCCGTGTCCGCTTCTCTGGAGCAGCAGAAAACAACCTTTCTCCCTCCTCTATGTGACATCCTTTTATATATTTGAACATGGCTATCATATCACCCCTTAACCTCCTCTTCTCCAGGCTATGTTGGAAGCTTCAGGATGGAAAAAAGAGAAGTATGTCTTCATAGTACATAGTTATTCTGGGGTATTTGCTCCCACAAGAGGTGATGATGGCCTGCAATGTGTATGTCTTTAAAGGAGATATAGACAAATCAATGGAGGATAAGGTTATCATGGGCAACTAGCCATGATGGCTGCGTACTGCTTCCAGTGCTGGAGGTGGATTGCCACTAAATACCAATCACTGGGATTCCCAAGTGGGGAGAACACTGTTGCATTAAGGTCATGCTTGTATGTTTCCCATGGGCATCTGATTAACTATTGGGGGGGGGGACAGGATGATGGACTAGAGGGCTCCACTTTGCTCTGATCCAACATGGCTCTTATTAGGTTATTAACTTTGCATATCTTGTTTCCCATTCAGAGTCTAAGCCTGGGAAACTTGTAGCCCTCCATACATTGTTGGACTCCAATGTCCTTTTAGTCCCAGCCAACATGGGCAATGGTCAGGACAAGGGAAATGGGAGTTGTAACCACAGGCTTCTCATTCCTGTTCTAAACAATGGCTTATCTGGAAGCGGGAATAATGCCTCCAGGTGCATACCCTCCAACAACCGTTTGATCCAAATCATGATGCATGTGAGGGCTGTACTTTAATTATTGTGCCGTATCCTTCCGCATGGCTGGAGCAATGTCTGTGAAGGGGAAATAAAGGAAGAGGGAAGAAAAGATAACACTATGTGCTCTTGCATGCACACTGGCCACTGGCAAACAACATGGAGCAAAAGATGTGGGGGCGTGGGAAGGTGTGGGAACCCACCCTGTGTGCTTCAGAAGTCCAAGGCCGTCCAATGTCACAGGATGGCGGCTGGCTAGCCGAGAGGAAGCCTCCCTTTACTGTAGTGTTTCTCCTCCCTCTTCTTCTTCCTCCGATTCTTGGCGCCATGAAACGATATCCAGCCTTGGTTTTTTTCTCGACACTGTTGTTGCTGAGACAGAAAGTGATGAATGTTTTCGCTCTGAGTGGCTGAGACGAGGGGTGCAGGCGGCTCTTGTCTACAGGTAAAGGGGACCCAAGAAGCCTCTCTGACTCTTCCCCTCTCACCACTGTAAAGGAATACCTCACGCAGCCAATTCAAGAGGTGGGCCAGAAGATGCAGTACTTCAGCTGTTCCCCCAGAAGCTCTCAAACATTGTTTTCCATAAGAGATCACAGTTATGTGCGCCTCAGTTCTGTCAAGCTCTCCTTAAACTAGATTGCTGCCCTCAGTTGCCCTAGAGGAGGGTGTTCTCACACACAGTGGTACCTCGGATTAAGAACTTAATTCGTTCTAGAGGTCCGTTCTTAACCTGAAATTGTTCTTAACCTGAGGTACCACTTTAGCTAATGGGGCCTCCCGCTGCTGCCGTACCGCGATTTCTGTTCTCATCCTGAAGCAAAGTTCTTAACTCGAGGTACTATTTCTGGGTTAGTGGAGTCTGTAACCTGAAGTGTCTGTAATCTGAAGCATCTGTAACCCGAGGTACCACTGTATGTGTGTGTGTACACACACACACACACACACACACACACACACACAATGACAGTACTTCAGATATTTGAAGATGGCTATCATCTCTCCCTTTCATATTCTCTTCTATGAGGTAAACATACCCAGCAGTTTCTCATATGATTTGGTTAATCTGACTGAGCCCTCTAGAGCTATCTGCAACACTGGCAACTTTGGGATTTATTTGGACTTTGAATGACCAACCTACAGTGCACAAGGATTGTGAGAAAGGAGGCAAAGATAGCATTGGGGCCTGTGGGGAGAATGAGACCATCAGCTTTGTGGGAAGGGAGGGAGAGAGGGCAGTGTCATGAGTCCTGTGGAGACATCTTGGTAAGATTGGTCAGAGGGGGAGGAGGGTTGGGATGGTAACATAGAACTGGGGAAACTGGATCTTTGGGGGGGCCCAGCATGTGTGAGGGGGGCCAATCCAGATCCTGGCTGAGTGGATTATAAGGGTAGAAGCCCACCTCTGTGCCACTGGACACCCTGAGTGCCATATCATAGCAGACTGACACAACTCCCCATAGCAAAGAGCCTCCCTTTACCACTCCAGGCGGTGCATAGGAATTGATCGGACAGTGAGCTGGCCCTGTTGACTCCACTTGTTTCCAAGAACGTGGAGCTGACTGCACCAACATGAACAGACTCAGCACACCCAGGTGATTCAGAGGAGTGCCTGTCTGCTTGCCCAACCCTGTGGCTTGGGACACTAACCTTGTGGATAACTGTGCCTACCCTACTCTTCAAGAGGAGAATTTTGGAAGGTGTCAAGTGTTGGGACAATGTCTTAGCTCAGTGGTTCTCAAAGGGTATGACGGTAGAGGATGGCAAGTGTTGGGACAATGGAAACGGTTAAGTCAGCTATGATTAAATGGGCACAAGATGTTGGACACAACATTATGTTTGCTGACTGGGAACAGTTATGGACCACAGGTATGAAATTCACGGCATGTAATGCCTTAAGAGAGAATATTATGAAAATGATATACAGGTGGTACATGACCCCAGTCAAGCTTGCAAAGATATATCATTTGCCCGATAATAAATGTTGGAAATGTAAGGAGGTTGAAGGTACATTCTTTCACCTTTGGTGGACGTGCCCAAAGATTAAGGCTTTCTGGGAAATGATTTATAATGAAATGAAAAAGGTATTTAAGTATACCTTCTTGAAAAAACCAGAGGCTTTTCTCTTGGGCATAGTCGGCCATTTGGTGCCAAAGAAGGACAGAACTTTTTTTATGTATGCTACAACAGCAGCAAGAATACTTATAGCAAAGCACTGGAAGACTCAAGATCTACCCACTCTGGAAGAATGGCAGATGAAGTTGATTGACTGTATGGGACTGGCAGAAATGACCGGCAGAATCCGCGACCAGGGAGAAGAGTCGGCAGAAGAAGATTGGAAGAAATTTAAGGACTATTTACAGAAATACTACAAAATTAATGAACTCTGAAAAGATGCTGGATTGAACTTTTGTGGTCTCTAGCTGTTATGATAAAGATAACAGGGATTAAAATTGTTTAAGTCATAAAATTTAAAAAGTTGAGTGGAAAATAAGGTGTTAATTAAAAGGAATGTTAAGAGATTAGGATTTGCTGGATTAACAATTTGAACTAAAAAACAAGAAGGGGAGGTATGAGGAAGTCAAAGAAACATGTTACTGAAAAACTGTTATTGAAATTGATTTGTTTTCAATATTTTTCTTTTTCTTTTTCTTTTTGTGTTTGCATAAAATTGGAAAACTTAATAAATATTTATAAAATAAAAAAAGCAAGTGTTGGGACAATGTCTTTGTTTGTGCCTAGCCATGAACTTAGACTGCTAGTACACCTGCTAACTTGAATGCTTATCACCTGGCATACCTGGCAAGGAGGTGTATGAGTGCTTCCTTTCCCTCTTGGCAAGGAGCTGTATAAAAGCCAGGAGAGACCATGGACAAGAAACACAAGGAGTTTGCATTTTGTTACCTTTTGCAAGCTCCTAGCCACTCCTAGCCAGAGTGGAGAGGTGCGATTTTTGTGCCCTCATGGGCCTGCACCCTTGGCAGGGGCCAACCTAGCCAATCCATAGGTACCCCCCTGCCTGGCTTATGTATCGCATCAACCTTTGGCAAAAACCAAGTTGGGTGTTTGAGTACTCCATCCACCAATGAGGGTCAGAACCAGGAGGCGAAACAACATCAGGGCCTGTTCTGTTTGGACTATCTCCTCCTTAGCTGTCAGGATCTGGAGTCAGAGGCAAGTCAGCAATAAAAAACATGGTGTCAGTGAAGTTAACTCTTTATTCATGGAAACCAAAACAGTGCAAGCCTATTGATCTCAGCCAGTCTTCACATGCAAGGGAAGTTCCTAACTCACTAAGGGTTTGAAAGCCATCGGCTACCCTCACCAGGTTTAGCCAGCCAGTAGAAGCCATTCCCAGGGTGTGGCTGCTGTTGCATGCTGGCAGCTTCTAGGAGCCACAGGCGAGAGCAGAGTGCAGGGTGGGGACCAAAGGTGGACAAACTACTGCAGAAAGAACACCATGTGTTCCACCCACAATGTACTGTTGTTGTTGTTGTTTAGTCGTGTCCAACTCTTCAAGACCCCATGGACCAGAGCACGCCTGGCTCTCCTGTCTTCCACTGCCTCCCGCAGTTTGATCAAACTCATGCTGGTAGCTTCGAGAACACTATCCAACCATCTCGTCCTCTGTCGTCCCCTTCTCCTTGTGCCCTCCATCTTTCCCAACATCAGGGTTTTTTCCAGGGAGTCTTCTCTTCTCATGAGGTGGCCAAAGTATTAGAGCCTCAGCTTCACGATCTGTTCTTCCAGTGAGCACTCAGGGCTGATTTCCTTAAGAATGGATAGGTTTGTTCTTCTTGCAGTCCATGGGACTCTCAAAAGTCTCCTCCAGCACCATAATTCAAAAGCATCAATTCTTCGGCGATCAGCCTTCTTTATGGTCCAGCTCTCACTTCCATACATCACTACTGGGAAAACCATAGCTTTTACTATACGGACCTTTGTTGGCAAGGTGATGTCTCTACTTTTTAAGATGCTGTCTAGGTTTGTCATTGCTTTTCTCCCAAGAAGCAGGCATCTTTTAATTTCGTGGCTGCTGTCACCATCTGCAGTGATCATGGAGCCCAAGAAAGTAAAATCTCTCACTGCCTCCATGTCTTCCCCTTCTATTTGCCAGGAGGTGATGGGACCAGTGGCCATGATCTTCGTTTTTTTGATGTGGAGCTTCAGACCATATTTTGCGCTCTCCTCTTTCACCCTCAATAAAAGGTTCTTTAATTCCTCCTCACTTTCTGCCATCGAGGTTGTGTCATCTGCATATCTGAGGTTGCTGATATTTCTTCCGCAATGTACTACCCCTACCCTAACACCCCACACACCCCTGACTTAAGACCAAGGCATCAAAAACTTCCAGGATCTCAAACTAAGAGACACCAGCCACTATGGATTCCTCTTGGTGGCCAGCCAGATCATCTCAACAGTGCAAGAGAACTGGCTGGCACCGAAAAACCATCCAGCAACATGTGCAGGACCATCCATATTGAGAGGAGGATCAGAAAGAAGCGGGTGGCATCCTGTCACAGCTGTTGCACCAGCCAGCCACAGGAAGAACGCAAGTTAACATGCTGGTTGCAGCTTAAAGTTTGGTTGATATCCATAGCTGGATGCTGGACAAGAAAGGAAAGAGCCGGGGTGGGGTGGGAGAGATTGGTAGGTGTTACTACCTTCTGTGGGTGATAAGAGTTTCCTTTAACAATTTTGGAATGAAATATATGAAGAAATCAAAAAGATGTTTAAAATATATTTCAGTAAAAAACCGGAGGCATTTCTTTTAGCTTTAATCACAAACAATATTCCTGACAATCAAAGGAAAGTATTCCTTTATGCAACAACAGCTGCCAGGATGCTTATAGCAAAAAATTGGAAAGGGAGAAAAATTCCATCAATGAAAGAATGGCAAATTAAATTTTGTGAATATATAAATCTGGCAAGACTCACAGCATTCATAAGGGGACAATCGGACCAGAAATTATTAAAAGAATGAGGATGTGCTAAAGAGTATTTGAAAAAACATTGTTCTGGAGTAAACATATCGGTATGTAATGAATGATGCTTTACAGGGTTAAAGAAAAAGAAAAATGGTGTAAAAAAGTATAAAGATAGAAGTAATCTACATTAGACACAACAATTTAGAAAGAGTAAAATTTTTGAGGTCTTAGAACAAAGGAAGGAAGTCAATATGTGTATATGTATGTAATGACTAGATTAAAATGAAGATATGGTTTTATTTGTAGATGTGTGCTTTTTCTTTTGTTTTTTGTTTCTTTTTGTGTTCTGTTTTTCTTTCTTGTTTGTATAGTATTATTTTAGATTCAATGTTTGTAATTTTTTTTGCATTGAAAATAAAATTATATTATTATTATTATTAATAATAATAAAGAGTTACCTTTAAGAAAGGACTCTGACAGGGCATATAGATAGTAAAAGCTGGGGGGAAATATGGGAGAATTGTACATTGAAAATGTTGTCTATAAGAATAAAATAAAATTATTATAAATTAGTTTGGAGGTGGTATTTAATAACAGTCAGATTAAATCAAATAAACAAGGAATATTTGGTATTATGTTGGAGGGGATGCCAGGAAACTGGGAATTATGTTCACATGTGGTGGGGGTGTAAATATGTACAATTTTTCTGGCAAAGTGTGTTTAAGGAGATAACAGAAATCACTGGGTTAAAGCTGACCAAAAGTCCAGAGGTAGCATTATTTATGATGGGGTGGAAGGTTCACAGGCTATGAAGAACTTGCTCACAAATTTATTGACAGCTCCACAAATTATTATATCTAGGAAGTAGAATGGGCAAGCAGAATATAAAATGGAAGAATTGTGTAAAGAGGTGTGGGATACAGCTATTAATGATAAATTAACATGTGCCATTAAAGTTAGACGGGGAATATGCAGGAAAAATGGAGGGTGTCTGTAGAATTTGTACAGTCGTACCTTGGTTTTTGAACAGCTTAGTTCATGAACAACTTGGAACTTGAATGCCACAAACCCGGAAGTAGGTGTTCCGGTTTGTGAACTTTGCCTCGGAAGCTGAATGTCCAGCGCGGCTTCTGCAGCTTCCGATTGGCTGCAGGGTGCTCCTGCAGCCAATTGGAAGCCACAGAAGTCATGCCTTAGTTTCTGAATGTTTCAGAAGTTGAACGGACTTCAGGAACGCATTCTATTCGAAAACCAAGGTACGACTGTACTGTTAAAATGGAAAGGGGTCAAACCAACGCTGAAATTTGGGATGTTGGATAGTTACAATGGAATGGTCTTGGTGGTGGGGTGCACATTTTTATTCTTATATATATATATGAGTATTACTTTGTCAAAATAAAATAACATTTTTAAAAGAAAGACTCTGTATGCTACTTATTTCATTTGTATTTTTGGTAGCTATTACCTTGTTGCATTAAGAAAAGCTGTTATCTTGTTGCATTTAATGTCTATGGAAACTTATATCTATGGACGGAAACTGGCTGATACCTGGCAATGGACCTGGCAGAAGCTGCAGTTGATGTGTGGAAGCCAGTGAAGTTCGTATTTGGATGCTGGTAGATACCACAAGACTGAAGCAGGCTGATAGTTTGGAATGTGAGCTAGTTGAAATTCACCTTCAGAAGCCTGCTAACAAGAGCTGTGTAGTATTTGTGGGTTGAAGCTGGGGCGTGAATGGAGAATGCCTGATGAGTTAATGCATCTCTTTGTGTGAATTGGAGGTTTTTGAATGTGTTTGAGGCAAATTGTGTGTTCAAGGGTGAGACGTATGTGGCCTTCCAGATGTGGCATGACTGGGAACAATACACTCAGGAGGGAGGGAGTGGAGACTGGCCCCCAGGCACATGGTGAATGAGTGAACCAGCGAATACTCAGGATTGGAAGCCAGTGGAAGTGGGCTGACTGAATAATAATAATAATAATAATAATAATAATAATTTTATTAGTTTGTTTGTTTGTTTGTTTGTTTCTACCCCACCCATCTGACTGGGTTTCACCAGCCACTCTGGATGGCTCCCAACCGAATATTAAAAACACAATAGAGCATTAAACATTAAAAACTTCCCCAAACAGGGCTGCCTTCAGAAGTCAGGGATGGCATTGCCAGGCAGAAGCCAGTGGAGGTGCCTAGTTTACACAGCCAAAACGTAGCTATCCCCATCACACTGCCACCTGTGTTTTCCTTTCAGGGATGTCTGGAGCTGGCAAGGTTTTTCCTGAGACCACACATGAAAGTAATGAAGAGGGGCTTCAGCAAGCCAGCTTTATTTCTAAATAAATGCATTTCTGAATACATCTGACTTTTTGAAAAGTGTTAATTACACAGGAGTGCAAATATCCCAGTTTTATAGTGTGCATGTCCCTGGTCTCTGCTGTTGCCACTGGCTATGGACTCCCTGAGATGTCACAAGTTGACAAGGCAGCTGAGAGGAAAGAGGCAGAAGGAAGATTCAGCTCAGGTGAAGTTGGAGAAAAATCTGGGTCAATTCCCTCCTGCCCACTTGAGTTGCCAACATTTTGCTCTCTCACCTACATTGCTGACAAAAAAGTAAAATAAAACCATGACTGATTTTGTCACTCAGAATCCACTACCACCAATCAGTTTGTAAGGGTCCTCAGGGATTAAAAAAATCTCCTTTCACTGAATTATGCTTGCTGGGTCTGGCAAGGTGATTCCTTTAGGAATCAGGATCAACTGCTGTCATCTTTTAGCGGAAAGAGCCACAGCACAATTTAAGGACTGAGTGTGTGACCTATGATGAGCCACAAAGACATGGGTTTGAATCTCACTTCTGCTCTGAAACTCAAGAGGGTCATGGGAAGGAGAGGAGATGCTATTTCCTCAGCAATCCTCCCTCGGGTCCCCATTATTTACAGCATTGTCTTTCCTAACCATTTTCTAATCCTGCTGAGAGTCTTTCAACTGACAGTGTTGCACATTATGCCTCTGGCCTTCTTCATAGAATGTAGGACCCTGCCTTATACCCAATAGGCCCCCAACCCATCTGTATGGTGCCCACAAAGTCCTACTGAGCTGCCTATCTAACTCTCCAATTCTTTACCCCACAGCACACTGGAGTGGGATTCAAAGTCTAAACTTGAGGAAGTTGTCCCAGCCTGTGTACACACCGTACATTTAAAGCAAATTTAAAGCACACAGCTTCCCACAAAGCATCATGAGAACCACAGTTAGGAGTGCTGGCAACTGATCAGTGGCGTAGCGTGGGGGGTGCAGGGGGGGCCGGCCGCACCGGGCGCAACATCTGGGGTTAGGGCAAATCCATGGGTTAGGGGGCGCAAATCCATGGGTTAGGGAGCGCAAATTACTTGCCTTGCCCCGGGTGCTGACAACCCACGCTACGCCACTGCAACTGATAGCTCTGTGAGGGGTAAGCTACCCCTATGATTCTTTGAGAAATGTAATACTCTTTAAAGTTAATGGCGCATAAAGGTAAAGGGACCCCTGACCATTAGGCCCAGTCGTGACTGACTCTGGGGTTGCAGCACTCATCTTGCTTTATTGGCCAAGGGAGCCGGCGTACAGCTTCCGGGTCATGTGGCCAGCATGACTAAGCCGCTTCTGGTGAACCTGAGCAGCGCATGAAAATGCCGTTTACCTTCCCGCCAGAGCGGTTCCTATTTATCTACTTGCACTTTGACGTGCTTTTGAACTGCTAGGTTGGCAGGAGCAGGGACCGAGCAATGGGAGCTCACCCCGTCGTGGGAATGCAAACTGCCGACCTTCTGATCAGCAAGTCCTAGGCTCTGTGGTTTAACCCACAGCGCCAATTCCTTTCTTGTTAGTTGTCCATGTTGTCAGCTGAAGTCCCCCACCTCTTCTGTGCTGACTACAGGAAAGATGGCCTCTCAATGGGCACCAGCACTGGGCATAGAGAATGCGAGAGGAAAAGTCAGAGGCCATGGGGGGATTCACATGTGTGTCTGTATGGGGAAGGGGAGCAGGAATGGAGTAGTCATGAGGGACAGAAACCACAGAGCCAGGGAAGATGGTGGCAGGGACTAGCCATGCGAGGAGACATGGTGCAATGGTATCACCCCAAAATTGCAAATGTTAAGAGCTGCAGGCCTCAATTCTCTCTGTAAGTGACGCTTGAAAAGAACACCACAGGAATTTTCTCATAGAGTTTGACTGACTATTAAGCACTCATTCCACTCACAAATCCATTCACAATCCCATTTCAAAAGGCTCCTGATGTTTGCATGATAGTAAATGAAAAGCAAAGGAAGGCATTAAAGAAAGGAAAGGGGTGTGGGGAGAAAAGCAGTCATATGGGAAAAGGTAACAAAATATATATATCAATGGCGCTCTCTAGCGGTTGTCTTCAGAAATGAACCAGGCAGAGTTTCCTACTGAATCTGGAGGCAGGCAGCCATTCTCAGTAGCTGGATTCTCTGAAAACATTGTATTTTTATAAAATATGAGATTAACTCATCTGTGGGGCTTTTTTTGAGCCGGAATTCAGTTGTGGCACTTCTCAGTTGGGTGTTAGGGGAAAAGGAGGGGTATGTATGTATGTATATAAATACATATATATATATATATATATATATATATATATATATATATACACACACACACACACACACACACATATATATATATATGTGTGTGTGTATATATGTATATATGTATATATATGTATAAAAATAAATAAATAGTTCAATGCTAGCAGTTCCTCAAATGAACTGAGTCCACAAGTATTGTAACTGAAGAAAGAGGAAAAGAAACTAATTTTATATTTTTATTTATATAATGTATTTACAATGTAATATATAGATCACACACATATATTTGTTGTACAATGTTTTGATCTTTTTCATTATGTTGCAGTATATCAGCATTTAAAAAAAAATAATGAATGAATGAATGTAGAATTATTTTATCCTACAACATTAGTCCAAAGAGGTTCCCAAACAGCTTACAAAAGATTTGACATTGCAACCACATTCAGTAAGATTTACACACATAATCATAAGTAACACTGCACCGGGTTTATTTGGGTAGACCCCCCCCCCCCGCATTTTCCTTGGTGCTGCCCACTGAGGATCTCAAATCCATGACAAGGCCTTGTCTTCCTTTGCTGGCAATTAGTGGTCCCCACTGAGGACTTCTGAGGGAAGGGCTTGATTGAATGTTGCGCAAGTATAAATAACTGCCAGGACCGATTCGCCCATTAGACAAAGTGAAGCAACCACCCTCGACAGTGGATGCTCATGGGCAGCAGTTTTAACATCAGTACAGTGGTACCTCGTGTTAAGTACTTAATTCATTCCGGAGGTCTGTTCTTAACCTGAAACTGTTCTTAACCTGGAGCACCACTTTAGCTAATGGGGCTTCCTGCTGCTGCCGCGCCGCCAGAGCATGATTTCTGTTCTTAACCCGAGGTACTATTTCTGGGTTAGCGGAGTTTGTAACCTGAAGCGTATGTAACCCGAGGTACCACTGTATATGCTACTCAGCCTGTCTTCTCCCACCCCAGCCTTATCATAGCTACAGTTCTCTGAGTTTCATGATAAAATACTCTGGAAATCGTAGTTCTGTGAAGGGAATAGGAATCTCCTAAAAACTTTCATCACCCTTAACAAACTACAGTCCCAGGATTTTTAGAGGGAAGCTGTGACTGTAAAAGTGGTTTTAAAGGTAAAGGGACCCCTGACCGTTAGGTCCAGTCGCAGATGACTCTGGGGTTGCGGCGTTTATCTCACTTTACTGGCCGAGGGAGCCGGCATAAAGCTTCCGGGTCATGTGGCCAGCATGACTAATGCTGGTGAACCAGAGCAGCACACGGAAAAGCTGTTTACCTTCCCACCAGAGCGGTACCTATTTATTTACTTGCACTTTGTGCTTTTGAACTGCTAGTTTGGCAGGAGCTGGGAGCAAACAACGGGAGCTCACCCCATCACGGGGATTCGAACCGCCGACCTTCTGATCGGCAAGTCCTAGGCTCTGTGGTTTAACCCACAGCGCCACCCGCGTCCCAAAAGTGGTATTACACTGCTTTAAATGTATGGTAAAGATGGGGCCCATGTGCTTGTAGCTCCAGGATGGCCTGTTTCCATGGAGCTTAACCTGCCATTTTAGTCTCCCATGACACCTCCTCTCTGTGGCAATTGCAGCCCTCCAGTGAAGGTATTTAAGTCACCGTTATTAATTGCCTCCAATGCCCCAGCATGATATTGCATCCTTGGCAATATGGGAATTTAAAATGGCAGCTGCGTCAGAGCACTGAGGCTGCTGCCCACCATTGCTACTCCTGCCAGGTAAGACCATGAGTAAAGAAAAAGTCCACCCTGGGGGCGTTTTGCTGTGGGCCCCATCAAACTTAGAGCTAATCTTGCCTTCTGGTTGGAGTTCAAAATTGTGGTTTTGCTGCAGAGACAAACCCAATGAGCAGAGAAGGGGCTTTCCTCTCTCAGAGAGGAAAGGCCACTGTATTAGGCAATATAATGAGCTGGGCCTTGAGATGTTAGCAGGATCCCAAGTGGTTTAGAAACGGTTGTGTGGTGCTGGTGGGGGCGGGCAGAATCAGTTCTGGGTGACACCAGCAAGGGAAGTGTTATGTATTGAAGTTCTCACCCTGGCCACCAGGAGTATCATGTATATTGTTTTCACTCAGGTCCACATCAATTACTTTAGGTGGGAAACCCTGGGCTGTTGTTGCTACAATGTTGACAGCCGGCTGCCTATAAAAGCAGGCTGGCTAAGCTGTTTGCTGTTCAGTTCAGTTCTGTTCCAGCTTACAAATAAATAGTTGCTTTGGAGAAATCACTGTGTCATCTGATATGTTCACCCACAACTTAACAGAAAGGAAGTTCAGGAGATCTCACCAGGTAGTTGTGCACTGCTAAATAAAGTTTATTCCTTCTAATCTAGTTGTTATGTGTTGGGTTTAACACAGTTTATGTTACAAGGCGCGTACTAACCAATCGTATAAGCATTGGTAGACAAACGTTCTAATGGCAAGTAAGTGCATGCACTTTCAACTGTCAACGGTCAGTTCATGCTTGGGTTTATTATTGTGTTGTCCAGTCAGTTTGGTTCGTGTGCTCCTATGAGTGAGCTGTTGTCACTGACAAATGTTGAATAAATTTAGCTGAGGAACTTGTACTGCCTTGGAATTCTGACTACTCTTTGTGGCTCATTTGCAATCTTGCAGAAGCTACAGGCATAGTATTGATAGCTCAGCTGTATGAAGTACTGCAGAGAGCCCACCCACAACGAACTTCAGTTAATTAGCCGCCATTTCCAAAGGGAAGATGTATCTTCAATATGTCCTTCAAGACATCTGGAGGATCTGCAAGGCCAATTCCAGAGGCTATCTTGCAAGGCTAGCTTCACAGAATGGTGTCAGGCCTTTTGCCAGGGACCCAAGGCCTTCCTTCTGCTATTTACAGTTTGCACAGAAAATCCAATAAGTTCACATGCAGCCATAGAGAATTCTCGTTTTTCATGTCTTGTTCTTCTAGATCGGACAGGGACACAGCAGATGCCGTGCTGAAATACTCAACCCCCCCTGCGGTATGTCAGTGCCATCTGTATAACGAAGCCTAGAACCCTATTTTGTATGCGTCTGCAATTCCTGTTCAAGATAGAGAAAGCAATATCTACAGGCGCCAGGCATTTTGTGCAGGGGTTCCATTCTTGACCCAGCGCACATTGGGGGAGCATGCAGAAGCCTGCTTGACCCTGTTGTGCCCTGCCCTGTTGCGCCCCCATTCCTCCCTCTCGCGGGTCCAAAAGGACCTTTGCGTCAGCGGTTGTACGTCAGGTGGATGCACCTAAAATGGTTGCCATCTGTACTCATGGGCATGAAGGGTAAGGGGCCAATTCTGAGCAGAAAATAGTTAGCAAGGAAAGGGACGGACCACTTTTCCTGGCCATTTTAATCTCCTTAGAGAGACAGCCTTCTATGACTGCTTTTCATTAAAGAAAAAAGTTGGGAGTCTGACAGAGTCTGCTCAGTTGGTAGAGCATAAGGCTCTTAATCTCAGGGTCATAGCTTTAATAATAATAATAATAATAGTAATAATAGTAATAATAATAACAACTTTTATTTCTACCCTACCCTCCCTCTCCAAAACCGGGCTCAGAGTGGCTAACATCAAATATATAACATATTACCATAAAATCAAGCAGTCAATTAAAATACATCCTAAAATCAAATCAGAATCAAAGTGAAATCTAATCAGATGGCAACCCACAAATGAGGGATGGGGGCCTTAAATGCTCACCCAGCCTAACTGTTTATACTGATCTTATATGAGCCTGTGAGAAAAGTTGGGGGGCCACCTTCATGCAAGTTCTTATAAGGAGAGAGGGGGAGTCAGACTGGACCCCGGCCAAAGGCCTGGTGGAACAGTTCCGTCTTGCAGGCCCTGCGGAAAGATGTCAGATCCCGCAGGGCCATGGTCTCTTGTGACAGAGCGTTCCACCAGGCTGGGGCCACAGCCAAAAAGGCCTTGGCCCTGGGCGAGGCCAGTCTAATCTCCTTGAGGCCCGGGACCTCCAAGATGTTATTATTTGCAACCATAAGGTCCTCCGTGGGGCATACCAGGAGAGGCGGTCCTGTAGGTACAAGGGTCCTAGGCTGCATTGGGCAAAATAATCCTGCATTGCAGGTGGTTGAACTAGATGGTCCTCATTGTCCCTTCTATAATTCTGTGACACTTCTATGATACTTCTACACACATCTGCTGAGCAATTCCTGTTTTGGCCATAAGATGGACATGTTTCTGAGTAAATGTTAAGCTATTAAGTATGGATTTCATGCTTAATAGCGGGACATTTGCTCAGAATTTGATCATTTTATTTATATCATTTATAACTCTTGCTTCCTTCAAGGACTTCAAGGTCAGCATACATGGTTTCTCTCCCACCCCATTTTACTTTCACAACAACAACCCCGTAAGGTTTTTCAGGCTGAGAAAGAGATCCAAGGTCAGTTAGTGAGTTTCATGGCTTAAGTAGGTATTGAACCTAGAACTTATTGTTTTAACCACTGCACCACACACGGGCTCTCAGTACCAGAACCTTATCACATATTTGTGAGAACAATAACACTTGGGTCACATTCACACTGTACATTTAAAGCGCAAGGCTTCCCACAGACAATGCCAGGAACGGTGCTTTACCCCACCAGCACCTTTAAACAACTTCTCAAGGTTTCCTTGGGGAAATTTATGTGAGGAAGGTGAGAAGCACTGGAATGAGGCGGGCAACTCCCATGCCTCCTTCTCCTGTCACCACCTATTCTATACCTATGCTCTTTGGCTCAAGTGCTTTTTAACTGGGAGTTCAATTCTCCAACAATGAACCTTACACACATTTGCAAGTGGGCCCTTATCTAAAGATAGAAAGGAAAATGGGAAGGGCCAGGACAACAGAAACTCCTGTTAGCAGACTCTGAGTCAGTCTTGACTATGCTGAAAGGCCCATTCATATGTAACTCCTACTCATGGGCAGCAGACAAATAACTATTTCACATTTCACTTCCAAAAGAAGACATAATTCCACACCAACACACTCCCCAAGGGATATATATATAAAATTTTCTTTCTTTCTTTCTTTCTTTCTTTCTTTCTTTTCTTTCCATATGTGGTGTGGGTGGGTGCGTGCAATTTGTTCCTTCTTACTGCAGTCAAGGGCTATGTACTCTGTTCACTGGTCCTTAAAGTAGCAGACAGGTAAGTTTTAATGTTGCACAACAGAGAAATCCAATTCAACAGCTGCAATTGAGGAAACTCTTTATTAATTCCCTTGGGCAACCACATTCCACGGGCAAAAAAACTTTCACCAACAGAACAATTGTACCAATACTTAGCTCTACATGGGTTGCAACCTTTTATTATAATGATGATGGGCAAGATATATGCTAAATGTCATACTGGAATGTAAAATATATTCAGTTTCATGTTTGTTTGTGGTGCATAGGATATAGATAAAAGCTTGCAGGAGAGTGGAGCAAAGGGAAGTTTTGTTTGTGTGCCCCAAACAGTACTAGAGTTCCTGTTCCAGGCTGGCTGGAGTCCTGAGCAGAAATACTCCTGAGTAGACACACTACACCTGTTTGACATTCTTGAGAACATAAAAAGAGCTTTGCTGAGTCAGAAAAAAGCAACCTGTTTGTCACAGTGACCCATGAGAAGCCTTTGTAAAGCCCAGAGCAGAGCACGATTGCAGTTGCTCTCCAGCAGCTGCTGCACACCAGCCTTTGAATCCTGCCTCTCATCCTTGTTAGCAAACTCAAGTGATAAGCGCTGAATGAAACAGGCCCAAAGCAAGGCTATCTGATAAACATTGGAGCATCTGTGTGCTTGGAGGAACCGTGACGTTTGCAAACTATACTCTGCCCTTGTTTCATAATCAACTTTTGCGGATGAACACTTTTAGCATGTCACAATTGTTCCATAGATATGTATTGTCAGGGTCAGTTTATTTAGTCTACAAACCATGAAATAGTTACAGTACTGCGCAAGATTATCAAGAAGAAGAAGAAAAACACTATACGTAAGAACAAAAAAAGAGTGCAGCATCCTGTTCATTTAAGGGACAAACAGACGCTGAGTGAAATCCACAAGCCAAACTGCAGCACAACTGCACTCTTGGCTCCTGTGGTTTCTTTCCAGCCTCTGGTCCTCAGAAGCACCCCTCATGCGATAGTGGAGACAGACCGTATTCATCAGGGTTAGTAACCACTGGCTATTTCTTTCTTTCTTTCTTTCTTTCTTTCTTTCTTTCTTTCTTTCTTTCTTTCTTTCTTTCTTGCTGCTCTTCACCCTAGGGTCCCAGGGAGGGTTATGGCATTAAAAGCAGTATTAAAAAATAACTTAAAACAAGTTATCCGCCATAAATTTATCTAATCCTCTTTTAATGCCTCCCCCCTGTATTATTAGCGTTGAGTCTGCCATTAAAACTGAAAGATAATATTTATGTGGGGTATGTATTGTATTTGCTTGTTTTTGTAAGTAACTTCAAGACATTGTGGGAAGTAACAACGGAACAAGTGAATTAATTTATTAAGGTGGCTGCAAACACATGCTGCAACTGGCTTGTCTGTGAAATGCCATGGGTTGAACCCAATTAAGTTCAACTCAGAACAGACCTAATTGAAATTAATGGACTGAATAGTCATGCCTGTCAATTTCCATGGGCCTACTCTGATTAGAACTAGCAGTGTCTGGATGTGGATTAAGGGCCTTAGTTTTCTCCTAGGTGAGAGTGCCCATGCTTTTCTACTTCTACAGAAGGCTCACTGTATTTGCATTTAGTGTATAAATGTAGGTGACTAAGTACTGGCCTTTTCCGTTTGTTTGGTGTTGACTCATGTGTTAACATGCACTGCCTGGTACTGAAGCTAATTTTCCAGCCTATCTTGAGATAGTGTTTCCATGCCACCAGCTGCATATTCTCAAATGTGTATTGCAGGCACCAGCTAATGTTCCTTGTTAATGCCTTGCACTAGCAGCTGGAGAAAGCCTTGGCTGGTAGAGAGTCAGTTTCAGAAAATACTGATTTGGGTCTGTTGATGACGCAGCATTATTTCAAGAGAGACCTAGGGTTTGGAAGGGGGGCAACGTATTCTATTCATTAGGCAGACCTCATAACTTCTGTTTGGCTGAGGGTTCTGAGGCAAATATCAGCTCCTTTCCAACCTTAATTCCTTCCTTCCCGCCAACTCTATGAAGACCAGAAAACTAGGGTAGAGATTTTACTGCATAATCCTAACCAAACCTACTCAGAGCTAGCTTCTATTGAATAGAGAGGTGTTGAATTCTGTGGAAGTCTTATTGAAAGTGGACTTTAGACTGCAGCCTTAATGTTTGAATTCACTAAGCTAAAAGCAAAAATACTACATAGAAACAAATGTATCATATTTTCATGTTTTACAGTAAATTTATGTATTCTCCTTTATAAGCATGAATGGAGACACTACATTCTTAGATTATTGGCAAAGAAGATAATGAGCAATGATTTAACTTGGGCTGCAGCCTGCAAACTTAACAGATAGTAAGCTTCACTGAACTTAGTGGGACTTACATAGTTATGTACAGGAGTGTGCAATTGGCACAATATATTTTGGCACCTGAGACGAACCACAAAATAGCATGCCCTCCAAGTGTCCCAGTTTTCCAGGGACAGGAATTACAGAAACCATCTTGGTTTCTGATTAGACCCTAGAATGTCCCTGTTTTTCTTTTTCTTTCCCTCCATGTTTCAGAAAACAATTTAAAGTGGCATGGGGGAGGGGGCGTATGTGTGTAGATACTGAAAATAAAATGCCTGCACTAAATAAAGGAAATCGTGACGCTGACATTTACTGAGAAGTAAGTCGCACTGAGTTCAATAGGATTTATTCTCTGGTATGTTCCTGATCATTCTCAATTTCCGTTGGTGTTGTTCCTACTAGTAGTATATCCCACTTTTTCCCTGGCAGGGATTCAAGGCAGCTTATAGCTAAAATTTTAATTTCATTCCGTTTGTCTGTGAAAGGTGTTGTACACGATCCATTACCTCACACATTTTTTCCTCTACAACAATCCTGTGAGGTAGGTCAGGCAGAGGGCTTTTAATTGGCTCAAGGTGACAGAAGTATATCAGAAGCTTTCTGACGTAGAATAGGATGTTCCTATTTTAATTGGAGAAATGTTGGAGGGTGTAAAATGGCATCTCCCCACTAGAGAGGAAGGGACGAGTGAAGCTCTACATCAGGGAGAAGGGGAAGAATGAAATCCACCTTACCTGGCTATTTATTTCTCCCTCAGACTTCTCCATCTGACATTCCTCTCCCCCCCCCCCCCCATGCCACCATCCATTTGGGTCCTCAAACATTCTAACTCCAGGGCCCACTTGAAAGGGCTGAAAATTATTAGACCACAAAACAGCAGTGCAGGGGCATAGCCAGTTACAAAATGTTGGAAGATGTTTGGTATAACCAGATCTCAATTACTAGACTGGATAGCTCCCTCCCCCCATCTGTTTGTTTTTCAAGGAATAGGTAGTGGCGAGACACAAAGCTCTGCTCAGACATAACTGTAAATCATGGGTTTAGTACTGCATCAGCCGCAGAGAACATCAGAACTGATGGCTAAATGTTGTCCTCTAGGCCTCTATTTCTGATCCTTGGGAATCTCTGCAGACTTTGTCCGCTCCCCACTCACACCATCTTTCCCCAGACCATAACCCTCACTAGCTTTGTTTCCCACAGTGCTTGAGAATGTCTGTTCCTGGCTGGAATATGTCCTTGAAATCTGATCTCTTGCTTGCCTGATAGGGGAATAGGAGGCCAGCGTGAAAACTAGCCTACTATTCAGTGGTAAAATTTGTATGAATTGTTCTGCCAGTCTTTACCTCTGGCTCCCAGAAAGTTGCCCAGAAGGGGATTTGGCTTTCTGGCTGAAAAAGGTTCTGCATCTACACAACCCTTGGATTGTTGGTATTAAACAGCAATCCCTGGTTCAGGTGAAATGTTAAACTGCCGTTAACTCAAATGAAAGGCAAAAGCTCCACCTTCTGGCCATACATGATGATGGGAGGATGCAAATTTGAGAGGATGGTAGGCTCATATTCACATACTGCTAGCCCATGGTTTGGGGTTACATCAGCCAGCAGCTATATCGATCTGGGGTTCAGGGCTCTAGAAAGGGGTGGTTGTTACCATCTGGAGTAAATAAACAAGGGTTTTTGATAGTATATGATCATAGTAGAATTATCAGCCATGTTGGCCATCTGTAATAAATAGCTTTCACCAAAAACCACCTTAATTATGTTTTCTTTGTAAAAAAGAAAACCCCAGCCAAAATACATAGTATCTAAAGACTGGGAAATGAAACTCTGGGGTGGGGGGCAGAATGTATTTCCCCTGGGCCAGACTTACTGGTTTTGCACTGTCTGTTTGTGTCTTTTCAATTATGCTCCCCCAAATTATTTTAATACATTATGGATGTTTTCCAGTGAATTTCAGACCTCTGGGGTCCAAATTAGGCAAAAGGTATAGCTCCAAACTGTATATTATGTGGGCTTGTTTTGTTTTTGTTTTTTGCTATTTTATACATAACTAAGGTTGGGTGTTTTTATTTCCCAATGAGAGCCTAGCTCATTTATTCACTCCAGATGGTAATGACCACCCTTCTTGGCCCATAGACTGTTTCTTCTGTTGGAATCTGTGTAATCAGTTAGAAGCTTGCATCTCAAGTGAAATGCAACTAAAATTCTGTACAGTAGCCACAGAAATGGTTTCTCATCATGAATAATGATGGTAAAATCTCGCCCTGTGTGCACTACAGAATTGTTGGGTTTATTATTAACACATATCCCAACAGCACACACCCAATGAAATGATTTCAGCTAAACAAATCATACAGCCAGCTACCCTGAGAACAGTCTTATGAATCTGATAAAGTTGAAAAACAAAAAAGTTTTATTGACTTACCAATACCTCTACCTGATAAAATGAAACTTAGAGCATGTTTTTTTAAGTCCTCAGTTGGGATTTGCTGTTTCATGCAACAGCATCTGCGTCGCTTTCTCTCTGGGCCTGTGAAGACACCAGCAACCATGTTGAAGATACTTGTAATTCTAGCAGCAATCGCAGGTAAGACTCATGCAATATAGCAGTTGAAATTAAACAAGAATGAAAGGGCTTATCTTTTTTGGACTGTGGTCAACACAGGCAATATATATTTTGGGATAGAGCTAAAGCAAAACTAATTTTTCTGCAGCTTAAAGACTTCTTATACATTGATAACTGTGTGATTTTTTTCTAAACTGTTGAAAAGTATCTCTAAAACTCGGAGATTACTAATTCAGAGGGTGTTGGAGTACGTGGGAGTAAGATCCATTTAATGCAGTGGGATTTGTGAGTAGGGACGGAGAGATCTGTAGTTTCAGTTCTCAGTTTCTAATTTTTCTAATCTTAAATGCAGTTTTCCACATATTACAGCAATTTGACCATTACGTCAAATTTGACCACTAAGTCACATTTTACAGCAATTTGATATTTTTTAAGGTGCTTGTGAAAATTCACCAGGACTTTAGTGTGAATTTCTTCATACAGTATATAGATATTTTTATATGCAGTTTTGATTAATGTACACAATTTCCGCCAAACATTCATTTATGTATATTATTTCCACCAATTTCTTCATTTTTGCGCACAATTTCCTCTAATATATGCAGTTTTTGTAAGCATGTTTGGTTGGGTGAACTGCACTGCAAAATTCAGGTGTTAATTTTGAAGGATCACTGTGTTTCAGTTTGCATTTGAAAGTGTGTATTTGATAATCCTGGCCTGCTGAACTGAATTCCTCCTCCATCCCTATTTCTGAGTGGAATGGAAGAGTGAACTACCTAATTACTAACCTATAATCTGGATCCAGAGAACCTGTACTGTATGTCTCATAGAAAACTGAGTTTCAAAAGTAGTTTGTGAAACGACACCAGTCAATTGTTATAAGGTGAAACATTTATACTAGGCTGGCACAAGCTCTCATGAATGCCCATGCCTTTTTAGACTTAAATATAATGCGGGTGGTGCTGTGGGTTAAACCACAGAGCCTAAGTCTTGCCGATCAGAAGGTCGGAGGTTCGAATCCCTGCGACGGGGTGAGCTCCCGTTGCTCGGTCCCTTCTCCTGCCAACCTAGCAGTTCAAAAGCGCATCAAAGTGCAAGTAGATAAATAGGTACCGCTCTGGCGGGAAGGTAAACGGCATTTCCGTGTGCTGCTCTGGTTTGCCAGAAGCGGCTTAGTCATGCTGGCCACATGACCCAGAAGCTGTACGCCGGCTCCCTGGCCAATAAAGCGAGATGAGCGCCACAACCCCAGAGTCGGTCACGACTGGACCTAATGGTCAGGGGTCCCTTTATCTTTATACTGTGGGTTATATCCAACTAAGGCCTCATCTACACTTCTGTTTGCTGCTTTTCTCTGGGAACATCTGCAGTATTGTGCTAAATTGCAATAGGGTTTTCTGCAGAATGCCGATTTCGCACAAAAGTGTGGGTTTTCTGGGGCAAAGTGGCATGGCAAAGGCAAAACCACTCAGATCTGTGCCCGTGGAAAGTGACTATAATAAATAAACAATATAAAATGCTTAGCCAAAATCAAGTCCCTTTCATTTGTGAACAATAAGTATCCTCCAGACCTGGAGGAATTTTATTCTATCTTCTATTTATATATGCCAGTGTTCTTTAGGTTCAGATTGGGTGGAAATCAGTTTCAAATTCCATATGGCCTTCTTGCACCTAGTCTGCCAAAATGGCACCACCTCAAAACATAATAAAAATGCACAGTATAATACAAAGGAGAAAAACGCCCAATGTAAATCTTCTAGAAGAGTAGCTGTATTGCAGCAAAAAGAACAAAGTTCTTATAAAAAGACTAACAAACTTATTCTTGTAATGCCATAATAAAATGGTTAGTCTTTAATTGTTAGTCACAAGAATCTTTGTTCCAACATAAAATAACTGCGGAAGACGAGTCTTGCATACTACCAAAGCAACGGAGTTAGGAATCCGCAGCCTGATGGACTTCCAAAAGCTACCCCAAGAAGCCATGCTTTAACTTGATAGGGCAAATAAAAAGAGCCACGCATTCAAAGGATTCAAGGGACATGGGTGGCGCTGCGGGTTAAACCACAGAGCCTAGGACCTGCCGATCAGAAGGTTGGCGGTTTGAATCCCTGCGACAGGGTGAGCTCCCGTTGCTTGGTCCCAGCTCCTGCCAACCTAGCAGTTCAAAAGCACGTCAAAGTGCAAGTAGATAAATAGGTACCGCTCTGGCGGGAAGGTAAACAGCATTTCCGTGTGCTGCTCTGGTTCGCCAGAAGCGACTTAGTCATGCTGGCCACATGACCCGGAAGCTGTACGCTGGCTCCCTCGGCTAATGAAGTGAGATGAGCGCCGCAACCCCAGAGTCGGCCACGACTGGACCTAATGATCGGGGGTCCCTTTACCTTTGACCTTAAGCATTCAAAGCTGCTTTAAACTGAGTCAGGCCTAGCTCAGTGCATCATTTACATTGACTGGCAGCAGCTCTCCAGGGTTTCAGACTGGGGAAACTCCCCAACCTTTCTGGAGGTGTCAGGAGTTGAATCTAGGACTTTCTGCATGCAGAACAGGTGCCCTTCCCCTGAGCTACAGCCCTGCTCCAACCTTTCCAGAGAGCAGGGCATTCTATAAAGTTGATGCTACAGCCGAAAAGCCCCTACCCACATGTAGCACTTCACTCGGCAAACCTGGATAGGACCTTTGATCATGGTGCAATGGAGGGAACACATAGGAACATATGGGAACAGTGTATTACTTCCTTGGCTTCTCACAGCCTTTGATTGACCTGCTTGGCCTTGCTTTCCACAGGACCTGTGAGCTGTGTGATTGTGACTATGCCACAAACTGCTGTGAACACAACCGTTGGTGCGAATGTCACTCTTCTTTGCACATACAGAACGGAGATGTCTATATCTGGTTTGTTCATTCAGTGGAGCTTCTACAATCACAATTCGAAGAACCGCCCAATAGTAAGAAGCTTTAAGAAATATATCTATATAGCCATGTATTTAGTTATGTATCGCCTGCTACCAATAGCTTTGAATGCCAATTGCTGTTTTTGATGTAGTTTTAAGTTATTCTAAGGAAGGCCCAAATATTTCTTTAAAAATCGTTTTGACCTCACAGTAGTGGAGTTGTGCCCCTTACTGGGAGGGAGAGTGGACAGGGCAAGGTGACATGGAGTTCAATGTGGTGCAAACACACTGGCAGGGGCACCACATGGCTCCACTGGTGCTTTTGCACAATACAAACCTCCCAACTATCTCCCTCCCACCAGTGCGCAGCAGCAACTCTGCTACCAGGAGGTCAGCTAAGTGCTGGCACCCTCCTGTCACTTCTGACCACCAGAGGATAAGATCAAACTGCTCTACTCGATAATTAAGTTTCCCTGGAAGTGGGTACATCCTTGGGACAGCAGGAGGAGACATAAACTTCGAACAGGGATTAATCCTTTAACCGTCTTGAGCAAAACCCCTATTTTTCTTCATCCTGGCAGCCACAAGATGAAGGAAGCATTTCACATGCGACCAGTAGTAGCCATTGGGGTGGAACGGGGTGGGGTGGGGATAGGCATTGCTTATGTGGCCTCCCAACCTGGGTTGCTCTGGTAACCAAGAGAGAGAAGGGTGGGGCAGCAGGGAAGGTGGGGTGGTGCAGGCCCACATCACGCTGACCTTCCCTCCCTTTTCCCCTCAGTTACTAGGATCAACCTCTGTGCTAGGAAGCCAGGGTAAACAGCTCTGCCCCACCCTGCTTGCTCTCCCATGTGACACAGCAGCGAATCCTGGTTCATAGCAGGGAGCTACTTCCATATGTCATTTTACATGCCTTTTTTTTTTAATTCCACCCTTAAATATACCCGTAAATACTTGAAGCTGCTCTGACTTGAGGGCAGTGGCTGCAAACTTGTTGGATTGGGGAATGGTCCTTTTGGCTACTTCCCTGTATCTCACTTTACTGGCTACTGATTCTTATCACATTCTGGTTGCAATCCTGCACACACTTCCCTGGAAGTAAACCCCATTGAACTCAGAGGTGCTCATTTCTCAGAAGACATGCCTAGGATTGTGCGGTTAGTTTACCAACCAAAGAATTCCATATGCTAGTCCAAGGCAACCACTCATCTCCCTCATGCTCTCCTATCCCTTCAGGTTGTGTACTTCCATTCAAAGAGCAACAGGGTCTGTTCAACCCAATATACAACCCAATATTTTAATATGATCACCCTGTGAGCACTGCCTGATAATTTTTGCCATGGTCCGCCACAGAATCAGGCCAGACACAGAAAACAATTCCCTGGAAGACTTTGAATCTGTGCACAGGGACTCATGCCATTGTGAACCAGGGGGCAGGATCTTCTGATGTCATGGGATGGAGCCCCATATGCAAAACTCTGATAGGCAAGGGGTCAGGAGATGGAACTACAGATGCCCACAAATATGGTGAAAAAACAGGGTAGGGGAATAGGATTGTTGTGGTGTCATTTGGTGGGATTCCTGTCTCTATTTTCCACTGGAAATAATGGAACAACCATTATTGGGTTGGGGAGGGGAACAACCTATTTGATGCAAGATTTTCTCTTTCAAAATGCTGAGTGTGTTTTGCAATAGCATTTTAAAATAATTCTGCTATGAAATGCCAAGGCTAACATCCAAAGGTTGTAATATGATTTAAACTTGCTCTCCTGAGGTTTAGATGGAAGGGCTTCAGCTCAGAGGTTGAGTAGGTATGTTGCATGCAGGAAGTTCCAAGTTCAATCCCAGGCAACTCCAGGGAGAGCTAGTTAAAACAACAAGCCTGGTTTGAGTCCTGAATAGCGGCTTCCAGTCAGCCTAGACAACAATGAGTTAGAATCTCCATAGAGAGCGAGAAGGTAATAAGTTAGATCAGTGGTTCCCAAAGTGGGATTGGGATTACCTGGGTGCTGGGGTTACCTGGCAGGACACTAAGAGCCAAGGGGGTGATAGGAACGTGGGCCCCTATGCGCACATTGATCACCTATTTATGACCAGGCTAGAACCTAGTACAAAACCCCTCTCTCGCTTTGTATTTAAATTTTACTGTTATTATCTCTTTCAAAGCTATTTACTTTGGTAATGTTTGTTTGTATTTATGCTTCTGAAATGTCACAAGTAACAAGATAGCTGATTATTGACAATAGCTACTGATTTTCTTATAAATTAGCTACTGTACATCTGCGCTAGGTGATGTTTGTATATGTTTATTAAGTAGTTATATATAACTATTTTGCTATAATTTCCTTCACCCTTAAGCTTTCATGAGTAAAAATGCCTAAAAATATTTTTTCATGCAGTATTCTTTGCTGTGCATTCTTTTTTCAACTACAATATTATATCAGAGTATATATTTATTTGTGTGTGCATCAATCACACACACACACTTGTGCATGTAAGTTAGTTTTCCTGGGGAACTACTACAGTTATCCTGGGGAACTAAAAAGTGTATTTTTTTAAAAAAACTGAATATAGCTTATGTTGACACTGACATCTTCAAATGGTATAGCTACAATTCAATGTTTATTGACCATGCCATGAAAATATTTAATCAAAAAGGAATGTATTAATTTAATTGAACACTTAATTTGTCCTTTATGACTATTACTGCTACTGTGTTGAATTTTTATTGTGTTATTATCTTTCTTAGTGAGTCATGCAAACCACTATTCTGAATAATGCTTCTTGTAGGATAGGGGCATTGTTGATGATCTTATGGAACCAGGATGGTGGTGGCCCCAAAAGTATGGGAAGCACTGAGCTAGATGGACCAATAGCCTGACTTGGCATAAGGAGCTTCATATGTTCCTCTGCAATACTATAATCCCGCTATGAACCATGACATCTTACCTGTAACCTCCCTAATTTAGATGGCATATTATGAAACCTTTCTTTCCAACATGATTGATTACTTCCTTTGGGAGAAGATACCAGGTTAAGCTAGCAAGCTTCCATGTCTCTCTGATGCTTTAGAAATTATGAATGCCTTCATACTTGGACTTGTCCCCTCCCTCTTAATGATAATCAAACACACAGAGGAAGGGCTGTAGGTCAGTAGGCAAAGCATCAGCTTTGCATTCAAAAAGTCACATCTCATCTCTCAGCCCATTTCTACTCAAATGCAGCTTTCCCCGTGCCACCTTATTGATGAAAAGACCATCGATCATTGTCAAATGATGGTGTACCTAACAGATGCACGGGGAAGGTGTAGCTGGCTTAATAAGGTAAGGCAAACCTCTTCTTCTACAGCATCTCAAGTCCGTCTTTGGATATGCACCTCTTCAAGTTCTCTCCATCACTTTCTGCTGTTTGCTTCTTGCATCCACATAATCCCTGCTCTTAGTTCATCCACCCATCATCCATGACATCATCCCCTTGGTCTTTTGCAGTTGTAGCATCTCCATACTAACACTGCTTTGTTCCATCAGCCTGAGTTGCCTCTTGCCACCGATTCTGCATATGTCCATTTTAACCGCGTCCTTTTCCACTATATTTGTAACTTTTGATCTCTGTCATATCTAGTTATTAGTTTTTCTGTATTTGAATGATATTACTAAAACTGCATGCTCCATGGCATGTTGTGTTGTTCTTAAGCTGTTCATGTTTCTCTGTGTCATGGTCCAGTTTTCTGCTCCATAACACATGAGAGGTAATATGCACGTATTTAAACTTTAGCTTTCTAAGGAAATGTTTTTATTTTTCATTATGAAACTGAGTTTTCCAAAGGCTGCCCATTATAACATGTTACTTTGATATCTAGCATTGTTATTTATGTTCTTCTATATCCTCTTTGCAGGTTTCTGGAGTTAGGTTTTCTCAAATATAAGCTCTAACCTTCTTCCTCACACAGTCTTAAGACTGCATTTCAGAATTAATCACAGCAAGTCCTCATGTGACAGAATCAAAGTTCCCCAGTTGATAATTAGTTCAGTTGGGATTTGAATATTAAAGTACTTAATACCAGAACAATCTGCAGTCAAGGACTCAGCTATCCTTTGAAATTCGCACTTCTCCAAATTTTGTGATGTGGTTCGGCAACCAAGCAATATGTACAAAAATGTGTATATTGGGGCAACTGGGTATATAAATGCATATATTAGTGGGAATTACGAACATGCATTCAGGGGAACTGCTTGCAAAAATGTGTATATTAGGAAAAATGTCATTAAAATGCTGATGATTTCTCATGAGGATTTTTTTTGGGGGGGGGGAGGTGGGGAGTGAACTACTGCAGAAATGTAGAGAACTGAATTTAAGACTGAGAAACTGAAATTGACAGATTTGGCAGATGCTAAAAAGGGAAATAATCCAAACTCACTTCTATATCTTTTAATCCTCTAATCCAAGAGAGGCAGTAGATGTTCTGAACTGGTGCCTGGGTATGGTAGTAGACTGGTGGAGGACTAAGAAACTCAAGCCAGGAAAGATGGGGCACTGTTGGTGGGTGGTTAACAAAACACTGTTAGTGGGTGGGGGGGTTTTGTTTCGTTTTGTTGGTGGGTGGTTCATCTGTACAGTTTTGTGGTGTTCAACTTGCCATTGATGGGATTGCGCACCTCCTAAAGAGGTAGGCTCATAGCTTGGGGGTGCTCTTGGATCCAGAATTGTCACTTGAGCATCAGGTGTCCTTGGTAGCAAAGAGTGTCTTTTTTTCAGCTTCAGGAGATTCACCAACTATGACCATGTTTGGACAGATATAACCTTGCAATAGTTATCCATGTTCTAGTAACCATGATGGGTGTATAGGTGATGGACCATGCAAGCAGGAAGTCAGTAGTCCCAGTGGTCCAACCAGACAGGAAGTTTAGGCAAAGCAGGATCAGCACATTAGAGAAGGCTTTACAAGTGGGTTTTGTGACCATAGCTAGTGATCCTGCAGCTGAGGCAGAACATACGAGTTCTCTCAACAGTGTCCTGGTGCAAGTGCCAAATTTTATAGCTTGGGCCTCACCCTTCACCCCTGGATGGATAAATAAAGGGCTAGTGCCTTCTTCTGTAGCCACTGGTTTATTCTAGAATTCTGTGTCCCTCTGCTCTTGTTGGAGTATAGCTCCCTTCATCCCTGACCACTGTCTATGCTGCCTGTAGCTGATAGGTCAAACAACATCTGAAGGGTCACATGTTCCCCACCCTTGTTCAAAGCCATAGTGATGTCTTCTCATGGCTTCCCTGATCCTTCAAGGAATCTGTGGAGCAATCATAATAGTTAATAACAGAGGTAGCTCTTTGGGTTTCAGAGCAGGTTATGATGACCATGGTTCTACCAGGGAAGACCAAGGAATGGATTTGTCTCCTTAGAAGTGCTATCAGTGTAGGACTCTACCGCTAAGGATTTCGGGTCTGTTTGGCTTATTGCAATTTATTATGTTTAGGGCTGCCCTTGGTCATATTACCCCCGTATGTGGTATTTGTTTGTAATCTCTTGTTTATTTATATTTAATACCTTCAGCTGAAACTTAATGATGCTGTGCATTGCTGCTTTGGGGTGTATATTTATGTGCGCAAGGGATTCGTAGGTAATGCATGTGCAGCTGACCCACTGGACCTGCTTCTTCTCTTTCCTGTTGCAACCCATTTGTTCATCTATCTCTGGCTTGGATGGAGGGCCAGAGAGGGAGCAGTAGATGCCACTGACTGCTTGCTTGCTACTCCTCTACCTGGCATGCAGACAGTTGGTAGAAAAGGTGATTAGGAGGAGCAGGTGGTAATGTCAATGCTGAGGTAGACTTATTGTACCTGGGGGTGCCAAGGGACCTCCAAAATTTACATCAGGCATAGTGTGGATTGGGGTTGTGGACTGTGGCTACAGGAGCTGCCATGGTGAGCTCCTGAACTTTAACATTACCAGTACACTTCTCTTTGCAGGAGAAGTTGGCTGCTAGGCATGACAGCTATACCCTACCTCCATGTTGGAGGCAGTTAGTCTCTGATTACCAGTTGCTGGGTATCACCGTGTTGTAGTTAGGTTCTGTTTGTGGGCTCCCCCTGGACATCTGGTTGGCCACCATGAGAACAGAGTGCTGGACCGGATGAGCCCTTGTTCTGATCCAGCAGGCTCTTTTTATATTGTTTTTGTACAGAGGAAATACATACTTACAGTGGAAATGTATTCCTTATATCTCTCAGGAAAGAGTAGAGTTGCTGGCAGAATTAGCTGATGGTCAGATTTTGACCATGTTGAGTTCTCTGTGTAGGAGTCAAGCCTTTATATTATCTCTTTATTGATAACTTTTCTGTGAATCTCTCTCCCAGAAATTTGGTATTGTTTTGCTTTTAAGGAATGTGTTCTCTTTTATCATTGAGAGGCAAGGTGAGGTGACCATCTCAGGAGGCAGGAGGCACAAGAGCAGCAGATCCCATTGTAGATCTTTATCTCCCCCCTCCCCTTGTTCCTGATGTAGATCTTCCCTCATACTTTCTTCCCTGACAGGATGGTGGCACTATTTTGTGGTTCACCTCAGGTGCCAAGATGTCTTGGGCCAGCCCTGCTGAGAGGGTCGCAAAAAAAATTCTGGCGTCAATGCAGATCAGGAGAGAGTTTTCTGCTGGCTTCTTGAAAGGGAAAAAAACGTATTTGCATTTTAATTGTACTTTTAAAAAGTGTTGTATCTTTTCTTTTTGCACTGAATGTTAATTGATCTGAGGCCATAATAAACAATTCTTCTTCCAGGAGTTAAAGCCTTTGGTTTTAGAAGAAAACAAGGCCTTTGGTGGCCAAGTACCCTAAAATTATTCACATAGTTTCATTTCAGCTAGGGCTTTTCCAGATTACCCCATTTAGTGAGCATTTGCCCTGATTGGCTTGCCCAAATATTGTGCAGAGGTAAGATTATATCTGGTCTTTACTGAGCATTTGTTCAGAATTGTTTGTAAGTAGGTTATATGACAATGAGCATTTGTGCTGATTTGATTTTCGTTCACCCCACACATTTCAGTGCATTTTCCCATCAATTTCCAAACTGCAACACACACACACACACACACACACACACACACACACACTCACACACACTTAAAAATATTGTGAGTGTGCTAGAGTGACAAAGCTTTTTGGTGTGAGATTGAATCATTCCTGCAGAGTGACATTCTGGGGGCACCCTTATACCATTTTCTAGTCCCCTGTGACTTTTAAATCTTTCCATTTCACTCCTTTTAGTTGGGAAGGAGATGCAATGTTGCATAGAACAGCCCCAAGCAACAGCTTTCATTTGTGTGACTCTTTTTTTGGGGGGATGTTACTTATTGCAGTAACCAACAGCCCTTGGTAGTTTTAGGGTGCAGCCTGCTTTCAGTCAACGGCAGTGTCTAGATAACATTGAGGATAAGCAATAGTCAATCCAGCATCCATTTGCATGAGTGTTTCTTTGAATACAATCAAGCTGATCTGTAAAGTAAATAGAATGATTTTGCTGCTGGGTGACAGGGATTGATCATTATAACTTAAACTAGTAGAAATTATTGGTCCATTTTGCACTCACTTTATTTTTCATGACGTTTTGCAAAGCAGCTACACTGATCAATGTGACATTGGCAATTGGCAACTCGATGCCAGAATTATGGAAAAGTCCTGTGTCAATGACACAGCTCAGCAACAAAAGCTCAACAACTTTTGCGTCTGGAGTTTCACTTTTTGAAATATAGCAACCCTAAAATATGTGCTGTGATCATGTGGAGCTCAAAAACATGACTCTAGTTTTACTCTGTTTACTTGAATTTACAACTGTTTTACTCTATTGAAAGATAACAGAGATACTGGAAGTAATTTTTTTTTAAAAAAACAGAAAATACAAATATCTTATTTCATTACTATGACTGTGATTGACCTTAAATTTTGTGCTACAGATTTATTATCGGCAGGGATCCATTTCGAATTCTTACGGACAGTTTCATGGTCGCATTCGAGCCGCCACCGGACTAGGAAATGCATCAATAACCATCTTAAACATGCAGGCATCGGATTCTGGTATTTATACCTGTGAAGTTTTCAACCCTGAAAACCCAAATACCCAGGGTGAAAAAACAATGTCTGTCAGCGTACTAGGTATTTATTTATTTCTTCTTCTTCATTCCTGTTGATTTTGTACACTGTGTTGAATTTCAGACTCAGCGTTAACAGATCCTAACTGGAAAACTCCTGATCAGGGCTCCAGCCAGTTGTTCCCTGGCATTCCAGTCCCCTGGTTTTCATGTTTCTTTTCCAGCTGATATATAGCATTCTAGGTGTATAGCACATCCAGTTTCTCTTGGACTATTTTGGAGGCAGGGGCAAGTGAGTTCCTCCTATGGTTGCTCAAAGAACGATGTTTAATTCTTTGAGTTTCTGGTTAATGCATGTGTTACTTTAAACCACAAGAGGGTACTGTTTGGATAGCAACCTAGCCAGCACTTGCTTGTAATCTTTGCTTTGCATAAGTTAACTTCACCCTTAAAAGCTGAGCCATTTTGTTTGCTGCTCTCTCCCAGCAATATGTCTGTCACTTTCTCTCTCTTATCTCTACGTATTCTGTAAATAGCTCCTGCATGAGTAAAGCCTTTAACTCCAGAAATTTTAAGTTCTTATTCCAATACAATTCATCCAAACTGCAAGGTCTGCTAACACCTTGTAGTTCTGAATACCTTGGGAATTTTACCAAGCATGTTGTTACCTCTCACTTGTTTTTCAGTTGCCTTGTTTTGGCTCCATGTCTGTTGTCTGTTGTAATAAACTGAAACTGAAACCTGTGGCCCTGCAGATGTTGCTGAACTACAACTCCCAGCACCCCTGCATAGGCCATGCTAGCTGGGGCTGATGGAAACTGATTTAAAGCCTGGGGGCCACATTATTTTCTAGGCAATCTTTTGACTGCAAGAGGCACAGCCAAAATGTTAGAACAACATGGTTCTAATGGGTGATCCATGGCTCTTTCACATGCATTTTTTTTTTTTACTGAATTTTTAAAACCTGCTCTGCTGACTCTCGATTGTTGCTACACTGTCAGTTTTATGTGAGTCTTTTTAAGTGTTTTTACTGGGTGACTTTCATCATAAGTGGCTTTGGATATTTTTTTACAGAGAAGTGCCTTATCATTATTGTTATATATTCATACAAAGGAACTCAGTTCTCCTGAGTGCCAGCCATTATGTTAGGCAAAGCAGCACCACCTATATGGGGAAGAAATGTCAGCTGACTTGAAGGAACAAAGGTTTGCAGAAATAATATAAAAATCTTTAGCAACCACCCCGCCCAAACCCCATCCTAAAAGGTGGTGGTGATGGTAGCCCCCTGAAGCAGTGGAGGGTGGTTTCTCAGGGCAAATGGGGCACTGCCCCACCAACCTCAGTCTTAGCCAACCCTGGCATCTGTCTAACTTCATTACAACCACTCAGGGTCAGTGTTGCTCTTGCAGAACCCATCAAGGAGGAAGATGGGGACAAAACTAGACCTAGTTGGCCCTGCCTGTCACTGGTTCTGGCTCCTCCTATTGCTTGGGCTTCCTGCCTCCTTCTCTACCAGCTCCATATATGCAAATAAATCTATTTTACTGTTCAAGGGCTAAAGTAGTTTTTTTGGGGGATATACTGTTATATACATATATATGTGTTATATATATATTTAAAAGTCCTGTGTTTTTCTTTCGTATTGCTGAATTAATTTATTTGTTTTGGTGATGTAAAACTTATAAAACATCTAATAAGTGATTTAATTTAAAAATAATAATAAAGTTTTACTTCTCGCCGATAGTTCTAGAATAACTGGGACAGGGCGTATTTATAATGATGCCACAGATTTCAGGGAGAACTTCACTGATCTGCCTTTTCTGCTGTTGTTTTCTAGTCCCCCCCTCCAAGCCTCACTGCGGCTTTGTTCAAGATAAGGAGACTGAAATTGGCCACGCCATCACCCTTTTCTGCTTTTCTGAAACGGGGATGCCTGAACCTGTATACCTCTGGCACAGAGTATCAGGAGATTCAGCCGTACACGTGACAGGGAACTACAGTAAGTAATATCTGTGTATTAAGTTATGTCGGCAGGACCGGCCCTCTTAACTTGGTTGTGCAGCAGTGCCTGCAAAGCAACAGCAACAGTTTCCATTGAGATCTGGCATGCATTGCAATATCTTGCGAGATTTTAGAGAGATCTCACTGGAAGCTGGTGCCACTGCTGGTAACATTTCACCACCAGTGGCAGTGCCTCTGGGCCTTCCGCTGCCTGAGGTGACTGCCACACCCTGTGAAATATACTCAGAGTCGAGAGTGGATTTCATGCTCTTTATTCAGCTCATAGTGGTAAGGAGGAATGGAAGTTCCCCCAGGATGTCTGCTTTATATACATTATTTACACAATGGGCCCTACGTGATTGGCTAATTCCGGGATTCTCCTGTAGGCCAATCAGGTTGTGGATTCACTTCCACCTGGAGCTGGATTGGGTGGCTCCTGCGGACCAATCATACTCTGCATTGTTCTAGGACCAATCAGACTGCTGCATTTTGGATCCTATTGTTGTAGGACCAATCAGACTGCTGCATTTTGGATCCTATTGTTGTAGGACCAATCAGACTGCTGCATTTTGGATCCTATTCAACTCAGTACATAACACCCTGCCTTAGGTGTGGACTGGCTCTGAGCATCAGAAATGGGGGAACTGTAACCTCCAGATGTCGTAGGATTTCAGCTGCCATCATTGGGTCATGCTAGGCAGGGTTGATTTGGGCTAGAGTCCAAGCACATCTGGAGGGCCACATGTTCCCCATCCCTGATTTAGGCAATATGCAAAGCCTGATGTGGTGGCTTAAAGAGGACACCTGAAAAATACTGGTGGTTGCCCGAACTCTTGAGTAGCAAGAAGCTTTGGGTCATCTGGGATGAATAAAGCAGGGTGGCACTGTGGTCTAAACCACTGAGCCTAGGGCTTGCCAGTCGGAAGGTCGGCGGTTCGAATTCCTGCGACGGGGTGAGCTCCTGTTGCTTGATCCCAGCTCCTGCCAACCTAGCAGTTTGAAAGCACTCAGTGCAAGTAGATAAATAGGTACCACTCCAGCGGGAAGGTAAATGGCATTTCCATGCGCTGCTCTGGTTTCGCCAGAAGCAGCTTAGTCATGCTGGCCACATGACCTGGAAAAATTGTCTGTGAACAAACGCCAGCTCCCTCAGCCAGTAAAGCGAGATGAGCGCTGCAATCCCAGAGTCGTTCGCGACTCGACCTAACTGTCAGGGGTCCTTTACCTTTACCGTTACCTTTACCTTTATTCTACACTGAAAGTAACCCTGATGATGGTCAATGCCCAGCCTTTCCTTGAAAACCTCAGCAGAAGGACAGCTGCCACCCCTTTATGCAGAAGAGTCCCATTATTCACCTGCTTCAACAGCTAGGAACTCTTGCTTAACATTTTACCTTCCTGAAGTTGAAGCCCACAAAATATTATCCAGTGCCCCATTCACAAGGGAAAGTGCTGCTACCTCTCTTCTAAATAACAAATCTTTAAATCCCTTTGGCAAGCATGGAAACCAAAAACTGCCTCTAAACAAGAGCATTCCAGTGTGGTAGAGAGGGTCCTTCCTCTTATGCAATCTGTCATAGGATACTGAGTCAGTCCTGTTGGCCAGCCTAGGTTAGTGTTGCCTACACTGACCGGCAGTGGGTCTCTAGGATAATTCCCTGCCCCACCTGGAGGTGCTGGGGATTGAACAAGTGCCCTTATGCATACAGTGCAGGTGCTCTACCACTGAGCTACAGCCCTCATGAGACACCTGACATGAATAGGGTGGCCACCCACAGTTCACCCCAAAAGGAAGAAAACCAAAAAGAAGAAGAGAGGGCACTGGTTTGCATAGGATGTGCACATGCTGATTTATATGGATAGATGCAAATTTAGAAAGAACGGCTGTAATATAAAAACAAAACAAAACATCTCCCTCTAGTGGGGAAAACTGTACTGCAGTTCCTTTCATGCCTCCTCTGTCTGTTGTCCAGAAGCGAACTCCTAGTGGGCCACGGCCTGGGCCCCTCATGCTCTCCCTTCTTAGGGACTGGACAACCATCCAAACAAAGAGTTCAGTCCTGCATGGTGCTTCTTCACCAACAAATTCCCTGCAGACCCTTTTCTCCCATCCCACAGCCCGTGCTGATTTTGACAGGTGGGCAGGACCACTCACCTATCAGTCACTGGATGTCATCAGGACATCAGTGGATTGACAGGCAGCTGACCCCACCTTGAACTTACCTTCCCCGCTTCTTCCCTTTCCTTTGTGCATCATGCCTCTTGTACACCTGAGGTTGTGCAGCTGAGGGCAGGGACCTTCTTATTAATGGTTTTTGTAAGCTGCTTTAGCAGCCTTTTTGACTGAATGGGGTAGGGGTGGGAATGTATAAATGTCTTAGGTAAACAAATTAAACCTCAACTTCTCTCTCGTTTTGTTACAGTTCCTCAAAGTGGTCGCTTGGTAATAGGAAACCTGACAAAGTTTGAAGAAGGCTACTACCGTTGCACAGCTATTAACTCTCTTGGAAACAGCACCTGCCAAATCGACCTCACTACAAAACGTAAGTTTGCTATAGTTATGTCAACCTTTTCATTCTTTATATTTGGAATAGCTATTCAGTGAAATTCCCAAATATTAGCTGCTCCAGGATGTCTGGGGCTGACACAAGACCTGAGCTGAACAGGTGCTTTGCATGGTTTCAAGAACAACAGAACAGACACAGGAAAAGACACATTTAAAAGATGTGGTGCTACAGCCAGGGATGGCAAACTCAGGCATCTGCCAAGAATGCACATCCCACTGACAAAAGCCTCCTGAACCTGCTGCACTGAACAGGCAGGCTTGCTGAGGGCGGGAGGGGGCCGTGGAGGGTTGCCCGGGGCCCCTCCAAAACCTTGAGCTGCCACTGGTGAAACTGTTTCTCTCTGCTGAGTTGCTGAAAGAACATCAATTGCTGCTGACCTGAAAGGAAATGTGGAGTCAGAATCATTTCCAGCTTTTGTTAACCTACTCAAAACGCTCAGTTGCCAAAGAATAATAATAAAAAGGAACCGTCCCAACACCAACAACATTCCAGGCTGTGTTCCAGCTAGCTAGTCATAAACAGCAGGGAAGGTTAAATATGTTCTCCTAACCTTCCTGTTGAGGGCCCAGTGCCAGAAGGTGGTGAGGTCAGGCATCTGCTGGGGTCCCAAGATCAGCAATGGGCCTGCTGCCCCAACAGCACCACCTTTCTCGCTTTGCAGGGAGCACACCTGAAGAAGGCGCGCATCGGCTTCTCAGTGTGCATTGCTTCTAATCTGTGAAGTTCATTCCATATATTAAATGAGTTGGCTTCCCTATTCTTTCAGATTCAGAAGGTGGCATTATTGTTGGAGCATTAATTGCAGCAATTCTGGCAGCTGCTCTGATTGGTGTAATTGTTTGGGTTGTAGCCTCAAAGGAGAAAGAAAAGAAGAAAAAAGAGAAAGCTGCAATCAGTGAAATGCAGTAAGTTGGGCATGGGGAACCTCAGCTTTGGGGGCTCAGCTTTGCAGCTCTCCAGGTTTCTCTGTCTGGCCCTTGTAGCTCCCCACTGGCCACGCTCCATTCCCACTGGCTCCGCTCCATGCTCTTCCCCAGTTCTTTTCCCTGGCTGAAATATTTATTTGAACTGTAGTAATGGTTCCTGCTTGCACATATGTGTGTGTACAGAAACCTGACATATTTGTGGTTGGAATGAAGCCTACTATACAAAGGTTCAAAAAGAGTCATAACAACTGCTCCACCCACTTTTATTCTGGCCCCACCCACCACTGGCACACAACTCCCCTGGAACATTGCCCATGAGGCAATGTGTCCCTCAGGCTGAAAAGGGTTCCTCACACCTGCTGTAAAAAAAGGTAAAGGTAAAAGTCCTCTGGATGGTTAAGTCCAGTCAAAGGCGGCTATGGGGTTGCGGCGCTCATCTTACTTCATGACAAGGGAGCCAGCGTTTGTCCACAGACAGCTTTCCAGGTCATGTGGCCAGCATGACTAAACCGCTTCTGGTGCAACGGAAGACCGTGACGGAAGCCAGAGCGCACAGAAATGCCGTTTACCTTCCCACCACAGCAGAACCTATTTATGCACTGGCATCTTTCGAACTGCTAGGTTTGCAGAAGATGGGACAGAACAATGGGAGCTCACTCCGTGGATTTAAACTGCCAACATTCCAATCAGCGAGCCCAAGAGGCTCAGTGGTTTAGACCACAGCGCCAACCGCTGTAGTTGCTGCCTGCATGGGGTAGGTAGGGCATTGCTCTAAGTTTGCTTCAGACATGATGGGCTATATCCGCCGTCTGTCTGCTAGAACAAGGGCTCTTCTGCGAATAGACAGGTGAGTTCTAATGCTGTGCAACAGAGAAATCCAGCACAACAGCTGGGCTAGCAGAAACTTATTGTACAACAGGTTGCTGGTGACTTTATTGCAGAATAGGCTTTGCAATCAGCTTTTGCATTCTGTTGCACTACAACATTCTGCTGAAGCAAAACATTTCGCTTGCAGTATACAACAAGGTACTATAACTTAGCACTGTGTTGGACACAACCCTATAATTCTGTCTTCTTATAGCCATTGTAGCTGTGCAGCTTGTTGTGTTGTTATCTTCAAAACCATGAGCCATCTGAAAAATGTGATGGGGTTGGGGAATAAAGGAAAAGGGAGAACTATTCCTAGAGACACCTGTGCTTTAATTGATTTGGCTACTACTTCTACTACTGCTATTATTTATTTAATTTCTATACTGCCCTATACCCGAAGGTCTCAGGGCAGTTCACATAAAATATCAAATACATAAAATCTTAACAAAACCAACAACCAAATAAAAAAACCCCCAAAGGTACTACAACCTTCTCTGTTTTGCATGAAATTTCTGAATACTAATGCTCTTACTTTGTTGTCTTGCAGGACTGTGGCTCATAAAGAACCACTGAATGTTGCCTACGCTGCTGTGCCCAGCCAAGAAAGTGCCCCAGTGGCAGCTGTTCCACCAAGCAAAGAATCCAATGAGACCAGTGAATACAGCACCCCAGAGGAGGTTGAGGTTGCTGCCATGCCTGAGAATGCGACACAAGAAATGGAGCGCCAACCAGTTGCCTAAATTTTCCTCACAACGTTAAGGGAACCCAACAGCAACTTGTCCAGAAACAAATTTATAAAAAGCACAACCATTTTAACCACTTTCCCCAGTGCAGCAAGGGCTTCTACATGCAGGTCCCCCCTTTTGGATCAGGACCTGCATGCACAAAAGGCTGCTCAGCGTGTGACTCCCTTGGCTGTATGTGAACATCCAGGACCCAGAACCATGCATGGCAGCTTTGTCCCCTGGCCTGGGCCTGCATGCACACTGCTGCACAGTATCTATCTCACCTCCCCACCCCCTTGTCCTCCAGCAGGTTAGCAGTACTGGTCATCTTTTCAACTGGTGTGTAGGTTTCAGAATTGGAGCACAGGTCTTTAAGGAGTTAGAGACCCCATGCTTTCAAACAGCTAAAGAAAGGCAGGTACTATTCCTTTAGCACACGTATTGCAAACGTTGCACCTATGCTCTTGAGGTCTTGCCTTGGTACCCACAAAACCTCTGACCTCTCCCCTTCACTGTCTTCTTGGTTATGAGGTGGTCAGGGTGGCCACCTTTCCCCCGTCCCCTTGGAAAAGTACACAGAGCTGAAGGAGGAAGTTGGAAGAGCAGCCCTCTTCTCCACTCCTTCAATCATCTCTATAGTACTTTCCAGGCTCAGATTAATTCTACTGAAATGCCCAGAGTCTGGAGCCCATAGCACACACTTAAAAATGCAAGTGTACCCATGGCTTAAGGTTGGCAACCCCTACTTTTAAGATATATGTAAAAATCATATTTTTAAAGCACTTACAATGCTGTGCCGATACATTATTCTTTTGCATTTTCCTTATTAAATGGGATGAGATGTTCTAGGCTCTAAAACAACTATAGCTCTTCCACAGCTCACAGCTTAAGTTATTACTCAGAATAACGCTATCCTAGAACTATCTGCCAAACTACATTTTTCATCCTACATAATAACTGCACTTACTATGGGGATGATCAAAAGCAGCTTGCATCCAGCTCTGTCTTGCAATGGGCCTTCTCAGTCCCAACTTTCCTAAAAGCAGCTCATTGAGCCTCCTCTTCCAATCACAGGGAACTTCAGAAACATCCTCCTGTGCAACAGCTTCTCTGAGAAAAACATCCTCATGGAAAGTTATGCATGGACGAGTATTATAATGTATACTTCTGCAGGCAGTTCTCTCTTGCTGCAAGAGTATATTGGAATACAGCATGTACACCCTGTGTACCCATGCATTCGTGTATATTTCTTTGTTCCCATTAAAAACTGCTAAGGTTTCATTTTGTATCATAGCTCTCAACCAAATATCCTTTAGAGCAAATGCTGGAGGACAATGAGGACTTGTTTCAAGTTAAGGGTATCTAAACTTCACTGCTGAATTTGCCTGCATCAATCCCGCCCCAGTTTTATATCTACCCCGCCCCTGCCAAGTGATGATAAATAGGCAAGATAAAGATTGCTGATATGGTTTCTAAATATTGGATAGAGTTTAACACTGTGGAACATCTAGCTTGGGTTATCTGATAAAATTATGGTGTTCAATTTGCACCCATGTAAACTTTTGAGGGACGCAGGTGGCGCTGTGGGTTAAACCACAGAGCATGGACTTGCCAATCAGAAGGTTGGCGGTTCAAATCCCTGCGACGGGGTGAGCTCCCGTTGCTCGGTCCCTGCTCCTGCCAACCTAGCAGTTCGAAAGCACATCAAAGTGCAAGTAGATCAATAGGTACCGCTCCGGCGGGAAGGTAAACGGCGTTTCCGTGTGCTGCTCTGGTTCGGCAGAAGCGGCTTAGTCATGCTGGCCACATGACCCGGAAGCTGTACGCCGGCTTCCTCAGCCAATAAAGCAGGATGAGCGCCGCAACGCCAGAGTTGGTCACGACTGGACCTAATGGTTAGGGGTCCCTTTACCTTTTTTTTAAACTTTTAACATCTGTAGCTTCACTGGGATGCTTAATAGTCAAGATGACAGGATGTCTTTTTCCTTTTATAACATGAATATAATTTTTGGATGAAGTATTTAGCTGTTTAGTTTAATTTTCCTTCTGTCTTGTACTGCAGTCTCTATACTCAAACAAATCTGTATTTTTTCTGTTATTTGCTTTTATAGAATATATTTGTTACCAATGAGTAATACACATTTGCTCTCCCACTCAACTGTGATCAGTGATGTAGGGTTACTCTTTCTATCAGGGTTGTGGGTTTGAGCCCCATGTTGGGCAAAAGATTCCTGCATTGCAGAGGGTTGGACTAGATGACCCTTGGGGTCCCTTTCCAATTCTACATGTGTAACAGGATGAGGGGTGAGAAAACTGCAGTGATTCTTTTGTTACTCCAAAACATAATAAACTTTTGTTGAAATCTACAACTCTACATTTCTTTTATAATGAAAGAAACACATCAGACAACCAAATGCCAAAGCTCCACATGCATGGGGTGAGTGTGGGTGGGTTCTCTCTACAAAATTACTTGAAAGTCTATTGATGCAATTGATTCCAAAATACTGGGAGCAATGATGAGACCAGGGCTTATGAGAAAAAGTGATATATACAAGCTCCAGCTGCATAACTTAAAAAAGGTATAGGGAAAGGCAGCCTATAACAGAACACAGCAAGCAGCCTTATGCAAGGTCAGGCTATTTATCCATTTAGCAGAGGACTTTCTACGGGAGTGGTCTCTAACTGCTCAAGCACGGGAACCCCAATTTGCAACATGAAAACCCACCTCCAAGAGTCCATGTGTCTGGTGGGCCTGGTGGGCCCAGCAATCAAAGGGTAAGGCTTATGGCTTGGAATACAGCCAAAGAGGGAAGGGGCAGAGATAAAAGAAACAGCAATGCCCAAATGCAGTGCTCTTTCACAGGCTTACAAATCCCCTACTGCTGTGTTCTATATCCATACATGTTGCTAACTCTTCCACAGGCACCAATTCTCCAGTGTTAAAGGCAGAGGTCTTTCAAAGTACCTTATGCATGAAAAAATTAAAACACCAGAGACACTAGGAACTGAACCTGAGGCCTTCTGAATGCAAAATGTGTGCTCTGAAATGCCTCAGTCCTATTAGCAATGTAGTATGTTATATAATACTAATAGTTATGAAAAAGTGAGCAAAAAACAACTTTGCATTTTATCAGCCTTGGAACTAAGAGCAGTCATGGCATATGCCACCAGAGGAAAAATTAACTTAGATTCACATGATGATAGTTACAGAACAGTCCATCGACCAATACTATCAGAATATGAAACTTTTTGGTAATAATTGGTGTCCCTGTAGCTTAAGATTTCTGTAGGAGTACACTAGGTGTGTCTATTACACCAAAAGCAGCAGCCTTTTCCCACAGGTTCTATGACATTGGAAGACTTTTCGTGCACCTTATGAAGGACTGAACTGAACTGATCTAAGGAGCAAGTAATATTTTATTATAAGTAGCTTAGGGCATAAGAAATCATTCCAGTTGTATAAAGCTATTTGCATTAAGCCACACAGCTCAACACCACCCTTGGGAAGGGAGAAGAGGAAGAGGAGAAACAAATCCAACTTGGCCAAATGTTCTTACTGCAAAAATTGGGATTTATTTGTTCTCTTTATAGCTGTTACTTAGCAACATTTTAAACAAACATATTTTGTTTAAGAAGCAGCCTACTGAGATTGACAGTTGTCTACACAAGTTCATGGCACAGTAACCCTTTTAATCTGTTAAGGTGCCACAGCACTTGACTATTTTTGTTTACAGCCTTACTATGTCTATAATCGCTTTAGCTGAATTAAGCCCACTGCCTTCCCACAATGCTCCATTCCTATAACACTCTCCCTGTACTGGGTATAAGGTTGAACCAACAGGTTTCTGTAAATAAGAATTCCAAGGAGACATACAACAAAGCAAACAACATTTACACAGTCCTCATTCTCCTTCCCCAAATTTTATTTCGCACAACCATGATGACACTTGAACTGAGTAATAAACTTAGTTAACAAGAACTGCCATGAGGAAATATTGAATACTGTTCCTTTACAAGCAAATGTGTTTAAAAAGATCGTTAGAACCTGTATAGAAAGATAGATTCTTTCTATAGGAAAAGCAGGGCTTTAAAAATTTTTTAAGCAACAATAAACTTAGCAACAAAAAATTATAAAGTTTTGTTTGGCCATGGAAAATGTAGAGAAGTGTAATTGATGCAGTACAATAAAAATTCAAGTTGTGACTGTTAAAGCCAACCTAAAGACAGTGAAAAGTCTTCAGTACTTTCACGAAGAATGGAATTCAATTTGACTGACACAGCTAGCCTTCAACTAGCCTCCTTAGTATGGAACCCAGGCCACCTTTTGCAACTTGCAGTGGAGTCTTGTCTTCTTTGTTCTCAATGTATATGCTTGCTCCGTGAGACACTAGTAGTTTAGCTTCATCTGCTCTCTCTTCATCACAGGCTAAATGGCTGTAAATAAGATGAAAAATTACCAACTATGCTAGAGACACATGACAAGGCAGTAATGAGCTGTCAGCCTGTATTTCTTTGTAGGCCCCACCTATTTTAAAAGTAGGCCTGAACTAACCCATGTCCCCCTGTGAAATCCCATCATTTACATCAAGGTGTTTAAAGCTCAATTCAGACACTATGCTAAACCAAGATCACGCTGAACCACCATTCACTATAGTTTGGCACAATATCTGAATTGACATGATAGTTACAGCAATTGTTCCACCTCTAGATGCTACTGCGGTAAGAGGATGTCACGAAACTCATGACAGAAAACAAAAGCAACTGACAGTGTAAACCCAGGTGAATAGCGTTAGGATTATAGTCATAAACAGCTTTAACTCACAGTCAGCCTGTTGTTCACCTGGACATACAAGCCATGGTTTGATTTCAAACTACTGTTACTCAAAATCATAATTTGATGCAAAATCTCAACCAAGGCCAGAACTGCAACAGGGTGCACTTACTTGGAAGTTAAGTAGCTTGGTAGGATGCATATCTTAAATAAACATACCTAACACCAGGCTCCTCACTACAATCCCACATGCATTTACTAAAGAATCAATGGGACTGAACTCAGTGGGATTTATGTTTGGGATTAGGCTGCATAAAATCTGTGTGGATCATAGCTGTCAACTTACAGATTTGAAAATAAGGGACCAGCAGCCTCAAAAATAAGGGCTCAGCAGCCAAAATAAGGGATTTTAGTCAACCAAACAAAGCAGCCAAACAAAGCCTCAAGCAGTGGTTCCCACAGTGCAGCAACCCAGCAAAGGGATGCAGAGGGGGAAATCACTACATTAAGATGCTGCACTGGTTGGAGGGTAAGCTAAGCAGCACATCGGGGCTGCCGTCATCCTGGCACAAGGAGTTCCATTGGCCCTTCCCCGCCCGAGAGAGAGGGAGGGAGGGAGGGAGACTCTCGCCTACGCCGCCTGCGAGCCCGGCATGAGACGGTTGTGGTGCCACAGCGGCTGCTGAAGCGCTGCCCTTCTGCATCCCTCCTCTTCCTCCTCCCTCAGGCTGCCTCCTCAGCCACCGCCACTGCCTCCAGCTTCCCCGGGCAGCACGGCGGAAGTCTAGCAAGAGAGGGGCTGCCTGCCCGCCCACCGCCACCCGTCTCCTCACAACGCGCCCCTGAGGGGGGAAAGGGAGAGACGGAGACGCGTCCTGAGGCGGAGGACCCCGAGACGCTGCTTCCCTCCGGAGCCGGGGGAGCATGAAATCCAGGAAATTTAAGGGACATCATCAATCCGGGACAGCAGCGGGAAACGGTGCTGGGATAAGGGAGTTTCCCGCCAAATAAGGGACAGTTGACAGCTATGGTGTGGATGTTTCTGCACCATACATCTTAGAATACAGCCTCTCTTGTAGAATCCCAAGAAGCTCAGTTTGAATTGTTTTTTAAAAAAAGTTACTGAGCCTGTTAAATGAAAACTCTCAACATTAGAGAATAGTTTGTGCTAAGAAGTATTAATATCAATGAACTTGAAAAGTATGGTTTAAACAAACTAGGGCAAAATCTACCACAAATACATTAGTTCTTACAGAGCTGTGTTTCCCTCTGAATCCTGTAGATTGGCAGAAGCTTTGTACTTCAAAAGAATTTGTATCATTTTCAGGTTTCCTTTGGATGCTGCTCTGTGTAGTGGAGTAGATGCCAAGTGATCTTTTGCATCTGGATTAGCGCTATTCTCCAACAGCATTAGTGCAATCTATGAGTGGGGAAAGACAAAGGTTACCAAACAGGCTGCTTTGTGTTGAGCAATGAGAAGGTGAGGAAGCAAGTGAAATCTTACCTCCTGCCTATTTTTGGATGCTGCATAATGCAGAGGCGTGCAGCCATTCTGATTGACAGCATTCACCTGAGCACCTTTCCTAATGAGAGATTTCACAATTTCATCTCGGCCAGCAGATGCAGCAATATGCAGAGGACTCCAGCCAGCCTGAGGAGTGAAAAGAAAACAAGGCATAGTATACTATAAGCTTTACAATTCACAGAAGCAGGGCAGGTAGAAAGACTTCTGTCGTGAGGAAAGTACCCCAGACCTCTGCATCGGTGATAACATGGAAGCTAGGGTTGGCTTATAGGGAGTGCTCAGTTTCCTCTCTAAACAGAAGACTTGCTGGCTCATGGTTTTTAGTCACCAGGAACCGTTAAGACATTGTACAACCACACTTTCAAGCTCTGTTAGGAAGAAAATCCAGTACTACAGAACCATGGCAAGGTTTTAACAAAATTTATCCCCTATGAAAATACTGTAAAACAGGGATGGGGCACATCTGTACCTCCAGATGCTGTTGGATTACAGCTGATCATTGGCTATGCTGCTTGGGGCTGGAGTCCTAAACATCTGGAAGGCTACAGGTTCCCCATCTCTTCCATAAAATAACTTGCTCAACTTCGGTAAGAACTTACTCAATAGCAGGTAGCTTTGGTCATTAAAGTGGAATATGGCCCACCATTCAACATTTATACAACTGCCATCACATGATATTAAATAGCCAATAAGGAAAGGACCAGGCTCCCTAGTTCTGGTTGCCACCTACCTCCCCAAATTAGCTCTTTCTAGAGCACCACTATATTTCTGAGCCTCTTATAAAGTGGTACCTCGGGTTAAGTACTTAATTCATTCTGGAGGTCCGTACTTAACCTGAAACTGTTCTTAACCTGAAGCACCACTTTAGCTAATGGGGGTTCCTGCTGCTGCTGCTGCTGCGCCGCCGCATAATTTCTGTTCTCATCCTGAAGCAAAGTTCTAAACCCGAGGTACTATTTCTCGGTTAGCGGAGTCTGTAACCTGAAGCGTTTGTAACCTGAGGTACCACTGTATTGGGCCTTCCACAGCTATACGGCGACTTTATGTGACTTTGGATCAGAGAAGAAGTCATGATAATGTTGCAGCTTTCTTTTCAAACCAGCTCAGCCTGCCTTCTTCAGCAGTGAAGAGAAGCAACTATGCCTTCCTTCAGGTGTAGCCGAAGACTGAATGGTTCACCAATTCTAAAATTTCTTTTTGGAAGCCATACAGTCTTCATTTCAATTTCACATGAGAACTTTTAAACTGAGGAGAAGGGGCTCAGAAATTTACCTCACACAAGGGCTGTGCCAGCTCAAAAGGGCCCCAGAATTCCGTAAAAAAACAACAACCCCTCATCTCGAGAACAGCAGCCAAAGATAACAAACCAGCACACATCCCACCTCTGTGTATCACTAATTCTTCTTTAACACGTGAGAGTAGTTGGTAACAACTCCAGTAGCATTAGGAACTATATCAGCAGTGCGGAATCTTCTTAGCTTCATAGACCAGTTCCTAATTAAGATTTGCCTTGCAGGCCTAGTCTGAGAGGAGGGCATGACCCACCAATCACTTAATGTCACAAATGATGAAGTCAGGACTTTGAAGCATCTGGGAGGCAGCAAAGTGCTAAAGGCAAGTTTTTAACTTCTGTCCAAAGGGGAAGAAACTCTCTTGTTAGCAGCACCTTGTTGTCTGCTGCATGTGCAGTCAAGCAGCTGGGTAGGGTGTCTGAGAAAGCTCCCTGCGGGGAACTTTCCCACATAGCCAGACTAAGGGGATGTGGTGCGTGTGAACCACTGAGACCATCCTGGCTGTCTCTTAGTGCACAACCAGGACATCGCCTGAATTTCCAGTCACCACTAGCCAGAATTGGCAAAACTGGCAGCAACAGCAACAGATATGTTCTGTGCTTAATATTTTATTCTTTTGTTAATTATTCTTTTTTAAATGTGAATTTTACACTTGACTTCCTTGAAGTAATGTTTTCTATTGGAATGTTTAAGATAACATTTTAGTCTCCTGTTAATTATGTTGCTTTGAATGTATATTTTATATCTGACTTTCTTTAGTAATGTTTTACACTGGATTGTTTTATTTGATGTTTTAATGAGTTGCAAAGTGCTTTTAGCTTTCCCCCCTTAAAATATAAAGCAGTATAGAAGTGAAATGAAAGATAATAATAACAACCTGCTTAGCGCTGGGGTTTTATCATGAAATGAGAACGTGGAGCTGCTTTAAAGTGCCTTGCATAAGTGTTGATTAAAGCATCTCATCTTTGTCCATTAAGTGAGTGGGCAGTTTGAGCTGAGCAAACAGCACTTTTGCAAAGGGCTTTAAATCTGCTCATAAAATCCTGCTAACTTGGCTGTGCAATCCTGTTCCCTGGGAAGAGGGCACACAGCTAATGCAAAATTTAACTCCTGTTCTCCTACCCATCAGCTGACGTTTCTAGGGATGTCAGCTAACGGTCAGGTGAGTGGCCTTGTGGGCAAAGCTGGAACCTCTGGCCTGTGGGATGGAGGTTCCCATCTCTGAACTATATACCTCTGAACTATACATGCAAGATCCTGCCTAAGCACTTTCTGAAAAATAAGTCCAGAACTTACATCATCTTTGTCATTAACATGCACTCCCAGACTTAGTAAAAAGTCGACAATGTCTGCATGCCCAGCTGAACATGCCCAGTGTAGGGCTGTCCTGTTATCCTAAAACACAAAACACAAATAAGCATTAGTACAACCTTGTATTTAAGAACACATCTAGTATCCACAAGCAAGAGGGCACTGCATGAAGGCATGGGGGTGGGCTGGAGGAGAAAGGACAGAGCATTACACCCAGTACAGACAGGCGGCAGATTGCTGAAGGAGTGACAAAGCTCTCCATTCTTCTTCTGTCAGCTCCCAGCAGGCCACAATTATTATGATTATGATTATTTGCAGACTAGTAACTTTTGTGGCCTTATTTAGAAAGACGCATTAACAGAACATTCAGAACGAACTACAACGATGAAAACTAAAAAGGATAGATACTCCTTTATACAAGCAGCAAGTCATTTAACAGTAAGAACAATAATGGCCAATTTGTATGTTCCCAGAGGCCATTTCATTCTCCAGACAGTGCCCCAGGCATTTAGAAGAGCATTCAAACTGCCCACACCCCAATGGGTGGTCAGGATTCATGTAGCAAAATGTTCATAGTTACTGGGAACGTGCTCTCAGGTATGTCATTATATACAAAAAATGCATTTAAGTGCAGCATGATGCAACATTGATTTTTGGAATTTTCACCCTGAAATTTAACACCACCCCCATGCTACTTCTAGAGGTGTAGCTATGTTTATTCTTTTTGCAGCTATGGACAAATAACTTTGTGATGTCTTTAAAAATAAACAAACATATTGTAAAATAAGCTTTCAGGGTGCATGGTGTGTCTTCAGGTGCATATTGTGCTATTTTCCATTGGCAGATATATTTTCACTCTCCTAATTGGTACGCTTGCCCTCTGCCACCTGAGGAAAAAACCCTTTATGCATCTAATGAAGTGGGCTGAAGTCCAAAAACACCCACATCACAATAAATCAGCTGCCTGTATTTTACAGTGTCATTCTTCTTCTTTTAAGAAGCTGAAACCCTGGCATCTGGCAATCTTACTGATTTAAACATCTGCCAGGTATGTACTGTATCCCATTCTCAAATGAATTAGTAAACAGAGCACCCTTTCTCCCCTCTAGTAAGAGTTAGGGGGAAGAGTTTCGGAATCACAGACATATGTGTCTATGTGCTTCCCAAGCAGAAATAAACCCTGCTGTTCTTTAATGTTAGGAACTGTATTTATCTATGCCATTTATATCAGGACTGGGCAACCTCCAGGTGGCGTGAGACTTCATTTCCCATCCGTCTTAGCCAACATGGCCAATAATCAGACAGGATGGCAGTTTGAGTGCAACAACATCTAAAATGATAAAGGTTTCCTATCCCTGCTATATTCTAATTGGAAACTCATTCCCTGATATCTAATCCTTATGTAGGTAAAACAGCACCTTCCAAGGAAAAAAAGGGATGAATCAGGGAGCTTGAGGAGACCCCAAAGTTTGCAAGAATACAAAAACTAGATTTATTGCACTTTTAAAACTGTTTTTGTGAGTCTTTGGACTGCAATAAAGAATGTGTATGCGAAAAACTAGATTTTAAAAAGCTCCTCCCTTTCATCTTTCTGTTTTATTATAAAACATATGGTCTTGTGAAAAACTTTGCGTGGCAAGTCCCCTCCCCCATGTGAAATGAAGACACTGGACACATTATTTAAGGTTAATGGGCATAAAAAGGCCACAACTTTATTGATTACAGAATTGAAAGGTATTGGCCTTAGGCATTGGCTCCTATCGTCTACCCGGCATGGAGACCGGGAAGGGTTATCCACAAGCCGTGGGAGTCCTGTTGAAGTACGCCAACTAGGATCCCACGGGTGTCACCGCTCGGGGGCGTGCCGGAGGCCCTTACCTCCCTAGGTTTCGGACAAGGCAACGCCCCCCGGAGTCCTCTACTGGACTACCCTTTTCCTTGGGGGAAGGTGATGGCGCTTCCTTCCCCCCCATTCATTTGCATAACAATTAACCCCTGCCAATGCCTAACCACCAATACCGCGGAAGTTGTGACGTTTGCTACGAGGTAGGCGAAAAAACCAAAAGGCTGAGAGTGCGCCAAATTGGAAAAATTCCTACCAGGCCCCTTGCGGCGACCAACCATAGCAAGGTCGTAGCTAGCTAAGCCTAAGGGTGGGTGGATTGGGAAAACCGCTCAGCTGGAAAGGGGAAAGAGGGCGGTCCCCGGGCGTGCCTGGCCTTAAGTAGGCTAGGCCACACCTCCCCAGCCCGCCGATTGGCGGGCCAGGTCGAAGGCACGCCCGGGAATTCCCTGGATCTCGCGGGGGGGGGGCCAAAAGGCCAGCCCCCGCGTGTGTGGGAGGGGGTAGCCCGCAACCCCCTCTCCTCCCAAGCTCGGAAATGGCTTTGTGAGGTCTTGTGAAAAGCTTTGTGAGGTTCTTCTGAAAAGCAATATATAACTATCTCAAATATATATATGTATATATTGGCGGGGGAGAGCCAGGAACACAATCAGGGTACGAACCCCTCAAAATAGCCAGTGAGGACTAAGCATGCTCAGTGGCCACAGAATACTGGCTGGCTGTTGGGAGAGAAAACTAGAATACTGTACACCAATGATGGGAATGTTATGGAGCATCCTCAAAGTCAGGGTGCTGAACTGGCTGGTACCCTGAACAGGAACATGCTAAACTAAAACATTGTGTTGCTGGCCCCAGCTTGATTATTTATTTGTTGGAATTTCTCTACTATTCCACATGTGAAAATACCAGGGTGGTTGGTGCACTTTTCAAAGACTTGAAAACATATACAAAATACAAAACACAGAAAAAACAGTAAAGCACCCTCGATGGCATAGAATAACATGGCTGGTTTTAAGGCCTTTATATTATTATTGTTGTTGTTGTTATTAAATTCATAAATTTTATATTTCACTTGATTATTAAAACCTCAAAGCAAACGCTAAAGCACTAAAATCAAGTAAAATCCACAACCCTACTTCAAAACATACAAAAATTAAAAATACAAGAACAGATTAGAATTAGCTCAGCTTTCTAAGCATCTGCGAAGCTTTGTCTGAACAAGGATGCTTTTAGCAGACACCGAAAAGAGTACAGTGAAGGCACCTGCTTGAGCTCAATAGGCAGAGACTTCCAAAGTTACCACAGTAACTAAACGACTGAGTACTGTACTAACAAATGCTGAAAGGGTATTTATGTGGCATCTGCACTAACGTCAATTATGCGGTACTGTGGGAACATGCGGGGGTAAGGCGATATCGTGGTTAAACTGGTCCCAAATTGTTATATGTTAATAGTAACGTCTTGAACCTGTCCCGGGGGCAGATCTGCCAAACCTTTATTTCAAGGAACTCAAAAGACGCCCTGCGTAGGTTTCTCCCTCCCCTTTTCAGCTTCACAGCGACCCTGTGAGGTAGACCAAACTGAGAAAGAGGGGAAGCCCGCCCAGTGAAAGCCTCACAGCCGAGTGGGGATCTGCTGAACCCAGGTCTCCGGGTTTCCACTTTAACCACTACACCACACTGCCTCAGAAGTGGAGCCCTGGCAGCCCCCCGACTCACAGACAATTAACCACGCCCCCCTCCGGTTGCCATGCCAACCTGGTCCGCGCGCTCCGCCAAGCTCCGGTTGGCGCTCAGCCGCTCCTTCAGCTCCTCCAGCCGCCCCGTGTAAGCCAAGTTACAAACCTCCACGTTGGACACAGACCCGCCCTCCATTCTGGAAGCCAACAGCCCGAAACCGGGCCCTCTCCTTCCCCCACCACAACGCACACACTCTGCCTTCAAAGCCAAGTGGGCGAAGACTCCCTCTCCTCCTTCTGCAGCCAATCCGCAGAGAGGCTTCGGGGACAGACAGCCAATCCTCGCTCTCTCCCCGCCCCCTCCGCCGTCTCCTCCTCCTCCTCCTCCTCCTCGCTCTCTCAACTCCCAGGCTTCAGGGGCGTGCGGGGTTTCTTGTGGGTTCTTTTTTTTTTTGTGAGCGGCTGCGCACGCGCAGGAGGCGGCCGCGGTGAGGCGACTCTGCAAGGAGGGCCGACGGGAGTTGTAGTACTGGGAGGTGGGAAGGGAGAGTAAAGGACTCCGGCTTGGCCGACGAGGCCGCTGGACTGCAGCTCCCGGCGTGCTCCGCGGCGGCTGTCGTGGCGGCGGTGTTGTTTTCTGAGGGGCGGAGCAGCGAGAGGCTTTCGGCAACGGCAGGAGGGCGAAGGAGGGAGGAGGAGGAGGAGGAGGAGAGGATGGTGGCGGCGGAGGCGCTTGTTGCTGAAGGAGGAGGCGAAGGATGGAGTCCGGTGAGGGGCTGGCGGGGGAGGGCGCGTGTGAGAGGGGGAGAAGCGACCCTTTCCCACCCCCTATTTGTGCATGTGAAGCCCAGATCTCCCCCCTCCCCTGCCTGACCGTTAAGTCCGCCTGCTTGTTTATACCATGTTAAGCCCAGCTCAGAGTAGACCCACTGGAATTAATGAGCCTAAATTAGCCCGCGCCCATTAGCTTCAATGAGTCTACTCTTGAGTAGAGATTTGATGCAGCTCAGGGTGCCCAAACGCAACATGTTCGCTGCTTGCTTGGGAATCACATATAAAGAAGGAAAAACTGAAAACTGGTGCTGTTTGCTTGTGCTTCTTTATATCTATCTATATCTGTATGTGCGGGTTGTGTCCAACTAAGTCTTAATCGAGAGTAGATACACTGAAATAAATAAACTCGAGTTATTCCGTGCCCGTTAGCTTCAGTTTGAGTAGGGCTAATATTGGATGTGATTCATAAACATCAGCATGTTCACTATATGAGATTGCTCGGCATCGTGCGGGGGGGGGGTACTTAAAACTGGGTCGGTCTGGTTTGTTTATATGTGTGGGTTCTATCCACTCGGGAGTCCTACTTGGAGTAGACTCATCAATGGGATGTATGCCTATGTTTGTGTGTGCATAGGGTTGAAGCTTTAGGTATTTTTATTATCAATAGGATGGATATTTTGTCAAAATTGTGTGTCTGTAATTTTCAGAATTGTGTATATGTAATTTTCAATGTGTGCATGTCCAACATACATATTTATTTTGGTGTCTGTAACCTGCAGTATCGTGATTCTGGTATTTTTAAGCTAATTTGATGCATTGTTTGTATTCCATATTTATATCCTCCTTTTCTATTAAAACGAAGTATTAGAGCCAAAAACAAAAAAATAAAAAACCAATAGCAATGGTGGGTGAGGGGAAGAAATGCAAACCAGAACAAGATGTACAGCTGACCTTACTCTGTTGTAAGAATAACTGATCTTCTGGTTTTGACAGAGTATGGAAAGATGGTAGGGCTCCTCACCCTAAATCACAATTGGTTTCACTGGCCCTTTTCCCTGTGTGCTGCTGTTTAAGCTCATAGCTGAGGGGCATGACAAGATTGAAGTGTGTGTGGAAGGAGATACCGTAATTCCCTACAGCATCTGATGCTACTGACAAAATCATATTATATTTTTGAACATTCAGTGTGCTTCACATTGTGTCAGTCAGTACAACAAACCAGCAAGGTTTCTCCTATGAGGACATAGCTGTCAAGTGTCCCTTATTTGAAGGGACAGTCCCTTATTCCAGCGCCATGTCCCGCTGCTGTCCCTTATTGATGGATGTCCCTTAAATGATGTCCCTTAAATTTCAAAGGAAGCAGCTCCTCTCCCTCCCTCCCTGCCAGCTAGGGAGGAGGGAGGCTCCAACTGTGTTGCTTGGCTGTGTTGCTCACCCAATAAGAAGTCTAAGAAAGACTGGGGGGTGGAGCTTGCATGCCTTGTGTGTGGCTAGTTAATGCAAGCTGAGGGGTTTTTTGAATGCTGGGCGCCATTTTGTTGCACGTGCTGCTGCAAACTTTGAGGTGCAAAGCCAGGCCGGGGAGGCATCTTAAGTTGTGGCTGCATAGGCCTTGTGGTGCATGTGATTCAGATTCTATTCAGTTGAACCTCTGGTCACAAAGTTGGTTGGACAGTGTTCTCGAAGCTACCAGAATGAGTTTGACCAGCCTGCAGGAGGACAGGAAGACTGGAGTGCCTGGAACAGGTGAGGCTGCAGGTCCCTTATTTTGGCTGCTGGTCCCTTATTTTCAAATCTGTAAGTTGACAGCTATATATGAGGATGAGAGAGAGAGAGAGGCTTGCTAAGCCTTCTTGCTAATGAGTCCATGACAGAGGTGCAATTTGAGCTAATGACTTTCTGAGTTGTAGCTCAATCTCCTAGTTAGCATCAAGAACTTAACAATAGTCGATAACTTCCTTTTATTGGAGGGGAAGGAATTCCACTGAGTGCATGCCACCACAGAAATATCCTACCTTGGGTTGTTGCAGCTTAATATATCTGCAAGAGTACCTTAAATTTGCCTTGGTAACAAATTGACAGCAAGTACAGCTCCTTCCTAATTGATTAAATATGGTCATGGTAATAATAATAATAATAATAATAATAATAATAATTTTTATTTATACCCCGCCCTCCCCAGCCAAGGCCAGGCTCAGGGCGGCTAACAAGCAATAATAAAAATAAGTTGAATGAATACAACTTAAAAACAAAATTAAAATATAACATTAAAATATTGAAAAATGGTAGGCTGCCCCATTCAGCTACTGCCTCATTGTGCACTAGTTGCAGCTCCCAAACTTTCTTTTAAAGGCAATCCTGCACAGGGTACTTCAAATTAATCCATTCTTGAGATTACCAATGCATTGGTCACTGTAGTCAGAACCTTCTTTTTTGGGAACAGCTGTAGCTGGTGTACCAGCCAAAGCTGGTAAAGGCACTCCTAACCACTGAGGGTATGTGAGTCTTCACTGACAATGAAGCATGTCCAGACCACACACGTTCTCCTTCAGCAGGAGTACAGTGCTGTCCAGAGCAGGCACACCACCTAATTCCTAGGTCTGGAGCCACCCACTCAGAAGGCTTTATTCAGCTCACCACTGTGTCCAGGCACTAGTCTAGGACCTTCACAACTACACCTGTCTCAGATGTTACAGAGAAGCAGTATTGGGTGCCATCTGCCTATTGATAATACCTCGCTCTAAGTCACTCCTACCATCATCATATAGATGTCAAACAAGATTAGGGAAAAGAGGATGTGTGTGGCACCCCACAGCATAGTTGCCAGGGGGCCCAAGGGATACCATCAATTGTATCAAAAGCATCATGGAGATAAGGTTTGCTGTGTTCCTGGACTAGGCCGAAACCCAAACTGGAACAGATCTACATAATTTGTTCCCTCCAAGAGTGCCCCACTTAAAAGACCACCACCTGCTTTCTGGAATAACAACACAATCCTAACCATGTCTACTTAGAAGTAAATCCTGTTGAATTCAATGGGGCTGATTTCCAGGTAAGTGCAGTTAGGGCTGCAACCTAAGCGAATTTTATGAGCAATCCCCAGGGGCAGACGCATATATTATACATTGCAGGAATCTAATCTGGAGTTTACTAGAATGTGGATGATCGGCCAGCCTCATTTTGTTACAGCAGCCTTGTCTAGTGAAAGGTGCCATGTGCCACTGAGGCCACTTGAGCCTCCAGTGACAAAGGACTGCAGTGTTGTTTACTGCTATTAAAATGAGTTAGAATTTTTTATGATCACCAGCCCAAAATGCAAGCATAACAAAGCATTCTTTTTACCATTTATCTTGAATCTTTCGAAAAGTGATCAGTGGTATTGACCCACCATCACAAACTGTGTTATTTTCCCCAGCCCATGTAATAACACTGACTATATGTGTAGGTACATGAGCTGACATATGTCTAGTTGAATAAGTTCTGTATGAAGTTGCAAATGAACTTGCAAATTAGAAGGCAGGGGTCCAACTCCAAAACACAAGTTGAGGCTGCTTTCCACCACTTATTCCTGCAGTAATCTATGTCCAGTAAAAAGAGCTGTAGAGTTACTTTTGTAAGCCTTAAGACTCCCACATCTAGGCTCCTCAGCCATCTCCTTGCCATGCTGATGTCATTCTAACCCACCCTGCGTGTTCCTGGCTGCAAGCCTCTTTGTGGTTTCTGTGCCTGAAGCGTTAAGTATAATTGTGGGAAATTAACTCTAGTTTCCCCACCTTGTCTAGTACTTGAGCTGCTGAGTCCATCTGCAAATCCTGAGGCTTAGATAGTGTAGGGTGGGATTGGTTACTAACATAATCCAGTGATGTCCCTATACAACAGTCTTGTTGCATGTTACAGCATTGACACAACTCCTACATTACAAAAGAAAACATCATAGTTCTGCATAACTTGTAGTGCAAATGGTTTTGTTCAGTTGATTTCTATATGTATTAGCCCTGTTCTAGGATTTTGAGGTGGTTTGCTTTAATTTTATGATCACAGCAACTCAGAAATTGTTTAAGTTAAGAGATGGTGACTTGCCAAATTTGTAAGATCTATGACTAAATGGGGAAGCATAAATTCAAACAAAGTTTGCTTTGTTTTAACCTAGTTTTGCAGTGAAAGCAAAGTTGCTTGCCTACAACTGGAGACAGAAATGTTACAGCATGACACATAATGCAGACAAGACATACAAAACTTTTATATCTGTCAAAAACTCACTCTGACTCTTATTTTTATTTCCAAACTTTTAAAAAGGGCTATCCTTGTAGTAAGGACTTGGAAATGAGAGAAGCCAAACCTTGCCAGAGTTTCAAATGTGAAACGATGAATTAAGAAAATCTAGTTTTCTTTTAAATGTCACAGTAGACTTTGTATTAAAATAACTACACAGTCTTAAGCTTGAAACCTAAATGGTTAAAAATTTCCAGTTCCTTTTGGAAAAATAAACAGGACTCGGGCAGTGCATGCAAAGAGTGTCATGCAGATGCTTTTACGTGGGAAATTAAAGTATCAAAGGTTAGTTCATGCCTGCCTTTATGGCATTGGTGAATGATCAGTCTGCGCTGCAGCATATTTTTATGCATAGGAAAAGTCAATTAAAATGTCTGGTTAATTTTTGCTTTATTTATTTGCTTATTTTTCCTCATTTGTATCCTGCATCTTCCAAGTTATAACTAATCAAGTTATTAATTGCAAGCTCTGTGTCAACCCCCTCTCGTTTTTGTTTTACTCAAAAAGTAATTATTGAAACTTGAGATTTTCACTATACGTCAACGAACTATGTTTTATCTTCTCAGATATTTTTATCACACCTTTTCATCAAATGATATATCCACTTCAAGTGGATTATCCCTCAGAAATAACAAGAATGAGAATCCTTGATGTTACTAAGAGCTGAATCAGGTTTTTAAGAATCACATCACTACACGCACATACTTCTTTTGCTTGAAAACAAATAGTATTTCATGACACTAAGCTTAGCAAAGGAAGTTGCTGAAAATAAAAGACACAGAAGCCTGCCTTTTAAACCATATCATGAACTGAAGAATTGGTGACATTAGGCTGCTTTGACCTTTTAAACATTACACTTGCTTGTTTGAAGGAGCTCACAGCAGCAATTTAGTGTTACATCTTATTCTTTTCTGTTTTAGTACAGTTCGTTCTAGTAGAGGTTGTAGATAGTAGTAGCAGTAATTTCAGTATGGTGTTACATACTGCTTTTCGCTGAGACTTGTTATTCCTTGTTTAAAGGAGCTCACAGCAGCAATTTAGTGTTACATCTCATTCTTTTCTTATTTTAGTACAGTTCGTTCTATTTGAAGTTGTGGTTAGTAGTAGCAGTAATTTCAATATGATGTTATGTGCTGCTTTTCGTTGAGACTTATTGTCATAATAAAAAAGAATGCAAGTTACATTTTTTAAAAGTATGCAAAAAGGGGAAAAAGCAATGTGATGCAGAACCAGAACTCTGTCTTCACTAAAACTAAATATATTGGGATATATACAACATTACTCATACTTGGAGAAAATCAATTGAAATAATTGAGTGCAGTCTATTGCTGAGTTGTCTATCAACCATTATTATTAGATAAGCTTTTAGCAGTTCGACTTTCACAGTAAAATCCTTATTATGTCCCTCTTAAATGAACATAGTTTTATATTTGATTGGCCAAAATCTAAGCCAGTGTTAAGAGTAAGCTCATTTTTTGTCTTTGGGTGTGTAAAGGTAAAGGTAAAGGGACCCCTGACCATTAGGTCCAGTCGTGACCGACTCTGGGGTTGCAGCGCTCATCTCACTTTATTGGCCGAGGGAGCCAGCGTACAGCTTTCGGGTCATGTGGCCAGCATGACTAAGCCGATTCTGGCGAACCAGAGCAGCGCACGGAAACACCGTTTACCTTCCCACCGGAGTGGTACCTATTTATCTATTTGCACTTTGACGTGCTTTCGAACTGCTAGGTTGGCTGGAGCAGGGACTGAGCAATGGGAGCTCACCCTGTCGCGGGGATTTGAACCGCCAACCTTCTGATCGGCAAGTCCTAGGCTCTGTGATTTAACCCACAGCGCCACCTGCGTCCCTTCTTTGGGTGTGTACAACAGTTCTATAGGGTGGTCACTTTTACTTGCATTTTACACACGAAATAACTCTTGATTTCTAGACAGTGAACAGTTCACATCCAACCATGGTAGAGGTGGAAGCTCAATCCAGGTCTAGATAGGAAGATGCCTGTTTACAGCTCAGATTATTTCTCCATCTTGTCCAATATTGTTTGGTAGTGGTAGTGGCTGGTAGTGACTCATCAGGATCTTGGGGAGAGTGGGGTCTTTCAGTAACTTGTCACATGATCCATTTGCTGCCATGGATTGAACTTGGGACATTCTGCATATCAGACATGTGGTCTACCAACAGAGAGTCCTACCCCAAAGCCTCCTTAGTAAGAAACAATCTAACTCACTTTCTTATGTAGTTATAGTACTTAGTTGTCTGGAAAAGTAACATCTGGGCAAGACTGTAGTTAAAAGTTCTGGATCTCAAGCATTCTTTTAATGTTTTACATGTAACACAGAAAAACGGGGTCTTACTATTGTTGTTTAAGATTCTATTTTACATTGATGAGGAACCTGTGGCCCCTCAGATGTTGTTGGATTCCAACTCCCATCATTTTTGGATATTATCTGTTCTGCCTAGGGTTGGTGGGGGTTGGAGTGCAACAACATCTTACGGAATACAGATTCAGTACCCCATGTGTACTGGATTGAGTATATTAATAATAATAATGCTAATAATTTATTACTTATACCCCGCCCACCTGGCTGGATTTCCCCAGGCCACTCTGGGTGGCTTCCAGCAAGAGATTAAAAATACATTAAAACATCATTCATTAAAAACTTCCCTAAACAGGACTGCCTTCAGATGTCATCTAAATGCCAGATAGTTGCTTATTTATTTGTCAGCTGATGGGAGGGCGTTCCACAGGGTGGGCGTCACTGCCGAGAAGGCCCTCTGCCTGCTTGCCTATAACTTTGCTTCTTGCAGTGAGAGAACCGCCAGAAGGCCCTCGGCGCTGGACCTCAGTGTCTGGGCAGAATGTTGGGGGTGGAGACGCTTCTTCATAAAAGAAGCCATGATTCTACTTTCCCCGCTATTTAGTGTGGTAACCCCAAGAATATGTTGTTGCACATCATAGTGAAGAAATGGAAGCATTATTGTAGGACAGTCCCCCACATTTTAAAGATCAATTTTGTAAACAGCATGTATAGGAAAATGTCTTTCTTTTCAACAAAAAATAAGGAATTTTGAAAATGCATATCAGGTCAATGAAGATTTTTTTCATGTGAAAGGACTATTTTGTGAAATGGAACATTTCTTTAAAAATAAGCTTATTTTCCTCTCCTGTCACCCAAGTTCTTTGTTTATTTGTGGTCTCAGTTCTGCAACGCCTTTGTTCTTTGCCCTGATACTATGACTAACTTTATATCTGCCATTGCTGTAGTAATAGACACTTTAAAAAAACCTTAGTCCTAAAGGCAGGGACCGAACCTACTTTCGTATTGTTAAGCTGTTGTGTATTGGGACCCTTTCTCAGCTGATATGATCGCAGCATACATGTGAAAATTAAAACATACAAATCTATCTCATGCACCTTTTACATCAGCCAAAATAAGAAATTTGCAAATCATAGATCATCATGTTTAATGCTCAGCTCTTACCACATAGGATCTGGTTTCAGTTTCGGCAGCAGTATTGCAGTGCAAATGGCAAAGCTATAGTCTGGCTAAAAGTAAGAGGCCTAAATTCCAATGTCCGAAAGGGTAAACAAAGTGTGACGGTGTGGTAAGAGGTTCATTAGTTAGGAAAGAACTGAACAGGTACTAAAATTACAGGGGAAACAAGGGAATAAATGTTCTACATGTGTGCTTATTTTTCAAAAAATATGAAAACCTAATTTTTATCTTAGTAGACTATGTAGAAGAGCTTCCTGAAACAGATGAGCCTGTCTGGATCTTAGGAAGGCAGCACCATCTTAAAACAGGTAGGAATGGAAGGAAGCTGTGTTTCTAAGGTCCACAAAGCTTTTGTGGATGCTTAGTTTAAGCACCTCATGTTTCTCACTTTGTATTGTGCCCCACTGTATTAATCTGTGTAGAGAGTAGAAATCTTGGAAAATAAATCTGCTGTCTACAATGCCCAGGGTACTAATGCTGTAAACCAAAATGACATTTAGGGGAGGATGCTATCTAGAGAGCATCCTTACACAATATACTTTTTTGTCAGGTTTTTCACATGTGACTTGTGTTATTTCTAGCAATTGGATGATTACAGCCAGACAATCTTTATTTGATAGGGTGGTCTTGACTCTTGAGAAAGGGAATGGTATTGTGACACTTTCTTGGGTGAAAAAACAGCTTGGGGGTGATCATGTGCTGAACAAGGACAGATGGAAAGAGATTTAAAGACCCTCTTATCAGGATTGCTCAAGATTGTGGAATGAGAGAAATAAAGTAGGGGAAAGAATAATGGAACTCTGTTAAACATGGAGTCAAATGACTGATATAACATGGAGTTTGAGAGATCTGCACTTCTGCAGTGAACTGTGGAAGCAACTGCTCCAAATATTGATGTCTTTGGAATACAAAAAGGGAAGTTAAGAAGGAAGTGCAGTCTTTTCTACGAAAGGGGGCTACTTTAATATATATAGATCCTTGATCCTCTCTTAAGTTGTTCGTGTTCAGCAGTGCAGCAGCAATCACAAATACTGAATTTGTGTAAATTTGTAATCTGAACTCCCTATTTGTAATGCTTTTTTAATTCTAGAAAAATCTAAGCTTCTTTTGGATATAAGTGCTCGTCTTTGGTTTACCTACAGAAGAAAATTTTCACCAATTGGTAGGTATGCTTTCTGAGATGTGTGGGTTCTTCCCCTTCCCTTTGTTTTGTTCTTAAAAATATGACCTGTGTAAAGGAATGAACAATTAGTTCAGGATGACAGCATTTGCAGCCTTTGATCATTTAGTGCATGCTTTTTAAAAGTTTGCTGTATCCGCTAGCCCTTGGTGGACAGAATTACTTGGTACAGAACAGATCCTGACACTTTTAGGCTTTTGCCTTGATCCATTGAGGCCTTTGCAGCCTAGCAATTGCTTTGGGTAGCATTGGTGGGACACACTTAGATATTTGTTGTGCTTCCTGATATTGGGTTTGTTCCATCACCTTCCTTTAGGGGGCCATCTGAACTGCCACCAGACTTTCAAAGACCTCTTGATCTTCTACCCTCTCCTTTGTGGCTCTCAGTGATCTTATGCTATGAGTTGGGTGTGGGTCTATACTCTTACATTTTCCAACTCAGCGTTCTCCATATGTTTTGGACTAAGATTCCCATCAGCCCCAGCCATCATGGTCATTATGCAGGCTGGGCTTGATAGGGAGTTTTAATCCAAAGCATATTGAGGTCGCGAGATTGGGTAAGGCCGGATGGCATTAATCAAACTATCACAACATTATTCCAGAATGTTGGATTTATGATCCACAGCTTAGGTTAAAACCTACTTGTTGGTGAATGCACTTCACTCGGTCCTCCACTGCATTTTCATCATGCTAAGAATTATTCCAATAGCAAACTATTGTGGGTACTAAGCATTTTTCTTTTATGTGAAGAGAAAAATCCAAGGAAGGGAAGCATTCTATGTTGTTTCTTTGGGTAAATTCATAAATGTGGTGATTCTTGACCCCAGGTGGCACCGGCCCTTCCTCAGATGCTGGCTGGGGCTGTATGCTGCGATGCGGACAGATGATGTTGGCCCAGGCTCTGATCTGTCGACACTTGGGGAGGGGTGAGTGTGGTCTTTCACCAGTAGATTCCCAGAATGGTCGTGGTTGTAGGAATGAGAAATGAGTGAGGGTGAGGGGTATCTGAATATGTTTTATATTGTTTGGGGTGGGGCTTCAGTGCCTCATCTAGTTGATTCTAGAAAGACTAGAATAAGTTTTGCAAAGAGAAAATATGCTATTATGTATAGCTTTCCTAGTTATATTTTAAAATCAGTTTTTTCTGGTTCAGAAATTATATTACCTGGTTCTGCAATTGTAATTCTTTTTTTAGTAGTAAGTATGGTATTTTAATTTGTCTGAATTAATTTTATGATGTATTTTAATTAATTGATGCCTGTTTTTATGTATACTGTGTTATTTATATGATATTAGCCACTCTGAGCCCAGCACCAGCCAGGGAGGGTGGGGCACAAATAAATTATTATTATTATTATTATTATTATTATTATTATTATTATTATTATTAAGTATGCAACCCTGATTTGTAACCAATAATTTAGAAAATTATAGTAGCTATTATAACCAAAGGTATACATGTATCACCTACTGCCATTGAACACTACTTTTCAAGATCATGATATGATATTTAAAATCTAGAATAATTTTCTCTCTAAGATTGGCATTGGGAGAAACACAAAAGGCAACCTGAAGAATATCACAAAATCTTACGCTGTTTCCTGGACAGAAAAGACTGCTGTTATTCTATCCATCAAATGGGTAAGAGTTGGCTTTGAGAATTATTTCTTCCACCCTTGTTTTTCAAACTTTTAGTGTACTTAAACTTCTGTTAGCATAATTTTAGCGTGAAAAATGCACATATGCCTTCAAATGCTATAAAAGTTGCAAATCTTGGTCAAAAGCATAGCAGTGCAAAAGAGAATAAGTTTTTGTATGTGCACACACAAATATAGAAATAATAATAATAGGGTGATGAGGTTGTAATTTAGAATACAGGTTCCCAAATCATTTGATGTCATGAGAGCTCCCAGGTAAAAGGCATGATTCTGAAATGTGAGATTCATTGAGACATATGGACCAATCCACTAAACCACAATTTGTCTTTATCCATGGTTTAATCAGGAACATGCCTCTCCCTTGCTGTATAGTTCCCTCTCATGTGACTCAAATAAGTCATATTATGGCTTGTCATGTGTTCTGAACTCTGAAGGTTTGTTCTTGGCTTCTTTTTGGCTTACTGCTAGTGGTCTGGGTTCAGACGCTATAGCATTGCTGCTCGGCTTAAATCAAGCTTAAAATATTTAGCTGAGGTTCTTAGTCTTGTGATAACATTCCAGTGTGATCCTTGATACAGAACAAGTTTCCATCTCATTTGTGTGTAGGTAGTCCCAATTTCTAATGGCTTTGGAATGTGTGCAATGCAGCCTAAAAGAATGTACCATTCGACAGACTGATGCTTCTTATTTTTCTGTGTGTCTGTTTCTGTTTCTAATCTACACAGCACAGATGGGTGTTGGTGAAGGGAAGTCTATTGGGGAATGGTTTGGACCAAATACTGTTGCCCAAGTGCTCAAGTAAGCAAGCAAGCATGTATATCTTGTGTGGAATTTAGATGGAATGGAAAGACAGTTTAGTTCCACTCATTTAACATTGAAACTCTGCTGCACTTTCATAACATGAAGGTTCTCCCTGGAGATAATGATGGTGGTGGTGGTGATGATCATTGTGGCATGAACTTTTATGCACAAGCTTCCTGGCTTTGTTACATTAACACCTGCAATCGATCATGATTGAGTCCTGAACCAAATTGCTGTCCAGCTATTTCACACAGCAATCCTACTTTGTATTTTTTTTAAAAAATAATGGTGAATAACAGTCAACAACAGAGTTTCCTACTATTTTCAGTTTTGTGTCCATTTAGTTTTTGCATGGAGACAGACTTGTTGCCCCAGGCAGATGGTAGAAGGTCCTTGTTGGCAGATGATAGCATACATTCACTGTGGGATGAACAAGTGGAGCCTCTGATGCCCTTTTTCCAGCACAGCACATAGTTATCAATTTTATCCAGAATATTTTTCTGAGGCAGGTTAGACTGAGAGATAGTGACTTGCCCAATGGTCACTCCTAGAGCTACATGGCATAGTAATAATAATAATAATAATAATAATAATAATAATAATAATAATTTATTATTTGTACCCCGCCCATCTGGCTGGGTTTCCCCAGCCACTCTGGGCGGCTTCCATAGAAAACCAAAAACACACTAAAATATCACAGATTAAAAACTTCCCTGAACAGGGCTGCCTTAAGATGTCTTCTGAATGTCAGGTAGTTATTTATCGCTTTGACATCCGATGGGAGGGCGTTCCACAGGGCAGGCGCCACTACCGAGAAGGCCCTCTGCCTGGTTCCCTGTAGCTTTGCTTCTCGCAATGAGGGAACCGCCAGAAGGCCCTCGGCGCTGGACCTCAGCATCCGGGCAGAACGATGGGGGTGGAGACGCTCCTTCAGGTATACTGGGCCGAGGCCGTTTAGGGCTTTAAAGGTCAACACCAGCACTTTGAATTGTGCTCGGAAACGTACTGGGAGCCAATGTAGGTCTTTCAAGACTGGTGTTATGTGGTCTCGGCGGCCGCCCCCAGTCACCAGTCTAGCTGCCGCATAGTAGGGATTTAAAGCCAAGTCCCCTGAATCCAGTTCACCAACCATTGCATGACTTCAGCTGTCCTCCATAGGCTATGCACTCCTAATCACCAGACTGTCTCTTGCATGAATCAAGCAACAACTTGCAGAATTGATCCATATGATAGAACAGGGAAGGCAAAACCCCTCTAGGACAAAGTTTCTAGTTAGCATCACAACTTACTGTTGTGATCTCTGGTTAGATTTTGAAGCAGCTCAGTATTCTGAGATACGTATTGTTCCCATGTTATAGAATTTATCTGTCATTACTCGAAGCACTAAAATTTAAATTGCAGCTTTAAAAGCATGGGGACCTGTTGATTAAGAACAACCTGAAATTCCAAACCTGATGTAAAAATCCTATTTTTAAGTAACATTAAGCTGGAAAGGCAATGTATCTCTTCTGCATAAGCAGTTAACAGAAGATTGAACTATGACCATGCTTGGGAAAGGTTAGTAGTGGCAACTGAATATTGGCAGATAGAGAGATAAAAATTATGTTAAACTGCCAGTCTCTTGTATTAATTTAGCATAGCAATCTGCATCTTCAGAACATTTTCAGTAAAAACAAGCAGAACCTTAATAATTTGAATCTCAGAAATCAGGGATCCAGATTAGCACCTGCAACAATAAAAAATTATCTCCTGTTTTTCTTTTCCTCCTTTAAAGCAGGTGTGGTCCTCCAGATGCTGCTGAACCACAACTTTTGTCATCCGTGGCCATTGAGCATGCTTGATGGGAATTGTGGTTCAGCAACTTCTGGGGGATCAAATGTTCTCCATAACTTTCTTAATGGTTTTGTGCAGACCTTTTCCTAACAACATTTATTTATTATATTTGTAATCCTTGCATCCCTGAGAGGCTCTTGAAAGTAGCTTACAACAGATATTTATAATGAAAATCACATTCAAGTCTTGTGTCAATCATTGTGCCCCTATGGTACCTGAATTATTTAGGTGGCATTTCCTGCCCTAATCCTAATCCTGCCATAATCTTCCCTGTTGTTGACCTTTGGTATCAGCCTACTAAGTGCTAGAGCCCAGTGATGTATTCTGTGGCAAGGGAGTGTGGCTAAGCAACGGGAACTCACTCAGCCCCTGATGGAGGCAAATCTTCCCTTGCTGGCTGTTGCCAGTTCCCACTAAAGCCTGGGATTGAACACTCACAGACAATCCCACTACACTGGTGTGCAACTTTATCCATATATTTGTAGAATGACCTCTCCTAGAAGTATCAGTAAGCATAATATCATAAAAATTGGTCAGACAAGTGGCAAGATGTACAAAAGGGAATAACTAGAACCTCTTCCTCAAAAGATAGAACATCTTATTTATTTAAGAGTCTTCCAGTCATATTGAAGGCAGAGTGTTGGCCTCTGAGTGGCATGGAATTTGGACTTACTACTGTCTGTTTCCCCACTCCAGGAAACTTGCACTATTTGATGAATGGAATTCCTTAGCCGTTTATGTGTCTATGGACAACACAGTTGTGATTGAAGATATCAGTAAGTTATAAGCACCAGCTGTTTAACAGAATTTCTGATTCACCCAGGCCTTAAACTGAATTGGGATTTAGCTCCAGTATGATTTTTATTCCTTGGAAAATAGGAAGATCAGTACAAGCATGCTTGGACACAGATTGTCAGCTAAAAGAGGACTAGTTTCAGTCTCAGCCATACCACATGAGAATCACCATGCTACGTGTCACAATGCATCCGCTGAACGGTTTGATTGCTATTTTGTAATCAGTTTCTTTAGAAAACTCAGGGTTTGCTTCTTTACCTGAGCTCTAAAACTTACAGCTAGCTTTTCCCTGCTTATTCTAGTTGGGCAGACAGAATCACCACAAATTTCTTCTTAACTACTGGTTCCTTCTTTGCTGTAACCCACAAGTATTTGGGGACACTGAACTGAGTATTCACTTCATAGATAAGTATAAGATGTGTGCACACAGGAATGGCTCCCTCCATTAAAGTGAACAGTTAAACTCAAGTGAATGGACAATTAGGTTTTATTGTCTCTTATTTCCCAGAGAAGATGTGCCGGTTTCCATCCCAGAACTGTTCCAGTACCCACTGCAGCTCCCTGTCACACAGGAGTGTGCTCAGCCGAAACAAGAGCCCTATGGGGATCTGCTGTGGTTGGAAGCCTCTGCTGCTGATTGTACCTCTTCGCTTGGGGATAAACCACATCAATCCGGTTTATGTTGATGCTTTTAAGGTACGGCTGTCTTATAGTGATTGATTTGGTCAGCTTAACAGGAGTGTTTGGAAATGTTTTGAGCAGTTGCAGGTACTTTAATAACTAGTGCGCAAACATATGCATGGTCTGAAGCAGCACGATGAAACAGCTTTGCTCAAGCTAAAGAAGTCTGGGTCTGTTTAGGCCTGGGGACTCTGTATATGCTGCCTTCAGTTCCATCATGGAAGAAAGGTGGCATATAAATGTAATAAATCTCTTCTTCTTCTTTCAATCTGTAGGAGTGTTTTAAGATGCCACAATCTTTGGGAGCTTTAGGAGGAAAACCAAACAATGCCTACTACTTTATAGGATTCTTAGGTAAGGAAAAATAAGCGGAGTGCCAAATAAATATCTTTGCTTCTGAAGGATTATTTTAAAGCTGAATTTGCTAAGTAATGCAGGTGGGCCTAACAGCCAGCTGCAATAAGAGAGCATATAAAAGATACTCCGTACTGCTTTATAATGCATCGTATACTCAGTACTTTGCTTTGAGGCTGAAGAGCCAAAGAAGTTGTGTGATCAGGCTTCTGTCACTAGCTAGGAGACTGGGGCCACAGGGAGGTTTCACCCTTTGTCTCTCTGGATGAGGAAAAGAACCACCAACCGCTATTCAGGAAAAATACCAACAATCAATGATCAGCCTGACTCAAAACCTTTAATTACTTTTATCAAATTTTCACAAACAGTACAAAAAAACTGGCCCTTTCTCCATCCTCTACCTCTTCCCTCCACTGCCCTTTCCTTGTGTGTTCTCCTATTTAATTTGTAAATACATTAGAATATATAATATGAAACGATACATGAAATCTTCCCTCTGCATGCATGTATATTTGCACGTGCGCGTGCGCACATACACACACACACACAGTCCTTTCGTAGGAAAAGTTCAAGATAATGGTGTCCCATATCTGTTAGTAGTTATGGCTAATGGCATGGATAGTTTAGTTCTTGATAGATAAATGCATCCATTGATCAGTAGGACTTTTAAATAGAGTTACGCTATGAAAAGGTGGTTAGCAGGCCTTTTTGAATGCTAACTCCTCCCATGTCCCCAGGAGGAATATTAGATTGGGCCTCTAGTATACTCCCTACCTCACTTCTTTGTTCTCTTACTCCTTTCTCTTTGGGGAGAAGTGAATGACCAAAACATCACTATTTGTATGTGGATTTCCCCCTTATTCTGGAAAGTTAATTTCTCTTTAAAGAAGGGTTAAAAACCACACATTTGTGTGTTCAGTTGTTCACTTTTCTCCACAATGAAAACTTGGTGGGGAGGAGCTCATTCCCAGTCTGTCCCCAGGGGATGTGGAAATGGTTAAAGACAAAATTATCAAAACTAAGGGTTTTCCAGTTTGTTGCTGTTATTCTCCTAGAGTCAAGATGACAAAAAACTGATCAAGCATCTCTACAAGACCGTGCTTTTGAGTGCACTCAGTAGTATTGTGCTGTAAGTGTACATAAGGACACTCCAGGCTCAGCCTGGAGGCAAAGGCAAGCAGATCAGGCAAAAAGGCCCACAACATTCTTTAATATACCAGAGAAAGATTCAGGTGGATAGCCGTGTTGATCTGTCATAGTTATAATAAATAATAAGATGAAAGATGAAAAAATCTTTTTAAACAATTCCAGTGGCACCTTTAAGATCAACTAAATATAAGCTTTCATGGTATGAGCTTTCGTGTGTAATACACACTTCGTCAGAGAAAGGTTAGGGAAAGCATTTCCTCTATTCACAAAGCTTGCCACAAGACATGCCCTCTCACAGCATGGGACATCAAAACATGGGTAGGATTGGGTGGTGATCACAGTGGACATGTTGCTAATTCCCAGTTTGGAGAGTGAAGTTGAAAATACAGATTGCTCTCCTCTAGTCTACGTGAGAGCCTTTTGAGTTTGTGCTTAATGAACAGCAGGTGCCTATCTTAATGGGGATAAACTATTAAGGTTATTAAGTTTTATCCAGATATCATTGTGCTGACAAGTTGCAGTGTTGGGAGTATGAGAGCAGATGGTTTGATCAGTTCAAATCACTGTATGAAATCTAGTCCTTCCCCAAAGCATTGCTTTGGCTTCTCCAGCCCACCTACTCTTTTAAGACCCTTCCTCCAAGCAGTTTGCAACCTTTCCTGTCCTATGCAAGTCTTCCCCCAGCTCATCTTTGGCTACTTATTTTCTCTGCTCCACCTCTTCTCTGCCCTCATTCCTTTAGGTTCCTTCACCTCTCCTTCCTTCAGTTTCTTTTGTTTGAGCTTAGTTCCATTTCCTTCAGTCGCCCTGACTCATCCCATCTCCCCTTCTGGTCCTTGGTCTCCCTGCCTCCCCAGCACTACTACCTCTTTGCCTTTCTACTGATGTTAACATCAGCACCCCTTGTGTTCATAGACACCAAAGGTCTCTTGCTGTCCCCTGCACTGCATTGTTCCCTCCTTTTCATTATTGTGTATCTCTTCTGCGGCCTAATGGTAGAGCACAAATTTGTGTGCAAAAAGGTCCCAGATTCAATATCTGGCCTCTACAGTTAGGGCTTGAATAGACTCTCGTTTGGGGATCCTGGAGAGCCACTGCCCATCACTGACAGCAATACTGGCAGAGCTGGATCAATGGGGAAGCTTCCTATATTTCTAAGCCTCTGCTTCCTACATTTGGCAGCTTCTTTTTATTTTTCTTCTCAGTCCACTGTCTCGTCTGCCCTACCTCACCTACTGTTAATGTCCATACAGAGTGCAAGACTGAATGGCTTTCAGTTCTACCCATTTCTGACAAACTGCTCTTGTTTTACCCGCACAGGAAATGAGTTGATCTACTTGGACCCTCACACCACACAGATTTTTGTAGATTCTGAAGAAAATGGTGCTGTAGATGACCATAGCTTCCATTGCCAGCAAGCACCACATCGGATGAAGATAATGAATCTCGATCCCTCTGTAGCTTTAGTAGGTGTTGGCAGGAGTGGATGTCTGTCACCCTGACCTGCAGCCTTGCACCCCTCTGGTCCATACCCCACACTTTTGTCTCTTGTCTTCACAATTGGAACACGAATGCTGTCCCACCCTATCATGCACAGGCAGCTAACTTTACCTTATGTCAAGGCCCCCTGGTTTGGTTACATATCTAAACTGCCCAATATTTTGTATACTGGTTAATTTAGCCTTACGTGTTAATGCCATTTGTGGCCTTGTTCTCTGTGTTTGTTTTGTACCACTTCTGACTATTGACGAGGGACTTGCATGACCAATCATGGGGGAATTATTATAACGTTCATTCAAGATGCGCTGAAAAGTAATATTTGGACAGCTGGATCTTGCTCTTCCCCACACCAGACTTCTGACTGGGTACTTTTTGCCCCCAAATTGTATCTCACTTAAAATATTCCTGTACCTTCACAGGGATTCTTTTGTAGAGAAGAAAAGGACTTTGATAACTGGTGTAGCCTTGTGCAAAAGGTAAGCATTAGGAAGCTTTTTAACTGGCATAAGTTCCCCTTTAAAATGAACCTCTAGGTACATTAGGTGGGGTGAGATGCATGGAATAATATAACCAAGGAGAGGCTGTTTTAAATTACTCCCCATTGTGGCCCTCTCTGCTCCGCAACACATTTCTTTGTACTGATTTGCTAATTGGCTGCAGTGGTGGCATAGGGAAAATGGATGGTGTGAGCCAGCATGTGCCCCTTCAGCTTGCGTAGAGAGGTCAGCCAGGGCCCAAAGTATATTTGGATCTATTGCCCAGGTTACATTCTGATCTGATACCTAAAGTGTGTGTGCTCCTGTGTCATGTCTTCATCTGCCAGCCCTGGTTTGTGAATGAGACACGTTATTGGTGTACAGGTGCCTGTTACTTATGGGATCTTCTCACTGCCCTGGTACTTGTTGAAAAGCAACCCAATGGTATTTGAGTGTGAGACTGTGGCAGACCACACTGCTTGGCTTTGGAAGTAAAAAAATAAAGAGTTCAAGATACAATGTAAGCACCTTGTTGGATCAGACAAAGGTCCAATAATTTAGGAATATTAAGTGTGATCTGTATGGAAGAGAACCCTGAAATCCTGGATAGCTTCTGCTAGTCAGCGTAGACGTTACTGAGCTGGATGGACCAACAGTCTGATGCCGTATAGGGCAGATTCCTATGTTCCTTACTAAGCCTTTCCTTGAATAAGTTCTCCTTGCAGTCATAGGACTTAATGTGTGGCTTTGCAGAAAAATAAAACCGAGGTGAACATGATCTGCTGCCTGAGTTTTGCTCAGCTATAAAAGCTCCAGCTGTGCTTTTGTGATGTTGCAAGAATGCTCACAGATATTTCAGTCATGAAAGCATTTAAAGTGTGAGCATTGATCATTAGACTAAGAAGTGACTACCTAAAGGACTGCACAAATGATGGTGATGATTCTGTAGCACAAGAGCACAAACTGTCTGCTACTTCCCGTATAATTCAGCTATGTTTTCTGGTTTTGTTATTGCAGCACACATTTAAAAATGAAATATTGTTCTCCCCAGGAAATACTTAAGCAACAGAGTCTGCGAATGTTTGAGTTGGTTCAAAAGCATCCACCGCACTGGCCCCCTTTCATACCTCCTACAAAGCCAGAAGTAACCACAACTGGAGCAGGTACAGAATTGTGTTTAACTTCTCCCCCCACCCCACCCCAGCAACTCTTTCTCTCTCTCTCTCTCTCTCTCTCTCTCTCTATATATATATATATAGGGATACAGAGAGTGAGATAGAATCTTGGTTTGTGAAGTAACAAATGTTCCTATCTAACCCTTCCCCACTTTTCCTCCCGGAGGCTGTAGCCATTTCCATATGTTGCAACACAGCAGTGGCATCTTAAAGACTTAGCAGTTTTGTTGTGACATAAAGTTTTGTGGACTAGAGTGGGATTTGTAGCCTAAAGAAGCTTATGGCACTGTTAGACTTTGAAGGTACTGCAGACTTTTGTTGTCGTCCCTTCCTCCCACTGCTGTTCTCTTTCTGAGGTCAATTTCATGATGTATGAAGCTGTGTGCTCAGCCAAGGTTTTCACTAGATTAACACACACTAATTTGTCATCCCTGGGAATGGAATCTTTTTTCCTTTTGTTATGCTGTGACTTTTCTGGTTATCTTGTAGTGAGAGCCACATAGAAATTGGTCCTATGGATTGGTGGTTATGTGATGGATCCCAGTAATGTCAGCAAGACATTTTGTTTGTTTGTTTAAATCACAATGGCAATGGAATCTTTTCCAAAGTACTCTGAAGATTCAGCCCATCCTAGGAAATTGGTGCACCCAGTTCTAGCTGTGGTAGAAGCACTCAAAATCTTAAGTAAATACATATAAAGCACAGTGCTGCTTGAGAGGAGTTATCTCTGTCTCCCAACAGATGGGATCCATTTGGAACTGGAATTCCCTGTGAAACAGTAGCAGCAAATGAGACTGATGCAGACCTTGCAGATTGAAGGCAGGATTGTGGAGTGGGGTGGGGTGGGGTGCAACTGGTCTTCATGTCAAATGGAGTCCATAAGCTCTGGAACAGGGGATTTAAAAGGGAGATGTGGTAAATCAAGTGTCTTGCATCAGTGTGGAAAAGCAGAAAAAAGGATTGCACTAATGCTGATTTGGATGTAAGTAGAAGGTCATAAAAGTCTCTAAATGTGGTGAAAGGCACAGCAACAAGAACAAAACTTGCTCTTTAAGGAACAGCAGGTTGCACTTTGCAGGTTGTAGACTGCAGGAAAGAGACCCACAGAAATTTATGTGACACAAAGGCAGTTTTTTAAAATGAATCCTTGCTGAAGGTACAGAAAAGTTTGCTTTAAAACTGAGCCTTAAGCTTACATGCTAAGAACTTTGAATTGTGCCCAACATATCTCTGAAGAAGAAGGGAAGACTGTCATTCCCACATATTCCATGGGGCAAAAGTTAAAGGAGAACAGTTTTAAAAACAAATCTTAATCTATCATCTCCTTTCTTGAAACTTAGACAATTGCAATAAATAGCTAAGCTTCCTTATCTTTGTTACATTTGGAAAAGTTTGACATTTCAGTGTTTGTTTGTTTTTTAATTAGGGAGGCTTGCCATGGTAAAGTTTGTAAATTTCTGCACAAAAGCCAGAGGTGCATGCTCTTGATAATAAGTTGTTTTTTCCATTTCCCACAGAGCTCATTGAGTCCACTGACAAACTATTTGAATCGGAAGAAGAGTTTGAGATCCTGAGCGTCTGAAGGAAGCTTCAGTTGACCTTATGTGTGCCCATGTGTAGCATATGAATTGACTAAGACCACGGCAGCCTTTTCTCGCCCCAAAGTGCCTGCATATAAACAGTGAACAGAGCACAAGAAATGACCAGTAACTGGAACTGAGGACAACAGTTTTGAAAAGAACTTCCCAGAAGTGCAAGTGGACATACCCCTTGCCCCAACCCCCCAACCCCCCAGTTTTTTAAGAATGTATCTTGCCTGAGGAAAATGAACTTTTGGGGGATGAAGGCAATGATGATATTGAAGTAAAGACTTCTATATTGCTGGGAACTGCCTTGAAGGCATTGATATCTGGATGGCTATTATTACTCAGTGTAGTATAATGCAAGAGTTCTGTTCACACTGAAAGCATGATGTAGAGGTAAAGGTGTGTGTTTACCTCTTGTTTCTTCACCTGGACTGTTTCATAGGAATAAATGTTTTTATAAGATCAACCGCATCAGGGAAAAAAGACCCAATGGTTTTGTTTAAATACATTTCTGCAACCACACTTCAAAAATAAACAGACCTAAATGTTTCTATGAAAGGAACTGTCTAATAGATACAAATTTTGCAATTGTCCTCCTGTTTCTAGGAGTTAAATAAATGAATGGGGGACCTGGAGGGCAACCCTCCAGCCTCCTAGCCTCTCCCCACTTGCACTCCTGGAAAGGAAGTGAAGGTTGGAGAGTGCCAGGAGCCGCCTGCTCCCTTGGTATGTTCCTCCTCCTCTATAATTTTCATGACATATTTCACCTTGACCTTAGGTTTAAATCATTATGGAAACTTTCTACTTTGGTTTTTGAGTAAAAAAAAAGTAATTTGTTTCAAACTGTAATTGTATTTATTTTATAATATTTACAGTTTTCTCTCCTCTGTAAGAGCACTTTACATGTGCATCTAATAAATTTCTTAAACATTTAATAAATTAAATGCTAGATTTTGTGAGTTGTTTGGGACCTTTCTAACCACCCAAGGAAGTTCTCTGGCAAAATGAAAACTATTGTCTCTTCCCCTTTGTTACTACTTTGACTTGGTCAGGCATGGATGGTGTAACTTTTATAGTCCTGCGATCCTAGCAATGCAGTTTTATTTGCAACTTGAGGTTTCCCCCCTAAAGGTTACTTTTGCTGCACGTAGCACATTTATTTCTCCTTGGTGCCATAATCATTAGCACTTTGCTTGTTAGGTTAGCTGCTTGTGTAAAAACAATGCTTTGGGCAACCATTATGAGCATCTTATTATTCCATATGGGTCTAAGCATCTACTTTGCCTTTACAAATGAAATCTGATGAGAACTACACATTTGTGCATTGAGAAGCAAGTATTCTGTTTCTTCACATATGTTTGGCCTCTTGTTATGCAACAAGACCTAATGAATTGGTGCTGAGTTACAATTGTAAATATTTACCTCCTGAAACCATCACCTGTGCAATCAGGGAGTGTGAATCTGCTAGAGGGTGGTGTGTCCCATATAAAAAAGTCATTGTGTGGTTCCATGTGAGAGAAAGCTGCCCTTTGGTACTTTTGTAAGGAAACAGCACCTGCTGCTAATCTGGAGGGTAGGTAGCAAAAGTCCCCTAGTGATCTCTCTGGTGATACAACTGCAAACTGATTGATTTGAACACTCAGCTGTTGAATAAAGCTCCTTTAGATTTATGTCTTGCACCAAAACTGGCATCCTGTTCAGAAAAACTCTGAAATTTACTGAGAAGTTGGGGAGTGGTGAAGAGAAAGGGACAGTGTTCATTCAACTGCATAAGGAAAAACAGCATAACTCACAAAATTGGCATATTTGTGTTTTATGGCTTTTTCGATAAAATTAACAATGGAAAATATAGTCTGTGCCCTAAAGATGCTTTTGACAGTGTATTACAAAAATAATCACACTTCTCCCCCAGTTGAAACAAAAGAGAACCCGCCATGGCTTAAGCAGTAGAAAAGGTTAATCTAACATCTATTCAAAGTTAAGTGTAAAACTAAATTGTTTTATAGTGTATATCACTTTGGCACCAGCAGTTTCAAGGCTACCTCTGAAAGGCAAAAATCTGTAAATGTGCTCTAACAGTTGCAAACCTGTTGAGTAACCAGTATATAAATTTTCTCATTTTATGTACAGTACAGCACAAGAATTGGAGAAAACCATGAAATTTCACACATATGTCTTTAGATTCCACAAAGAAAAATGGACGTTTTCACTCAAGACCCATAAAGCACCAGTGAATACAGAAGTCATTAACCCCCAGTGACCTGCTCAAGCATGCATTCCTATTGCAAATGGTACAGAATCATGATTGATTTTGAGCGCTGTCAAGTGTAAGGGAGGTTGAGCTTTTAGACAAAGTGAATCTTTATATGCACCACCAGCAACCTGCCTGGTATGATCAGGGGTTCATAGAGACCCAGGATATAGTGTGATGTCATCCCATAAAGATTGGTACATGGGTTTTAAAACATCTGAAAATGGTCTTCAAGATAACCGGCTATTCTGTTTATAGTGTAAAACTCAGTAAAAATAGAGCACCCTAAAAAATAAATGAAAAACAAACGGTTTGTTCATCTTAGAGGCATAACTATTGCACATGTTTTTAAGTCCCCTATGACCACGAAATACCATCCACATATAGTAGACTATCACAGATTAATCCAACACAGCCTAGGCTATTCCTGTGTCACAAGCAGAAAGCAAGGAACTTTGCATAAACATCTACAGGAAAATATTAAGACATTATGCAATGAGAAGACATATTTTACAAAATGCCCAGAGGCTTCCTATAACTGCTGCAAATGCATGGCAGAGACCATTAAAGCAGATTAGGAAGTGAGTCAACCTGGATCCAGTGAATCCATGGCAGAGCTCAAAGCACATGCAGAGCAGATAGCTGAAGAATGTGACCTTAAGTGCAGGCTATACTATATTAAATGCTTAATTAAACCAGCAGAAAACATTTTAAAAGGTCCTCATTTTGCAGAAACTTGCTCCACACATGCACACAATTCTGCACGATTGTTCCCATGCAAAGGTGATTCTTGGAGCCATGCTGGAAGTTGCTTCTCTGCTCCTACAGGCACCTGCAGTCTGTTTCTGCTACAACAACCTGTCCCATACTCTGACCTCCACAACCTAGGACTGAGAGGGAGAGGCTGCTGGTTGTGGGGGGGATGGTAAGTGGTGCCAAGCCTGAGACTGCAAGTGTATTATCACCTGCCACTGCCCTGTCTCGCTACTGATGGGGAGGCAAGCCAGGTGGGAAACAGGAAACGTTTTTGGCTCAATGAAGCCAAGCTCAGAACTCCCAGCATAGCTGCCACCCCAACAGGCAACAGAGGCAGGCCAGCAATGAGCAGGTAGGTCAGCAACACTGGAAATTGCATGGCAGCCCAACATTGTTGCTGGCTTTCCCCCCTCTCTACTGGGCTTTCCAGTGCATTCGGAGGCAGCCTGGAAAGGATCAGAAGGAGTCTCTCAGTAACAGTACAATGCAGTCTCAGGCTGTTTTAACTTTGCAGATATCACCATGCACTGTACCTCCTGCACTGGAACAGCCTCCTGCAGTTGTTTCAGTGCATGTGCCTGCCTGCATGTGCCAACTAAAAAATCTGTACAATGTAGTACCACTAGAGTGCTTTGATTTTGCAAAGGCTTTTTACAGTTCTAAGTAATACAGCACAGGAAACTACTCAATACACCTGCCTCTTTGGTATATTCATCCAGAATCCATTATTGCCCAGTTTGGATATAATATTCTCTGCTTACTAAACTGAGTTATGAATGCAATTTCTGCCTACGTGGTATGTCTTTGCACTGCCCTCCCCTTCCTAGATCACCACATTTGAAGGTTTCCTTTGATAATTAACTACAGTTTCTTGCTATGTTTACAAAAGCTGGAAAAGAGAGTCTGAAACCATGGTGTGAAGTTGGGTTCAGATCCAGGTTTGTAAAAATAGTGGTCCTGCTTTGGATGCAACAGAAAACTATGGTTAATTGATACAGGAAGTATTCAACTGCAGCACACTGAGAAGGAAGGAAGGAGGGAGTGGGGAGGGAGGGAGGTACATGCATGAGCAAACAGTGTGCATGTCTCAGCTTAAGAAGCAGATATGAGTAATGTCTGAACAGGGCCTGTAAATTTCGTTATTCTGATTTGCAAAAGATGATGCTCTAAATGAGATGTAGGTGTGAAAACACTTATTTTTGCTTCAGCTGCCTCATCTCTTTGTAGCACATTAAATAGCAGGGGAATGCTGAGAAATATTTCCTAAACTTTTATATGTAAACATTACACAGGGAAGGATAGTGTGTCAAAAGTGTACCCATCACAAATTTCTCCACCAAATGCATATTTAAAAAATGCTGGGTAATTGCTAAAGCACCTGAATGTATAGCTGCAACATAATGATAAATCCTTCCATTTTTTAACTGATTTAGTGGTTTCAACGACTAGTTTAAATTTATCATTTCAGATACAATAATTGATTTGTAAGACGTTTGGAGCTTGTCTTTTATAAACTTGATTCTGCCTATGTCACAGGTACCTTTTCATTGTTGCATAAGCCTCAGACCCGATCCTCATGTTACAGTAAGAGCACACTTGTGCTTTCCCTATCATGTTTGAAGCAGGCACTCATTTTACAAGTTCATTTGTTGAATAACGTGCCAGGCAGCACTTATGACCCTCTGCTCCAGGGACCTGGACAGAACAATTATTTATAGTTGCTTCAAATATGATATTGTGTGTTTATGTAGTCATGTGCCTGCTCACCTGTGGTGAGCAAAATCACATTGACGGGACCAAGCTCTGACAAGCTGGGGTGGGGGTTTGCTTCTAAAATAAACCACTAAGAGGCCTGACTATGGCTGTTACAGTCAACATCTATGGCATTTGTTGAACCTCTTTTAATCCATAACAGCATGAGAAGCTGCCTGGAATGGCCAAAGCTCTGAAGAGGAGAACGTTCTCCAAAATTCAACAGGTCCTATTAAAATCTGTTTAGTATGTCAAAGAGAGGGCAGGAAGTGGCACCTGGAAAACCAGAGAAAGGCCTCCTGAGGTAGCCTTGAACAGAAGAACAAAGAGAGAAATATAGCACCATGTTCTGTAATATAGACAAGGGGGCCCCGAGGTTTTCGAAGTGATTTCAATGCCATTACTGCAGCCGGGGAAGATTGCACATCCCACAGTCTCCAGCACTGCAAGACCTCAAGTCCCTTATGTTGGCTCTGACCAGTTCTGGCCTTTGCTACAAGTTCTTCATGCAGACTTGGCATCGACCAACTCGTGTCCGGAGCTGGCCTGCCTTCAGAGTCTCGGAGATGGTAAAGTCGGCAAACTGCTGGGTCTGCTCAACCGTTGTCAGCCAAAAGCTGTACTTGTTTGAGAAGTAGTGGCAGGTCCCTCGGGCACCATTACATTCGATGAAAGGGGTGGCACGGAAGTCTTCCAAGCAAGAGCCCGGGGAGACGAGGGACTGGCCGCCACCTTCAGCTCCAGCTGCAGTGTGCTAAAAGAAAACAGTTTCGTTAAAGAAACTCCCACAGCAGGGATTGGTAGAGATGAACAAAACGCTCACAGTTCTGGTTGCTGCAGAAAAGAAAATCACACCACGAGGGAGGACCACAGATCAGTGGCAAAGCATTTCCTTTGCATGCAGAAGGTCTCAGGTTCAATCCCTGACATCTCCAGTTAGGGTTGGGAAGAGACTCCCTGGCTGAAATCCCAGAGAGCCAATGCCAGTCAGTGTCGACAATACTGAACTAGATGGGCAAATGGTCTGACTCAGGGTAAGTCCCCCTCTTATGTATTTATGGTATCTTGCAGCAGACGGAGAAGGCCGAGAAGAGAAAGAGACGTTCAGTTCTTCCTTTTGCACTCAGCTTCCACCCAACCTGTAGGTCTCATGTCCATGGAACCAGGAGCAGGGACTTGCAGGGCGGGTGGTAGCTACAATTTGCAGGGAAGAAAAGGGGAAAACAAAGGGATGGAGGGTCTTTACTCATCCTCTACCCTGCCTCCCTGGGCCAACACAAGCACCAGCTGAATCCCTTATATACGCTCTTGCGTACATACACTCAGGCACACATATACACAAACTTATATGAATGCAGGCACTCACATATTTAGGTCACATCCGCACTAACCATTTAAAGCACTATTATGCCACTTTTACAACCCTGGGGAATCCTGGGAACTGTGCTGAGCATTGCAGCTTTGTGAGGTCAGTTTTAATAGTGCTTTAAGTGGTTGGTGCGGACGTGACCTTACTCTCCAGTTTCATAATTTGTTCATCTGTTGTTGCTGGGTTTTTTTTATTTCCTGAGATTCATATGGCACCTGGTTGCAATTAAACATCAAAGCACTTTGCCGAAAGAATGAAACAATAAAACCATCAGTTAAAAACAACTCTTTGAAACATTAAACAAATTAATTAATTAAAATCAGCGATGAGCTAAAAATCAGATTTAAAAACACATGCCAACATTCTAAATGTCTGAATAGGTTTATCTAAACAAATGTGCTATAAACTGGCCTGAAAAGAGTACAGTGGTACCTCGGGTTAAGACGCTTCAGGTTACAGACTCTGCTAACCCCGAAATAGTACCTCGGGTTAAGAACTTTGCTTCAGGATGAGAACAGAAATTGCGCAGCAGCAGTGGGAGGCCCCATTAGCTAAAGTGGTACCTCAGGTTAAGAACAGTTTCAGGTTAAGAACGGACCTCCAGAACGAATTAAGTACTTAACCCAAGGTACCACTGTACAGTGAAGGTGCCTGCCTGGTGTCCATAGGCAAGAAGTTCCCAAGTGGGTGGGGTGTTTCTACTGCCACAGTGAAAGATCAATTTCTTGCCAATCGATCTAGCCTACCCTTGTCTACACTGCCTGGCAGCAGCCTTCCATGGCCCCAGGCAGAGAGAGACTACTTTTTAAGTGGAGATTCTGCCAGGGACTCAACTGAGTGCCTTCTGCATACAAAGCAAGGGACTCTTACCATGAGGAAGGAATATCCAATCCAGAGGCTACGCCAGCCTTCTGGGCACTGAGGGATGGTGATGTCCTGACTGTGAACAGCCACGGCCTGGGAAGGAGCTTCGCATACTGAGCAGCGGCTGATGTACTGAGAGATCTGGAAGCTGCTGACGGGCATCATGGGGATGGGAGCTGTGGTGGAGAGCCAGTAGGATTTGTCATTGCGGCTGGCATAGTAGCAGACCTCATTAATGTTGCAGTAAATGAAAGGCATCGTGCTGAAGCGAGGCAGGCAGGAGCCAGCAAAACCTACAGGGGAGAGGCAAGAGAAAAAGCATGGCAGTCAACTCAGAGCGTCAGGCTCATTCAGATGGCCTGTTTATTGAATTCAAACCAAGCACACACACACTGCTGAAGGGCACATGACTGTAAACGAATCAGCATACTGATTATATTAAGCTTGCAATAAGATAGACAAAATATTTGTTGCAAAGTAATGCAATGAAATGCTCTAAGCAGTGGACAAGTATCATTACACTTGCAAAGTATAACATGTTTCAGGGATATGAATATGCCAATGTTTATTCATTGTTTTCATCTGAGGAAGATTTTCGAAATAGGACCTTATCTGGAAACTTGTCATCAGCTGTTCAGCGCATTTTTCGAAACAATAACAACTTTTGTGCCAAATGCTTCTTTGTAAGCCTTGCCGAGGTTCACACTTTGCAATAGTAACACTATTTTGTCTATCTTAGTAGGTTGAGCTACTTCTTATAATCAATATATTGTTTTGTTTACAGTCATGTACCCTTTTATGCATGTGATTCTGTTTGTTGATGACTAGCGGAAGGAAAATCTGAACATATAACATCAGTTATGGAACTTAACCAATTAATGACTTCCGCTTTGCTTTCACCCTCTGACGGGGCGGTGCGCTTCTCCCACATTCCTCTTTCTCCGCCAGTGGCCTTACCACCAGTGGGAAAGATGGGAAGCAGGGCCCATTCCATCATTTTTGCCAAAAGCCCAGCTCCATCAAGCAGCTCCTTTGCTCATTACAAAAACAACTATTTTAGGAATTGGTGGCTGAGTTTGATTTTCCCCTCTTCCCTCCCTCTCCCTGTCCCTTTCCCCTTGTGTGTCATGGTTTTTCTAGATTGTAAGCCTGCAGGCAGTGACTGCTTTGTTTTAGTGGACTGCATGTAAGACATTCGGGGAGCCTTTTGGCTTCTGAATAAACAAACGATAAATATTTGCCTGCTTACCAAGGTCCTGGTTGTGAGCCTTCTCCTGGCCCTCCACATACAGCAAACTGTACCCTTCCCAGAGCTTGTTCATCCCTACAGGGCACGGCGGGATCTGCTCCGACTGGCTGTGCTTCACCAAAGTGTAGCCGACCCCAACGCTGCGGCCTGGCATGCCAGGTAAACCGGCAGGACCAGGCTTCCCAGACATTCCTGGGGAGAAAAAGAGAGAGGTTAGATCCTGGCCATGAGTGACATAGTGCCAGCAAGATTGAGGCTGTCATGGATGAGGAACTCGTCTTCCTTCTCACCTACTCAACTAGTGCCAAGCTAATAATTTGGGCCAAACTACATCAGAGATGCTCTGAAGGGCACTACTAGTGGTTCCCAATGCCCCTGAGTTTCAGCCAGCCTTTACAAGGGACCAAAGTTTCAGTTTGGCAGACCTTGCCCTGTGGAACTCCCTGCTGCTACAAGTTCAGCAGGAACAATTCTTGCCCTTTTTTGCGGGGGGGGGGGTCCTCCTAAAAACAGAGTTATTCACACCGGGCTTCTGCAGTGTGAATCCCCCCCACCACGCCTAGAATTTACAGATGTTTTTATTGTAAGATTGTATGGTGTACACCACCTTTTATTTTTATGAAACTGTGGTTTACAAATAAACAAATACACGCTACACCTAATGCTTATGTGCAGCATTGTCTTTTCTTCTTCTTTGGTTAATTATACATACACGACCCCACCGATGGTGGAGGAAGGGGTGTGGCCCGCCCCGGGTGTCATCCCTGGGGGTGGTGACATCACCACCCCGCCACCCTGGGACGCTTGCCCTGCCCCTGCGGGCGGCTAGCCCTGCCCTGGGTGCACAATATGTGTGCTGCTCCAGGTGCCAGAGCATTTAGCTCTGCCTCTGGCCCCCACAGCTGTTTTCAGAACTGCAGCATGAATGCACTGGAATCCTCCTTTCCCCAGACTACCCCACCCCAACAAGTTCTCCTGCACAACTATGAGCATTGGTTTTAAAAGCTTTCACTGTGTGCCAACCTCCTCTTTCCACATAGCTATGGCTCTCCAAATGTTGTTAGACTCCAGCCAGCATGGCCAGTGCTCAAGAATGCTCACTGGGGCAAGACAGTTTGAGCATAATGCCAATCCTGGACCAACTGCACTGGCTGCTAATTAGTTTCTTTTCAATTCAAAGTGCTGGTTTTGACCTCTAAAGCTTTTCATGGCTCAGGACTGCAATACCTCAAGGACCAGCTCTCCCTATATCAGACCCTGCAATAATCACCAGAGGCCCTTCTTTGTATGCCTCCTTCCTCCATGAGAGGTCAGAGGGTGGCAACATGAGAATGGGCCTTTTCTGCAGTGGCTCCCTGCTTGTGGAATGCCCTCCCCAGGGAGGCTCACCTGGTGCCTTCATTATACATCTTTGGGTGCCAGGCAAAAATATTTCTCTTCTCCCAGTCCTTTGGCTAATTAAACCATCTATGGCTTTTATAACTGTGGGAGGGGGGCAAGTTATTCTTTTGTTTGTTACTATGTTAGGCATATTTGTGGTTTTGTATTGTAAACCACCCTGTGATCCTTCAAAGAATGGTGATATGGAAATTTAATAAATGATGGATATTGTAGTCCCGTAGGCTGGAGGGCCACAGATTTCCCTTCCCTGCCCTAGACACTAAAGAGACAATGTAAAAAGCATTTACCTTCAAATCCTGGTGGCCCAGTACTTCCTGGAGTCCCTGGATCTCCAACTACACCAGGTGACCCTGGCAAACCATTGACTCCCATCTGGCCCGGTCTACCTGCAATCCCTTTGGGACCTGTTATATAGATATATAAATAGCTTGTTAAGTTTTTTTTCTTATACCCCTGTCTTCAGTCAAAACAAGAGATCTGTGTCATGATGAGCAAAAAGGTAAAGGTACCCCTGACTGTTAGGTCCAGTCGCGGATGACTCTGGGGTTGCAGTGCTCATCTCGCTTTACAGGCTGAGGGAGCCGGCGTTTGTCCGCTTCCACAGACAGTTTTTCCAGGTCATATGGCCAGCATGACTAAGCTGCTTCTGGCGAAACCAGAGCAGCGCACAGAAATGCCGTTTACCTTCCCACCGGAATGGTACCTAGTTATCTACTTGCACTTTGACGTGCTTTCGAACTGCTTGGTTGGCAGGAGCAGATGAGTAAGGCCAGCTTATCTTAACCCAGAGGTGGGGAACCTGTGACTCCAACTCCCATCAGCCCTCAGCTAGCATGGCCAATTGCTAGGGATGATGGGAGCTGCACTCCAACAGCATCTGGATGGCCACAGGTTCCCCACTGCTGCCCCAGCCTTTCCATTCAATGCAGTTTAGCATAATAATACCTATGACTTCTAAAATGTCCACTTTATGAACATCCTTGCTGGGCAGAAGCAGCAGTGGCATCCTAGACATGGAACATTTGTGCGAAACCAACACAGGTTTAAAAGTGAGTTCTGGATGTAGGTTTTCTCCCCAGCCCTTTCCCAACACATGGGGAAATCGTATGAACTTTATGCCTCCACTTAAATGGCAGATTCCAAACCACAGAAAATAAAGCCAAGTTCCTATGCTGTAGCTTTCGAAACTAGGTCACACTTATTAGAGGGAAGAGGTGTGCCAAGTCAAAATTGTCTGGATTTTTAACTTTTTTTATTTATTTCTGATGGATTTTGCTATACACCCATTTTAAAATACACCATATGTATGTTGTTGTTGGTGTGTGTGTGTGTGTGTGTGTGTGTGTGTGAGAGAGAGAGAGAGAGAGAGAGAGAGAGAGAGAGAGAGACTCAGTAACCCAATATTGCATTTGATGTTTATGATCCATAGACCAAATAAACACAACTGTTATTAATTACTCAATCTCTGCAACCTTTTTACTTGGGAGAGAGTGGCTTAGAGGGAAGAGATAAGAAAAAAGTAAAACAAGGAGTCAAGTGGAAGGGTAGGTTGTGAATCTGAGAATCTACTCTGCTGAGGCCACTTATATGCTCCTAAAATAAGGACACAGGAAACTGCCTTATACTGAAGGCATCCACGTAAGGTGCGTGCTTTACCTGGTGGTCCAGTCAGGCCCTGGAACCCAGTATCTCCATTCAAACCAGGGATGCCATCAATTCCTGGCAGACCAATTAAGCCTGGAGCAACTTTGACTTCTTCAACTTTCTGCACAAGACCAGGAGCTCCTTGAAGACCAGGAAACCCTGCACATGATGGATAGGAGAATGACCTGCCTTGATTATCAACAGGTGGTGGTGAGAAAATATATCACATCACAACCCTAGTCCCCCTCCCCTTTACCATCAGTAGAGAAGACTGTACAACTGGGATGCTAAAGAGAAACAGGAATAATAATATGGAGAAGAGGCAGAACTTTGGAACTCCCTTCCTTGGGAGATTCACCTTGTCCTCTCTTTGCAACCATTCCCCATCCCACCCGCCCTTTAGCTTCAGTCAACTTGAGGGGGTGGGGAGAGACATTAGATGTGTGTTTGCTCATATGATCTTATCTTCCTCTCTTGGAGCTTGGTTCCCAAGAGGGAAATGCCCAAGGGAATTTCGCATATGGTCAGGTCCCCCACACCGATCAAAATTTGGCTTACAAGATCAATCCTGGTAGGGATCTGGCCCCATGAAGCAAAAAGGTTCCCCACTTCTGTTACAGGTAATCAAAATGAAGCTTAAATATAATGTAAATTACAAATAAAATATCCAAATATCGCACCTCCCAAGAATCATTCGGACATGACGGAAAGAACAAGGTTTCTGTCAGCTAGTATAAAGAATAGCAGTGAAATCAGATCACAGCAAGAGGAAACAGAAACTGAAATGGGCAAATCTTTACTGAATTTTGAAAGCCACAACAACAAATACAGATGTTCTGTTCTATGCCAATAGCCAAGTCTTTCTCTGCTGATCTTCACACAGCCAAAAATAGCAACATCTGCTCACAAGAGGGAGGTATAATCAGGATCGAGGGAACTCAAAGGTTTATAGAAGTGCCAAAAATATACTCATGAAAAAACATGCCTTAAAAGGGCTGAGGGGGGAGAGCAAATAATTTTATTTATTTATTATTATTTTGTGGGGGAATGGAATGGAGTTGCCTGGAAAAGGGCATGGCTGCCTGGCTGGAACCCTGAACAGGAGCATTCCGCACCACAACCTTTTGGTCCTTCCTGTAAGTGACATATTTATCTTGATCGGATGACAGAAGCTAAACTAAACAAAATTCTGAAAACTCAGTAAGAGGTCCCAACTACTTCAAACCAAAATCTTATTTTTGGCTAATCATGTAACAGGCAGCATAATAGAGAATCTATAACATTCTCTTATCACGCTATGTTTTGTTCCATTCCCAAGGTCAAGTGCATCTTCCACGAAGCTGCTTGGTGCTTACCTCGACGGCCTGCTTCACCTTTTGGCCCAGGGAAACCGGCATCTCCTGGAGGACCATCTTTACCTGGCATTCCCATTAAACCTGGGTCACCTCTGAAGCCTGAGAAGATACAAGAGTTATAGACTTGCTTCTGCAACCAGACCACAGAAACTGATACTGGCAATCACATGAGCACATTAGTAAGAGAAAACCAGGCTATTTTGTTTTAGAATAGCATTAAGCAGCTTTCCGCAATCTGGTGCCCTCCAGATGTTTTAAGACTACAACTCCCATCATCATTAGTCAGGGAATTGGTGGGAATTGTAGTTGAAAGCCCCAGCCCCAGGCTGAGGAAGCTGGTACAGTGGTACCTCAGGTTAAGTACTTAATTCCTTCCGGAGGTCCGTTCTTAACCTGAAACTGTTCTTAACCTGAAGCACCTGAAGCACCACTTTAGCTAATGGAGGCTCCAGCTGCTGCCGTGCCACCGGAGCACAATTTCTGTCCTCATCCTGAAGCAAAGTTCTTAACCCGAGGTAATATTTCTGGGTTAGCGGAGTCTGTAACCTGAAGCATCTGTAACCTGAAGCGTATGTAACCTGAGGTACCACTGTATATAAGTTTATACTGTTGCTCAAGGCTTTTCTAGGGCAAATCTGCATGCTTTATATTTTCATTATGCCTGTCCTTTGATTTAAACAATCTTTCCAATTTATTTTATTTTTGGTCTGATTCTGGTCTCTTTCTGATTACCACTGATGTGTTCACTGAAGCAAAATTTAAGAACCTATTTTCATATACCACCTTTGACATCAATGGGGTGAGAAACCAGGATACAAATGTCTTCGACAAGCAAACACTGCAGAACTTGCTGAATACAGTGGTACCTCGGTTTAAGAACAGCCCTGTTTATGAACTATTCGGTATAAGAACTCCACAAAACCGGAAGTAGTGTTCCGGTTAGTGAACTTTAACTTGGTCTATGAACAGAAGCCGAATGGTGGAAGGGCACAGATGGCGGGAGGCCTCATTAGGGAAAGCGTGCCTCAGTTTAAGAACAGCTTTGGTTTAAGAACGGACTTCCGGAATGGATTAAGTTCATAAACCGAGGTACCACTGTATATGCAAATGGAGCACATATTATTAAAAAAATTCTTCTCCTCTTACTTATCCTGAAGAGAAGGTAAATAAAGCAACCATCAAAACAGCAGTGGATTAATTAAAAAACATCAGAGACTGGGATTACGTAAAAAATTACTTAGCTGGTAAAGCAAACATGGAATCCACATTTTCTTTAAAAGATATGACAGCAACAAGATGTCTGCTTATTTCTTATGTGGAAGACTATTCAAGCTTCGAAATCAAATTCAGGTGCCTACATTTCCTCCCCAATTAGGATACATGTAGCACAGGTAAATTCTGTATGATATAGTTAATTGTGCTAGGTCTCCCACAAACATTATATATTAAGGATTATGATATGTACTTTTATTCCTTTATCAATCTTATAATTTTTTTGCCTACATCTTAAAAACATTATCCCTGGACAAAATGTGATCCTTAAAAAAAAGTAGCTGAGATGGTGGAAGTAATTTTCCACACACTAGCAGTTGCAGAAGCTTCATTCTGATCTTCCAGCTTGAACTGCAACTTTGGCAACTGCACTGTGAAGGGGGAAAAATAAAAGAAAAAAGGAAGACCCAAAGAAAAATCATGGAGGCTTCAAATGCTTGCATCTCCTTTGAGGTTAGCATCACCCTGCCCCGGGAGCTCATTTCTGGTGCCCAAATCTGGAGTCACCGTCCCAAGTTGAAGCTAAATGGGGATATGAATTCCAGTCTTCTAGGTCCTAGTCTACCATTTCACCATGTTAGCTCTCCAAGATTGGACACTGGGTCACTTGGAGAGCTCAACCACAGCCATATGCAAAGTCCAGCTGCATGCTCTCCCCTCTTCTATTAGCAAGTGTTTTCCAAAGAGAAAATGAGGAACCCCAATTTCACATGGAAATGCAACATTTTATACACATATTGTTATCCTAGGCAGAACTGCTCTTTTGCAGAGAAGCTCTGTCCTCCTGGCAGTGTCAGCTTTTGCTGTAAAAAGCAAATATAGAGAGCATTTCTCTCAGCTCCGCTGTCCTATTTAACACTGAACGCAAGAGACGGAAGGATCTACCTAACTTGCTACTGACTTGTGCTGCAGAACTTTTCACTTATTTGGGGTGAAAGCAGAACTGGACTGGGCCTGTTAGCACTGTGAGCTTCTTAAAAGCATCTGCCTTTACCCCAGGGGTGGGAAACTGGCCCTGGTGCCAGTTTGGTCTGCTAGGCCGTCCCCTCCACCAACTCACAGCCACCTGACATTGCAGGACCAACCATGACAGGGAACCCCAGTCGATATGATCATTCAGTTACAGGGAGGCCCTTCGAACTTTGATCGCTGTCAATCAACCAATGACATTATGACATCAGGTGATTTACAAATGGGAGGTCTCACTCACTTGTCACTGTTCATTTATTTATTTAGATTCCTTACCTGCCCTACACCTACAATTCCTGGACAGGTTGGCCTATGGAGTGTGAGGGAATTAAGTTGGATTAAGTTCCCTACTTCTATTTTCCAAAGTTTCTCACACACACACATTTTGTTGGGAGCTACAAAGAGTAGTTGGGGCAACCCATTCACATGGGCGGCATATAAAACAGCAGCAGCAATAACAACAACAACAACAACAACACAATATCCTTTTCCATTTACTGACCATCACAGCTTAATTTAGGCTTAAGAATGACTAGAAGGAGAAAGCTGTAAAAATAATGTAAATGATAATCATATTAATGAATGTAACACTGTACCTTTGAATCCTGATGCTCCCGGGGCTCCGCCCAACCCAGGGAAGCCCATGTCACCTTTGAAACCTTTTAGTCCAGGATGACCAGGGAGGCCTGGGTCACCAGTAACACCTTGGTTGGAGGCCGGGCCTGGTGGTCCACGTGGCCCAGGGGGACCTGGGAAGCCTGGGGCAAACAGGAACAAGCAAAGGTAGCTCAGAGATTATGTTGGTCTTCAGCCTTGGGGTTCCCCCAGGCTCTGCACATCTCACCAGACCACATCCAAGCCAACATAAACACTGCAACATCAATATGGCATCACTGCAGACTGTTGTCAAAAGGGTGCAGGTTATTGTATAACTGAGAGGACACCCTTGGAAGTAGAATCCAAGCTTACAACCTCTAATATGGTTGTAGGATTTTTTAGAATGAAATTTTTATCACCCTTATAACCACAGGGGAAAGATAGCCCTTTCATACGTAGGATGGTAGGAGGATCTGAATATCAATTAATATTTTGTGCATATGTTACCCTCCCACCCCCAAAAAACCCCCTTGTTCTTGTCCCTAAGGAAGAGTTTGCATTTTTATTCTTAGGGTTGCATCCATTGCTGGTCGTACTTAAAGAAGACCCATTGAAATGAATGGAGATGACAAACTTAGGCCCATTCATTTCAGCAGGTCTGCTCTGAGTTGGGCTCAGCTGCAGACAACCCTTAATCAGCAGCAATAGTCTAGTAATGAAGTGGTTTTTAAAAACTGATATTTATACTACTGCTTTATTGATGTAACTTTGGAAAAGGCTTTTATATTGTCTGAATTATATCTAATGCATTGGATTTTTTTTAAGTAATGAAATTACAAGCATAAATGTACAATAATATATTTCAAAATAAGAAGTGCTTTTATTTTTAAACATATTATTGTATATTTATGCTTGCAATTTTGTTTGCTGCCTTGAACTGACTTGGTTCGTTCAAGCACATTAACACAAGACTTTTGCTACAGTAGTTCAATTCATTCTGCAGTATATGCATTAAACAGCATATGCATTCTGCAGGTTAAATGCATGCAAGGTCATTATTCAACCTAATTTGCGTACATTATGCTGATTATAGAACTTAAAGCCTTTGGCTCCAGCTTTTGGGAGGTTGTATTCCTGAACTGCAGGTACAGATTCCACCACACATTCTGGCAGATTCTTCTGTCAGGGCTTCACTGATGCTTGGTTAATGTGTCTCTCTCTTGCCAGTTTAATTTCTAAAGCCAAGTGGTCAGATTCACAACTCCATACCTGGTCTACCATCTTCTCCAGGAAGTCCGGCATCACCGCGTCTCCCAGGAATTTTTGATGGAAGAGAGATGCCTGGAGGCCCTTGCAAACCAGGAGGACCCATAGCTCCAGGACGACCTACAGTGACATGGACAAAGATTAACTAGAAGAATATGAACTAGGGGCTGCGGGATCCAGCTCACTTTGCTCACCAACACCATCCCCTCGCCTAAACCACCATTCCCCCTCCCTCCTTGCCAAAGCTACCACTACCCTGGCCAAACCTCCACTTGCTGGCCTGCTCCACCAGCTGGCCTGGGCTACCCAGCCACTCATTTACTGGTCTCAGTCACCTGCCAGAGTCTCTCGTTCACTCCCCCTCACCCTCCAACACTGCAGCTATGGCCCAGCAGCTCCAAGAGCCCTGTTTGTTGTCATGCTGTAGCACGTAGCACCACCGGTTGGCAGCCACACAAACTGCGGCATGATGACATCCTTAAGAAATCATTTATTATATAAAATACTTATCAGATATTCAATCAGAAGTGGAGCATGTGGCATGGAGCTTAAAGTGCAATGTAATTTATTATCACAACAAGCTCAGCTATTGTTTTTGGATGATTAAATTAAGTTGTTTTATTTTTATCCCATTGCTTTAAGGCAGAAATATTTGCCACCATGGTCTCCACACATACACACACTGTCTCTTATATATATAATGTGCTTTTTTCTGGGGGTACGCAGGGGGTACGCATACCCCTAAACATTTTGTGAATCTAAGTTTGGCCTCATTGAGGGGCAGTATTTTAGTATGAGTAGGAAAATGAGAGTACCCCTAAACATTTTACAAAAAAAAGAACTGTGTGTGTGAACATAACACTTTTGTAACTCTTACAAGAGGGATGGGAACCTGTATACAATCCAGATGTTGGATCATAGTTCCCATTGCTCCCAATCCTTGGCCATGCTATTTTAGGCTGATGGGAGAGTGATCAACATCTAGGAGACGTACAAGTTCCCATCCCAGCCTTACAATGATTACCGCACTGCAGTTGTAGTGGGGGAGAGGAGGGATAGAGAGAGGTTTGTGTTAGGCCAGCTTCCGAGTTCATGGCAGAGGTGAAATATGAACCAGGGACTTCCCTGTCCATAGTCCAGTATCTTAACCATTCTGCTTCACCAGCTCTCTACACTCCTCTTCTAGCTCATGGTCTCTTTCAGCTGCTGTTTATGATTTCTTTGCGGTTGCTGTTATTTACCCAAGTCTCCTGCAGGTCCCTTCTGTCCAGGCAAGCCTGGGGGTCCGATTTGAAAACCAGGAACGCCCTGTTCTCCTTTGGCACCTGGCATTCCTGCAGGCCCTGGAAGTCCAATTTCACTCAGACCTAAACAAGGAGTGGGAGGATGAAAAGCAGGTCAAAGCAGCCCATTAAACACCATCAAAGACGCCCCCCTTGCAATGGACCACACAACACTTCTTCCCTCCTTTGCTGGGGGCACAGTATCCTGCTCTGGCACTTAGTTGAGAATGTTGGCAGTGCAAGGAAATTTAAACAGACCACAAAAATTGTTGCAGAGAATGGAATTTCCAATGGGGGCTAGAGAAAAGTATACTTTAATCTCAATGCTGTGATATTTAGGGATTTGGGTATAGGTTGCGGAGAGGGCAAAGGCTGCTTTAGGAATCGGCTGTCAAATAATCTGAAGTGGCCACATCCCCTCACAAGCAACCTTCGGGGGAGGGGAGGGGGACACACATGACAGCAGCAAGGCAAAAAACACAACCTTTACCTTTGTGCACCAGGCTACATCACAAACACACAGAAGTCAGCGGTTTCTGCAGGTGCACACACACACACACTCACTCCCCTCTCCCTTCCCCACCCAAACAAGCAAGACAAATTGCCCCAGTCTCGGGACACATTGCAGCCAGACAAAAGCACTCAAGTGAGGGTGAAATGACGGGTCAAGGGGGTGTGTGGGGAGGGTTTCAAGAGCCAGAGAGAGACATGGAGGGTCACATTTGGCAGCCCTGAGGTTCCCCATTCCAGGACCTCAAGGTCCACAGGTGGTCTTGGAGATAACTACCAAAAGATGGAGCAGGTGCCCATGTTATTAGGTGTCTTCCTAGTCTGTTTCAATTTATTTACCTGGTGTTCCAGGTGAGCCCTTTGTGCCTGGTAAACCATTTAAGCCAGTCAAGCCTGGAGAGCCGGGGAATCCTGAGGAGATATTTGGAAAACACTGAATTGAGTAACAGGAAGCAACTGGGACACTGGAGGAAAACTGGTTTATTTATTCGAAGATTTATTTACCCTGCCTTGTGAGCCAGTGGACCTATAGAAAGGCTTATAGTCACCTTTAAAGATACAAATGGAGGGCACTTTCAGACAGGCGTTTTATTGTGAGCATATTCTACTACATGTTCTTGACACAAGAACAGCGCATTAGTAAGGGACTGGTTCTGCTTCAGTTTGTTCTGCAATTCTTCCCCAGGGCTACCACATTGTTGCTATCCACAGTGCTGTGGAGCAGTGATTCTCAAAGGGTGTGGCATGCTATGCAAGTGTAGCGGGAAGATTCAAGGACAATCAATATTATAGTTTGGAAGTGATTCACGTTCTTATGCAGCTGCACTATTTTATACTTTCTGGATGTTCCATGATCATATTGCAAAGTAGTTGCATTCTGTGTTTCTTTTTGTTTCCCAATGTATTTCTTAACAATAAATTTTTTTGGTATGCTGCAAGCAAATTTTTTTTCCTGAAAGTGTGGCTCAGAGAGAAAAAGTGAGAGCCACAGCTACAGAACAACAAAAGCAGGAAAATAAGCCAGAACATCTGTGGTATAAAAAGTTACAGGATTTTAGCACCAAGTTACAGGATATATACTGACTAGAAATAAAGCAGTGTGTCCACAGCAAAATATTTGTAGGTGTAAATAGTACTGATCAAGAAAGGTTCCTCCCATCTTTAATTTTATTTATTTTTATTAAGTCATAAAAATTATGTACCATTTGATTGTAAAAAACAAACAAACCTCAAAGCAGTTTACAAAAAGTTTCACAGTTTAATGTTGATTTTAATTATTATATACTGTATGTTTTTTTTAATGCTTTTATGCTTATAAGCCACCTAGGAAATATTATTTGATACATTGATGGCCAGCTGAATAAATTTAATTCACTAAATGAAGTCTAAAAACCCGGAGTGAGGAATTAGAACTGTCCTACCCTATTCCATTATCTTGGGTCCACTGCCGAAATGGCTCTGTACTGACGCACCATCATAGCAGCAGCAAAGATAGCATAATGGGGTGGGGCTGTTCACCCTTCTCCCTCCAGCTGAGCTGGTGCTGTAAAGTAGGATAGAGAGGGGCAAAGCTCTGGAGAGGTCAGCATAGTGCAAATGTCCTAGCAGAACCTATCTTGTGCTCCTGCCAGAGCATTTGCACCATGGCAACCTCACTCCCCTTCACCTTAGTATGAAGCAGTGACTTAAGTCAGAGGGAGGTCAAGCTAGTCACCACATGCTTGCACAGTACCAATGATGGTGCCCTGACTCCACAGTTAGCTATTGACTGTTACTGGCTTGGTGGGAAATTCCCTGCACATGCCTCCCTTCCGAAATGTCCCTGATACTGGACTCGCTGAAATGAACAATGGATCGAAGCCTGTTGACTTCAGTCAGTCTGCTCTCAGGGTGATTAATGGTTCATGTCAACCTTTGTCTTTCCAGATCTCCCTCCCTACCAACATTTTGGGTAATTTAAGAAAATTAAGTCATACCTTTTAGCCCCGCAATGCCAGGAAGCCCTGTAAGTCCTGGAGGGCCACGCTGCCCAGGAATGCCTGGAAAACCTGGGTTGCCCCTTGAAATCCCAACTCCAGGGAAACCTGGGACGTGGGCGGGGGGAGAGGAAGAATCAACAGATTAATTTAAGACACAGCTTTAAAATGCATGACACATTATTATTATCTATTTAACTTGTGAGATCTCTTGGTGTGCAAAAAGAATCCAAGTAACCCTGAGAGCATAAGCACACACAAAAGCAAAACGAAACATAAAAATAAAACCAATTTTTTACAATTATGTAAAAACCCAGGCAATTCATGAAAAATACACAAATCAACCCCCCAACAATAGCAGGATAAAGCTTCAACAGCACAACAGCAGACAGTTTCTGTAACCCATATACCTACACAGCAAAGTTTGAACTCTCAGAAGCTGTGAGCATGTGTACATTGAACTCAGATGAATTTTCAAGAAAACAAGTGCAGAAGGAAGGCTGCAGGAATGCAGGAAATTGCTTCCTACCAATAGACCATTGGTCAGTCTAGCTGAGCATTGTCAACACTGGGTTTATCCAACATTAGTCATACTCAGACCATTAAAATTAATGGAAATGACTAAGTTGGGTTCATTAATTTCAGTGGGTCTACTTTCAGCAAAATTCAGTGGATGGAAGTGCCTGTCCCAGGGTCATCTAGTGAGGTCACGCTTCCAACTTGTTCCTTCAGCTCTATAGTATGTAAGGATGTTAAAAAGTAACCACTCTCACCACCTCATGACCAAGGCACTCAGAGGCCTTGTGGGTGCTAAGGGTGGCAACCCCTGTTGCCACCACTAAACCCCACTTGCTAATATAAAGTCTTGGAGGGGAGGAAAAGAAGGCAGCGTTCCCATGCATTTGTTGAACTGAATATTCATCTCACAGGAAACATGGCCTGTCTGGTTAACTACCCGCAAAAGAGCATAGATACCTGGTGGTCCATCCTGGCCAAAGTCCCCCGGTGCACCTTTACTTCCTTTTATCCCAACGCTTCCTGGGAATCCTGGCTCACCCTTTGGTCCATCAAGTCCTCTTGCACCTTCACAAAGGAAGTCTTGTCACTGTTTTAGATATTTGATGCACTGGTCCATTTGGCCACTGGCCCACCACCAATCATCCTGCATCTTTCCCAACTCACTAAATTTTAAGCTGGAATTGCCAGGGACTCAGCCTGGGATGTTTCACATGCAAAATACATCACTGAGCTCTGCCCCTCCCCAAGCATGTATCTACATCCAAAACACATGGTGTGTGCCATCAGAGACAGGTCAGCAGTGCTAAGTTAAAGTCACTTAGCGTATATAATTGTTCCATTGGAGATATATTTCGCACTGGTGGAGTGTTGTTGCACCTGAGAATGCATTATCAGGCTGCTAGTAACTTTGTTGTGCAATAGATTGTGTAATCTATTATGCAACAAATATCTGTGATTGCAACTGTTGTGTTGGATTCCTCTGTTGTGCAGCATTAACACCCACATGTCAGCTAGTGCAAGAGCCCTTGTGGCAGCAGACAAAGAATGTCCAATATAGCCCCATCCTGACAGTGGCAATCTGAAAAATTGTGAATAATGCGTCTACCTACTTTTATCTTAAAACTAAAGGAGTATAAAGTCTTAATCAATCAGAAGCTTAATCAGAAGCTTTTCCTTTCAGAAACCTTTCAAAGTTCACCATCAGTTGTATACCTGGAAGTCCAGGGTCCCCTTGTTCTCCTTTAGGTCCTACACCACCTGGGATTCCAAATGATTCTCCTCGGTCACCTGGAAGAAGGGAACAACCACCACCACTATTATGTCTCCAGAGGTTCCCATGTAAGCTGCAACTCTCAGAGAGTTAGAAATGATGCACCACCAAGGATAGAGAAGCACACCAGAGCTTAGGAAGGCCATTTCACTTGAACAAAGTTCAACTGGAACAGGAAACCCTCATATACTCCCTCCTGTCAGAGAGGATCCAATGGCTGGACTTAATGGTTGGGGGTCAGTTTCAGTTCGTGAAGTCACATCCTGGAGAAGCTGTCACTTTGCTGTTCAGTGGCTCACCACACGAGGCAGCAGTCCATATATCACAAGCTATTGGTGAGTCCTACAGCAGAGTGGCACTGAACCACGTAAATCAATTATGTGGTGTGTTCCTAGTCTTCAACCTGCCAATCAATTTCATTAAGCGGCCAATGGTTCAAGTGTTATGAGAGCAGAGCAATGACATTTCTTTCGCTTTAAATGCTGCCTGTTACTAGGAGCACCAAAGAGGGTTAAAAAAACAAAATTACTTTCATTTATTTAACATATATTTATAACACTTAACATATGTACACTTTCAAGCAGTTTACAAAATTACCAATTCCTTCTCTCTCTTTCTCTAGTGCGCATACATGCGCGCGCGCGCACACACACACACACACACACACACACACAAAACAATAAAACTGAAGAACTACATATTATACAACACTTATCCAGGGGTTATGTTCCAGGCATAGCGCATAAAGCTAAAATCACATGTAGTCAAAACATCCTGGGTGCAGTGGTGGGTGGGGTGCCAGAGTTTTCTCCCCCTAGATGCCTGTCTGCTTTTTGTCCCTTTTCAATTTTCTTTAAAAAAAATCTTTTTGCCACGAGTATAAAGCTGAATGTGCATAAGTTAAATGCACATTAACTTGTGAGTTATCTGTAAAAGACTACAATAAAAAAATAAGATCCTGCAAAAACCAAAAAGATAGCAGCACATTTTGCAAAATGTCTTCAGGATCAAGGGCTCCCTCCTTTCCTCAGCCTCCCTCTTACCAAGGCACATCCTGACTCACAATATACAATACTCCCCCCCCAACCACTAACACCTGTTCATCACACTCAAATTCTGATTACTCAAATGTATAAGGTAAAGGTAAAGGGACCCCTGACCATTAGGTCCAGTCGTGACTGACTCTGGGGTTGCGGCACTCATCCGCTTTATTGGCCAAGGGAGCTGGCGTACAGCTTCTGGGTCATGTGGCCAGCATGACTAAGCCACTTCTGGCGAACCAGAGCAGCGCACGGAAATGCCGTTTACCTTCCCACCGGAGCGGTACCTATTTATCTACTTACACTGCATGCTTTCGAACTGCTAGGTTGGCAGGAGCAGGGACCGAGCAACGGGATTCGAACCGCCGACCTTCTGACCGGCAAGTCCTAGGCTCTGTGATTTAACCTACAGCGCCACCCGCGTCCCTCATTTGATGTATACTCAAATGTATACATCTACATAAATCATACAATACTTAACTACTTGTCCCATTCTAGCACATCTCCACCAATGCACACAACACACAACTTTACGATCCCCATTAGCACTATCTCCTGCTGTGACCCCTTTGTAGTTTCCCCGTTGGAAATGGTACCTGAAAATATCACACCAGTGACTTACCCTTTGAACCACGCAATCCCGTATTCCCTGGCAATCCAGATGGCCCCATCAAACCCTCATCACCCTGGTGAAGGAAATCACTTTATATATAATTCACCTTTCACAGAATAACATATTCCAGAGCAGGATACATTAACATTAAAGCTAGTAAAAGGTATTATAGATAAAATTACATCAGCAGGCCAGAAAGAAATGTATGGCCTCACAATGTTCACCACTACGAAACAGCAGCGCCCATTGCTATGCACAGCTTCTGACAGTCATTCCCTGGTGATGTCCACATGGAACTGGTCCTTGTGAAAGGTCCAGCCCACATCCAAGTCCGTGTTCACAAAGGGTTCAGAAAGACAGAGGACTCCTCCAGACAACCTCACTGAGTATTCATCTTTATGTGTTTGCTCAAAGCTTATGAGGAGGTTAGACTATGTCTGTTTTGTCAGGATTATGATACAAATGTATTTGGTTAAAAGAATTCACTGGATCCCTAAATCCGAAATGCAGGGCAACAAGAGTTTTCAGTAAAAGTGGTTTTTAAAAAGTCACAAAACATGCAGCAATAAAGTGTGGGAATTTAGGCTGCTTAAACCTTTTAAATATATTGTCCTGAGTTGTTTAAAGTGCTTCCCTTTCTACCCCCTTGCAGTGAACAGACCACACAGTTTAGTAAGTTTACAAATGCATCAAAGGTCAGATTCATGTGCCTTTCCATACAGCAGCAGGAAAAACTCAGGCAGAAATCTTGTTACAAAATACAGTAGAAAACTTTTCTATTTTTTTTTTTTTTTTAAATAATTTTTATTACGTTTCTTTTCATAATTTTGACAATTCAATACAATACAGAAAAACCCAAATACAAGAAACAATTTTTGATTTTTTTAACAAAAAAGAAAACCATTGGACTTCCCCACACCTTCCAGATCTGCGTTCTTTGTAGTAGCAATATCAGCAATTTGTTACCTTATTTCAAACCTTGTTGGAACTTTCCATTATTATGTACCCATATTCAGTATATTGTATCTTAACTTTGTTACCTTTTAAAATAAACATAAAATGTTTGATTCACATTGACTTCTTTTCTCATTTGTCATTAATTTTACCATTTGCTTAATCATATTTGCTAAAGCGTAACCTTTCCAAAAACATGCACTGTCTTAAAGTTCATACAGCTTATAGTATTTTTGCAAATAGTCTTTAAATTTTTTCCAATCCGCCTCGACTGATTCTTCATCCAAATCTCGGATTCTGCCGGTCATTTCAGCTAGTTCCATATAGTCCATCAACTGCGTCTGCCATTCCTCCAACGTGGGTAAATCTTGTGTCTTCCAATTCTTTGCGATGAGTATTCTTGCTGCTGTGGTAGCATACATAAACAAAGTTCTATCTTTCTTTGACACTTTCTGGTCTACCATGCCCAGCAGGAAGGCCTCTGGTTTCTTGGGAAAGGTATACTTAAATACCTTTTTCAGTTCATTGTAAATCATTTCCCAGAAGGCCTTCACTTTTGGGCAGGTCCACCAGAGATGAAAAAATGTCCCTTCTGCCTCCTTACATTTCCAACATTTGTTATCAGACAGGTGATATATCTTAGCTAGCTTGACTGGAGTCATGTACCACCGGTATAACATTTTCATAATATTTTCTTTCAGGGCACTACATGCCGTGAATTTTATCCCGTTGTTCCATAACCTTTCCCAGTCTTCAAACATAATGTTATGTCCAACATCCTGTGCCCATTTTATCATGGCAGATTTAACTGTCTCATCCTGTGTATTCCACTTAAGCAGCAAGTTGTACATTCTCGATAATACCTTAGTTTTTGGTTCTAACAATTCTGTCTCCAATTTCGATTTTTCCACTTGGAAACCAACTTTTTTATCCAATTTAAAAACCTCTTGAATTTGAGCATAGTGTAACCAATCTCGCACCTTATTTTTTAGTTTATCCTTACTCTGCAGTTTCCAGTTGTCTCCAATTTTTTCGATTATTTCCCAATATTTCGGCCAATAGGTCTCCATATTGGGTCTTTTTCGAGCCTTGGCCTCCACTGGTGATAGCCACCTCGGGGTTTTACTCTCTAATAAGTCCTTATATTTCATCCAGACTGCAAAAATTGATTTTCTGACAATATGATTTTTGAACAGTTTATGAACCTTAACCTTGTCGTACCATAGATATGCATGCCAACCAAAAGCATTATCAAACCCTTCCAGATCCAGGACATCAGTGTTTTCTAACAAAAACCAATCTTTCAACCAGCAGAAGGCTGCAGATTCATAATATAACCTCAAGTCCGGCAGGGCAAACCCTCCTCTTTCTTTCGAGTCAGTTAGTATTTTAAACTTTATTCGAGGCTTTTTGCCCTGCCAGACAAACCCAGATATATCCTTCTGCCATTTTCCAAAACATTCCACTCTGTCCACGATCTGTAGGGTCTGAAACAAAAATAACATTTTCGGCAATACATTCATCTTTATAGCTGCTATTCGACCCAACAAGGAAAGTTTCAATCTTGACCAAATTTCTAAGTCCTTCTTAATTTCCGACCAACATTTTTCATAATTGTCTTTAAATAAGTTCAAATTTTTGGAAGACAAATAGATCCCTAGGTATTTCACCTTTTTAACCACATTTAATTCTGTTTCTCTCTGAAACCCCTCTGTTTCTGTAGATGTCAAGTTTTTGGCCAAAACCTTAGTCTTTTGTTTGTTCAACTTAAATCCTGCAACCCGACCAAACTCATGAATAAGTTCTAAAACTCTTTTTGTACTGGGTTCTGGCTCCTGTAATGTCAAAACTAAGTCATCTGCAAAAGCTTTCAGTTTATATTGTTTCACTCCGACCTCTATCCCTTGTACCAACCGGTCCTCCCTAATCATGTTCAATAGCACCTCCAGGACTGAAATGAATAAAAGAGGGGATAGAGGGCACCCTTGTCGTGTCCCTTTTTCAATTTTAAATTCCTCCGTCACCACATTGTTCACTATTAATTTAGCTTTCTGTTCTGAATAGATTGCTTCTATTCCATTTTCAAACCCCCGTCCCACTCCCATCCCTTCCAAATTTTTCTTCATAAACTTCCAAGATATATTATCAAATGCTTTCTCCGCATCAATGAAGATTAAAACCGCCCTTGTGTTCCTATTGGTTTGCAATAGTTCCAAAATGTCAATGATGTTTCTGGTATTTCCATATAAATGTCTACCAGGGAGAAAGCCAGCTTGGTCCTTGTGAATTACTTCATTTAAGACCTTTTTAAGTCTGCTTGCTAAAATGTCTGCAAATATTTTGTAATCCACATTCAGGAGTGAGATGGGACGGTAGTTCTTAAGCTGGGTCTTTTCAGATTCTAGCTTGGGTATCAATGTGATGAATGCTTCTTTCCACGTTTCCGGTGCCCTCTTCCCCTCCATGATCTGGTTGCATACCTCCATCAAAGGCTGTGTCAAGTAGTCCTTCAAAGTCTTGTAGTATTTGGAGGTAAGCCCATCCGGGCCTGGAGATTTGCCAAGTTGCATATTCTGAATGGCACCTTCAATTTCCTGTTGAGTTATTTTACAATTCAAGATTGATCTTTTATCTTGGGTTATTTTTGGTAGTCCATTTATCCTTAAAAATTGATCTATCTCCAACTCTTTCTGAGGCCCTTGTGCATAAAGTTCTTTGAAGTATCTGTGGAAGCACTTCCTGATTTCTTCTGGTTTCTGAACCATTCTTCCTTCAATCTCTAGATTTGTCACTGTATTTAACTTTTGTCTTTTTTTCAGCTGCCAAGCTAGCAGCTTTCCACATTTGTTTGCTGATTCAAACGATCTTTGCTTCATCTGTTTGATTTTCCATTCGATCTCTTGATTTATCAGTTTAGAGTATTGTGCTTGATGGAATTTGATTTCTCTCAGCACTTCCTTTGACTTGGGATTGGTTCTCAGTTTCTTCTCACCTTGATATATTTTCTCCAATATTTTATCCTTCTTTCCATTCCAGAGCTTTTTCTTGATTGTATTTTGTTGTATCAGAAACCCTCTCATAACGGCTTTACTTGCGTCCCAGATCATTCTTTTTTCAACTGTAGTGTTCAGGTTGATTTCAAAATAGTCCTTTAACGTTTTTTGGGCCTTTTTCACAATCTCTTGATCTCTTAATAAGGTGTCATTCATTCTCCATCTGAAGGAACCGGTTTGGGTAAGTCTAAGTTCTAGTTTCAAAGCATTGTGGTCGGAGCATGTTTTTGGGCAGATTTCCACCTTTCTAGTCTTGGGTGCCAGCCCTCTAGATGTCCAGATTTGGTCGATCCTTGTCCATGACAGGTGGGCCTCAGAGAAGAAAGTTCCTTCTTTACCTAGGGGGTCTTTTGTCCTCCATATATCAATCAGATCCAAATTGTCAATCAGTTCAAAGAAAGTTTTAGGCAGTCTGCCATCTGATGTTAAGTTTTGATTTTGAGACTTATCCATATGTGTAGATACCACTCCATTCATGTCTCCCATCATTATGATGTTGTTGTAGTCCATATAGTCCAACATGGTCTCATGCAGCTTCTTAAAAAATTCTGATTTCCCGTCATTTGGCGCATATATTCCTAATATCAAAATTTTTTCTCCTTGTGTCTGGATTTCAATCGCCAAGATTCTTCCTTGCTCATCTTTAAATACAAATTTTGGTGCCAGGCTCTCCTTGGCATATATCACCACGCCTCTTTTCTTAACCTTGTCTGATGAAATAAATTCTTGGCCTAGTCTTTTGTTAACTAAGACTTTTCTGTGAAGCCTGGTCACATGGGTTTCTTGTAAACAAATAATGTCCAATTGTTCTTTCTTCAATATGTGAAATATTTTCCTTCTTTTTTCCGGAGAATTTCCGCCATTTATATTCCAACTAAGTAGCTGCAGAGACATCCTGTACTGTTTTGTTACACCTAGAGTGGTGTATCTTCTGGTCCCGAGGGTGTAGGGCCTGCTCCGCCTCCAGGCGGAATCCCAGCTTGTGGTAGAGGACAAAGTGCTGCTGCTTCTTTTTGGAGATCTTCACCGTGATCGTGCAGGAACTTTTGTAAATCCTCTGGTGTTTTTATCTTTACCTTCTTCTGCTTGTAAGTAAATGATAACCCTTGTGGAAACTCCCACCTATAACGAATTGTGTTGATTCTCAGCAGTCTTGCCAGTTCTGAATAAGTGGTTCTCAAGTCCAATAACTGTTTTGGGATGTCTCGGTAAATTTCCACCCTTTTATCTTGTATCACCAATGTATTTGCGAAATGTAGGCCTAATATTTTGTCTCTCTCTTCCCTTGATCTCAAAATTATCAAACAATCTCTGGGTCTGTCCTTCCTTACCAATCTTCCCAGCCGAAAAGCTGACACTATTTTAAAGTCAGTTTCTTCCTTAATGCCCCAGAATTTTGAAAATTCTGTTGTCAAAAATCCAATTAAATCTTCTTGTTCAATTTCTGGGATTGCTCTTAATCTGAGGTTATTCTCACGATTTTTCAATTCCACCATCGAGAGGTAGGCTTGTTGTTCACCAATTTGTTTATGCAAAGGTTTAACTTCACCTCTAACTTCCTCGACCTCTTTTCTAGCTGCCGTTGCAATTTGAACAGCTTCCCCAGCCAAATTACGGTTTTCTTGTGTAGCTCCTTGCAATTTTTCAATTGCTTGTGTATGCTGGGAAACCTGATCTGTCAATTTCTGGATCGAAGATGTAGCTTGGTCAATTTTTGATGATTGGTTGTCAACCTTTTGATTTAAAGCTGCCAACTGCTCCAAGATTTGTTTCAGAACTCCCTCAGATGCTCCTGCTGCCATATCTTCCTCTGCTGGAATTTTAGACTTTTCGGCTTCTGCCTTTTGTACGCCCAGCACAGCTGGAACTGATGATCTGCGTCCCTGAGTCAAAGTTGTTTGTACAAGCTGTGCCTGCTTTTTTTCCTTTTCCTTCTCCTTAGCTTCCTTGGCTTTGGCTGCTCTTGTCTTTCCTGTACCACTCATCAGTCAATGTTCAAGGTCAAATTGTTATTGTCCCATGGGAAAGACAGATCCAATTTAAAAACAATCCAGTGAGAGAGAGTAAACATAAAAAGCTGTTCCCAGGCCTTATATTCCCAAAATCCTCTAGGGGGAGTACCACCAAAGTTTCAAAAAGAAGAAGGCAACTTTTCCGCCATTAAAGTCCCCTGTATGTTAAAAAACAGAAATGCAATAGTCCCAAATGGTAATAAACAAGTCCTGCAGAGTACTTTAAACTTTTAACAAAGTTTCAAAAAGGTGCCTACAATTTGTATCCAGTCCAGCTTGTTAAAGCTCAAAAGCTCAAGGGTATCCATACGTCTGTAAAAGTTTGTAACAATTTGTAACAGTTCCGCAGTTAAACAGTTTCCCCTCCAGCAGCCCGACGATTTGGAATTTAGCTTTGAATGATCTTACTGGGGAGGATCGCTCCAATTTTCCTTTTAAAAAATTGCTCACAAATAAGTCTATCTTTTCTCGTTAACAGTCACTTCTGAAAGTGCATGAAAGTCCCTCTTTAAAACATCCCTTTTCAGCCGCTTTTCGCTTCTCTGATCCCTTGCTTTGATCTTGTAAGCAGATCCGGGAGGCGGACTTCCTTTTTAACGTCTCCCGGTTACAGCCAAAATTTTTTTCAAGAATTTACTGCCGAATTTAACGTCCTTACTCACGGGTTTGTTGTTTCAGTCGAATCTTTAAAGGAAGAAAGGTCGGCGCTCATCTGCAACAGCTGCGCGGCTTCACTCCCGCAGAAAGAGCGATGAACTCACAGCACCGCTACCCCTCTTTCACTCCGGAGCCCCTTACGGGGTTCCTTTCGCGATTTCGGGGTCGCTCCAGGTGCCCGCCGAGTCCCACGGCCACGAGCTCACTCTGCTCGTGGTTTTTCTTGATGGGTCGTCGCTGTGCCGCAGCGAAACGACCCTTTCCTGCGGAGCCCCTCTTCAGACTAGAAGAGGACCGCCATTACAGTTTCGCGCCGCCTCCGGAAGTCCCCCAGTAGAAAACTTTTCTAAACATGTGGTCTGTGCCTGGAGCCTCAGATCCAGACCTCCAATCCTTGCGATTTTCACATGGTAGACTGAGAGTGAGCAAAGAAGCTTCACTCCCTTCTTTGCCAGAGGTGAGGGGGCATGACTTAGTCAACTCTAGCACCAACAGCTTACTCTGTGATCCTAACCCCTTCATGCATTAATGGAGGTTCGGCTTCCAAAAAACGTTCGCAAATCTGAACACTTACTTCCGGGTTTGGGAGCTGATTTGTTTGACAACTAAGCTGTTCGAGAACCAAGGTACCACTGTACTGCAATTTATCCCACAAAGTTTTTATTGAGCGTTTGTTCTGTTTATACGTCTTCCTGCTAATTATTCGTTCATCCGATGCTTTTCAGGGCATTTTCCCATCTCTTTGCTAAGTAAAAAGAGTCCCTGTGTGCTTTTTAGAGTGGATTTGTTGTGCCCAGGTAACAGAGCACTTTAATCCAGTTTAACTGCACAAACCTAAATTTCTAGTATGCACTTTAACCCCTCCCACAAAACAGTGGAAGCCTGTAGGCATCCACAAAAGCCAGACCTAATGTTTACATGGTGAAATGATGTACATGACCTGCTTCCATTCAGAGCAGGACAGTAGTACTCTGCTGTATACACTGTAACTTTAAAGAACACTCAAAACACATTCTTTCCCTCAAATAATTCTGGGCACTGTAGTTCACCCCATCACAGAGTTACAATCTCCAGCAAGCCTTAACAAGCCATACTTCCCAGAACTCTCTGAGGGAAAGAATTCACTTTGAATGTGCTTTAAAGCAGTCAAAAGGAATCCAACATTAAGTCCCCAGAAACAGGCATACTTACATTTCCTCCGGGCATTCCTGGAAAACCTAGGATGCCAGAGGTTCCCTTCTGTCCTGGGAAGCCGCGAGAACCAGATGTTCCAGGGAGACCTGAGTCTCCAGGAGGTCCTTTCTCTCTGCCTGGAAGCCCAGCTATTCCTGGGGGTCCTGGCTGTCCACGGGGACCAGGGAGTCCCTTGTTCCCTACAGGAAATCAAAGCAAAGTTGTTATGATCTGTGGTGGCTGGTAGGGAGGAAGACAGGGAGTCCAACAGTAGGTGGAGCTAGAGCCAATAAAGGCATAGCCAACTCAGTCTAGTTTTCCCAGTTTTGACCTCTTCTTTCTTCCTGATGGACAACAAGGACAACATTGAAGGCTGATCCAGACTTCCTTTTGTGCCATGTTTCTAGGCACAGGTCATCCATGCTTTAAAGCAGGAACCCCCAAACTCAGCCCTCCATGTTTTGGGACTTGTTGTTGTTGTTTAGTCATTCAGTCGTGTCCGACTCTTCATGACCCCACGGACCAGAGCATGGCAGGCACTACTGTCTTGCACTGCCTCCCACAGTTTGGTCAGACTCATGTTGGTAGCTTCAAGAACACTGTCCAACCATCTCAACAACTTCCATTATTCCTAGCTAACTTGACCAGTGGTCAGGGATGATGGGAATTGTAGTCCCAAAACGTCTACAGGGCCGAGTTTGGGGGTGCTTGCTTTAAAGTTCTGTGTCCAAGTGCCTTTCTTTCCTTTTTTTGGCCCAGTGCTTTCCATGTGAAAAAACGGTTTTTACCACTGAATCAGAGCAAACGGCTATCTGCGTAAAAATCCGAATTGCCATTTGTTCCAAGTCACCGTTAAAGAGTGGGTTTCCTCATACACTATACTATATCCCAGAAGCTTTTGATTTTTTCACAGGTCCACCAGATATGTAGAAGTGTCCCTTCTGCTTTACCGCATCATAGTATATGATGAACTAAAAAAAATGTTTAAATATAACTTTGTGAAAAATACAGAAGCTTTCCTATTAGAAATAACAGACACAGGTATAGCAAAAAAAAGACTGGAAAATATTCTTTATGCCACAGATGCGGGGACGATCTTAATTGCCAAAAATTGGAAAAAAAAACTTGTGCCAACAAAAAAGGAATGGCAGGATAAATTATTAGATTATATTGAACTGGCCAGATTAACAGAGACAATTAGGGGATAACCCAGACAAGAATTTCAAAAAGAATGGGGAAAATGCAGAGAATACTTTAGCAAACAATGCCCCAAAATATATACCTGGACTTGTTTCGATTAATTTCTACAGGAGACTGCGGTTTTTTAAGTCATAACTAGGAAAAATTGTAATAATTACATATAAAAGAAACAGTATACAAGAAGTAAATAAGGAGGCCATTTACAGGATAAAGGAAATATTTTATTTTTATGTTATGTTTTCTTTATGTTAGGGGATAGGAATTTAATTCTGATAACTAAATTGTCAATGGTGGTAGGTTTGTTTGTTTGTATGTATGAGCTGTTATGGATTATGTTGTAAATAAATTATTAATAATAAATAAAATAAAAATAAATAAAAAATAAAGAGTGGGTTTCCTGTGGAAAGCAGTGGGACAAAATGGGGGGTGGGGGGAGGAAGCCCTGGTAGAGCATGAGACTCTTAATCTCAGGGTTATGGGTTCAAACCCTACATTCGGCAAAAATATTCCCTGAATTGCAGGGGGTTGGACTAGATGACCCTTATGACCCCTTCCAACTCTACAATTCTAGGATTCTATTAAAAAAGGGAAAGCACTTGGACACGGAGCTTCAAAGCACAGACCATGGGGCAAAAGGTGAAGTGTGGATGAGCCCTGTGACTAAGGAAGAGCAGGCAGATGGGTAGTGCTGCCACCTCCTGGGTTGATTGTTAAGTAAGAATGGCTGGCTGAGGACTGGCTGATGCTGGTGAAGCAGCGCCCCATGTACCTAATAATAATAATAATAATAATAATTTATTATTTGCACCACTCTGGGCAGCTTCCAACAGAATATAAAGTAACACAAGGAAATATCAGATATTAAAATCTCCCCGTTAAAGGGCTGCCTTCAGATATCTACAGAAATTTGTGTAAATATTTTAATTTTTTATTCTTTATTGAAAAATAAAGGTACAGAAGTACAAGTGCACAGACTAAGATAAGACACACACAAAAAGAAGAAGAAACAAGAAACAGTGCCCATGTAGAAATCAAAACACAACAACAATAAATATTGTGTACATTACTAAAAAAGAGGGGGAATTGTTATTGTAGTTAACCAGATATTAACTTACTATGGTACTTATGCAACTGAATTCCAAATATCATAAAATTTGTCCACTGGGAGCGGGTCCACTAGGCAGAGGGCCTTCTCAGTAGTGGCACCCGCCCTGTGGAATGCCCTCCCGCCGTATGATGTGGTGTGGTTTGGCGTTTCTCTAAAAGGGGTTAGTGACATCATTCTAGGCTGTTAAATAGGTGAACGATTGGTTACGGACAACAGTGGAAACCGGATGGTATTATGTGAACTCCCACAAGTACCTCTAGGTCCTGTAAACCCTGCATTCCCAGCAAAACCAGGCTCTCCTTTGCTTCCTTTGAATGCAAGCTCCTGTTCTAGAGGTCTAAGGACAGGAGGTCCTGGAGGACCACGGTCACCTCTGTCTCCTGAAGAAGTGAAAAGAGAGACATGATGTGAAATGATAAAGACACCTCCCAGCCACACAAATTTACCCTAAGGCCCCTGTGTAGGTCGCAACAATTTAAAACACAACATTGAAAACCATCAATTAATGTGAATGAGTCCTAACGATATACATCTCAAGTATCAAAAAACAGGGTAAAGAGGTGTGTTTTACAGCAAATGAAATCTGTATAGTGAAGGTGCCAGACATAGCTCTGTGGGGAGGGAATTTCACAACTTAGGGGTTGAAGAGAGAATGCCCTCTCCTGGGACACCACCCCCTGAGCTTCTGAGGGAGGTGGAACTGAGAATGTCTTTAGGGAAAGAGGTCATATTTTAGATATTTGGGGCCTAAGACATTGAAGGCTTTAATCACTAACACGAGCACCTTGAATTGGGCCCCCAAAACAGCTGGTATGGATCTGGCTTTGCCCATCCAGGTGAAGCTTGGCCCAATCCCAAATTGCCAGCCTTACCTTTTAGACCATCAAGTCCAGGAAACCCAATATTTCCGTCTCTTCCTGGTAATCCGGAAGCTCCTTTCGGCCCATTCACTCCTGGGATTCCAGGTAAGCCTAGCATTCCAGGGAAGCCGATGACACCTGCAAAGCCCTTTTCTCCTAGCATCAAACAGCAAATTGAATTTGTTACACACAGAGAAACTGCAAAGTGGTCTGCTGCAATGGTTTCCAATTGCTGGTCTGCGGACCTGCATAACTCACCCAGGAGGTCTGTGGCACCATTCACATAACAAAAACTACCACAGAGGTATCAAAATTTTCATGGCTTGGCTTTTGAAAAACAAGGGGTCCACAGTACTTAGCTATTTGGAAACCACTGGTCTACTGTATCAGTCTTTCACCTTTACAGATCCAGGACTCAAGTCTAGCCCAAATATGCATGTGGGGACCTGCTCCCTATTGTTTTACCATATATCTGTATGGCTGTGGTGGTGCTGTGTGACCCATCTAGCCTCCCACCAGTAGGTCCTGATTAAGGACAAGCAAACTCATTTTAGTCCAGTCCTTCCCAGCTGTCAGAGAAGATAGGACTAAGTCCATTCCGTCCCATTTCCAGGGAAATGGAAAACAATTTTTAAACAAAATCTACTGGAAAGCCAATGTTTAAACACAGTTAAACCCCTGGACTCTTGTAACAGAATCCACCAGAATGAGGATTCTGAAGTGGTTCATTGATTTGATCTGCATTGTGGTCTGAACGGATTGGATTAGGAAAGTCCACTCTGGAATTGGAGTGAGGCAAAGTCCACCTAGTCCTGACACACACATCCTAGGCCAATTGAAGACTAGTGGAAATTAAGCTTTTGGAAATAGCCCTTCTGAGGGGAAACAGGAGACAAGGGCCTAGACCTTTCTGTCACATAATACTGCGGGCAGACTTGCACCTTACCTGAGCCCTCTGGCTGAACCTATCCTCCAAGGTTGAGAGGAGAATGTGTTGCCACATTGGCAAATACTTAGCCCTCACATATCAAAAGTCTCCCCCCCCTCCTTCCTTTCTTGCATGGCCCTTAATCAGTGCTTCTTTTCTGGGGGGACACAGGTGTACGCATATCCCTAAACATTTCGTGAATCTAAGTTTGGCCTCATTGAGGGGTAGTATTTCAATATGAGTAGAAAAATAATAGTACACCTAAACAATTTTTTTTTTGGAAGAATAGCACTGCCCTTAATAATATTTTTTTAAAACCCTACACTAAAGGCCCAATTCCTACTCTGTGTGGAATGAATCTCCTGATAAGATGGTATCTGCATGAGGCCTTCACCTGTGGAGCATAGTGATCAGTTGGGAATATATGGGGCGAGATAATTTTTCAACACTGCTTTCTGTGGCTGTCCCTATGTTATTGCTGAAGTATGGTCTTATATGTTGTTGCCTTTATAATGTTTTGTTGTTTTTGTAATTGCAAACCCACCATTTAACACTACCACCTGAATCTTCTACACCCACGTTCAACATTCTACCTACAAAGGCAGCCTTCGACAACATAGTGTGTCCAAAATATTTGGAGGGTGCCAGTGCCAGATTGGCAACAGTGTGATATTCCACCTAAAAAAAGTGCCGTGAGACAAAATTATTGTCATTACAATACATAGCTACGCAGATTGAATATTGACACTTGTTACCTTTTAATCCGGGAAAACCTGGATTTCCATCTGCACCTGGAGGGCCAAGTGCCCCGGGTAACCCTAGTTCACCAGGACGTCCTGGGAGACCAACAAGACCAGGGAAGCCCTTCATACCAGTGGGGCCTGGTGCCCCCGGATCACCACTTCTGCCTTTTTCTCCAGGAAGTCCTGAATCGAGACAAGTAGGGACTCTTAATTTCACATCCTCTCTTTCTCTCCCCTCTTTCAATCCGCCTCTGCACTAAGCGTCGCATTGCGTACAAGAGGATGAAACCCCAAAATCATGCAGCCTTTCTAATATGCACAAGTTTAGAAATGCAAAAATAAATAAATAATAAGCATTAGTTATCTAACAATTAAAAGGCCTAGGAAGGTTACTGTCTACACCACTACACAACTGCCAATAGCGAAACCCCTTATGGTTGGGTTAATTTAGGATTTATCAGCCAAGGTTCGGGAAGCGTCTCAGTTGTACTTGTAAATAACCAGGCCACAAGTTGGAACACCAGATTCCATTCGCTACCCCCACCTTTGTGCTGAACCAAAGAATGTGTGTTTCTAAAAAGAGGCCCAATGGTGCAAGGTGCATTTTCTACCATCGCTTCCATCATTCTGCATTCCAGATGTTATTTCCAAAACCTGTTAAATCCGTGGTCATTCCCAGGGGAGGTCACAGTAATGGCATCAGGCGGGCTGAATTTAGCCAATTTAGCCTCTGAACTCTTTGCTCAGCTTGCTTCCACCTGTAAATTTTTAATTTTAAAAAATATTTTGTGGTTTGGTCCACCATAGTGAAGGGTTGAAGCATGGAAAAAGGGACTTCCGGGGTGGCACCATCGGTAATGGCGGACTCCCTCTGAATTGGAGGGACCAGCTCCGCATGAAACGGGTCTTTTCCGCTACAGCGAAGCAGGGACCCTTCTGGAAATCACAGGCGGATGAAGCCTGTGACCGTGGGACTCAGCGGGCACCCTTAGCGTCCCCCCAACCCGCAAAGGAACCCACTAACGGGCTCCGAAGCGACGAGGGGGAAGTGGCGCGGTGCTGTGAGTCAATTGCTTTTTCTGTGGAGCGAAGCCGTATAGCCGTTATTGGAGAGCGCTGCCTTTTTCCTGGGACAATTTGGCATCTAAAATAACCACCCGTGAGTACTGAAACACTGAATAATTGGACTTGAATTAAGTACTGGCGAAATAGAAAGGAATTTGGACTTAAAATTTACCCTAATTTGGTACTGAAACGGGAAGGTCTAAACAGGAAGTCAGCCTTCCGTTTCCTTGTAGCCAAAACAAAGCAAAGACAATGTAAACTAGAGCTTTGAAAATCACTTTTAAAGAATTGGCTTTCATCATTTAAAATCGCTGAACCCCCCTTCGGCAGCAGGAGAAGAAGGGGGATATTTTGGGGGGGCTGTTTAAACCTGCAGAAGTGAGTTTAAAGCAAAGTAATTTTCCATCCTGGAGCGGGGTGTCAGAATTGACGTTTGAAGCTCATTGACCAGAAACAAATGTCTCTGACAGATAGTTAAGAGAAGAGAAACATAGTGATTCCATTGTTTCCTTTCGCATTTTAAAAGAACAAATATGGACAAAATATCACAAAAAAGAAACTTTGTTGCTATTGTTATCAAAAGAAAGAACAACTAGAAGCTTTCCCCCTAGAGGGGGATTGTGAAATTGTAACTAATTCCTGGGAGCTTGCAGCTGTCTCAGATTACAACCGTGGGAAAGGATTTGTGACCTTGCAGGACAATGTCTTCAGAAGCACTGTTGGGTGCTTTCTGTAAAATAAATGCCCTATTGGATCAGTTAAGCCAGAAGATGGATTTAATGACTAATGCGCCCAGAACCCTTGAACAGGTAGTGGGAAATTATATGGAGCCCACCCAGGAACTAAAACAGGAGTGTGCCATGACAGAACAACTGAAAGAAGAGGATGTGGTTGAATCTTGGGCGCCAGAGACGGAGGGAGCAGCGGCCCAGCAGGAACATAAATTTTTGGAGTTGACAAATGAACTTGGAAAAAACCAGACTTGGAAAGATAAAGTTTGGTTAGGTTTGGAAATGGGGGGCTGGATAGACCCCCCTTTACAGGGAGATCTGGACTTTTCGAGTCTGGCAATGGGCTGTCTGATGTCTGGAGCTGTGGGGGCTCTCAATTTTGGAGGGAATCTGGAACATGTTTTTAAATACCATATGGAGTCCAGTCTGGTCTATGGAAAAGGGGCTGACTTGTTGAAAAGGGTCCAAAACATTACCAAGCTGGAGTTCCCTAGAGTGAAAGGAAAATATGAAGAAGAGGTGCAGAAGGGACATGGAAGAGACTTGAGGGCCTCGGATATAAGGTTACCAGGTTAATGTGCTAGATTAATAGGTTAAAAAGGACTGACAAAGCCCGGGACCAGGAGGAAGGGACGCTGGATGAAGATTGGATTGTTTTGCTCTTTTTTTATATATAATTAAAATTGTTCTAGAAAATTAATGAATGTTAGAAAAATGTTGAAATGAAATTACTTGGCTCTTGTAAAAATGTCTAAAGAATTAGGTAAGAATGTTAAGGTTAGGAGAAGTTGGTAAAATAAGATTTAAGCTTTAAATTTTAAGGTTTCTATATGATAAGATGAAAATAGAATTAAGGTAATGTAATGACAGAATATTATGAACTAAGGAAAGGATTTGCTGCGATTATTATTAATCAGGAAACAAGAAAAGGGAGGAGGAGGAGGTCAAAGAAAGAAGGTATTGAAAGTGGGGAATCTGAGAATGATGGTTTTTTTTATTTTTCTGTCTTGTTTTTTCTTTGTGTGTGTGAAATTTTTTTTCTTTTTATTTTTTTTAAAACATTTTTTCCAATAAATATCATTTAAAAAAAAAAGAAGCATGGAAAAAGGAATGCTCAAATGCATTTTTTTTAATTTAAAAAAAAAAATCAGGTAGTTTCTGGGGAAAGCAGCATCTAAAGTTGGGGGGGGAACCCAGCTAACAAGCTTTGCAAGATTCTAATTGCAGCACTTAAAAGTCACATCCTGATTTTTTTCCTCTTTAAAACAAACAGTGAAATATGTTTTATATTATATGGATGGAGGTAGCGGAGGAAGGGGAAGAGGGACCGTATTGAAACTGAAGTCCATGTTGGGGATTCCCAGAACACAAAAGCCTTGTCCAGGTTGGGTTGGCTGCAATATCTGAGCATACGAAGTACAATGTTTTGTGGCTGTTATTGGTTTTTCTCTCTCTCTCTGATTAAAATAAGGGGTGTCACCTTCAGTCAATGCAAGTCTTGTAGCATTAAAAGCTAGATAGCTGTTAGTCCAGGAGCTTTTATGCTACAGTGCATTTTCTCTCACCTTGACAGCCTATGTGGAGAACCCCAGAAAGCAATACAGAGTGACGTCAGAAATGGAGGGGTTGGTGGTAAATGGAAGAGAAACATGGTGAGGAAAAACAGACAAAAACATATGAAGAGGGATAAAGCACAAGGGCCATGAATGAAATGAATGACTCAGAAAATGGTGGCGCTTACCTGTAACTATGGTTCACTGGGAGCGACCCATGCACAGGTATAAGTACAGGCGAGCTGCTTTTATAGCTACAAAATGTTGAGGAGCCACCCTGCCCTGCCACTTTGCAGATGAAGTTTTGAGCCTCTGGGCCACAAACCCATGAAAACATTCTCCACACACAAAGGCCACAACAGCAGCATGAACTTAGAACACTATTATACTACTTTAACTGTCATAGCTTCTCCCAAGGAATTCAGGGAGCTATAGTTTGTTAAGGATGCTGCAAGTTGTTTAGGAGAGCCCACTCAGAGAGCGACACTTCTCAAGAGTTCCCTGGGAAGTGGTATTGATTGCTAAAAACACCCTGGGAACTGCAGCTCTATAAACTAATGCCTGTGAAGGACTGGACCTCTTTAAATAAGGTGACTGAGGTTGACTGGTGCTGGAACGACATTCTGACTATGTTGTTATGTAGTCTCCAGCTGAACAATGTCTGGAGCTGTCCAGGGTACCACTGTACCTGAAACGATTAACTTACCGTATTTTTCGCACGATTGGACGCACCGGACCATAGGACGCACCTAGTTTTCACGGGGGGAAATCAAGGAAAAAATATGATCCCCCCCCGCAGCTCTAGGAGCAGTGGACAGGCTGCACGCAGCCTGTGCGCTACTCCAAGACCTTCTCCCTGCTTTGGCGGGAGGTGGCGGAATTCCCCCACCTCCCGCAAAAGCCCACAGGAGCCCCGCGTGACTCCTGCGGGCTTTTCGACCAGGAGGGAGAAGGGACTGAAACGGCCAGTCAGTCCCTTCTCCCTCCTTGGGGAAAAGCCCCCAAGAGCCGCTCGCTCTTTAAAGGCTGCACGGCTCCTGCGGGCTTTTCTGCGAGGTGGGGGAATTCCAGCCACCTCCTAGAAAAGCCAGCAAAGCCGTGCAGCCCCTTTAAAGAGCGCACAGCTTTTGCCTGCTTTTGCGGGAGGTGAGGGAATTCCCCCATCTCCCGCAAAAGCCCACAGGAGGGAGAAGGGACGGACTCGGCCAGTCAGTCCCTTCTCCCTCCTTGGGGAAAAGCCCCCAAGAGCTGCGTGCTCTTTAAAGGCTGCGCGGCTCTTGCAGGCTTTTCTGCGAGGTGGGGGAATTCCCCCACCTCGCAGAAAAGCCTGCAAGAGCCGCGCAGCCTTTAAAGAGCGCACGGCTTTTGCCTGCTTTTGCGGGAGGTGGGGGAATTCCCCCATCTCCCGCAAAAGCCCGCAGGAGGGAGAAGGGACTGACTCGGCCAGTCAGTCCCTTCTCCCTCCTTGGGGAAAAGCCCCCAAGAGCTGCGGGAGATGGGGGAATTCCCCCACCTCGCAGAAAAGCCTGCAAGAGCCGCGCAGCCTTTAAAGAGCGCACGGCTTTTGCCTGCTTTTGCGGGAGGTGGGGGAATTCCCCCATCTCCCGCAAAAGTCCACAGGATGGAGAAGGGACGGACTCGGCCAGTCAGTCCCTTCTCCCTCCTTGGGGAAAAGCCCCCAAGAGCGGCGCACTCTTCAAAGGCTGCGCGGCTCTTGCAGGCTTTTCTGCGAGGTGGGGGAATTCCCCCACCTCCTAGAAAAGCCAGCAAAGCCGCGCAGCTCCTTTAAAGAGCGCACGGCTTTTGCCTGCTTTTGCGGGAGGTGGGGGAATTCCCCCATCTCCCGCAAAAGCCCACAGGAGGGTTGGAGAGTAGCGGGAAGGCGTCGCGCGCCTCCCCGCTGCCCCCCATCCTCTGGGGCTGGCGATGGGGGAAGCGCTGCTTTCTCCACCGCCAGCCTCAAACAGCAGACTTTCCTGGCTTCAGCGGAAGCAACGCGAAGCCTCCGGAGCGCAGGCTTCGGAGGCTTTGCCTTGCTATCGCTGAAGCCAGGGAGCCTGCATTTGCTCCATAGGACGCACACACATTTCCCCTTCATTTTTGGAGGGGAAAAAGTGCGTCCTATAGAGCGAAAAATACGGTACCTTGTCAGAACTTAGATCCTGCCCTATTTTTGCCTTGTCTTGCTACTGGTGCAAACCTGAACATTTGCTTTGGGTCACCAAGGCTGCTTGGAACAGGACCGACAACACCCAAGGCTCCCCAAGAATATGGACATCGCATCACAGGTTTATAGGCCCATCACTATAATCCTGCCAAGTTGTATAAAAGCAAGGAAAGGGGGCTACAGAATCCAGTGTCAGTCCTGCTAAGAGCAGACCCATTGAAATTCATGGGCACGACTCACTTAGGCTGACTCTGTGTAGAAGATAGTCGGATGCGACCCAATTTTTGCCCATGAAGGTAGTTATTCCCATTTGATACACAACCTACCTCGTGATCCTGGGAAGCCGACTGCTCCCATTGGACCTGGCTTTCCTTTAATGCCAAAAGGGCCGCCAGGTCCTGGAGGTCCTCGTGGTCCATCAATACCCAGAAGGCCTGGTTCCCCACGTCCACCTTTCGCACCTGACAGACCTGGCCTCCCATCTGCACCTGCAAAGAGAGAAGTGGTTGGCCCCTTGAAACGGCTGTTTCAGATCCATGGGTTGCGATGTGAAAAGCATGTTGCAAAATTCAAGGAAATGCAGTATGACACCTACATTCAAAGGACGATAAATATGGCAGACAGGCATGGCTTGGCTAAATGGAGATCCCTGGCAAGCCTAGTATGGCTATGGGCCAGAGGTTCTCCACCGCTGTACGGTGGACCCTCCGGTTACAAACTTAATTCGTTCCAGGGGTCCGTGCGCAACCCAAAAAATCCACAAGAGGCGCCGTTTCTACGCACCCGTGTGGCGCGATAGAGCACTTTTGCGCATGTGCGTGCACCAAAACTGGGAAGTATACACTTCTGGGTTTGCCGTGTTTGCAACCCGAAAATTACATTACCCGAAGGTAATGCAACCCGAGGTACCACTGTATTAGAAAAACCAGAAAGTGCCAGACCCCAAATTTTCATCTTATTTTACTTGGGGTTCCCAGGCAGATCTCGTATCCAGGCACTGAGCAGAACTAGACCTGCTTACCTTAGGCATCACGGCTGCATCATGGGCTCTCTCAGACCAGCAGCCAACTCTAGCAGCAGCAGAACTAACCTTTCGGACCTGGAAGGCCAGGTTCCCCGAGGATGCCTTTATCTCCTGCCAATCCTGGCAGACCAGGTTGCCCTGGAGCTCCGCTTTCAGCACCAAAAACTTCACCAGGCGGCCCCCTTGGCCCTGGCAAACCAGGGGAGCCTGGATTTCCAGGCAATCCATTCGTCCCGTCAGGTCCTGGGGATCCTTGTGGCCCTGGCTCTCCACGAATGCCAGAGAAGCCTCAAATAAAAACAAGAGCAAAGATGTAATGTCTTTTATGTTACAGCCTGAATAAGAATTAAAATAAGAAAAAAATAATTGAAGATTAAAATGAGAATAATGCAAAACTATCTCTGCAGTCAGTCAGTGGAAACTGCCCAAAAACAGGACTGACACATGACTGATAGACCCACGACTTCCGTTTTGGCCCTGTGCTATGAATCAGAAATTCCTGTGGTCAATTCTTGCCTCTATCATGAACTTGCAAGATGGCTTTAGGCAAACTGGCTGTAGTTTAACTTGCAAGAGTGTGAGGCAATTAAAACAGACCCACCTTACAGGGCTGTTGTGAAAATTGCAAAATGAAAGGAGGGGTAAGGAATGTGAGGTAGTATGAGCACTTAAAGTAGCCTTTCCTAAACCTGGTGCCCCACCTATTTTGGACTACCACTCCCATCAGATTCAAGTCAGATTCCAATCTTGGCTCTTACCTGGTGGTCCTGAAGGCCCTTCTACCCCTGGTGATCCTAGCGGTCCTTTAAAGCCATTTAATCCTGGCTGCCCTGGAATGCCTGGCAGACCTTTTCTGCCCTTGGAGCCTGAAGATGGGTGAGGAACAAAATCAGTTAGGCACAAGAAATAAAAAGTTCTCACAAAAAATTGCCAGCATTCCCTCTAACAGACACATTTTGCACATGATTTTCCTTCATAAAAAGCTTTTTGCATGCTATTTTCCACTAATATATGCATGTTCCTACACACTTTGTCCTAATATACACATTTCTTTTTTTTTTTAAAAAAAGCATGATTTGGCTGGAGAACTGCTTCACAACATTCAGAGAAGTGTGCATTTTGAAGGACGGTTGCATTTCATTTTTCACATTGTTGAAGGAAAAATGAACCAGAGAGGTTCACAGCAGGACAGGGCAAGGAGTGTATAATATTTCCTACCTGGAGATCCTGGGGATCCTGGAGGCCCAGGTGGACCAAATGCTCCAGGAATCAGACAGGGCAACGTTATACCTAAAGGGGGGGAAATGTGTGTCAAAAAGTTACTTGGTCAATAATGGTTGAACAGGTCCATGAATCCTCTTGATTAAAGAGCGCTCAAGAGTAACATTTCCAAACCTACCAGAGAATAATGACTTCTAACTTTGTTTTAAATCCTGTTTTGACTTTTGCTCATACTTAAGGCTTGCAGTAGAAGGGTGGGGAGGATTTGTGTTCAAAAGAGAATGGCCCAGTCCAGGGATGGCGGAACCATTATACCCTCCAAGTGATGTTGGACTCCAAGTCCCATAATCTTAGAGTCTGGCCACATTTGGAGGGCCACAGATCCGCCACTCCTGGCCCCATGTGATGGACCAAATGATCCTAGGCCTTGCCCCCACATTCTCTTTACCATACTGGTTAATTGTCTGCTTAATTCCACGTGGAAACACCCTCTGTTTCACAGAAATACAAATGCTCCTGCAAAGTGTTTTAGGATTTTCAGTATCTGAGAAACAAATCTGCCTTGCACAACAGCTACAACAGGGCTTGTTTAAAATGTGCGGTCTGGATCTTCCCCACAAAATGCCTCAAGGCAGCCAGTGTCTGGGATATAGGATGCTGTCTCTAGAGCAGCGAAGAAGAAGAAGAAAACTGAGATAAAGGGCAAATTCAATCCTGATTCTTGATCAGGAAAAACAATCACAAGGTCCCCCTCAATCTCCATTGAAATAATAATAAAATGTGTGACTTATGCCGAGGTACAGAGGAACCCATGAAGCTGTTGTGACCATTTGTTTATCTAGCTGAATGCTGCTCATTCTACAATGTGATTGCAGACAGGGGGTATTGCAGATTGAACCTGAGACCTTCAACATCTACATGCAGTGCTTTCTTTTTTTTAAGGTGCCAGTACTCACCATGAAGTTGTTGCAGTAACTGCCACACTTTAACATTTTTTTGGGGCGGCGGATCATACCAGTACTGTTTACCCCTAAGTACCCCCAGAAAAAAGCACTGAAACTATGTACTCTATCATGGAGATATGGCTCCCCCCTCAAAGTACAGAAACATAAGGAGCTGTCTTATGCAGTGTCTGACTATTGTTCCATGCTGCTTAGTTCTTTGTACACTGACTGGCAGCAGTTCTCCAAAATTGTAGACAGGGGGGGCATTCACAGCTCTCCCTACAGATGCCAACGAGCTCACAAAGCATGTGCTCTGCATCAAGCTGTAGTCCTTCCCCAAAGAGAAAGAGAAATATATATCAACTTGTTCCATTGCCATTGTGAGGAACACATGCAATAAGCAAAGACGTGGAAACACTTAGACACAAGGAAGCAGAGGGTTAGCGTGGGAACACGTGATTTGGGGGCAGGGAAAAAGCACATGAAAGCAAGCTCTCCTTTGGCTGTATTCCCATCAACCTGCTGCAACCACCAAGTGTGTCCCTTCCCCCCTCCCAAAATATTGTGCAACATGCTTCTCTGTGTGCCTCAGTGGAAAGGAAGAAAATTCTCCCATCACAAGTCTCATGACTGGCCTCACTCTCACCTCCCTGAGCGTCTAAGACTTCATTACCAACCTCCTCACCGCAGCAGCAATCACCTATACCGGTTAAGCAAAGGAGGAGAGGTTAAAAACAAAGGCAGGAGAAAAATAAAAACATAAAGCCAAAAGAATAACCCGCAAGTCGAAGAGTCATTTCCTTTGAACCTTTGAACCATAATTCTCCTATATTCACAGGTACTGCAAACAGGCCACAAATGCAGTCGATCAAGTCGAGAGGAAATTCATAAAGCTTCAGACCCTTGTGATTATAGGAAGTAATATTTTTTGAGTGGTGTGTGTGGTTTGGGCAGAGAAATCTACGAAAGCCTGTTTTGCTTGACACAGTTTTTTTAAAAAAGCTGCAAGATGAAATGTATTTCTCCATAAACAAAATGTTAAAATAGGCACAAGCTAGAAATTGTATTAAAAACAAAACAAAAGCAGCAGAAGAAAAGGAAAGAAAACATCGCCATTGTTAAAATTGTTCTGGAAAGCTGGCATTGGAACCTAGGAATAGGGAGGATCTTTTCGTTTTACTTTCCAAAGTGATTCAAACAAGAACATAGAAACTGCTCCTCAACAACAGGAACATTTTCAAACCTATTTTGGCTCGCTTAGGCTTGGAATCAGGGTTCAGCATCCTTTTGGAAAAGACCAAAGTCCTGGAACCCTACAAGGGCCCATTGGTACTAATCACTGACCCACAGCTGCCAAGGGAGAGCAGTAGTGGCCTCTGACACTTTTTGCAAAGCAGTTTGCACACACACAAACACACTGCACAACTAATTTCTACTCATCTGATTTTTCTTTTTGTCATTTCTCTATACAGTAACATTCTTGACCATTTAACAAATGCCATTTGCTCCCTATTTCTTTCTTATTTGGGCTTACAGCACATGTGGAGAACTTTAGGCCCTCCATATGTTGCTGAACTACATCTCCCATCAGTCTTAGCAATGGCCAATGGCCAGGTATGATGGGAGTTGTAATCCGGCAACACCTGAAGGGCGAAAGGCTCCCCACCTGCTTTACAGCTATCTTTTCCAGGTGTGCAAAGGAGATCCTTGCCGAAGTAGCATCTGTGAATATACTTTTTTAAAACTTTTTTTTATATCCTATGATCGTTTACATTATTTAGAAGACATAACAATGAATCTTCTATCAACCCTATCCCAAGTATGTCATTTGCCATCTAGGTCACCATCCTCAAATAACTTCTAGCCTTCCATCATTTCCACCATATATGTACAAAATCTGCTTGTAAGGTGAGAAGTTAGAAATTTGGTTGGCATTCAGCAATAAATGTCACATGGGCTTTGTTTACTGTTTCAAAGAGTAACCCCAAATAACTTACCTGGAGCACCTGGGGGACCAGGTTGCCCTGGATATCCGTCAAGTCCTAGGTCACCTGGAGGCCCAGGAAGTCCAGCTGGGCCTGGGAAACCAACTCCAGGAAGACCACTCTCTCCACGCCGACCCTTCAAACCAGGTAACCCTGAAAAACCTTTGTCTCCTGGAAAGCCCAATCCACCATCACCCTAAACACAAACAAAAAAAGAGATTTAAAAAAATATCCAAGTAAGAGAAGATTGGATTTCTTGACTGGAAAAAATCAAAGTTTACTGCAGCTCATAATTTAAATACAAGATGAAAACTTGTTGTTTAGTCGTTTAGTCATGTCCGACTCTTCGTGACCCCATGGACCAGAGCACGCCAGGCACTCCTGTCTTCCACTGCCGCAACCCCTCAAATTGTTGTCTGGCTTGGTTTTTAGAGAATAATTCATCTCCTTCCTTACAACCAACCAATCCCCACACTCTCATCCTCCTTGTGGTCTTATGGATCTCTGATGTTTGCAGTAGCTCTTGGGAAAACTTTGCTTCCCAGGTCTACTTATACCTCACATGATGCTTTGCCAGAGAGAGGAGTGAGAAACCCCCACTTCCCCATGTTCTTCTGTTGCCAGGAGCAGCCAGGTGGGTGGGTGGGTGGGTGGGTAGGAAGGAGGGAAGGAAGGAAGGAAGGAAGAAGGGAGCATGCAAAATCACTGTTAAAAGGGTGGAAATTTTTAAAGGTGGGCACTGTGGTAGGGATTGGTCTCTGTCACAACTTTAGTGGGGTGTATAATGGATTCCAGATTAATTCAAATTAACTCATATTCAGCAAAACCATTTTCCAATTATTTTGGCAAGTAGTTTGGTTTATTCCAAGCAATATTATCCACATCTGTGAGAGCTCATCCATCACCCATGAAGATGATCGCATTATCCTGTAGGATACTTTAGAAGGAATGCTGGCTTTCTGAATATTACATTGACGTTCCTCCATGGTAGCTTGGACTAAGAGAATGACTCAGACCAAGGAATTTTCCTTTTCCACAACTCATTAAGACCAACATATAGATGAACTGTGGTCAAAATTACAGCCACAACTGTTCAGCATTTGATCACCATATTGCCTATCCAATTGCTTTGGTAGCTACCCTTGCAAAAACCAGAAATATGGGCTTTTTAGAGACTTTCCTCCATGCAAGACTCCCCCACCAAGCCACTTCAGATATTTTCCCCAGGTCTGTTGATTCTGCCAACCTCGAAAAGCCTTCTTGTCAGGGACTTCACCCCTTCTGTATTCTGTACGGTGCATGGCATGTTGTTGACATCACAAACACAGCATGTTGTAACAATAATGGGCTCTAATGCCCAGGCAGATGGAAAAAACACTTACTGGAGGGCCTGGTCGACCTAGCAAACCAGGTATACCATCCCTACCAGGAACTCCAGATTCGCCTGAAGGCCCTCTAGGGCCGACATTCCCTGGATCTCCCTTGGTGCCTCTGCCTGAGGACAGATACGGTTCTCCTTTCTCTCCTTTGATGCCTGGAAGACCAGGCTGACCAAAGAAACCCTGGGATGCAAACAAATGAAAAAATAGTTAGCAAACAAAGAGATATACAGATGCTTCTTCTTAGGAAACTGTAACAAAGGACTGGTTGGGAAGCATGGAGAATGTTTAGGGATGAACATTTACTTACCGGTTGACCAGGTGGCCCTTGTGCACCATCTCCTGGATCTCCCAAAGGTCCTTTTGGGCCTGGTTCACCAGGTCTTCCAGGCTGACCAGGGGCACCTGGCTCCCCTTTCAAGCCTGCTCGTGTGATCCCTCCATCACAAGCACAATCTCCAGCTTCACCTGGGAAACAATGGTTCAGTTCTGTGACCACAGTTTAGAACTCAAACCATGACTAGAGCCTCTCAACATCCACCAAACAAGCCACGATTTATAGAGCTACTTGTCTGCTTTTGTCTTCACATCTGTTCAACACACCAATTCCTAAGTGAAAATCCTTCTTGGATGGAGTGTGAATACCATAACTTTATATCAATTCAGACATCACTTCAAACCATGATTAGCACAAACCTGGGTTTGCAAACTGACTTCAAACCATATGATCTGATTCTACTTTGCTGGCTGATTAATAAACTGTGGTCAGCAGAGAACAAACCAAACAATGGTTATGTATTGTTAGCCATGGTTTGGCATGATGGTAGAATTAAGACAATATTTGCTCAATAGGGCTTATTTCCACTTCCCCATGATTTTCATTTCCTGATGCATATGAAGCCCCACCTCTTTCACTTTAATTGGCATTTAAGCTCTCTGACACAGACCCTGCTTTGCACTTTTAAGGGTCCCTGTCTAATTCCTCCCACTGTTGGAGTTTTGCCTAGCAAGGCTGGGAAAAGCTGTTGACAGTGATAAAAACTTCTCCACGCGAAGTGCCACATCTCTTCTCTGTAGATGCATTTAAAGGGACAATATAATGCAATCATTTGGACTCTCCAAAGATCCAGAAGTTTGCAGAAGTTATAAACCACACACAAATATGTTGTTTCAAATTCACAGTGATATTCTGTCATACCACTGGTCCATCTAGCCTTCCCCAATCTAGTGCCCTCCAAAAATTGTTGGATTTCAGTTCCCATCAGCCCTAGCCAACATGATCAGTGGCCAGGGATGAGGGGAGCTCTAGTCTAGCAAATATCTGGAGGGTCACAGCTTTCCCATATCTGGGCCTCTATCCAACATAGTGATAAGTTAAAGCCATTTAGCAATATTCTTGTCCCACTGATTAAATGTTTTCCACTAGTGGGAAACTGTTGTGCAAGAGAATTCCATGTTGTTAGTAACTTTGTTGCACCATAGATTGCAGAAGCTGTTGTACAAAGCTTCCGCTAGCACAGCTGTTGCTGTCGAGTCTTCTGCTGTGCAACACTAAAACTCACCCACCTGCTAATGCAAGACCCCTTGTACTAGCAGACAGAGAATGGATACAGCCTCTGGTCTACAATGACCAGCAGCAGCTCTTCAGGGTTTCAGACACAAGTGTTTCCAGGCCCTTCCTGGAAGGATTAAACCTGGGGCATTTGTATATAAAGCACACATTCTACCAAAAAGCTATGCCTCTTCCTCCAAATTTCCTAAATGCATTGTTCCTCTTCATCTCACCCCACCTGCAGTCACCATGTTCCATGAACAAAGGACCATGCGATGTTCAATTCTTGGTGACATCTGGGTGAAAATGCACAAGGGCCATGGAAAATCTGCTCACCTTTGTAGCCTTTTGCCCCGAACAGTCCTGGTGGCCCTCTCTGTCCTGGGGTTCCTGTCTCCCCGGGTTCTCCAGCAAGGATCGCTCCCGGAGTAAATATGGGAACTGAAGATTTGGAATAAAACAATTCAGAACAAGCTTACTTGAAAGATTGCCTGTCCCTGCATAGACCTGTAAGATCACTTGGGATAGTCTGTAGAAATTTAACTGATCAAACTGTACCCTTCGCCATATCACAGGGCAATGACTCCCAAAAAAGTATTTTTGAACACTGCCCCTGCACTATGAGATACCCTTCCACCTCCCAAACTTGACGCATCATCCACCAGTTGCTTCAGACGTCCTGTAAATATTTATATTTTTGCATGGGCTTTCCTTGACCCACAGGACTAGAAGATGTGATTAGGAAATTATTGTTTCTTGAGACTGTTGTCTCAAGAATTTCTGGTATGTTTATTTTTATATGGCTTCGGTTTTTAAAAACATATTAAGCAGTTTAGAAATACTGTATTTTTCGCACGATTGGACGCACCGGACCATAGGACGCACCTAGTTTTCAGGGGGGGGGAAATCAAGGAAAAAATATGATTCCCCCCCCCCAGCTCTGGGAGCAGTGGACAGGCTGCACGCAGCCTGTGCGCTACTCCAAGACCTTCTCCCTGCTTTTGCGGGAGGTGGCGGAATTCTCCCACCTCCCGCAAAAGCCCACAGGAGCCCCGCGTGACTCCTGCGGGCTTTTCGACCAGGAGGGAGAAGGGACTGAAACGGCCCGTCAGTCCCTTCTCCCTCCTTGGGGAAAAGCCCCCAAGAACTGCTCGCTCTTTAAAGGCTGCGCGGCTCCTGCGGGCTTTTCTAGGAGGTGGGGGAATTCCTAGAAAAGCCAGCAAAGCCGTGCAGCCCCTTTAAAGAGCGCACGGCTTTTGCCTGCTTTTGCGGGAGGTGGGGGAATTCCCCCATCTCCCGCAAAAGCCCGCAGGAGGGAGAAGGGACTGACTCGGCCAGTCAGTCCCTTCTCCCTCCTTGGGGAAAAGCCCCCAAGAGCCGCTCGCTCTTTAAAGGCTGCGCGGCTCCTGCGGGCTTTTCTAGGAGGTGGGGGAATTCCTAGAAAAGCCAGCAAAGCCATGCAGCCCCTTTAAAGAGCGCACGGCTTTTGCCTGCTTTTGCGGGAGGTGGGGGAATTCCTCCATCTCCCGCAAAAGCCCGCAGGAAGGAGAAGGGACTGACTCGGCCAGTCAGTCCCTTCTCCCTCCTTGGGGAAAAGCCCCCAAGATCCGCTCACTCTTTAAAGGGTCTTCCTGCTGCCCCCCATCCTCTGGGGCTGGCGATGGGGGAAGCGCTGCTTTCCCCACCGCCAGCCTCAAACCCGGGTTGGAGAGTAGCGGGAAGGCGTTGCGCGCCTTCCCGCTGCCCCCCAATCTCTGGGGCTGGCGATGGGGGAAGCGCTGCTTTCCCCACCGCCAGCCTCAAACCCGGGTTGGAGAGTAGCGGGAAGGCGTTGCGCGCCTTCCCGCTGCCCCCCAATCTCTGGGGCTGGCGATGGGGGAAGCGCTGCTTTCCCCACCGCCAGCCTCAAACCCGGGTTGGAGAGTAGCGGGAAGGCGTTGCGCGCCTTCCCGCTGCCCCCCAATCTCTGGGGCTGGCGATGGGGGAAGCGCTGCTTTCCCCACCGCCAGCCTCAAACCCGGGTTGGAGAGTAGCGGGAAGGCGTTGCGCGCCTTCCCGCTGCCCCCCAATCTCTGGGGCTGGCGATGGGGGAAGCGCTGCTTTCCCCACCGCCAGCCTCAAACCCGGGTTGGAGAGTAGCGGGAAGGCGTTGCGCGCCTTCCTGCTGCCCCCCATCCTCTGGGGCTGGCGATGGGGGAAGCGCTGCTTTCCCCACCGCCAGCCTCAAACCCGGGTTGGAGAGTAGCGGGAAGGCATCGCTTGCCTTCCCACTGCCCCCCAATCTCTGGGGCTGGCGATGGGGGAAGCGCTGCTTTCCCCACCGCCAGCCTCAAAGAGCAGACTCTCCTGGCTTCAGCGGAAGCAACGCAAAGCCTCCGGAGCGCAGGCTTCGGAGGCTTTGCCTTGCTATCGCTGAAGCCAGGGAGCCTGCATTCGCTCCATAGGACGCACACACATTTCCCCTTCATTTTTGGAGGGGAAAAAGTGCGTCCTATAGAGCGAAAAATACGGTACTTTTAAACAAACAAACATAAAAACACCATGAATTTGTGGGGTGGAAGAATGTGGAAAACCACAAGGCCATGAACGACAGAATATGCAACATTTCACCAGCACTGTGGGATTTTCACTTTTTTCTTCACAGCATGGGGAGGAGTGGGAGAACATTTATGCTGAATACGATTTCATTTCATTTATATTTATCTGATACTTTTTCCTCCAAGGAGTTCAATACGATGTACGTGGTTCTACCCCTCACCCATTTTATGCTCTCAGCAACACTGTGAGGTAGGTTAGGCTAAGAGACAGTGGCTGGCCCAAGGTTACCCAGTGAGCTTCACAGCTGAGTGGGGATTAGGACCCTGGACTCCCAGGTCCTAGTCCAACTCTGTAGCCACTACACCATGCAGTACAAAAACTGAGCACCGTAATGTACTTACATGATGGTCCAGGTAACCCAGGAGGACCTGGCAAACCTGGCTCTCCATCTCTGCCTGGTGGACCAGGCAACCCAATTGTTTCTCTGCCTGGGTCTCCCATGTCTCCTTTTGGTCCCAGATCACCTGGGATTCCCATACGACCCGGGGAACCTAAGACAGACAAGATTTGTTTCACATTTCCAGTCATTAACACTTTATAAAATTATCTGCTTATTAATATCTATCTTTATTCTTTTAATTGCTGCAAAAAAAAAAAAGGAGGCGCAAGAAACTTCCCTCTATTGCACTGGGAGGGCATTCCCCCTGTAGGTCAGTATTTTGTCACTGATGAAATGTTAATGGGAGGAGTTAACAGTGGAAGAAGAGGAATATAAGAAGAAAGAAGGGAGCTATACCATCCTTTCTACAGAGTCCAGATCACTGCAATCACCTGCAGAAGCCCTCTTGACTATCCCCCCCTCCCCAGTTATCACAAATTCATTTTGTTTCCATGTAAACGAAGTTTTTCAGCATGGGAGCAGGTGTGCCACAGAACACTTGAAATCAGACAGGCCGCTTCAATTTAAATATTTTGCCGCACGCCAAAAACATTTCCTGTTTCGTGAAGTGTTTTAGAGACTTCATTTGATTCAGTGTTGATCACTGGCTCCATATCTTATTATGTTTCATTGTACAACCCCAATAAATATTTTTTTTAAAAAAAAATGAGTTGTAGTTTATTAATACTCATTAAAAAGATTGTTGCTGTTGTTTATTCCAGTTGTCAGCCACTTTATACAAAAAGAAAATGTCTCAAAGCTGCTTAACAGCAAAATGAAATGCGAACAGATAAAACCACCTGAAAGTCAAATCTAAAACAACGCATAATGCAAATTTCTTAAAATGCTCGTCTATGATTGTGAGCAGTTAAACTATACAGAACAAAGAAGTGAACAGGAATTTGTCTAATCTTCTTCCAACGTCATCCAGGTTGGTGGCCATCGCTGCCTCCTGTGGGACTGAGTTCCATAGTTTAACTATGTGCTGAATGAAGAAGTCATTTCTTTTATCTGTTCTCAATCTTCCATTATTCAGCTTCATTGTATGTCCACGATTTCTGGTGTTGAGAGGGAGAAAACTTTTCTTTCTCCACACCAAGCATAATTTTATAAACTTCTATCACATCCCCTCTTTCTCGCCTTCTTTCTAAACTAAAAAGTCCCAAACTCTGCAAACTTTATTCACAGGGGAGCCACTCTGTTCCCTTGAGCTACCATGCAGATTATTCAGTTAAAAGAAGAGGAAGCAAAGAGTCCAGATACCACTGGAATTCTGCACCTTAAGGCAAGGATCCTCAACTGGATTACCTGGAGTAAGTGCAGGAAACCCTGCTTGGCCAGGAAGGCCTGGTAAACCATCGAACCCTTGGTCACCTCTAGCGCCGGGGGTTCCGCGTGTCCCAGGCTCTCCAGGAGGTCCTGGCATTAAACAAAAGGAACAGGAAAAGACTTCAGACCTATCTTGCATTCATATCACCAAAATCACCATGTTCACTCATCATGGCCAAGACCACAACACTAAGTGATGTTGTTGCCTTTTAAATCTTTTTTAAAAAAATGCTTTTTATTAAGTTTTCATTTTAAATACACCAACACCAACAAACCAAAAACATCAAGTCTTTTTACATGTATCCTACTTTATGCTCTGTAGAGCCATTGACTTCCCTCCTTCCATTCCGCAGGTTTTCTTATTCCAATCTTTAATTCACAGTTTCATTAATAAGAGACTAAACTATGACATAAGATTTATTTCAGTCCTGCTAACGTCTTCAAATTTCTACACCTCTCACTTATATAAACCATAAATTTACTCCATTCTTTTTGGTACTTTGCCTTTTAAATCAACTTTCTTTTCCTTTAAAAAAATGCATGCAAACAATTCCCAATTTCCCATTCTCCCCCTCTGAGCAAGCGGAATAAATTTTTTTTGATGATCATAAATAATAAATGCTAGCACCATCCCTACCTAACATTTCTGTATATATTGACTTCACTCACAATGAGTGAGGAAGTCTGAAGGGGGGCGGGGAATCTTCACTCATTTGAAGTTAGGATGGATGGAGCTAAAGACACCAGCACATTTGATCACAGACTGCATCTTTAGGTCACATTTAGCCCTTGGAAACTCCATGGCGGGGCTCAATAATAAAAGGTTCGATTTCTGACAGACACATTTCCCAAGTCTTTGACTCGAGGCTTTCATGTGAGCACTGTGCTGCTTCCCTTTTTGATTCCCTTTGAGCTGTTGTTTCTCTGTTTGCTTTGTAACACAAAACCTCTCAATAAAAACTAATTAAAAAAATGTTCTGAAGACACATGAGTGGACTTTATAATGTGCCAACTGTTTAACTGCTGTATAAAATGAACTGTAACATGTGATCTAGCCTCATCAGAGGACCATTGATGAAAAGTTGTATGTCTGTGTCAGTGGCTGTGTACCCCATCTTTTGGGGTGCCCTGCTTTTTACTTTTTGAAACCTGGCAACCCTATGTTTAGTCAAAATTGTGCTATGCTTTGCCCTGCCTGGCAGCTAGCTAGCCTGCCTTCCACAAGGAGGGAGATACTAGAGCTGGCACACTGAGCAGGCCTTGCCCGGAAAGGAAAGTGCAGAGTTTAAAAGCTTTTCCCGTGCCAGGTCCACTTGGGGCTATCCAGCAGGAAAATAGCAATTAAACACTCAGCCTTGCTTCTTGGGCAAGGCCTGCTCAGCGTGCCAGCTCTGGGACCGGTAGGGATGGTCTCATGAGATCTCACGGGGACAATCTGGCTTCCCACAAGTTCTCACAACAGCATCCCCACCTTGCCTGCACATAGTTGAAATCTCACATAGTTGAAAGTTCTCAAGTTAGATGGGTGCAAGATGCAGGTGTATCATATATCAAAACCTTTGCAAGAGAATGAAGAAGAAAAACGCACCCGAGACCACGGCACCTTCTCCATCAACAGTAACTGTAGGACCTGGTGGACCAACATCCCCAAAGTCGCCCTGAAAATGAATCACAATATATATGTATACATGAAATGTGTGTATGCGTGCATGTCATACATGCAACATGATTACAGTTGCCAATAGCAGAATTACAAATACAATTCTTTGAAACGGATTCTGTTTCTTCTTGCAATGGCTGTTCTGGCATTTGAGATTTGTTTTGTGAGCTGGATTGTAAATCAACACAGACCTACGCAAGTTAGACCTGACAACAAAAAGTTACAGCACGGAGTGCTCCTATTCAATGTTACAGCCAGCTAGTGGCACCCCTTTTCAGGATACTCCATTCCATCCCACTGTCCCCAGTTTATGGAGCCACTCAACCCTTATTTCACTGTGTTTCTATCCTGGAAGGTGGGTTGAAAACTTTTTTTGTGGGGGTATTTCTCAAAACCTGGTCCCTCCTCCATGCCCCAATGCTGATACCTTCACCTCCCCTAGGGCATGGATGGTGCCATTTTAGCTACATATAGATTGACAGAGAACTGCATTTGTTGTTATAAGTATACAGTAAGCATGCAACTTACACAGGGTTCACATTCCGGGATCATGCCTAAAGCCAAAATCTCATACAGTCAAAAATACAGTCAATGGTAGGTGGGACTACCAAAATCCTTTTTCCCAGATGCCCACCTGCTTTCCTTAAAAAATAAATAAATAAATAAATAAATAAATAAATAAATAAATAAATAATAAAAGCTAAGCATATAAAGCTGAATGTGCACAAGTTAGATGTGCGTAAGTTGCAGGCTTACTGTATTAGATGCTCAAATGCTTTTGTTTGCTCCATATATCTTAAACATCAGCACTTGTGGTTCTTGTTTCCGTTCAGGAAATTACCTTTCCTCCTGGTGATCCATCCTGTCCAGGAAATCCTGGTTCACCTGATAAACCCTGCACGAAAATTATTTATTATTATATATTATTATTAATGAAAACTGTGATCATTTCTACCCACTTCTATGGTGGCATGCAGAACAGCAGCTTGTAGCTCTTAGCTTATGCACAAGAACAACACAGTACTGAAGAGGAGGATACAGGGGGCAGAAAAAAGAAGCCTCCTTTATTGCCACCATTAATATATTAGGTGCTTGGATTGTAAGCAGCTTTGAGAAACAACATTCACATTTGGAAAGAAATACATTCATTATGTATTTATTTGGAAATTTATAGCTTGCTTTCTAACTATTATTCTCGGAGTGACTTACTAATTTTTTTTATTATTTTTGTAATTAAAAGTGCAAATACAACAGTAACATTGCAAAAGGACATTACAACAACCACAGGTTGACACAATGAGCTGACCATAAAGACAACATAGAATCATAGGATTGGTGGTGGTGTGCTCCTTGAGGTTTTCTAGTTGAACTCATACTTGAAGCAGGAAATCCAGGCCAAATCATTCCCAACAGCCAAAAAACCGCCTTCAAAGGAAGGTCTTCATTGCCTGCTTAAAGGCACAAAGTTCTGGGATGTGCTGCATAGAACGTGGAAGCTGATTCCACAGCTTTGGGGCCACCACCAAAAAAGGACCATTTTGCCAGTGGCACATGGTGGGATTTGAAGTCACTACCTACCGGTCTCCCTAGGCCTCCATCAAATCCCTTCAATCCCATATCTCCCTAAAAAGAAAGAAGGCAAAAGTTAGTATTGGATATTTCTGCAGGCCTCAAGAGACTGCCTGACTCTGGTTTGACTTTTACTATGACATGGAGATCCCACTATCCAACTGCTCATTATACAAAAAAATCACTTATCCAAATATGAAGACTTTGTGTCCAAACCTCACTATGCATACCGCAGATGCAGATATCCAAACAGCCAGATCTGTGTGCAGTACTATAAACAAATAAGCAGCCTTAAATAAGCCTTCCTTTTTTCCTTCTTTCTTTCCTTTTTTGCTGGTCCATGTGGCAGCCATTTTGCCGGAAATCATGGTGGGAGTGAGGAGGAAGGGGAAGAGATCAAACAATAAGAGAGCATTTTTTTCCTTCCTTGTTTGCCTTTTGTAAGGGTTCAGAGGGTTTTCCTGGGCTTTCTCATGATTTTGAGATCAAAATTCAGTAGTCGGGAATGCATTAGAAATTTCCCCATAGGGATTAATGGAAATTGTTGACTCGTTACGTGAACACTCACCTAGCAAGCCATTTCCTGAAAATGCACTGTGTTCAGATAGCGTGACCTGCATGTATTCACACCAGTGACTAGCTACATAAAGTTCCTGTGCCACACTCAAGTTTAGGTGGTGTTTTTGGTATTTGCCGGCAGGACATGACTCTTGGTGGCCAAAGGAGAATTACCCCCCTCCCCCACTTGCCGTCCTACAAAATAATGAATTGATACTGTTCAAGACTTACAAAACCACTCACAGAACTGTAGAAATTATGGTATTGATTACATTTCGACTATGTCTAGGTTAACACATGGACCATGAAGAAAGAACAGCTTCCTTGGGTAGGGTTGGGGAAGGGATAATCCACAACTAGGTTTGAATCCTAAGAAAAGCTAACTGAGAGAGGAGATTCCCATCAATTCCTCCCTCCTGGCTTCTTCAAGAAGGGCCCCTGACCTCCTGATGAGGTTTTTCAGGGGTCAGAAGTAGCTGCAGGGGGGAAGGAAACTGTCCTTCCTTGAACTTCCTAAAGTTAACTTTTCTTAGAATCCAAGCCAAAGGCTTTATTTAGGGAGCGTAAGGGAGCATGTTTGTATTGTTTCAGAATTTATTTATTTATTTTAACTCTTAAGGAAAATACACACATGGAGTGAGTTGCTGCTGGCGTTATAAATCAGGTCAACTGGACATTTTATTCTTTATCTAAATGGAATTGTTTGGCTCCCCGCGGCAACCACTGGGGCTCTGTAGAGCAATGGCGCCACCCCTGAATCTGAAGCCCAGACGCCCACAGCAGCAGAAAGTTTGTGGTTGCAGGGGGTTGGGCAGGCAGATTGGGCCTGATCCCTGGGCCACCTTCAAACAAGGCCCAATGGTGGCAAGCACAGATTGTGAGGCCAGCTCAGGATGCAGTGGACTGCATGCCAACTCATCTCCCTCCACCCCAGGGGAGAGCGTTCCATCAGGTTCCACTGGCAAGGACACCACTAGCTGGCTTCTCATCTGCCCTTGTGATCAGCAGCAGTTGAGAGGCCCTCTTAATCAGAAGAGAACAAAAGATACCACTGTTTAGGGTTGGGCGATACCTGGTTTTCAACATCGTGGTATATCACCAGCTACACAATGCAATATACTGCTATATCACGATGTCTGAAATAAGGATAGAGCTATGTAGAGGCATTGGCTGGCTTCATGGTTTCCTCTACATTGTGATATTTTCATAGTGTGCACACACGTACACACACACACACACACACACACATATCATGATTCACAATACATTGCCAGGTCAAAAATTATGAAACCGATATCACAATATGGACTTCAAACTGGTTTTGGACAATATATTGATATACCACCCAGCCCTACCACTGCTCAGTCTGAATCCCTTGCAGCCTGGCATTAAGTGGAGCTCAGGTTGCAGCCTAAAATGCTTAAAAACATATGAAATCAAGTAAGTATTAAAATATACGTCTAACCAAGCAATAAAAGACATGACTAATGGTGAACGCACTGCAAACTAACCCTAAGCACCAGGCCTGGCATGAACACCTAGCGTAGTAGAGGCATTTAGGAACACAGATGCACAGGAAGCTGCCTCAGAGCCAAACCATTGGCCCATTAGACCAACACTGCCAACACTGACTGGCAGCAGCTCTCTAAGGTTTCAGGCTGCTGTCACTCCCAGCACTATGTGCAGATGCCAGGGGTGGAACCTTTTGCAAAGCATGTGAACTACCATTTATTCATGGCCCTTTCCATAGCTTTGTCAAGGCCTCACACACTCTGGCATGCTCCTCCTTCCCACTTGGTCTCCAAGATGGCACTGCTGCTGCTAAACTCCCAATCTCACTTGTGGGAAGGATTATCCAGCTGTTATAGTACTGCTGCCAAGGCAGGCCACAAGTTGGCAGCTGGGACAACACTGCTGCTAGGGGGTGGGGAGTGAAAGCAGGAGTTGCGTGGAACCAAAGATAGCCTAGTCAGGACCCCACTCTTCCACCCCCACAAAGATACCTTCCATAACAGCAAAGGATGGATTTTGTGAAATTACTTACCCTTGGCCCTGGCAAACCAGGTACACCCTTTTCTCCCTTTTCTCCGAAAAACCTAATGCCCTGAAAGGGGGAGAAATGGCCAAAGATGCTTGGATTAATCCACACCTCAGCATGCAAACCAAAAACACAATGCAAGCCCAAGATATAGAAAGCAAATGATCTCCATGTGAGAAACAATGGGGCACAGGTATTCTCATTGAAGTTACAGATAGAAACAATTTGGTTTCATATCTGTAGTTCAAATCTGTAGTTCATACCTGTAGATACCCTGATTTGCAGGCAGAGATTAAACCAGTTTCCCTATTTAGATATAACTGGAAACTGTGTTTGAACAAACTCAAAAGTCAGTGTCACAATTCTGTACATTGAAGAGGGCTTGAGTAATGCTCAGCATATGTGTGAACCTTACACAGTTCACCTCATATTAGGTAAAGAGCCTCACAGAATATCAGCCAGCTACAGCACTGGCTTCTCCCTCCTAACCTGAATGGAGGCTTCATGTAGCTTAGCAAACAGGCTTGGGATTTCTTCATGCCCAAATACAAAAAAATGGAAAACCAAAAGGTAACAATAAGGCACTTCAGGGAGGGAAGGGAAGAGGAGTCGACCACCAAAAGCAAACACAAAAATATGTATCACAGGACCCTAAGAGAGGAACTCCATCCCACTCCATGCTATTGGCCTGGGTTGGCGTATAGTCTCTGCTGGTGGAGAGGAGGGCTTTACAGTGATGGAGGTCTCAGCTTTACTCAGTTGGGAAGCTGGCAAAGAGATAAAGAGAAAAAAAATCTCCTTCTCAATTTCCTCCCTGGACACTGCTCCATTCTGCCCTGCTGTTCATCAGCAGGGTTAGGATTCCTCTGCCTCTGTAATTACGACAGATAATAACAACAGATGAAATAATAATAATAGATGAAAGGGCTCTCCAGTGGCAGGGAGCTGAAATGGAAAGGGATGCAGGTGGGAAGGAGAGAGGATATTCTTAGGCATAACCATAAAACTATTACATGTAGAACAGGAGTAGCCAACAGGATGCCCTCCAGATGTTGCTGCACTGTACAACTCCCATATTTCTGACCATTGGCCATGCTGATTGAGGCAGATGGATGCTGTAGTCCAACAACATCTGGGAGGCATCATGTTGTCTTCCTCTGCTGTACAGCAAGGGAGCTAAGCAATACAGGAAGCTCTACCTCCCATATATCTTATCTGAGTGCAAGAGCCCTTTCCCCACTTGTGATTACCAGCAACTGGTATTAGCAAGGCATACTTCTTCCAACACAAAGGCAGAACAAACTGTACCCATGATGTCTAGTAGCCATTGACAGCCTTTTCCTCCATTTGTCTAACGCTCTTTTAAAGCCATCCAAATTGGTGGCCATCAGTACCTCTTGTGGGAATGAATTCCGTTGTTTGCACTGTGTGAAGAATTACTCTCTTTTTTTGTTCTCTAATGAATCTTCCAACATCCCACTTCACTGGATGGCTGTGACTTATAGTTTTTCAAGAAAGGGTGAAAAGCTTTCAGCTGTCCTCTCTCACCAGTGCTGCTATGGCTCAGGTAACTTGGTCATACAAAACCCTTGCAAATCATTGACTTCCTGCTCCATTACCTAATGATTCAGGAGCACAGCTGAGCATACAACCGCATCACAGTATGCAGCAAGGGTCTCATGCATATATCTGGCATTATCTGTGGCTCATACAAGCAAAGGGAAGAGCTCTTGAACATATGGAATGCCCACATGCATTCTGCATGCCTCTTTGGTCTGAAAAATGGGATGTGTGAAAAAAGAGCATTTCCCTTCTTCAACAAAACATAGATCATGTTTACTACCACAAACCCAAGAAGCCAAAAAGAACATTTGTCCTTGGGGATAGTAAGTAGGAAAGCTCACAACACTGATGCAATTCAGATAATTTATCTCATGCTTCAAAACTTTCCTAAAATATTTATTCCTTAGTATTCCTTAGACCGTTAAAGAGGCTGTAAATTTTCCTAAAATATTTATACTGGACTGTAAAGCGGTTGTAAAATTTCCTAAAATATTTAGTCCTTATAGATAATATGGAATCAGATTTACTAAATTTTAATGTCTGTGGAACTTGATCATGGCCACCCAAGAAAGTGGGGAGAAAGGGAAGACTGGAAAGTCAGTGCTCAGCTGCTGGAGAGCAGCAACAGGAGATTGCACCATGTAGATGCACTTCAAAGTACTTCAAAGAGATAATGTACGGAAGTGGCTCTTGCACCTCACTTATTTTATACCACTGTATAAAACATCTGAAACCTCCAAATGTTGTTGGACTGCAACTCACACCATTCATGACTAGAAGCCATGCCAGATGTGGCTGATGGGAGTTGGGAGTCCAACAACGTCTGGATAAACGCAGATCAACCCCCTCCCCAATGGCTTTATGCCTTCTTTATAAGCCCTTTGTATTAAAAGAACTAGAGGAGTGGAAACATAGCAAACTCTTGTGCCATGGCATAAACAAACTTACTGGAGGACCAGGAAACCCAGGAGGACCAGGAAAGCCTTCAGGACCAGGAACACCCTGAAAAAAGACACAAGAGGATTTATAGAAAATACTGGCAATTCCAAGGGAATGGGAACCATTTTAGAACATTCAAACCCTAATCCAGTGTTTCCCAAACTTGGGTCTCCAGCTGTTTTCGGACAACAATTCCCATCATCCCCTGACCACTGGTCCTGCTAGCCAGGGATGATAGGAGTTGTAGTTCAGAAACAGCCTGGAGACCCAAGTTTGGGAAACACTGCCCTAAACTGTGTTTAATCTTATGGTTTGTTGTAACAAGTCAGCATTTTAAACTATCTTTTGAAGTTGGCTTGCTAACATTAAGAGCAGTTTGGTGGGTGTGGATGACAGGCAAGCAGTAATTAATCTAAAATGGAAGCAAAAGTTCCAAACTCCTTGTTTGTGGCACTGGAAAAGGAAGGAGTACATGAACCTGAGGATAACCTAGATTTGCGCCCATAACATTTAGTTCTGGTTTAGCATTAACTAAAAAACTAGCCCCATCTTGCCTAACCAAATCAGCTGAGACGGCCCAATTTAATCCCAGATAATCTGTAAAAATACTCAGTCACTTCATCTTGTGTTTTAGCAAATACACATGAACCCATCTTGAAAATATAATGACTGGCGAAACATGCATCATAAAAACTGAAAGCTGCTATTTGTCTGCCCTTATTTGCTTCCTTAAGAGATTACATTTTCCACCTGGGTTACTGTAGTTTCACGATTCAGAGGGTTTCTGTATAGAAGCATGTGGTATGTCAACGCTCCCAAACTAATGATTAAAACCTTGGGAAGCCTTTTGACTGCTTCCTCTTCTGGGAAAGCTTAAGTTCTCAGCAACAAGCAAACAACCAGAAAAAAATGTTCCAAAATGCTTAGGTCACCTTGGTGGTGGTGGGAAAACAGTGTTGGAAATCATTGATCAAGGCTTCTGGAAATCAGACCAAGTGAGTTAATCATTCACAGAGTTGAATAAATATCGAGCATCCGCAATAACTGGCCTCAATTGTCTCTGCCCTCCTTGAATAACTAATTTCAAAGTAGGCTGATAAATATTTTTAATCACCTTAGGGGCATGAGACACATTGTTATCTTGGCTTTTTCCCTGGGGAACAAAAGGTCAAAAGGATGCTTCTAACCTCTAAGCAAATTCCTGCCAGTTATCACAAGACAGTGTGCCGAAATAGTGCTGAATCAAGGATTTCTCAGTGCATCAGTTCAATAAAGAACCAAGAGGTGGAAAAAGGTAAATAGACCATCTCTTCTGAGTTTGCATTTTGATTAATGCATGCACAAGGCAGGTCTTAAATTTTCTGTTGCAACAGAGTTCTCTCCCCTCCTTGCAAGGAGGTTGGAGAGACCCAGAACAATGGTGTGCAAGCCCCTATAAAGACTTTTGAAATTGTCTACTCTGTAGCCCAAGACTAGGCCCCCAAAACATCATACATACATCAAAGAAGGAGGCGGTCTCCAGCAGAAATTTGAGAGTGTTGCTTCTTTCCTGTCTGACAGGATACCTGATAATGCCTTACTTGATTGTATTTTCTGGGTAGCCTGGCTGTTCCTTTGAGATGGTAAATACTTTAGTTCCTGAATCTCTTACACATATTGATAGTTTGCTCAGCTTAACAGATACTTGCCAGACTGTATTTGAAGGGAGGTGCAAGACAATTGGAAAGCTTTTCTCATTTCCTTTCTCCATGCAGAGAAATATTGGGGGTCCATTTGGGAGAGTCAAAATGGCTTCAGGATTGCTCTCCTTACTATTTCAGACACTATACTTATGTATGTGTGTTTGCCTTGTACAATTATGAACATTTATTCTGTATTTGAGACCATAGAATTCCTATACCAAAACCTTCAGGCTTGGCTTGGTCTGACTTCTGCCACAACTCAAAGCATCAACATCATCTGGCCAAGCCAGAGAACCAATCTACCAAAAGATTAATTCAGTGGGTTCTCCCAATTTCACACTAAACATGGGATGGGAGATTCCAAAGTTAAAGACAAACCTTAGCTCCTTGCTGTCCTTTGGGGAATCCCATGAATTCCTGGATCCCTGTAGAAGGTGGAGGACCAGCGGGCCCTGGAAGCCCAACATCTCCCTATTGGGGGAAAAGATTATGCATGAGGCATGAGGCAATTTAGAATGTATGCCTTGCATGGGTAAAGCACATTCAAGGGGTTTTAAAGCCAAAAGAAAAAAAAAAGCTTGGAAATCCCAGAAGCTGGAATCACAAATCAGTTGTCAAAAGACATGCTGAGTGCAAGTAGAAGCGGCTGAGTGGGTGTTGTTGGTTATGAACACTGGTAGATATTCTAGGTGAGAAAAGTCTACCCGAAATTTGGTTTGGTAAAGAGCCCCGTGGGTACAGGATGGCAGCCTGAATTGCAAGTTGCTGAGAAACATAGCAAAGGAAAGCTTCTGCACTCAACAGGCATTTGGTTGGCCACTGAAAGAGGGTGCTGGACTAAACTCAACCCTTGGCTCAACCCAGCTGACCAAACCTAGGAAGTTGCCTTATAATGAGTCAGGTCCTTGATCCCTCTAGCTCAGTATTTCTACAATGACTGGCAGCAGCTGCCCAAGGTATCAGGCAGAGGGCCTTTCCCCAACCCTGACCTGCAGATGCCCGGGGACTGAAATGAAGACCTTCTTCATTAAAAGCAGCTGCTCTGTCACTCAGCAACAGCCCTTCCCTGTATTCTTAAGGCTGCTTCATCAAGGAAAGAGGATTCAGTGGAGTACAACTTTGGATCTGACTTTCTATTCATCATATTCAGGGGAAAAGATAGCAATGGGGTCCGTCTCTCCAGAACAGCTGCTATACAAACCAAATTTCAGTCAAATTAAGCTTGAATTAAAAGTTTTGGAAGAGACTGTCAGGGAACTGTCATCGGAAGAACAGGTGGTGGAGGGGCTCCCAGAGGTTGAGAGAGACTTATCAGCGGAGGAGGGAACCAGCAGGGGGCGAGAAAGAGCTCCAAGGGAAGGCGAGTCAGAAGATTGGCTCAGAGACAATTCCAGCGAGAACAGCGAGGAGGTTTCAGGACCTCCATTAGGGACACCCACTCCTCGCCGGAAATTGTCACGTAGAGAGTCCAGAAGACGTGTTTCCGTTAAGGAGCTGTTATGCTGGAAGAAATTCCGTAAACACCCACTGTCGGATTCTGCCAGCGACTGACGGAGCCATGCTTATGGCGCTCCGTTACAGACAGTGGTTTGTGGACTTAGCCAAACACTGAGGGATTAGGAACTTTACGCACAAGCAGCTCAACATCCCATCACAGCAATCCGACAGTCCCTGAAAGCAGCTTGTGCAGAGAAGGCAACATGAGCAACCCAGCCGGAACCGGAGAAGCAGGAGGAGCTGGAGCCGGTCCAAGCCTCGAAGAAAGGTACCGGGTGTTGGAGGTCCAGTTAGCGCTGCAAACGGCGAGGCTCGATGAGAGGAGGGCTCAGGATGCAGAAAAGGCAAAGGCCCCCCCACAAGCAAGAAAGATGCCAGGATTGGTGCAGAAGTTTGGGGGGGATCCCAGGAACTATCAAGCCTTTAGGACAGAGATGCAGTATGCTCTTAATCTGCAGTTTGATGACTTTCCCGATGAGGAATCGCGAGTGGCGTTTGTGATTAGCCATCTCGAAGGAGGGGCGAAAGACTGGGTTAGACCCCTGATGGCAGGGCATAATGAAGTCTTGAAAGACGCACGGAAGTTTTTTCGCGCCATGGACCTGATGTTCTCCAGCGACATTGAACAGGGAGTGGTGCGCAGACAGTTGATGGCTTGTAAACAGGGGAGCCGATCTGTCCGTGAGTACTGGACTGAGTTTACTATGTTGATACACAAATTGGGGTGGGATCTGTCAGCGGAACCCATTCAAATGCTTTTCGAAGAGGGACTTTCCTCGGCTGTGAAAGATGAACTTTTCCGGGCGCCCAGGGCGGAGTCTATGGACCAGCTGACCAAATCAGCGCTGACCATTGGAGCACGCCAGGAGGCCAGAGCCTTGGAGAAGCGGGAAGGGAAAGGGGAGCGTTGGAGAGATTTCCGCATTCCAGAGATTCCGGAGCCAGCTTTCCCGCCCGCAGAGCCGATGGAAGTTGGAACAGCGCGCGCGGGGGCAGTTTCAAATCCCAGTGAAGGGCGGAAGAAGGAGGGGAAGAGCCCCAAGAAATGTTATCTCTGCCAGCAGCCAGGTCATTTTGCCAGAGTCTGTCCACAAAGAAAGGAATGGCAAGGGATGGCAGGAGCTGTTGGGGGGAAGGAGGAGGAAGGACAGGACCAAGTAAAAGCCAGCGCCTGACTGCCACCATCAGGGCACAGCAGTCAGGCCAAGGAGCAGTAAAAGTGCCCACGCCAGAACCTCCGAGACCAGCCCTAGTGATAGAGGTGTTGCTAGAGCTGCCAAACGGACATCCCTTAAAGATAAGGGCGCTATTGGACTCAGGCAGCTCCTGTAATTTTATGAGCAAGGAGTTTGCAGCAGAACACCAGATACAGACTATCCCTTTAAGCAACCCCTTGCAGGTGACCACGATCGATGGGAGAGAGCTGTTGGGAGGAGGAGTCAGCTTACAGACCGTCCCAATGGTAATGAGGGTAGCCAGGCACACCGAAAGAATAGCGTTCCATGTGGCCACCTTGGGAGGGGCTCCCATTATTTTGGGGATGAGCTGGCTAGCGTTGCATGATCCGCTAGTGGGTTGGCATCAGAGAGTGGTCTCCTTTGGGTCAGCACATTGCCTAGAACATTGCAAAGAGGGCAAGGCTGCAGAAGGGGCAAAGGCCTTTCTAGCAGGAACAGAAGTAACGGACAAAGGAAAGGTGCCCAAACAATACGCTGACCTGAGCAATGTCTTCAGCGAAAGGGAAGCAGACAAACTACCACCGCATAGACCCTTTGACTGCCAGATCAATCTAGTCCCTGGAGCCCAGCTCCCTGTGGGCAAGCTGTATGCCATGTCAGACAGGGAAATGCAGGAGTTGAGGGAGTTTATTGACAAAAACCTGAAGAGAGGTTTCATCAGAGAGTCCAGAGCGGTGGGGGGCAGCCCAGTGTTTTTTGTGGACAAAAAACACACGAATAAACCTAGACTTGTAGTGGACTTCCGGAGCATAAATGCAGTGTCGGAACCAGTGGCCTTTCCCATGCCCAGGATTGATGACATTTTGACCCGGGTGAGGAAGGGAAAAATTTTCACTAAACTGGACTTAAGGGGGGCATACAACCTGATACGGATAAGGGAGGGGGATGAATGGAAGACAACGATGTTCACCCCCCTAGGGGCTTTCGAATATCTCGTTATGCCCTTTGGATTACAAGCAGGCTCAGCATGTTTTCAATCGTTCATGAACCACGTGCTGGGGCCTCTGCTCTACAAGAATTGTGTGGCCTTCCTAGATGACGTATTAGTCTATTCAGAGAATGAGGAGCAGCATGTAAAGGACGTCAGAGAAGTGTTGAGCCGACTGCAAGCAAACCAACTGTGGGTGAAATTAGAGAAGTGTCAGTTTCACACCAAGGAGGTGGAATTCCTGGGGTACCGCTTGTCAGACAAGGGGTTAGCCATGGATCCAGGCAAGGTCCAGGCGGTACTGGAATGGAAGAGACCGAAAACGAAAAAGGATGTGCAAAGATTCTTAGGGTTTGGGAACTTTTATCGGAAGTTCATCAAGAACTTTGCCCATTTAACGGCTCCCATCACGGACTGTCTCAGCAGCAAGAAGAAATTTGTTTGGACGGCAGAAGCGGAGCAAGCATTCGAAGAATTGAAAAAGGCCTTCGCTTCGGAAGAACAGCTCCTGCATGTGGATTTACAAAAACCCATGAGAGTGGAAACTGACGCCTCAGACCGGGCGGTGGGGGCGGTGCTTCTTCAGCCGGGGAAGGATAAGTCGGAGTGGAGACCGTGTGCCTTCTTCTCGCGGAAGTTAAACAAATCCGAGAAGAACTACACGGTATATGACCGAGAACTACTCGCCATTCACGAAGCGTTCCGGAAATGGAGACACTTACTAATTGGTGCACAACACAAGGTGCAAGTATGCACGGACCACAAGAATTTAGAGTACTGGAGAACGGCACGAGTGCTCAACCAACGGCAAGTGAGATGGGCACAGGAGTTCTCCAAATTTTATTTTGAAATTTGCTATGTGCCAGGCCCGGAAAACGTCAGGGCGGACGCTCTCTCACGCAAACCAGAGTATTTGGAGGAGGAGGGAGCACCCGAAGAGAGACATATCATCCCAGAGGACCACTGGGTGTGTGGGGCGGTGTTGGTGGGGCAAAGGGAACTGGTAGAGGAGACGCAGAATGATGAATACGCCCAGAATAAGCTCCAAGGTCTAAGGAGGGAGGGAGAAAACTCCGGAGGTTTTGAAGAAAGAAACGGGGCATTGTATTACAAAGGGGCACTATATATACCCGAAGGGGAATTGAGAGGGAGAGTACTCAAACAGATGCACGACAGCCCTACAGCAGGGCATTTTGGGCAACACAAAACCATGTGGTTGGTTACGAGGGAATTTTGGTGGCCCAGAGTGAGGGAAGATGTAAGGGAGTATGTAAGAGGGTGTGACCAATGCCAGCGAGCCAAGGGAGAAAGGCGGGCACCGGCGGGGTTGTTGGAACCGTTGCCCACACCAGAGAGGCCATGGGAGGCGGTATCGATAGATTTTATGACTGATCTGCCGAAATCCAAGGGGAAAACCGCCATACTGATAGTAGTGGACCTGTTAACTAAGATGGGCCACTTTGTAGCTTGCTCACATGCAGTCACGGCGGAAGAGACAGCTAAATTGTTTGTAGAACATATTTTTAGACTGCATGGCGCCCCCTTGAGGGTGGTCTCAGACCGGGGCAAACAATTCACGTCCAGGTTCTGGAGGAAGCTCATGAGCTTACTGCACGTGGAGGTCAATTTTTCGACTGCCCGGCACCCAGAAACCAACGGGCAGGCGGAAAGAGCAAACGGTATCCTCCAACAATATCTGAGGTGTTATGTCAATGACAGAGAGAACGATTGGGTGGAAAAGTTGGCGCTGGCGGAATTTGCCTACAATAATGCGGAGAATGTGTCCACCGGGATGAGCCCCTTTTTGGCTAATTATGGGTGCCACCCCAGGGCATTTCCAGGGGGAGGAGGGGAGAGATGGAGCGTCCCAGCCGCAGAACTTTTTGTAGAAGAAATGGAAGCGATCCATCGTCAACTCCAACTCAACTTAGAAAGGGCCAAAGAACAATATAAGAAGCAGGCAGACAAGAACAGAAGGGAAGGTGAAACCATAAGGGTGGGGGATCAGGTGTGGCTGTCCACCCAAGGACTGCCGTTCAAGGGGGGTTGCAAGAAATTAAGACCCAAAAGATTGGGACCATTTGAGGTCATTCAACAGGTTAACCCCGTAGCTTTCAGACTCCGGTTACCGAACCACATGAAACTGCATCCAGTGTTCCACAGGTCATTACTGTCACCGTATAGGGGGGGAAAAGAAGGGGTTTTCCCACAGGGACCTGTCTTAGAAGAGAGGGAAAGCAGCAACCATGTGGTGGAAATCCTCGACTCCAGGTGGAAGGGTAATCAGGTGGAGTATTTGGTAGCGTGGGAAGGGGAACCGGAGTCAGAAAACACCTGGGTGACGGCAGAGGAAGTCAATGACGAAGTCTTGATCGAAGCGTTCCATCAAAGGTTCCCCAGGAAACCTCAGTCAGTAGCGAGGTTCCGGAGAGAGTACTTTGGCACCACCGACGAGGAGGAGGAATTGGAAGGATTCACGGGGTCAGAGTGGGAAGAAGGAATAGATTCCGAGGAGGATGAGTACTTAGAAACCCAAAACAGCAACCGGTGGAGGAAAATGTTCGAGACTTCGGAAGATGAGGGAAGTTCTTTCAGGGGTTTTGCTCCCTCGCCTCCAGCAGAGGAAGGGAGGGGAGGGGGTGGAGGGGGCCCTGGAGGGGAGGTGGATGTCAGGGAACTGTCATCGGAAGAACAGGTGGTGGAGGGGCTCCCAGAGGTTGAGAGAGACTTATCAGCGGAGGAGGGAACCAGCAGGGGGCGAGAAAGAGCTCCAAGGGAAGGCGAGTCAGAAGATTGGCTCAGAGACAATTCCAGCGAGAACAGCGAGGAGGTTTCAGGACCTCCATTAGGGACACCCACTCCTCGCCGGAAATTGTCACGTAGAGAGTCCAGAAGACGTGTTTCCGTTAAGGAGCTGTTATGCTGGAAGAAATTCCGTAAACGCCCACTGTCGGATTCTGCCAGCGACTGACGGAGCCATGCTTATGGCGCTCCGTTACAGACAGTGGTTTGTGGACTTAGCCAAACACTGAGGGATTAGGAACTTTACGCACAAGCAGCTCAACATCCCATCACAGAGACATTGAGGGAAACTGTTTGAAATGTATAGTGGGGCCTGAGTTGAATGGATCGCTACTCTGACTCAGGGCTTATCCATATTTCCTCTGGTCCGATTGCTTTCCCCCTGGGGAATTCCATCCGCCCTTTAGCACTCAATTGGAATAAATGGCAATTTGGGTTTTCCTTGGAAGGTCATAGGGGCGGGGTGCACCATGGGGCCTCTGGAGTCTGCCTGCCTCCTCCCACTCAGCCGCCCTACAGCTGGGGGGAAAGCAGCAGGTGGACCGTTTGGGCAGCACGGAGCCTGCGCGCGCCCAAGCCACCGCGCCTCTCCCAGGAGAGATGTGTGGCTCGGGCATGCTGTAGGCACTGCGGTGAGTGCTGCCCGGCATTTTGTCACCCCTCTCAGTGGTGACACCAGGGACGGCCTGCACCCACCACACACCCCTTCCTCCACCCGATTCCAGTAGTATTTTATCTGAATTGCAGTAGCTCTCTAGGGCTTCAAGACCAACCACTGGAAATGGTTAGGGTTGTTGACACATTTGCTCCTGAGTAACTCCTTTTGTTTGATGAATCAAATGAGGTTCCTAACTGGGGATTAAATGGCTGGGATAACCATTAGCAGGATGCCTAAGCACATTTCCAAATATCATCACATGGCAAAGCCAAAATAAACTGAACTTGCCTTTGCTCCTTTTTCTCCTTGGAAAACTAGGCCACTGTTACCCTGTTGAAAACCAAAACCAAATAAGCAATGTATTATGAAAAATACATAAAATAAAATAAACCTGTTTCAGATTTGTAGAAAAATGAGCAAAAAAACACAAATCAAGAATCTCCTAAAATAACTAATGCACAGTGTTCTTGTTATTACATTTATTTATTACCCTCCTTCATCAGAAGGTTGCAGGATGGGTTATTATAACGATTTAAAATTCAGAACTAAAGCCATTTAAAAGAAATGGCAGAAACAGGAATTGATTGGGTCTTGAAAACACATGTCTCAGGTGTCAAAGGTCAGGGTAAAGCATTCACTGAAAGCTGTAGAGTGAAGGTGTCAGATGCACCTCTGTAGAGAGGGAATTCCACAGCTTGGGCTGCCATGGAGAATGCCATGTCCTGGGCTGCCACCCCTTGAGCTTCTGGGAGCTGTAGAACTACAAAGAGGGCCCCCTCTACTGGTCTTAACACCTGATGGGGGCCTAGTATAGCGGTTTCAAAACAGGGGTTATAGGAGTCCCAAAGGCATTCCCAGACAGTAATCTGGCCGCTGCTTATTGGACCAGCTGAAGTTTCTGAGTCATCTTCAAGAGCAGCATTGCCATTATCCAATCTGAAAGCTGCTGGCAAAGTCATTTCTGGCCATAAGGAGCAAAGCTGGCAAGTCAGCCAGAACTAGAAATATACACTTCTAACCAATGAGGCCACTTGGTCTCCAGTGACAATGCTGGATCCAGGAGCACCTCCAAGCTATGAACCTGCTCCTTCCATGGTACAAGCCATCTTCACACCTCTTGGACTTGAGGACTTAGAACACAAAACACCTTTGCCTTTACAGGGTTCAGTTTCAATTTCTTGGCCCACATCCAGGCCCACTGCCTCCAAACACCTGCCTAGCACCTCCATGACTTCTCCTGATTTAGACGGAACAGAGAGTTAGAGATGAGTGTCGTCCACAAATTGCTGACACTCAAGATAACAGCTCCCAGTGGCTTTCTAAATATCTTAAATAGCATGGGGAGAAGATGGAACCTACAGGACACCACAGAAAAGTTCTCATGGCATCGAATAGTAGCTTCTTTTGACTGCTTTCTGGAAACGGCCCTGGATGAAGGAGCAGAACTACTGAAACACAGTACCGCCAGAGACTCCATGTCAACAGTATCAAAAATCCCTGAGAGATTAAGGAGAACAAGCAAAGCTGAACTTCCTGCATCTCTCTCCCAGCAAATGCCATCAACCAGGATGACCAAGGCAGTTTCAGTTCCATGCCCAGGCCTAAAGCCAGGTTGGAATGGATCCAGATAAGTATATGTAATAGTTTCCTCCAAGCATGCTTGAAGCTGGACAACCATATTTCATCCAAAAGCTTTGATGCTGCTTAAAGGATGCAAAGAAAAACAACAACAACGTTACTTATCTAATGAATGGAAATGTCTAAAATCCGAGAATCAAGGCAACAGTCAAACATACTTACCACAGGACCTGGGGGGCCAGGTGGACCTGGTGGCCCCTAAATGTAAAAAAAGAAAACCAAAAAAATTACATATAGGAATTTACACTTGGCTGGGATGTCAATTTTTTTAAAGGCATGGGCATGAAAACAGAAAAAGAAGAAGCAAAGACAGGCACAAAAAGAAATGAAGGGTGGGTGTCTGTCTTACTATCCAAAAATTAACAGTTGTTTACTGTAGAGTATACTGCGAATGTAAGCACAGAAGCACAGAGAATGAACGGGTGAGAGCAGATGACACATCTCTCCCCTAATTCTGGTGGGAAGTGAAATGGCCTCTTTCCTCCCCACTCACCCATGCCACTAAATGTTGCCCTAACTTTTAAATAATGGTGTGTGCGTCCAAGGCCAAAGCATCTCCTCCCCAATAAGGATGGTGAACCAGTCATAACTGGAAAAAGGTATTCCTAGAGCTCAGTGACAGTGTTCAATCCAGTAGCGACCGCAAACTGCAGAGCTGCTGCATCCATAGGAGTGCAACCCTGTCCAGAATAGGCTGTTTCATCACCTCTGCAAAGTGAGGACCTGGGACACATTAATACTTCTGTTTTTTCATGATTCAGCTTCAGTTTACTGGGCTCAAACTCAGCCCATCCCCACCTCCATGCAGCAGTCTAACACCTCAACCACCTTTCCCAATTCAGGTGGACCAGAGAAACAGAGATGGGTGTAATCTGCATATTGATGACACTTTGTTCCAAGTCTCCTCATGACAGCTCCCAGTAACGCCATACAGATTTTAGCCTAGGGGAAGAGACGGAGCCCTCTGGGATGACCACAGGGCAACTTCCATGGCACCAAAGCAGCCCTGGAGATAGGAGCAGAACCACTGAAGCACAGCTGAGTCCAACAACATCTGGAGGGCATCACTTTGGTTACTCTGCTCCATAGAAAATATAAACCATTCACAGGTTCAAAGAGCAGCAATACAACTAAACTCTAGTTAAGTGCACTTAGGATCTCGGCCTCAATGATGAATTGCTGCATTGTCTCTGGGGAAAGGAGGGAGGGGCTTCATTTCCACGATCAGTCATTCATTAACTGCACTTGTGTGTTTTCTCAAAGAAACTATTTTAACATTATGGACTGCTATAAAAATAACACCTAAAAATTTAAGCTACCAACATTAGTAGCAAAAATATAGCTCTGCACAACTGACAAAAAAAAAATGAATATAGCAAAATGACTATAGCAGGAAACATTATAATTAATGGCAAGGAGGGCAAACAGAAAGAGCGACTTACCGGAAAGCCAGGTAGCCCACCTGGGCCAATAGGACCAGTAGGGCCAGGGAAACCTTTAGGTCCCTGGAAAAAGAAACATTAGGGAATATAACTTGCAATATCATAGGCTTTTTGGGTAGAGAATAACGGGCCATATATGCATGTATTATTCCCTTGTGCACAAAAAATCATATGCAGGCAAATTAATGGAGAATAATCCTTCCCATTTTAGGGAATGGTTATTCCTACTTATTTGTTATGGTAGCTGCTTTGCTGGTTCAGAAATAATGATCTCATCTTTAAAATTGTGAGAACAGAAATAGTAACAGTTTGCTGTTACTCCTCCCTTCCCTTGTGCATCTCTTGGGCTGCTTCTACTGTGGATAGTGGAAACAATAGTTTCACATTACATGTGAACTGAGAAACTGTGGCTTAATCTCAGTTTACGAACTAGAATGCGAAACCGGGATTTGATTCTGTAACGGATGGAACACGAAACCACAACTGGAGCATCAAAACCAATGTGTGAGGAAAGGAGGGAGCAAGTGGGCATGACACTTGTCCTCAATTAAGAACCATGGTTCATTAAGCTGAAATTGTTCTGTGTGTACTAGTCCATTGTGTACACCAGATCCACCTGCCGTTGTCATACAGTGCAGCAGTTATTTGCAGATCAATGGCGTGAGCAGAATTTGGTGAGCTTGAATCTCTATCATGCTCTTTCATGGGTGGTCCCAAGAAGAAAACTAAGGATCATAACAGTGCACTAAAAATTAGTGCAAGCGGAGTTCAGCACATGCCATCAGCCTTAACATAGGCAGTACTCCACATGTGGTATGAGCAACTAGAACTTGGTGCGCAGCTATAAAAGCTGACATAGTATGAGAATTGATCCCATACCATCCAGAAATGCTCACGGTCTTTGGGATGATGATATCTGTATTCAGCATTTCAAATAAACAGCACAATCCCAGGACAGCAAACATAAATAACACAAAGATGCATTTTGGTTCTCTTAAGGAGCTGCTTGACAAGATGCAAAGCTTTTGTCAGAAATGAGAGTGTATGGAAAACAAACTTACAACTGCACCATCCAATCCGGAACGACCTCTTTCTCCCTAAACAACAACAATAGCCTTTGATGAAGCCGAAATTAAATATTCAAACAAATGCTTTAATGCAGATGATGATGATGATACTACTACTCTTACTACCATTATCACAACTACTGGTTAACTATTACCTACATGCTAAGATGCAACATTACTGAGTGAAACATCTACCTTACTGGCTCAGATAAACATTCAGAAATAAAAATCCACGATTAAGCCTCAGATAGAGGCAAAATTATTTTTAAACGTCAAAAATAAAATATACATTTCTATTCATTTATGCCCTGTATGCATGAGCGATACAAACAGGTATGAAAATTGTAAACAGTTGATTGCAGTCACTTGCAGAAAATGCCCCCCCTAACCATAACACAAGCAACAAAATGAAATGTCTTGGACCAGCTTTCCTCAGCCTGGGTGGAATCTAGACACATATAAAAAAACATTGTGAATTTTTTTTAAAAAAAAAAAAGGTTTGAAAAAATATATTAAATTTCTCATGGCTCACCATCACCATCTCGTGTCACATTTGTATAATACACTTTACAACACACTTAAAACATTGTATTTGCAGCTGTATAGCTGAGTCCCTGGTGCCTTTTGGATGCTTTGAACTACAGCTCCCATCAGCCCCAGTCAGCGCAGTCATAGTGCAAAATATCTGGAGGGTGTCAGGTTTGAGAAGGCTGGAGAAAGTATTATGCATGCTTCCATTTCTCCCTTGTTTGAACATATCTTACCTTCATTCCCTTAAAAACTCCCTGGGCAAAAGAAGGCTCGCCTTTTGGCCCCTTTGGTCCAGGGTCACCCTATATAGACACATAAAAACAAAAAATCCAACCAGTCAAGCATGTTTGTTTCTCTTAAAAAAAACAAGGGGCAGGGGTAGAAAGCAAAAACATGAACGTTCCTGAAACCAGTGCCAAAAAGCAAATGGATATAAGCAGGACCCAATTGTTCACCTTGTACTTCCCAGAACTCTCCCAAGGCCACAACCTCCTTGAGTGCTTTTGCCAGGTCTGAATATGTTCTTGGACTGGGACAGTGCCTCTTGTTTGCCTGGGAAGAGCTGGAGAGATGAGCAAGGTTTGTGTGTGGTATGTGTGGGGGTGTGTGGGGGTGTATGTGTGTGTATAGAAACCTCTGAACTATACATGGGATGGGATGCACTCCATGCTAGGAAGGTAGCAGTTATATCCATCACTTTTCCCACATTTGCATCTGACTTCACCCACCTTCAGAAAGGTTGCCAGCAGGGGCAAGCGGCTTTCAGGCTCAAAAAGGTCCCCCCCCCCCGACTTATCTGCAAAACTACCTTATACCACACCACTCCCTGTAACCCATGACTGCCTATTCCAAATGACAGTGGCTTTCCATAGTTTTGGACAGAATGCCTTCCCAACTCTCCAAACATAGGGTTGCCATATTTCAAAGAGTGAAAAGGAAATACAGTTATATCTCGGGTTACAGACACTTCTGGTTGCGTTTTTTCGGGTTGCGGACCGCCAAAACCCGGAAGTACCGGAATGGGTTACTTCCGGGTTTCAGCGGTCACGCATGCACAGAAGAGCCAAATTGCAACCCGCGTGTGTGCAAATGCGCTGCTGTGGGTTGCAGATGCTGCGGGTTGCGAATGTGCATCCTGCACGGATCACGTTCGCAACCTGACCCACTGTACACCAAAATCTACACTTCTGACATGGGCTGCCATATGTCTGGATTTCCACCTGTGTGCATTAAAGCTATTTCCGCCAGGGTGCTGTTTCCGACAGCTGAATCCCGGCTATGTCCGGGAAATTTTAGACATATGGCAGCCCTACCTAACATAAGGCAGTACAACGAATTACCGGGGGACCTTGCACACCAGGAAATCCATCTGGCCCTGGAACCCCAGGACTCCCAATAGTGCCATTACAGCCATCCAGGCCAGGCAAGCCTCTGTGTCCTGGCTGACCAGGATGTCCCTGTGCAAAGAGAGAAAAGGAAAATAGTGCATTAAGATTAGCATTTTGCAAACATCTTTGGACTTTAAAAAAATGTACAATGATGTAAACAGTTGCTGTAAGAGGAATCAGTTTATCAAAACTAATGAAAAAAAAATTGATTTAGCCAAATAGACAAAAATAAAATGGTTAACAAAAACATAGCTGAACAATAATGACCTACGTGCGCTAACTCAGAACCCAGTGGTGATACACTTACTGTGTTCTTTATCGTGCATTTGCAATAGCAAGCGCACTGGAGAAAGCAAAGGAACACACTTGCAGATCTGCAGTCTACATAGAAATGAACACAAAAGCTCTCAGGATGGGTAATTATTATTTATACATCATCAGAACTCCCCAACCTCTGGATGCTTTAAGGGCTGCCTCATTCTGCATGTCTCAAGTCGATCATGGAGGATGGTTTTTAGTAGTTCCCCACACTCCCAACCTCACAAGGAGGAGGCACATGAAGAAGGGTCTCAGATGATGAATGCAGAGTCTGGGTCAGTTTATATGGGGAGAGGCGGTTCTTGAGGTATTGTGGTCCTGAGCCACTTAAGGCTTTATAGGTCAAAACCAGCACTTTGAATTGGTCCTGGAAACTAATCAGCAGCCAGTGCAGTTAGACCAGGACTGGTGTAATATGCTCAAACCATCTTGCCTCAGTGAGCAACATGGCCGCTGAATTCTGCACTAGCTTAAGTTTCCAAATATGATATGAAGCCTCCAGATTCAGAGGCAGGTTGCATTTGACTCACAGTTCCAGTGCCACTGAAAACTGAAAAGTCTCCTCCTCAGGTGCCCACTTTAAGGTGCAAGATAGAATATGTGAGGATATCCAATCACCTGTTTTGGTTTTTTATAGAAAATGTACATTTTGTGAAATTATTAAGCTTCACTTGAGATTAGATTGGGAAGGGTAAGCATGTAAAGCCAAAATCATGTACAGTCAAAACAACCCCGGAGCTTCCCTCATGTGACCATCCATAACTTTTCAAAGTAGGCATGCCTCATGCAAGGTGAGGAACATAAAAGCTCTTTCTGTGGCAGGAAAGCCCAGTGTGGAAAGAGCTTTTTAAGCTCTCTTCCTGACTTATTGGGCTCTGGGAAGGTCTTGCTCGGGCTCTGGAAACCTTTGGCAGATCTCAGATGGCCCCAGGAGATTTTGCAGAGGCCTCTAAAGCCCTTACGGGACCTTCCCAGAGCTTGGTAAGCAAGGTGAAGAGCTTGAAAAGCTCTTTCCACTCCGTGTGTGTTTAATTTGTTCTGTGTCTGCTGGCCTATCACCAAGCATGTAAAGCTGTGGTTGTGCAAGTTAAATGTGTGCAAGTTGCAAGTCTGCTGTACTCCACTCCTTTTTAAAAGTGGATTTGTTGCGCTTGGTTGACAGAGCATTTTAATCCACTTTTAATTGCATGCACCTAAATATCTCTGCATGCTCCTTTAATCCCTCCTGCAAAATTCTGCCAGTCTGGGGACACCCTAAGACAACATTCGAACATGGAAAAGAAGGACTGATGGGTTTATCTCTGTGCTCTTTCCTAAGGGCTATTATTGCTCTGAAGAGAATTGTGACGCTAGATGGCAGCAGCTGCAGCTTTAAGAAAATGAGCACCTCTGGATCCTCACTGTAAAGGGCACGTAATTCTGAAGGGTCCTACTTAATCTGGGTTACACTCTCAGTATTGTATGAACCAAAACCACCATATCAAACTCTCAAGAACTGAGAGGCAGAGCTTATTCAAGGTTTTTGCATTGTCTGACAGACATCACTGATAAATAAAGTATACCACATCCCAGAGGTAGCCAACCCTCTAGATGTTTTTGGACTACAACTCCCATCAGCCCTGGGGCTGGCCAAGGCTGATGGGAGTCCAAGAACCACTAGTGGGCACAATGTTGGTCACATCAGAGATAGGCTGATTTTGCAAAGCAGTGGTGGGGAGCCTGTGGTCCTAAAGATGTTGTCGGACTCCAACTCCCACAAATGTACCTAGAGTGCTGTTGCTGCCTACTACTGCCAGGTAAACCCAAGGGAGCCCACTGTCAGAGGAGGGGATCTAATAGAGGATATAGTCAATGTTCTCTGCCAGTGTGAAGGTGAGTTCTAACATTGCACAACAAAAGATTCCAATGCTTCTGCAAGAAATAGATATTTCACTGTGGAACTCCCTGCTTACTGACACCAGCCAGGCACCTTCACTGAACTCTTTTCAGAACCTGTGAAAAACATTTCTGTTCAGGTAAGTATCCCTGGATATGTCGAACGTGGACAAGTTCTAACCTGTTTCTAGTTTATCTTTGAACGTTCTAAACTGTTTGAACTATTTAAGCTGATTTCAACTGTTTTTGTTGATAATTTCATTGTTTCTTTGTAAACCACTTTCAGACGTCCACCCCCTCCCCGCCCCCGGACAATCAAGCAGCATATAAAAAGGTAAAGGGACCGCTGACCATTAGGTCCAGTCGTGGCCGGCTCTGGGGTTGCGGCGCTCATCTCGCTTTATTGGCGGAGGGAGCCGGCGTACAGCTTCCGGTTCATGTGGCCAGCATGACTAAGCCGCTTCTGGCAAACCAGAGCTGCGCATGGAAACGCCGTTTACCTTCCCGCCAGAGCGGTACCTATTTATCTACTTGCACTTTGACGTGCTTTCAAACTGCTAGGTTGGCAGGAGCAGGGACCGAGCAACGGGAGCTCACCCCGTCGCAGGGATTCGAACCGCCGACCATCTGATCGGCAAGTCCTAGGCTCTGTGGTTTAACCCACAGCGCCACCCGCGTCCCTAAGCAGCATATAAATTTTAGGAAATAAATAAATAAAACAATAGAAAGTTACTGGCAACCTGCTTAGATCTTGCAGAACAAGGTTCTGCTGGCAGAACAAGCACACTACTAGGTGACTTTAACATGGTGCTATTTGAGATACAACCTTGTATACAAATAAGCCTGTTCCAACTATACAGTGCTGATTTGTGGGTGGGCTGCTTTTCAAACTGGGAGGAGCTTTCCCCCAATCTCAATCATCGCAGAGATGTATGGCGGGGCTGTGTGTGAAATGCCCCCCAAGTAGCTGTGTGGTTTTAAAAGATATTTTCTTTGTTTCACACTCTCCAGAAGGTATTGTCTGGCTAATGCATTTAATGTATAAACTGCAGCAGTTCAAACTGTGCTGGCAGCAACAACAATAAAATAAAATGAAATTAGGAGTTGGCAAAGGTCCCGCTAAAGGATTATTGGGAAAATTAGCCCACACTGGTGGAAACTCCTGATTTGCAGTTCTTGGTACATCCCTTGCCCAGCTTCCTCTCTGTTCAAAAGCTACTCCCTTTAAAAGCAGGAGAGTCTGCTATTGTAATCTCTCGTATGCGGTTTAGGAGTAAAGTATCTTGTGTCAACACACCATACAGTAATAAAATATAAACATTGAACTGTGACTATTCAAAGCAAACACGTGCAATTCTTTATACATATCTTTATGTATTTAGATTTACAGCCAGAAGGCTGCAGATATCTCTAGGGACAAGCTCATTCAGTGGAAATGATAATTATATGTGTTTGCAAATAAAGGCCAGCAGCTCCTACCCACAAGTAGATAACTAGATAATACTACAGACTATTTGTGGGCTACATTATCTACAGCTTCTACAATGTTATAAACAGCCTGGAGTAGCTTTCTTGATTTGAGATGGAGCTTACAGAGATGATGAGCTCAAATTGTACCTGTCATTGCTATAGGTCAATTAATGCTTTGCATTAAGTCTGCTCATGTGGGCACTAAATAGCTGCAGAGTAGCAGAATGAGATGGTAGAATGGACTATACAATGCTGGCAGGTGAAGAAAATCACAGACTAATGCAGTTGAGAAATGATAAAAAAATTTTAAAGCACTGTTGTGTTCAAAAGTGGATTCCCTCCCTGAAATGGCATGGTCTCTTCCCTCTTGCTGCTGCTGTTAAATGTATGCTTACAAAAATAATGTGACTTATTATTATACATATAAAAAAACTTACAAGGATAAAAGTTTAAGACTAACATCAAAGCTGTAGGGCAAAAGCAAGTGTGGTGCCCTCAGCGCTACATTAGATACAAACCACTATACCAAATGTTCCTGCTCTATCAATTCAGATTAAAGAGATTACAATAGAGGGTGTTACGGATGACACAGTGACACCTTTTTCTAACACAGTGCCTGGGAATGGCCTGCCTTCTAAACTTTTCCAGAGGAACTGAATAAACATTGAAAAAGGGGGGGGGAATAGATTCACTCAAGGATGAACGCTAGCCCACTTTAATAAGCAGCTCTGTATATTATGAGAGCTGGAGGGGGGCCCTCTGGTGAGTTCCAGATCTTGCCTTTAAAATAGCCTGAGGTTCCTCCCCTGCCCCCAAACACTTTTAAACAGAACTGATAGAAGCCATTCCATGCACTATTTCACTGTGTTGTTTCCATTTAGCAAGCCTTGTATATTCAGCTGAAATGGTATAAACCTTGCATCTCGCTTTCCAAACTACTGAACCTTGTTCCATGGGAAAAACTAAACACATGCTGCAGGGTGGGGGATTTTTAGAGGGCTGCTTCTCCCGTACATCTGTGGTTAACAGTTCATAAACACAGGCGGCTGCAGCGGCTGCTGCCAAGAGATTTCATCGGCCCAGCTGCATCAACACGGAAAGACAGAAACTTACCTGGCGGTCAACATTTCCTACACGACCTTTGGTGGCCCTTTCCCTCCTGCAAGGACTCCCACTGTGCAAAGGCTTTCCAGTTCCCTTAAAGGAACCCATAAGTGTTCTGCAGCAATCACATCCAGTCCTCACACAGATTGGAATGGGACTGCACTGGAAACCGTACCACATTTTTTCAAGCATTGGGAACTGTCCGTGTTCACGGCATTAACAAAAAAAAGTAAATTGGTACTAGCCAGTTTCTCCATGTGAAATATAAGAAAGGTGGAACTGGGAGGCAGATTCGTTCGGCTTATGGTTTATTGATGTTTAACAGTAATGATTGCATTTATTAATCCTGTGTGCTTATTATATTACTTACCTGAATTATACAACAGTGACTTGCCTATACACAGTTTACGGGAAATATGATGAGATGCAGCCTGCTTTTTAGCTCAGATAAATGACTATGCATTTTCTGGGGGCATGGGAAAAGCAAAACAATACAAACAGCAGCATTATTTAAAAACTTTATACTTAATTTTTTTAAACACAGAGAGACTTACAGGAACTCCGGATACTCCTGGAAATCCGGGGACTCCCATTGGGCCCTGAAAGGATTAAAAAGAGGCAGTTGATGTTTCATCTGATCCATAGATCTGAACTCTGTTAGCAATTTATGGTAGTTTAGAATAAAGATGGACTAGTCACAGGTGATCAACTGATCTATTTGTCTATTTACCCTTTTCTTAAACACCTGAAATGTATATTTTAGGACCTACCTCCTTTTGCAAAAAACAAAAAGCAAAACTCTTTTAAACTAGAAAGAACCCTGATCATCTTGGTTGCCCTCCTCTGAACACATTCCAGCTTTTCAATATTCTTTCTTAAGCTAAGAAGTGAGTGAAAATGATGAATCGTGAGTTTAAAATACAAAACTGCATATGCTCTGAGTATTTTCAGTGGTGTTGTTGTTTACTAACACCACCTAAATTGTTTGTGTTTGGCCAAGAGACATGAAATGCTCTGAATATTTTTTGTAGTAAATGAAAGCTTAATGATTACAGTCAATTTAAGGTAAAGGTAAAGGGACCCCTGACCATTAGGTCCAGTCATGGCCGACTCTGGGGTTGCGGAGTTCATCTCGCTTTATTGGCCGAGGGAGCCGGCGTACAGCTTCCGGGTCATGTGGCCAGCATGACTAAGCTGCTTCTGGCGAACCAGAGCAGTGCACGGAAACGCCGTTTACCTTCCCGCCGGAGCGGTACCTATTGATCTACTTGCACTTTGACGTGCTTTCGAACTGCTAGGTTGGCAGGAGCAGGGACCGAGCAATTGGGAGCTCACCCTGTCGCGGGGATTTGAACCGCCAACCTTCTGATCGGTAAGTCCTAGGCTCTGTGGTTTAACCCACAGCGTGACCTGCGTCCCTTACAGTCAATTTAAGACATCTCAAAAAGTATTTTCTGGTGCATCCCTTTTTGTGTGTGTGGGGGGGACTCTATTTGGGAAACCGCACCAGGGTCCCCAGCCACCTTGATCTGGCCGGGCAAGACCCACTGTGATGTGCTTCCTGAGAGGTTCCTTATGAAGCCGATATACTGCAAAAGGTTCCCTAGCCCGGCTGTAGTGAAAGAAGGAATTCAAAAATAGAAACTTCAGACTGATGGCTGAAGGAGAATTTATTGGTACAAATACTCTGCCTAACACATTTCAACAAAATGTCTTTCTTCGGGTAGATTCTCTTGAATCAAAAGGTGCCATTTCAGAGTTTTGGTATACAAAGGATTAGAACCAGCACACTTTGTCCAAACACAGTGAGCGGCCAATTAAATTCTCCTTCAAGCACCAGTTTGTGAGCTTTGCCTCTTCTTGGCTTCTGTGCCTTGCCCTCCATTCTTTCTGATTAAATGATATTACTCCACGGAGCTGTTTGCCAAATTGCTCTCTTGGCCATATTTTAAAAGTATTTCCATAAGCAAATGGGAGGCTGGGGAATAGTTACTTGGCTAGAACTGAGCCAAAATTTCTCGGAAGAGGTCTACCCCCCTGAGAACTTTCTTTTCCATCACCTCCCGAGGGGGTGGGGCGTCATTTTGCAGAATGATCTCTGAATATCTTCTGCTCTTCTTCTTTTTTTAAACAGTGGAGGCTGGTATTCAGGGCAAATGGACCATTGCCCCACCAACTACACTCTGCCCTCATCCAGCTAACTTACAACCAGCCTAGGGAGTATCACTGCCTGTCAATGTCCTCCTTTGCTGCCTTTGTCAAATTCAGCAGTAAGGAAGATGGAGGTAAAACTAGAATTAGCTGGCTCCGCCACATATATACAAACCTGCACAGGCCTAATAAACATATTCTGTTTCAAAATTTGGACCTGGAACACTCCCAATAACATCACTGGGAGTCCAAAGACAATGCCTACCTCCTAAAACCCATGAACTTCAGTACCCTTTCACCACATGTTCCTTCTAGAAGCAGCAGTAGAAAAGTTGTCTTGCCTCCTGGAGGCCTTTCTGCAAAATCTCCCTCTCACTAGTTTCCAATATGCTGCAGTGACATTGTCCCATGTGTTGTGGGCTCTGGGAAATGTGATTTCCCAAGGATACCTGGATCTTTAGTAATTACATTTGCCAGGGTCCCTGACACTAAACCACTGCAGGATATAAAGCACTAAATGGTGGTGATGACAGGAACAGGTGTTCATGGCTCAAGTTTTAATCTAAGCCAAAAAGAACTTTTTTGGGATTATGGTACCCAATTCATAATGAAGCCATATGAAATAGCCAAATTTGTATTATGTGCTAGGTAATTGTGATCTTCAGTGATTTTGATATTGCTCTATGTGTACCCCATACTTCTACAGGGCATGAACAAGACAGCACTTTGCCATTCCAGCAGTAAGTGAGTAAAAACAGGGATGTCTTTAAGGATTCAGAAAGCTCAGAGGAATGGATAAACTTACCTTATCTCCCTTCAGTCCAGCTGTACCTGGGGCACCTGTGCTCCCTCTCTCTCCCTTTGGCCCCCTCAAGCCTTCTGGCCCAGGAAACCCTGGAACACCCATCCGTCCTTGGTTCCCAATTGGTCCTGGTTGACCCTAGGAGGAAGGGGAGGAAATCCATCTTAAGAGTTTGCAAACAAGCACCTGCCTTGCCAAAAAGCACCCCCTAAAAGCATCCAACAGGAAATGACTGAAGGAGGAGTACAACTCATCTGGAGTGCAATGTTCAGTTCTGGGTACCAGAGAAGGGAAGCAGAGATGATAAGAGATATGGTTAACAGAAGTGGATCTGTTTAGCCTTGAGAAGAGATGATGGGGTGCAAGTGTCAACATGAAGCACTCTTCAGCTATCTGAAGGGCTGACATGCAGAAAAGGACAAAGGCATGGTCCCTGCTGCTGCTCTTGAGGGAAGGATAAGATCTAATGGGTATAAGTTAAACAAAGATAGTTAAGGGGCAGCATCAAGTGTCAGCAAGAATGGGCATCTCCTGAGGGCCCACAAGCTGTCAGGGGGACCAATTATGCTTTTACACCATTGCAACCTGCTTGTTCATCTGCACCCAAAGGATTCCTGCCAGAAAAATCTTGCTTGACTTTTCTTTGGTCACAAAGATGCTGTTTACTGAAAACAGCACCTCTGGGGTAAAAAAAAAAATATTGGGGTGGATTTTTAGCAGGAAGTTGGTGTAGGCCCCCGATCCATATCAGGAGCACATTCCAGATTTGGGCCCCTGGGCTTCTTCTCTCCCCGCCCCCAAAGCAAAAGTAACTAGCTGAAACAAACCTTTTTTTAAAAAACATGACTAACGTTCCATTTCACAAGGAGGTCACATTTGTGTAACTCACTTGCTATTGTTTGCAAATATGTATGTGTATTTGTGTATGTGAAAATTGTGGTAAGCTTGACCAGTACTCAAAGTCCTTTAACAGCTGGGGAAGAAACAACAGCTATATGAATAATGCAGGATGTACTCAAAGTTGTTTCCAAAGTAGACATGAAAGGCCTTGCTACTTTGGTTTGTGGAAATGGCAGGCCACACGAGTTGTCTTAACGGCGGGGGGGGGGGGGGGTGGAAATTATGGAAAGGCCAGATGGTGCCAAAGTTAGTTCATGTTATGTGTGGTTTTTTAAACTGCATAACAAATTTTAAAAAAAACAATTATCATGTTGTTGTTGTTGTTGTTGTTGTTGTTGTTGTTGTTGTTAAAAAGCTAATCCCTGAATTGCATTTTCCCTATAAACCTCAAGTGTTGGAGCAATTTAAATGCAAAAAATACAATTTTAAATAATGCCAGAGAACAGTTCAGAGACAAAACCCTACACATTAAACCCCGAAGAGCAGGAAGTCGCCCTACTAAAAGAAATGCAGATTATATAAAAAGCACTTATTACAACAAAAAGGGTTTCATCTGTCTGCTAAAATGCTGAAGAGCTAACAAGGAAAGTTACCTTAGGTAAGCTATTCCAAAGTGTAGGTGTCACAATCAAAAAGGTCCTGTCCCACACCCTAGAAGATCATTTCAGAACAAGGGAGAACACAGAGATGGCTCTCAGCCCCAAGAACACAAAAAGTCATTGTGGTGTAGTGGCTGGAATATTGGGCCTAGTCCTTGTCAATGGGCAGGGATGATGATGGGAGTTGTTACATGATTAAGTTGAGACTCCTACATTGCACAGGGTTGGAATGGATGACCCTTGGTATCCTTTCTAATTCAACAATTCTATGATTCTGCTATTCTAACTTCTGCAGCTTTTATCAGTTGCAGCTTTCAATTACCAAGCAACTGGACTGCAACTGATACAACTGGATCTGAAACACATACCTAAACACAAGTTACCTCTGATTTTTCAGCATGAAATGTATGTAGTGCTGCCCAGCTAGAAGACTGATGTGCCTTGTCTTCTGTGGATCACAGCAGAGGATCTTGCCCCTTTGCAACACGTCACTCAAAGAACATTCTGCCCGGAGTGTGCATACTAAATCCTGGAAATTCCAAGGCTAAGAGAATGGTATATTGAAGTGTGGGGTCCAGCTGTACTTCATAAACTCACAGGAGTTATGTGGTTATGATAAGGAGCGCAGAGTGTTAATAATTTCTAAGGAGACTGGAAATGTTTTAAACTGGATTAGAGTAATAGAGTGAAATGCTTCTTTTCCTTTATTTTGAATAAGTTTGATAACTTTGGTTCTGTATAAGCAGAAGAGCCCTCAGCTCTTGTTAATAAACCAACCAAGACTTTTGTAGCACTTTAAAGATTAATGAATTCATTATGTCATAAGCTTTTGTGGACCATAGTCCACTTCATCAGATGCATCATGTGTAATTCTGGATTGGCAAGCATATGCAGTATACATGCATGGATGAGAGACCAGGATTTACAGGATAATGAAATGCACACGCACAAAAAAGCTTTGATGGTGATGCTTACATGAAAGCAAAATAGTTACAGTGACCAATTAGCAGGACAACCCTACTGGTGACACAAGCTAATTAATGCACACTTGCACACTTAACACGTATGATGAAGGGCCAAAGAAAAAGCTTGCACCTTAATAAATTTATTGCCTATAAATTTCTGCAAAACCCTTTCTCTCAGAGCTCATCCACACTTCTGCTTGTTCAGTGCTTTCTAGGCATGGGTATATGATGTTTTTCATTTGCCCTGCCCCCCTGCCCCCGGTTTACTGCTGTTTACTGCTGAATTGCCTGCTGAATTACCTGCTGTTTACTGCTGACTAGGGGAAGTGTGGATGAGCCCTAACTCTCCCTCTGTTTTTTGCAACAATAGATACCAGTAAGCTCAAAATTATTTTTGTTTTTGATGATGTTGTTTCTGATATGACTTTTTTTTGCTTCTTTATGTATTATTAATGAAAATAACCATATAGAGACAGAGAAGGAGAGAGAGAAAGAAAGAAAGAAAGAGAAAGAGATTTACTAAAGAGGGAGAAGAGGGCAGTGGGGGCAAGTTGTGAAAATGTGTAGTTAGTAGAAGCCGAACTCTCTGCTTGCCACCCCTCTTTCACCCAGCCCCTCCTCTCAGACCTTGCCAAACCCTCTTCCCTTACCATCATGCTTCCCTCTGAGGTCTCTGATTCAGAGCAGGAGTGGGAGTCACCAAAGGATGCATTTCTGAGAGTAATGTAACCGTCAACCCCCTTTCCCAGGGAATTCTGGGAATTGTAACTCTCTGAAGGGCATGCTAACAAACTCTCAGCACCCTTAGCAAAATGCAGTTGTTCTCAGGATGCTTTGGGGTAAGCCATGACTTTTTAAAGTGGTATGATACTGCTTTCATTTTGTACTGCTGATGGGGACTCAGATCACCCTGAGGGATGTTAGGCTAGATGGGTCTTTGATCTCATCCTGAAGAGGCTTTCTTACGTTTGTATATAATAATGCAACACTGAGGAACGATTGTGAAGGTCGTATCCAAATCTGATTACCGTTAGTTTCAAGAGTTCTACAATGGAGGGATTAAGTGTAGGTCCTGTGTTCTAATCCCAAGAAAGAGAAAAAAATGACTGAAACCTCTGTTTTACTTTGCACACTACAAGAGAGATCTTAATACTGCTTGAAGATTTAGCCCAGTATCCTGGGGTGGCTCCAGCGGCACAAAGACCCAGCGAAATGTTGCTAATCTCCCTCGTAATGTGATTAAACCATGATAATCTAATTCTTATGAATTTCATTTAAATCCTTTTGAAGATGGCTGGCAACAACATTTTCCACAGTAGAATAGAAAGAAACTGGTTAAACCATGGACAACAAAACCTAAATGGCCAGCCCTTCTGCATTTTTCATTTGCACATTGTTTACATTTATTATATCAGGAACCCCTAAAATGTCAGCTAAGCACATGGCAAAATTTGCTTCCTTAACTGAGGCCCCATCTGCACTATACATTTAAAGCAGTATCATACCACTTTGAGGAGTCATGGATCCCCCCCCACAAGGAATCCTGGGAACTGTAGTTTGTCAAGGTTACTGAGAGGTGTTCGACAACCTCTCTTCCTCTCAAAGCTACAATTCCAATCAATGCTTCTTCCCAGGGAGGTCTGGAAAATCTTACCCTGTGAGGGCAACAGGAGCTTCATAACTACGCTTTACAACTTTGGGGGAAGCCATGGCTGTTTAAAGTGGTATGAAACTGCTTTTAAATGTATGGTGTAGATGGGAGACTCGGTCTGAATCTAGTACAGTGGTACCTTGGTTTTCGAATGGCTTGGCTCCCAAACAAATTGTCTCCCAAACATCGCAAACCCTGAAGTGAGTATTCCGGTTTGCGAACATTTTTTGGAAGCTGAATGTCCGACGTGGCTTCCGCTTGAGTGCAGGAAGCTCCTGCAGCCAATTGGAAGCTCCGTCTTGGTTTTTGAACCATTTCAGAAGTCGAATGGTCTCCCAGAATGGATTAAATTCGAGAACCAAGGTACCACTGTACAGCTAAGGCTATAATTCTAAGTAACGAGTAGCTTCCATTGAGGACTCTTCTGTTTACCACATTTATATTTGGCTCTTCTTCTAAGAAGCTCAAATGGCAACCATGGGGGGATTATCTGAGTTTATTCTCAAATCAACATTGCGAGGTAGGTTAGGCTGAGAAAGAGCAGAACACTGATGCAAAGTAGTAAAAATGCTTACAGCATTGTTATTTGGGGACAAATAACAGCCACAAGTGTATGAGGTGGAGAATGTGGATGGGGAAGAGCCCCCCTGCCCCCTTCACTCACAATACTTGAGGGCTGTCCAATGAAGCTCAATGGTGAGGGATGTAGGACCAGCTAAAGAAAACGCTTCGCAGCACACAGTCAAACCATGGGATTCGCTATCACAACTATTTTACTGTCCTAAGCAAAAACAAACTCTATTATTATATTAATTATTACATTATATTAAATTTATTGTATATGAATAATTTTTGTTAATGGTTTTCATCCAGTTCTTCAGCTAAAAAATGGCTCCCAAAGCAGCTTACAAATATCAGTGACAAGACAGAGCCTGCCATCAGACTTACAACCTAAGACACACCACACAAAAGGAAAAGAGACAGGGAAGGAGAAGGAGAAAAGCAAGCCGAGGCACTAATGTTTCAGGGATCCTGTAGTGAACAGAAACAATGGACATTTTCTTTTTTATAAGAGCAGTCAAAAGCACTGGCCTTCCAGCAAAGCCGGTGGAGAGGCCCTCTTCGGTGGTGGAAGTCCCATCTGTCTCACAGCCTGATGGAACCTTATAGCTTGGGCCAGTCCTTCTTTCAGCTGCAGCACACTAGAGCACAGTTCTGACATGTCTCAGGTGGGCGCCATTGCAGGTTGGCTCCCCCCGCCTGTTTCTTGCCTTTATGTAATTCAGAGAAGCCCAAAATGAACATTTCAAGTCAAAACAGAAGCTGACTCCACCTAACTCCTAACCGCTCCTAGCTGTGATTGGTCAAAATACGGGATGGGGCCAATTCGTATTTCCTTTTCTTCAATCTGTCTCCCATGTACCAGCAGCAAGCTTTAAGATTTCCAGCCAGGCCTCTACCGTTGCACACATGCACACTGTGCAAGCGCCCTTCTGAGTTGCCCTAGCCACCTGCCTAAATCTAAGAGAACGAGGGAGGTGGTGGTTACTTGACCTGCACTAGAGGTTACTTGACCTGCACCAGGGGTGACCCCCAAATCAACTAGAGAGACAACTTGCTGTAGTTCTAAGCACCTCTGTGGGCAGTTAACAAGGCTGTTGACAAACCGGCATCTGTTCAGGGCTGCCGCAAGTCACCCAGCGACTTACAAGCATCCTCAAGGCGTGAGCTAACAGCAGAAATGTGTTGCGATGGGTAGACTCAAGTATCATATCATATCATATCATATCATATCATAGAGAGAGAGCGAGAGCTTTGTTTGTGTACAGGTTGTGTACAGGTTTCAGTCCCCTGCATCTCAAGGTAGGGATGTGAAAGACCCCTGTCTGAAATCCTGGCGAGCCACTGGTAGTCAGGGTAGAGTCTACTCAGTAGACAAAATTGGGCACATGGACAAATGGTCTGACTCATTTATTTATATACCCATTTATGGGTTTTGTGCTGAATGTCACTGCCTATACCAATCTTATACAGTGGTACCTCGGGTTAAGTACTTAATTCGTTCCGGAGGTCCGTTCTTAACCTGAAACTGTTCTTAACCTGAAGCACCACTTTAGCTAATGGGGCCTCCTGCTGCCGCCGTGCCACCAGAGCACGATTCCTGTTCTCATCCTGAAGCAAAGTTCTTAACCTGAACCACTATTTCTGGGTTAGGGGAGTCTGTAACCTGAAGCGTATGTAACCTGAGGTACCACTGTATTTGTGCTACCAAATGATTCTGTGTATATCTTATATAGTTCAAGTGAATAACTTTTAAAAAAAACCAACACCACCATCTGATTTTAATATGCATCTTGGGAACACAACCTGGAACAAAAGTGAAGCACTGTCATATTTGGTTCCTTTTTCATGTCAAAATGGCTTGTGTGTAATTAACAAACCTCCCAGGGCTTTAGGGTTTTGTTTCATTTTTGCTGTTGTTTACAGTAGTGTTTGCCTAGCTCAAAACCAGAAGTTACTATACATTCCAGTGACCCCTGTGTTTTTTTTTACTGTGGAAAAAACAATTAAAATATAATCTTTGAGATAACTGCACTAAATAAGTTTCAGTACAGACATTCGCAGAGCTTTCCCCACAAAGTTCAAAGAGTTTCCAGCTGGATGACTGGCAGAATCCGGGACCAAGGAAAAGAGACGGTGGAAGAAGATTGGAAGAAATTCAAAACTTATCTTAAGAACTGTTGTAAAATTAATGAGTGCTAAAATGTTATGGGTAATGTAAAACAGAATTGCAGTGACAAATAATTGGGTAAGAGAAAAAGGATTAAAGAAAGTGAATTATAAGTAATTGAAATTAGGGGTTGCTGGAAAAGTTTAAAACAGGGATGCAGAAAAGGGAGGTATGGGGAAGTCGTTGAAATAAGGTTTAAGAAAAAGAGGTTATAAAATTATACGTGTTTGTATGTTTGTTTGTTTGTTTGTGTATTGTCAGTTGTGTTGTGTTTTGATATATGTTGGAAAATTAATAAAAAATTTATTTAAAAAAAACCAAACAAAGAGTTTCCAGCTGCTGTAATAGTGTAGTAGTTAACATTGCAATACTACCCATTACTCAGAAGTAGAACTCTCACTGTGCTCAATAAGGCTTTCTCCCAGGTTAAATGTGCATAGATTTATCTATTTATTTTTGGAAAAATGTATATTTAATTAATATCTCAAGTCTGTTTTGCCATAAAGATGCAAACATGATAATTCACTCACAAGTAGTCCTACTGAGTCTTAGCTGTGACATCTGGCCCACAGGAAAAAGAGTCTTCCAGAAGATTTGTAATTTATTGTGATATGGACACAACACCCATCAGCAAAAATGCAGGCAGTAGCTAGAATCCCATTTTCCATGGTGGCTAAATGGGTGCTTACAGGAAGCCCACCAAGCAGGACATGAGCTCAATGACCCCTCTATCAATGTCATTACTCAGCAATGTACAGTGTAATATACATTACCTATACACACAATTATATAGCATGTGTGTGTAGATAGGCAGACAAGTAATACCCAGTGCTGCATGAGTGGATTTCCTTTTGCTGGCTGCCCCATGCCCCTGCAGTACCTTGCAAACCCACCCAATCTGCTCCAGAGGGTTCCCCCAGCCCTCTGAAGCAGATCTGGTGGATTTGTGAGGGGCTGCATGGGGGAGGAGAGGAAAGCAAAAGGGAGTCTCATTGGGCAAGCATAAACTTCGCAGTGGTTCTCAACCTGTGGGTCCCCAGAGGTTGTTGGACTACAACTCCCATCATCCCTGAGCTCTGGCCTTGCTAGCTAATGGTGATGGGAGCTGTAATTCAACAACCTCTGGGGACCCACAGGTTGAGGAAGGCTGCATGCGCATACACAGCACTGAGGTGGGTGTGGGGGAATTCTATTTTATTAATTTGCTTTAGAGCACAAATAAAAATAGAAGCATATATTCAAAATTACATTCCTTAGGGACATTGCAAGCTGACCTATACCAAGTCAGACGCCGTTGCCACAGACTGACAGTGGCCTCAAATGACTTCAGGCAGGTATCTCTCCCAGCCCTACCTGGAGAGGCCAGAGGGATTGAACCTGGGAACTTTTCTATGCGGAGCTTGTGCTCTGTCACTGAGCTGCAGTCCCCACCTCCACCCCAACCATTTGGAAACACTGTCCAGGCTTATGCAGAATTTAACATTTGCAAACTGATGCTTCAGGCAGTGGGGGAGGGGGACACAAAACAAAACAGCCCCCTGTTTTGCTTTTTACACTGTCAGGGGAAAGTGGCAAGTGAGTGAAATCCTACCATGCACCCCTGCCAAATCTAGCAGCGCTGTTTAATTGGGGTGGGCGGTGGGGGATGGGGATGAAGCATTACACAGACACTTTTTCCTTCCCAAGAAATGAGTGGGTAGGGTCACCCCTCCCCCCGAAAGAGTGGGGCAGGCGCCAAGTGTGTTCACTGTGGCTGATCTCCACTGCCTGAGCCTGCAGTCCTCGTGCCACCCGCGAGGATCAAACTCAGGCGGGATCAAATGCCCTAAGCAACATCAGAGATGTGGAGGGATAGCTCTAGGCCAGCAGGAATGCAGATAACTTGCAATTACATGAGATCTCATTCATGGATTGTCAAATTAGCAGAGGTTGGCAAGCGCTCCTTACCTCCTCTTAATTGAGAGCAAAAATGAGCTCTGGCATAGCACTTTGGAATGAAAGGAACTAGAGATATGTGAGGAATTTGCCCTTTGTTTTAAGAAGCATGGACAGTTAACATGGATGTCAAAACACACAGGGCTTGGTGAAATTCTAGGGGATAAAACCCGCTGTAAAAGGGGCTGGCTCATGTGGCAACAGCTTTGCTTGAAACCACACTTTAAAAAGAAAAGAAAAGAAAATGGAAAGCTTAAAACTTATGCATATGAATCTTTCATCTCTGAAAGCCAGCTCCCTGCCACTCCCTACCACTAATCTAACCATCATATAAGGACATTACAACAATTAGATGATGAGTAAAATTCCTTAGCTCACTCCTGGAAGAATGATGAAACCATTTTTACAATTATTATTATTTTAGATAGTCCACAGCATTTAGATCAGATAGATTAACAGCAAATTACTGTACTTGTTGCACATTCCATCCTGAAATGTGGCAGGATGGGCAAACAAGGTTACCAACTTCGAATTTATATTTTATATCATATGCAGTCATTTGATTTAATCTTGTCTTCAAGAAACTTGTCTTGTTGATGTTAATGCTGCCTACCTGCAGGGTTTTAAGACATGACAGCTCTCCCAGCAATGAAGTTTGGCTGTGAGTGTGGGGATTTGAATGTTCTCATTTCTACAGATTCACATATCAAAAGCATTTGTAGTGCATACCATTTATTAAGCGCTGGAAACAAGGCAGTGAAAGTCATGCAATGCTATAACCCAAACAGAGTTTTATTTTGTGCACCCACCCAAAGTTCTTGACCTATCTTTTTCTTTGGATTTTGACCACTTCATCCAAAGGTGGCTAACCTGTTGCCCTACAGATGTTCTCAGACTACAACTCCCATGAGCCTCAGTCAAACATAGACAATTGTCAGTGATGATGGGAATTGTAGTCGGGCAACATTAAGAGGGCCAAAGCTTGCCCATTCCCAGTCTAATCTCAAGTGAAACCTAATAATCATCCCATCATCCTTGACCACTGGTGGTGCTTAAACCCCGCCCCCCCCAAAACACAATACTTTTTGCAGTTCGGAAAATGATGAGGAAATGCTTTGAAAATGTGGGGTGAATGAATTATTAATTGAAAGACCCCAGAATCAAATTAGGATGAAACAAAATCAATGCTCTTTGTCAACCCTCTATTGCTCAGAACAGACAGAGTAAGCTTTGTGCAAGTAAATTAATATGAATGCTTTAAAAGCAGATAGTCTTGAGGAGGCTAGTCTAACCCAGACTTCTGCAACCTGGTGTCATATGAACATAGGATGCTATGTTATACAGACTCTTGGCCCTTCTATTGCAGTATTGTCTAAACTAACAGCGGCTTATCCAGGTATCATATAAGGGACATCAGTGCTTTTTTTCTGGGGGTACGCATACCCCTAAACATTTTGCGAATTTTTGTACTTTTTGTCCATTTACTGTATTTATTTTTCCCAATTTGAACTATAAAATGACGATTTTATTTTTAGAAAATAGGCACAGGGGGACATTTTCACCTCTACCTGGAGAAGGCCAATGGTCAGGGATGGTGGAGTTAGTTTTGAAACCTCTGTCTGCAGAAGGCTTATGTGACTGGCAGACCTTCTATGACTAATGAAAGCACAAACAGGTAAGCACTCTTCATGTCTCTCCAGAGGAGCCCCCTCACCTTTGAAAACCCCTGCTCCACAGAGCACTCTTGCCATCTCTCCCTCTCTCCCTCTCTGGTATTTGGACTGACTGTGCCAACTCTCCATTCCAGAGCCCAGCAATGCCTTTTATGGTCTGATAGATTCAGAGTTGCCTGATCTACTTCAGCTCTGGTGAGAGGTCATCTAAACCCACTTTATCATTCCCTGAGCCAAATTGCTCACTGGAGACTGCATTTTAAAAGTATAATTAAAAATGTTTGGGCAGCGAGCTGACAGAAAAATGGCACCCAGCAAAGCACTGCCAGTCCTGTCCCGTTCCACCCCCCTCATTTCTTTTTTTATAGCATTATGCTTTTCATGCATAGGGCATTTATTCTTTGATTTTATTCAATGCTCCTTTTGGGACTTGTTTCCATGTCTCTCATTTGAAATCCCTGAGCTATGAAGTGGGTCTGTTAATCCTGGTGGTGTTGATCATAAAGCAACCTCTACTTTTAACTATGGATCGTTATGACGATTCTCATTTTACATACCCAAGAAAAAGAAGACGTGTCCAGGGAAAAGAGGACATATGGCAACCCTACATTACAATCATTCTGAAACAAAACTTTAAGGCAAGACAAAACACAATCAATTCGATAGGGAATGGTTCCTGATTGTCAAATTTATAAACGGTACTCAGAGGTCACATCGTACCCGCTGCATCCCATTCAACTACAGTGGTACCTCGGGTTACATACACTTCAGGTTACATACGCTTCAGGTTACACACTCTGCTAACCCAGAAATAGTGCTTCGGGTTAAGAACTTTGCTTCAGGATAAGAACAGAAATCGGGCTCCGGCGGCATGGCAGCAGCAGGAGGCCCCATTAGCTATAGTGGTGCTCCAGGTTAAGAACAGTTTCAGGTTAAGAACGGACCTCCAGAACGAATTAAGTACAGTGGTACCTCAGCTTACATACGCTTCAGGTTACATACGCTTCAGGTTACAGACTCCACTAACCCAGAAATAGTGCTTCAGGTTAAGAACTTTGCTTCAGGATGAGAACAGAAATCGGGCTCTGGCGGCACAGCAGCAGCAGGAGGCCCCATTAGCTAAAGTGGTACCTCAGCTTAAGAACAGTTTCAGGTTAAGAACGGACCTCCAGAATGAATTAAGTACTTAACCTGAGGTACCACTGTATAGGGAGCGAATACCAGAATACAGTGTTTATACTTGCTTCTCAATGTGTCTTTAGATGGCTACATACTCTGTCCTGCACAGATTTAATGATGGCTGCTTACTGCTTTTATGTTCACTCTGTATGTTCACAAAAGTAATAACAAATGTTTCCCAGAGGTTGCTGTTCATGGTGTACAACTATTCTGAAGCCATTCAAAGTATTATTTGTCTCAAGAGTTAACTGCAGTGTTGCCCTTAAGCTGATAAAACAATGAATGAACGGATGAATGGGAAGGAAACTGAAACCTTGATTAGTCTTGGATTGTCATGTTTCCTTTGAGGCATTCATAACCTAAGGAATTTGCCGTATTCTAGGTTGAACTGTTTGCCCACCTAGCATTGTACTGTCTATTTTGACAGGTAGCACCTCTTCAAGCTGTCTCAGCCAGAGGCCTTTCAGATCGCCTAATAGCTGATATTTTTAAAATAAACAAAACTGGAGGTGTTCGTGATACCACTGAGATATGGTCCCATTGCAGTGGAAGGTAGTTGGATCCAGTAACATTCAACACAGATCCTTGCACGGAAGGAAACTGTCAGTGCATCTGATGCTGACACTGCCTCACCTCCACCTCCCCAGCAGGTATGGGAACCCACATTGAACAGGAAAGCCAGGATTGCAATTGATTTTGCACCCCACCCCCCAGCATTACAGACTGAGCTACAATACAGATTGGGCTACAGAAATACCCCCACAATAAAGGTCCATCTCTTCACACAAGTGATTCAACTCTCTTCCAGTTTAGTAGAAGCTTATCTACACATTCTAGCCCACTAGGCCTCTCCCCAAGAAGGAGCTAGTGACCAAAAATGTAAGTTCTGCTCAAAGCAATGGGACTTAATTATTTTATGCTTAGTGGACTACAGGAGTGATCTAGTGCAGTATTATTATTTTTATTATTATTTAACTAAAATATGTATACCAAGTACTTGACAGAATACCCTTAAGCAGTTTACAAAGATCTAAAATGTTCAGTAACACTCCGCCGATAAAAGCAAACATTAAAAAACAAATTAACATAAAATGATAAAAATACATAAAAAAGCAATTTTAAAACACATACACACACATATAAATACCGTATTTTTCGCCCTATAGGACGCACTGTCCCATAAGGCGCACCTAGTTTTTTGGGGGGAAATAAAGGGGAAAAAATTATTTCCCCCCCCCAGGCGTGGGGCTGGGGAGGCCTGAGCTTCCCCCGACCCCAGCCCCCAAACAGGCAGCTCTCTGCAAGCCGTGGGAGCCCAGCGGGAGCGCTCCCGCTGCTTGCGGAGAGGTCCGCGAAGCTTGGTCGCGCTGATCTCAGCGCGCGCAGGCTTCGCATGCTGGCAACTCTCCGCAAGCAGCGGGAGCGCTCCCGCTGCTTGCGGAGAGGTCCGCGAAGCCTGGGGAGCGAGAGGGGTCGGTGCCCACCGACCCCTCTCGCTCTCCAGGCTTCAGCGAAAGCCTGCATTTGCCCCGTAGGACGCACACAAATTTCCCCTTCATTTTTGGAGGGGAAAAAGTGCGTCCTATAGGGCGAAAAATACGGTAATTAATAACAACATTACATTTTAAAATTACATGCTGGGATAGGTTTGCTGAAACAGAAAGTCTTTTTAGTCAGCATGAAAATAATTCAGCCAAAGGCACCTGCTTAATATCAATGGGCAGGAAGTTCCAAAAAGTAAATGTTCCCACACTGAAGGATTTATTCCCTACAAGTGTGGAATGAACATTTTGTGGCATCTGTATTAAAAAAAACCAGATAAAAAGTACTCTCTAACCCCCCCAAAGGGATTGTGAGATGATGCTATTGAACAAAAAGCCATATTTCTTTAATTTGTACACAGAGGAATGCCTCTTACAGTTCCGCCATTTACGTAGATCCAACTGAGATAGTTATTGTCCAGTTCTGTACAACCCTGATCACCATTCTTACAGCAAGGATGAGGAGCATGTGGCCCTCCAGATGTTGCTGGACTACACCTCCCATCATCCCTTACCACTGGCTGTGCTAGAAGGGGCTCATGGGAGTTGGAGTCCAATAAATATCAGGCGCGCTGCAGATTCCCAGCCCTGCCCTAGGGCCTGTAAACTGGGTGGAACTAGTTATATCTCTTTTGATTTCAACAGAGGAAAGGGCAGCTCCAGCCAGCCAGCATGACTGTTTTCTAGACAAGCTTATGCTAATATAAATTGTTAGTTTTCAAGGTGTCACAGAAGCAGACTAAACAAGAATAGGGCTGTACTTTCTGAGGGAAAAAAACAACCATAATTTGGGAAGGCAAATGTCTCCAACCCAGATACCCAAGAAAATGAAGTTTATGCAATCTTTCTTCTCAAGTGGAGTACGCTAAACAGGGTAATAGTGAAAATGAACAAATCCTTCACTGGAATTCCCACTGGCTAAGGTTTATAAAATAAATGATTCATTCCAGTGGTGCTTGTCATCACTTAAATTGTATGTCTAAGTCCTTGGACCTTTCATTACGTGGCTGTATTAACACTCCAAAAAGGCTGTTCGTTCCATTTGTTGGTATAAAGTGCACTTCCAGTCTGCTTAATCTTTGATGGACAGGCCTGATTGTTCCTGAAATCCCTGGCTATACAATACAACAAAGGCTTAAAGGCCTTTCTGGGCCTGGGCTACTACCCACAATGCACTGTGCTTCCTGTCCCTGTAGGGCTGGAATTCATGACCATGCAAAATGCTCAATCACACACTAGGCCAGGGCTTAAGCTGGGCTCTTTGTACAGCAGCATCTAAGGTCGGGAAGAAGATTTTAACTGTCAGGGCTTGGTGCTCATTGGCTCATTGATGAGAGGGAGAAGGAAATGCAGAGACACAAGATCACCAGCGGATGGTGTGTAGCTAACAGCAATCTGGCTCTGATAACAGGGGAGCCTGTTGGCTGGACTCCCATCTGTGGCTTAAGGGAGTTTGATATGGGACCTAAGGGGTGGCTTATCTCTCCATGCCTGAACAGCAACTGTCTCGTGCTCCCATAGAAAGGAGGAACCGAGTAAATACTTTCTCAACTACTCATCCGTCACACAAGAGGTCTAGAAGCAAGCGAAACCTTGAAAAGTGCCAAAATCTACTCTTTGGTTTTGTCAATACTCCAAAAAGAAAGAATGTGAAGTATCTCAGTGGAGCAGTTTTGCCATCCATCCTAAGAAAAGCACAAGGGCGGGTTTCATTGCAACACACCTCCAGATGCTTTGGTAGCATCTGGAATGTAAAAATGTAAGAAGAGCTCTGCTGGATCAGACCAAAGCCCATCTAGCTCAGGACCCTATTTCCTGTGATGGCCAAACAGATATGTAGGAGACACCCACAAACAGGGTTTATCCTACTGATATTAAGAGGTACACAACTCCTACTGATATTAAGAGGTACACAACTTCTGCACCTGGGGTTCCACTGAATTACCACAGTGCCCATTGATAGACATCCGCCATGAATTTATCCAGTCCCTGAAAGAACAAAGTCTGGGTAGAGGTCATGAAAGATTAAACATTCTGCAAAGATGGCCTAGTCCATGCCACCTCAAGATCAGGTAGCACTTCTGGTCACCCCAAACAACATGTTTAAACCCCTTCTTTTTTCATCACAGGGTTTGGGTATCTCTAAAGCACTACGAGTCTCAATGAACAGAAATTCACCACATATGGATTGAAATTCACCATATTTTGATTAAAACCAAGGCAGACCAGATTTACAAAACATGCTGGTGAGAGAGAGAGAGGGGGGTGGTGGTGGTGGTGGTGGTGGTGCTATAGAGGTCAGGGTGTAGCACCAGAACCTGGGAGGCCAGGGTTCAACCTCCACCCTTGGCCATAAAGCTTGCCCTTGTGCCAGTCACTCACTCTCAGCCTAAGAACATCCAGAGAGCTTTATGACCAAGTGGAGATTTGAACCTTGGTCTCCCAGGTCCTAGTCCAACACTATAACCACTACACCACACAATACAAATTTATGAACTTTTATTCAATTAACTTAAACTAGGGGCTCAGTTACGTCTCCACTTTCCCCATCACTTTCCCTCGGGAAAACCCACTGTTTAGCCACTGAATCAGAGCAAATGCCAATCGGATTTTCTCTGGATTGATGTTTGCTCTGGTTTAGTGCGAAACAGTGGGTTTCCCGGGGGAAAGCAGCAGGGCAAAGGCCAAATCGCTTGAACCCATGAGTAGAAAGCACAGGAGATGGAGAAAACCACTTGAACCTGTGTTTTTGAGGCACAGGATGAGCTGAATTCGGACAAGCCTCCCCCCACCCAGTTAATCGGCTAAGAATACCCTCAACCAGTAGTAACCTTGCTTATATTATCTGTAAAAGAAGCAGCATTTTAAACAGATAAGGGTGGCCTCAGGACACACCTTAGCCACAGACACGTTGGCATTAACAAGCCCTCCATCAGAGAAAGCCTAGCATTCCATGGCATTCCAATCATACTCCGTTCAGAACAAAATGCTGTCAGCAGCAAACTCTTATGCATTCTCTGCCTTTGCTGCGATATCTGAGCAAAACACTGGCCTTTAGTCAGCCAGAGGAGCTATTCTGCTCTTGTGTTTGAGCACAAAGTATCATGGAGAGAGATCCCTGTGCTGAAGCATGCGGCTGAGAAGCAATGAGGAACTTCCGCATTGCTGTTTTTAATTCAGTCGCTACAGTTGCCACTGCTGACACCAGTCACAAAGTTCGCTTGGCTGATCCAGTGCCAGGAGGGGCATTGCCGGCACTCCATCGCCAGCTGGAAAAGGCCACCTCTGAGTCTATACTTCACATTGGAAGCAGAAGATACACAATGATAAGGGGAAGGAACCGACCTATCTTCAAAATTTGCACCAATGGAGGGGATGTAAAAGAATGAGAGGAGAGGAAACAGATAACTGGGTCCACACCCACACCATACATTTAAAGCAGAGCCTTCCAAACTGTGTGTTGCAACACGTTACGTGTGTCAGCTGCGGTGTGTGGGTGTGGAACACGAATGCTCCCCGCGCTCCTCCTGGGGCAGTAATGGGGTTAGTTTAACCTCCAGTTTGCTAATAAAACTGAATTAGTGTGTCATGAAATAATACATGTCTAAAAAGTGTGTCACCAACATGAAAAGTTTGGAAAGCTCAGATTTAAAAGTTTAACCTTTATGGTTTCTCTCAAACAACAATGGGAATGGTAGTTTGTAAAGGGTGCTGGGAATTGTTGCTCTTATATTTATGCTTTGCCTTTTGAAGTTCCCTATCTTGGATTAAAGAAGATACACCCAAGAAGGTGGTGGATGGAAGTTGAAGGACCTTGCTTGAGAGGCAGTGTAGAGAGGACTTGGTCCCCAGCAGGTGGATCATTCAAAGTCCTAAAACAAGAAGCTAAAATAGCAGACGTTTCCAAACGGCAAGGAGCAATTCATGATCAAGGAAATGGCAGGCAGCTTTCTGGAGGTGCTGCTGCTACTACTAAAAAGTTGATTTATGGGGATATTTGGGGCACATTGGATCCCCCACAAAATCTACAGAAGAACTGGGAATGACAGTGGGAAACTGGAAAATAAAATATAGCAAAACGGTATTTAAAAACCTGCTACTACCACCTAGTGGTTTTGTGTTGTTGTTTTTTGCAGGGTGGGGAAAGGCACAATAAACATTTTTTTGAGAGGGTGACAGAAACCATACCTCTCAACAGAGTGCTTTGGGGGCGGGCTGCTATGACATGCGAATCACATGACTCACACAGACATGCAGCCCCGGAAGATGGCATCCCGGTTATTTTGCCACAACACGTTGGAGAGTATGCAGATACAAGTTCTAGGGCAATTCAGTTTTAAGTATGTCTCAGTGCCCTTCCTCTTGCAGGACTTAATTGAAATAGACTAACAGGTTGCCTGGCACAGAAACTGAGTACCAAAACAGTTCATACTCAACCTCCAGTGTTGGATCATGTTGCCCTTATACATATGCTAAGCCCCACCCCAGATCAAGATTATTGATAATGTTTATTTTACTTAGACAACGTATATAGTACTTAATTACAATCTTCTCTCTGCAATGTACAAGGAAAGCAATACCATGAAAAGAAAAACCATTAAAACTATATTTTTGGGTGTCTTCTTAGTTCCTATTTACCCTGCTCTATGATAAAAGTAGGGACGCGGGTGGCGCTGTGGGTAAAACCTCAGCGCCTAGGACTTGCTGATCGCATGGTCAGCAGTTCGAATCCCCGCGGTGGAGTGCGCTCCCGTTGCTCGGTCCCAGCGCCTGCCAACCTAGCAGTTCGAAAGCACCCCCGGGTGCAAGTAGATAAATAGGGACCGCTTACCGGCGGGAAGGTAAACAACGTTCCGTGTGCTGCGCTGGTTCGCCAGACGCAGCTTGTCACGCTGGCCACGTGACCCAGAAGTGTCTGCGGACAGCGCTGGCTCCCGGCCTCTAGAGTGAGATGAGCGCACAACCCTAGAGTCTGGCAAGACTGGCCCGAACGGGCAGGGGTACCTTTACCTTTACCTATGATAAAAGTAGTAATGAAAACTCCAGATTCTGCCCAAATAAATGCACAGGCAAGATGCAATATAACCTTCCACCACCAAGAAAGGAGGGATTACTCACAGTTCTTATCATTTTGGGATTTTTGGCCCAAGACTCCAGATACTCTGCGTACAGCACCCATGAACATTTAAAAAGTGAGGTTGAAACTAGCTGTGCTTATCTTAGTACATTGTACAGAGTATTTGGATACTGATTCAGATGCAGAAAGCATTTTCCTTGCATATTTCCTATACTTCTGGCAAATCTGTATCAGTCACCAACATATTTCCTCTTCCAAGGCAGAACCCTTCTAGAAGCAGTGGAAAACAGCTGGCAAATGAGTTCAAAACTGCATGCAAACCCAGGAGCTTAGGAATAAATCCTCATGGGTTCTGCCAGACTGACTATGTGCAGGTTGAAGATTGTAGAATCAGTTCAAATGTTTGCAGCTTGAATGAGTAGCTTGAAAAGAAATGTCCTGAGGACATTCAGTGGGGGAGATTTGTCTGCACAACAGTGCTTGAATAGTTTCAAGGGCCATTACATACGTAACCTGAAGCAGGCTATGTTTTCTTAACTCAGATTCCACTCACTTTCAAAGCACCATGTACTATAACGACGCTGCCTTGCAGACACCCTCTTCCTTCGTGATTTACCCTTTCTTCCATTTTTTTATACATGCCCTTATACATCTCAGCTCATCTGTGATCTCCTTGTGCAACCACACTGGTTTCTTTAAATGCCTCCCACTGCAGTGACTCAGACAGAGGTCAGGTAAGGGCCACAGCCCCACCACCTCCTCTACTGCCAGAACAAGCCCTACTGAATGGGGGCATACAACAGTACTTTCACAAGTCACCCACTCATTCAAAGAGGAACAGCCTAGGAGATAGGGGGTGCATTCAGACATAGAGTTTATTGTGCAAGTTTTACTGGCTGCAATGCTAATGCTCTTGTTCTGGGTTCTAATGTTTCTTTTACACTGCATTGCCTGTTGCATTATCTATTTTTTGACTGATACACCACCATGTGGTACTAAATTTTACATGGCGGTAAAGGCCATATGCCAGAATCCCACTCCAGTTCTTGTTACGTTAAATTGCAATGCAAAACTCCTGCAATTTTCCAGGTGACCAGAGTCGCGAAAAGATTTTTTTTTCTGGAAGCAAATAATACGAAAATTATTTCTCAATTATTTCTACTAGTTTTCCAAAAGAGACTGTTACATCATGTGATAGATCACACAAAACATGGAAAATATCAGGTAAGGAAACACTGTGAAAATTGAATAAAATGCTGTTCGAATGCAGCCTCAGTCTTTAAGACGATTGCTTAAATGTTTGGAATTTAGATGCAAACCTTCCCATCAAGTTGCGCTGAAAAGACCCCAGGTGTCCTTCATCCTAAGAATGCATGAGTCTGTTGAGATTCAGAGTAAACAAGCTAGCTCTTTTATAAATATTTAACAGAATGCTGGCATCGTCAGCAGAACCAGGATTCTCCCCAATTAAGACCAATTCCTTGCATGACATACTGTTAAGACAACTTTTCACTGTTCAGCAAATATTTATGATGTACTTTGTTGATATCCTAATGTACAGAAACCAGCAGAGGTGGACTCATATGCCTGCGCAGACCATGGATACATTTTTTATTAGTACATGAGTCACTTGTTGAGAATCCTCTTTACAGGAGGTCCTTTTTGAACCAACACACACATGTGGCAGTTTATGGTAGTGGTGCCCAAACAGGATATGCATACCCCTGCTAAACACAGAAGCTTAGTGTGTTAGGGGAGGGGTAGAATCCCTGGTGGGGGACATGTTGCGGTCCTTCTGGCATAGTTTGTCCACCTTTGGTCTCCACCCTGCCCTCAGCTCTCACCTGTGGTTCCTAGAAGTTGTCAGCATGTGACAGTGGCCACGCCCTGAGAACGGCGAATACAGGTGAGGGTAGCTGATAGGCCTCAAACCATAGCTGTAAACTTTTCCCTTTTATTGCGAGGAATCCTATTCGGAATAAGGGAATTTCCCTTAAAAAATGGGAAACGTTGACAGCTATGCCTCAAACCCTCAGTAAGCTAGGACCTTCCCCTGCATGCGAAGATGGGCTCCGGTAGATTGAGCAGACCCCAGGACCAATAGTGGGTCCAACAGTCAAGAAGGCAGAGATTTCTGCACATGCTGTGTAGAGAGAAGTGAGGGGCATACCACCTTTGGTGGACGTGCCCAAGGATCAAGGTCTTCTGGGAAATGATCTATAATGAAATTAAGAAGGTCCTCAAGTGTACCTTTCATAAGAAACCAGAGGCCTTTCTCCTGGGCATGGTGGGCCAATTGGTGTCAAGGAAAGATAGGACGTTCTTTATGTATGCTACAACAGCAGCAAGAGTTCTTCTAGCAAAGTATTGGAAGACACAAGAACTACCCACGCTGGAAGAGTGGCAGACGAAGGTGATTGACTATATGGGACTGGCTGAGATGACTGGCAGAATCCGCGACCAAGGGAAAGAGACGGTGGAAGAAGATTGGAAGAAATTTAAAGTTTATCTTAAGAACTGTTGTAAAATCAATGAGTGCTAAAATGTCATGGGTAACGTAAAACAGAATTGCAGCGATAAATGATTGGGTAAGAGAAAAAGGATTAAAGAAAGTGAATCATAAGTAATTGAAATTAGGGGTTGCTGAAAAAGTTCAAAACAGGGATGCAGAAAAGGGAGGTATGGGGAAGTCGTTGAAATAAGGCTTAAGAAAAAGAGGTTATGAAATTATAAGTGTTTATATGTTTGTTTGTCTAAGTATTGTTAGTTGTAATGTGTTTTAATTCATGTTGGAAAATCAATAAAAATTTATAATAAAAAAAAAGAGAAGTGAGGGGCAGATGGTGTTCATCACCCTGGGAAGGCAGCCTATCTAGGAGAAGGAGAACTCTGATTCTAAACCTCTGCTACCTTGTGAGATATTTTCGGGGGAAGAAAAGGCTAAGGAGTAAACCCTGAAGCTGTTTTTGCTGTAAACAGATGTATTTTACTTTCTGCTGCTAAGGACGAATGCTTGACTGTGAGTAAAATATGTATTTTAAACTTACTTTTCAGTCTGTATCCCATTTCTTTAATAAACAGGCAACAAAGGGGAAGATTGGCCTAACAGCTAATTCCTGTGTTTTCAATTAAACTGCTTAAGATGGGATTTAAACTCTGCTCAGCCCCATGCTTCTAAATGCAAGTGTTAAGCTGATCCTTTTGTCTGTTAACCCAAATACACGGGTCTGCAGAGGGATAAAATATAGTTAATTATATTCCCTCATCTAATAAACCCATCAAGTACAGCATCTGGAGACCCAAGAGTGAGGACTCACAGCTGTTTTAATGTATGGATTCAATCAGATCACAGCTCTCAAGTGAAAAGCAAAACATTTAAATTCTTTTGTATTGCCACATTCTTTTAAAATATAAAAGCAGATTTATTTATTTTTTGTTCTCCACATCAGAGAAAAGTCTCCCTTAGTATAACCAGGACTGACATCAGCACCCAAACTCCCCATGCCCTCCCTGTCAAGGCCCACTGACATCAATGCCTTCTCTGTGCTGGGCAACTGCATTGAGGAACTGCCATTTTAAATTTCCCACAATGCCCCAGAGCAATATGATTTCATCAACAGGTAAAGCTTCTCGTGGGCAGAGGGGCTGCAGACAACTTGATTTATATAATGCTTAATATGTTAAAAATATATCTAAGTAGTAAACAAAAAACTGAAGCAACAACAGACAACTTAAACAAAATATTACAAAAATACACAGCTACATATAAAAATGTTACATTAATACAAAGTTACTAATATATATAAATCAATATCCATTCGTTTTCCTTTTGACACACCCTCCCTCTTGGCCTCTGGGTTCTTAACCAGGGTCCAAACAAACTCTCAGTTCACCCCAAAAGTCTGACAATGAGAATAATTCCTGTAAACAGCAGGCAGCACCCTAGTCTCTCACTCTAGACTTGCTTTTTATGGGCAGGCTCAAAGTGGAAAGTCCTTCCTTGCCTGCAGTTGTGTCTCATTCAGCTACATGTGCCACACCCAGTTTCAGGTACAGCAAGTTTGCTGAGTTTCCCAGGAGGTCCAGAGGACGGGGAAAGGGCTCTTTCTGCTCACAGCTCTTTCTTTACCCTCTGTCCTCTCCTCCAGCTGCTTGGCAACCCAAAAATAACCAACCCAAGTTAGCAAACCATCAAAAAGGAAAATAATGGTTTGGCTGCACCACTGATGTAACCCGCCTCAGGTCAGAGCACCATCACTTATGGGTTCTGTCCCACTGGCGGAAGAACAATGCTATCAGGCACAGATTACAGACGCGATTGCCATGTTCACAGGTGATGATCTGCATCCAGCTCAGAGATGACAGAAGAGGAGGCAGCACCTGAAGAGCCATCACCTCTGCTCCTGGACCATCCAAGCCAGAGCATGAGCCCTTAGCTAACTCCTCTCGTTTACAGGACACAGCTCATAGGTAGCTCTCAGCATCCCTATGCTCTATGAGCCAGTGGGTGCAGAATAGAGCTATGGCCCTTCATGCAATATATAGCTCCTTCCAGTAGCACCTTAAAGACCAACTAAGTTAGTTCTTGGTATGAGCTTTCGTGTGCATGCACACTTCTTCAGATACACACGAAAGCTCATACCAAGAACTAACTTAGTTGGTCTTTAAGGTGCTACTGGAAGGAAAAAAATTTTTTTGTTTTGACTATGGCAGACCAACACGGCTACCTATCTGTAACTGTGTATATAGCTCCTGTTAGGCTTGGCCCCTCTAAGTGGCTATCAGATTGGCCACTTTATCATGCCTTAAAATGCTCACTCTTGGGAGACTTCATGCCAATCCTGGCTCCAGGGAGCTCTCCTGGGTTGGCCTAGGCAACTCACCATACTTGCCCCTATTCTTCAAGGCCTAACAACTTAAATTGTGAGTGCCACAGACTCTTAACTGACTGCCCCCTCCTTTTCCTAAAACAGGACAGGGATGACCTCCAGAGCCAGCTCCCTATGTCTCAAGGCTCAGCTCTGAAATATGTGGATAATTATTTTTTTAAAAAAAGCCTTGTGCCTTTAAGTATGCACAGAGTGTTTCATCAATGATACTCCCACAATCTGGGCTTAAGGGAGTGCAGCTGAGGTTCTGGTCCAGAGATAAGCAAAATGGAATTGGCAGTTTTCTCTCTCTCTGCTGAAGAAAAAGTGCACAGTCTGAGCCACACCTCTCCAGATTTCCAAGCGTGCAAGTTTACATTCCCCAATATGAGCACCTATTTGTGTGGCCTTGCGGTTCAGCTTGGGGTGGGGGGCGATGGCAGTAATTCTGTCAGCTCTCACCCATCCAAGTTTGCAATGCCTTTCATAGCCTGATCAGCTTAAATTCAGGAAAACCACACCAACCACAGCACTTGTTAAGTAATCCAGCCCTGATGAAAAGCAGCCTCTTGCTTGGATATTTTTCCTCTCTCCCGCAAGCTCTATGGAAGGGAGAGATGCTGGTGCAAAGTGGTTAAACAGCCGTTCTGGGGATTCTAAAGTCTTCTCTTACACAAATCTACTGTTTATTTTATGCCCATTCCCAGCCCAACTTCTTTTTTACAAATAAAATAAATATAAAAACTCTTTTAAAAATTCTTGGCAGGATTGCAGCAGCAAAGAAGTGAAAATCCCAGGATGAATTATTTCTCATAAGTGACGGCAACAGGAACGGGGTACAAAGTAAATTATTTATATGGCAGAGTATTTTTAACATGGTCAAGCTGACCTGCACTGTGGAAAGACAAGATCATCTGTGCCAAATGAACCCAAAGATCCACTGTGGCTTAGCACATCTCACAACCATTTCTCAAGATCAAGCCACACGAGAACTGTGGTTCAAAACTCTCCATCAGCTTAGAAGCAGAACACATGTTTTGCATACAGAAGGTCTCAGGTTCAATCACTGGCTACTCCAATTAAAAGGGCCAGGAAGCAGATGATGGAAAGACCCTCCTCTGCCTAAGACCCTAGAGCACTATTGCCAGTCAATACTGGTTTAAACCATCTCTCAACAATTAAGAGACTACTACCATCTTTGACAATTGGCTATGTCAGCCGCTGCTGTAGGAGTTATTGTCCAAAACATCTGAATGGCAACAGTATAGTGACAGCTGGGTTGTATCCAATGCTAGTTCTACTCAGAGAAGACCCACTGAAATTAATGGACTTAACTAACTTAGAACCATTAGTTGCAATGGGGCCAAGTAGCTGGCAACAACTCCTTGTCTGGCCATCAAGTAAGAAAGTTTCCTACATTCTAAATCAGTGGTTCTCCACCTTTCTGCTTCACAGGGTTGTTTGGGAGAATGAGCAAGAGAAGTAGAGTAAACCATTACCCTAGGTGCCAGATCCATCCGAGCATATAGCTGGAAAGAACTACGGTATATAGTTGGAAAGGATATGCAGTGCATGGTACAACTACTGCAACCCTGATAGATGATGGAACAGTTGTTGAAACTATAACACTGGGCAACAATTTTTTACTTTTTGAATGTTGTCTAGATTTCTACAACTGATTTAGGGTATTTTTGCACTGCTGAATCAGGAAATGGCATCCGTTTCTCTCCATCAGGTCAGGTTTTCTGTAAACTGAATGGTGGGTATTGATAAAGGTAAGTACACGTAAATTGCATGTTGCTTCACCATTTTTCAAGCTTCAGGGCTTGAACTTCTGCTTCTTGGAACTCCTGGAATGCCCAGCAGCACGGAGGTCTCTCTTCAGAGTCCAACAGTAGTCAGCCATGATGACTGCGTCCCAGCGACCCTGATACCTGGTCTCCATCTCTTTCATGTCCTGATGGAATCTCTCCCCCTGCTCGTCACTCATTGAGCCCAGGTTCTCAGGAAACCGGTCCATATGTGAAAATAGGTAGTGCATTTTGACGCTCATGTTGCAGCCCAGGTTTCTGAAAGCAGTCAGCATGTTGTTGACAAGTTCTGCGTAGTTTCTGGCCTTATTGTTGCCAAGAAAGTTCTTCACTACCAGAACAAATGCCTTCCACACTTCCAGTTCATTGAGTTTCCGAACTCTGGATCTCTGATGAGCTGATGGATCTGAGGACCGTCAAAGATGCCAGCTTTCAACTTCTCCATGGTCAATCCTGGAAAAGCCTGGCACAAGTAAATGAAGCAGTCACCATCCTTGTCCAGAGCCTTGGTGAACTGTTTGATTAAGCCGAGCTTGATGTGCAGCGGTGGGAAGAGTATTCTGTCTCTGTCCACCAGAGGGTCGTTGATGACGTTCCTTTCTTTGCAAGGCACCAATTCCTCCAGCACAGGCAAGTCCTTCTTCGTGTAATGCTGAGCACGGTCCCTACTAACCCACATGCACAGAAAACATGGGTACTTGGTGAAGCCAGACTGTTGTCCCAACAAAAAGTTCACCATCTTCAGGTCAACACAAATAAACCACTTATGCTGATCATAACCAATTTTCTCCAGCACATACTTCACCGCTTCATAGTTCTCCATCAGTGTACTCAAGTGAGCCAGGGGTATAGAGGCAAACTGGTTGCCGTTGTGTAGCAGAACACATTTTAGTGATCGCTTGCTGCTGTCAATGAAGTCTCCAATCTTTGGGTTCGTACTGTGGCACTCCAAGCTTGAGCAGAATCTGCGCAATACCTGCACAGTACACCAAGTCCTTCTCTTCCGAGAAAAAACGGAGGTACTCTTGATGCCTGTTGCGCAAGAAGCTGATGCAAGCACTGTCAGAGAGGAGGTTTTTTTCCTTCAATCTGGATGCCAACAGTTCGGCAGAGTCCTTTGACAAGCTGAGGTCATGAACTAGATCATTCAACTCCTTTTGGGAAAATGGATGTGGAGCATCATCTTCAAGAACCACTTCTTCTTCATGTCCTTCAACACTGGAGGCATCTTCGTCACTAATGTCAGGAAGTTCTCCGAAGATAGGCACTGGAATTTCATCACAATGAGCTACAGGACGACGTGCTGATTGAAGATCAGGATACTTCATGGGGCGGCTGCCCCATTAACTTAGTTTTGATCCCCCAACTTTAAGCTGTGCTGGACCAATTTATGGAAGATTTCGAGGTTTTATGACTTCAAACTGATCCCTTTTCGACATAATCGCCCAGAACTATCGGACCTGAATACTTCTTGTCATTAAAATAATCATTTCCAATCAAAACAATTATTTGACAAGGCATTTTACCCCCACCAACTTCTTCTAAAATGCTCCACACAAGCGTACATGTGAACAAAAACGTAAAAAAAGACATGTGGCCATAGCTCAAAAACTTGACCTGATTGAGCAAAACCAATGTGATTTTTGGATTCAGCGCATCAGATTCATCCTAAATCAGCTGAAAAAACGCAGACAACAAATTTGTTGTTGACCAGTGTAATCAGTGGACCCATTAGGCAAATGGGACAACACTGCCCCACTAACTTCTGCCTGCCTTCTTATTTGCAACCAGTCCAGGGAGTGAGACAGCTTTTCAGCTTCCTCTTTCTTAATCTCAGTGTTGTCTTGTGGGACTTGCCAGGGAGTAGGATGGGGACTAAACTAGAGTTAGTTGGCTCTGCTTGTCATTGGCCCTGGCTCTACCTACTGTCGGCCTCTTTGCCTTCCACCTCACCAGTCCCGAGGTGTAGCAGTCTCCACACTCTAGACCCAGGGAGATGATGCCTCTTCAATGTCATGAGAATACATGACAGGGCATGGCACTCTAGAGGTCCTCCACTGAAAATCTTAATGTAGATACAATATGGAGATAGGTGCTCCTTCAAGCTCCCCGGTACTAAGTGTGCACATGGGATGGGGGACCTGTACTCATATGCTGTCATACTCTAATTCCCATCAGCCCCAGTCAGTATGGACAAAGGTCAGGGATAATAGGAATTATAACCCAACGATAGTGTTTGTAGAGCCACAGATTCCTCAGCCCTGGTCCACACAAAATAATCACAGCCTCAGCATCTTGGGACCAGTTTATTGGAAGGATCACTATCTACAACATATATCTACTGGATCCCAAGGTAATCATCAGTGGCTCGTCTCCAGGTACCTGCCATCAACCCAGGTGTGACAGGCAGCTATTTGTGAAAGGACCTTCTTAGATCACAACCTGGTTATGGAATACCTCCCCAGAGAGGCTAGTCTGGCACCTTCTTTGCACTCTTATTGGCACCAAGCAAATAACTTTTATCTTCTGAGGATTTTAAATGCTGAACTTGTAAATCCATTGATGTTTAATGTATGCTGTTTTGCTGTACAGTCATACCTCGGGTTGAATATGCTTCATGTTGAGCGCATTTGAGTTGCGCTCCGCAGCAACCCGGAAGTAAGGGAGCGCGTTACTTCCGGGTTTTGCCACTCGCGCATGCACAGACGCTCAAAAATGATGTCATACGCATGCGCAGAAGCGGCGAAAAGCGACACATGTATGTGCAGACGTGCCATCGCTAGTTATGTTTGCTTCTGGATGCAAACGGGGCTCCAGAATGGATCCCGTTCACATCCCGAGGTACCACTGTATAGTTATCCAGAATACTTCACAGAATGCTTCAGAGTCTTTCTCAGCCCTACCTGGAAATGCTGAGGACTGAACCTGGGACCTTCTGCAAGCAAAGCAGATGCTCTAGCCACTAAGACACAGCCTTTCACTCCTAAGATGCTCTACCAATGAACTATGACCCTTATCCTTATCGAATGCTGATTTTTTTAAATTTTGGATTTTATTTCTGTTCTGTGGAAGGCACGTTTGGCAAATCCTCACCATGATCAACTCCCACCCAGAAACCTATGTCCCCACTGTGGAAGGATGTGTGGATCCAGAATTGCCCTCCACAGTCACTTAGGGACACACTTTTAAGACCATATTCATGGAAGACAATCTTACTTGGCTACGAGTGATCACCAAAGAAGAAGACTATTGTATTTTGATGTTTTACAGACAACAAAACTTCAAAATACAATAATAATCACAGAATAATAGTAAAAAGAACAGTCTTATTGAATGATACAGAGATGCCGTTAATGATAACAGATAACTGGGAGACATCCAGAACATGATCAGAGACATGAAGACCCAGGAACTGTGTAAGATCATAACAACTAAGGAAAAAAAATTAATTTGGATAGTTAAGGTTATGCCAGTAATTACATCTGTTGTAGCTTGAATAAAGTCGTGTCAGATATGGTGATAACAGATGCATGAAAAATAATTAGATGTTCAAGACAGCGTTGCCTTGAGAGCAGATGTTACCAGCTACAGAACGTAAGCAGACAACTATTTAAAAACAAAACTCAAGAGTTAGTTTTAAAGCACACAGTATTATAACATCTGACCAGATAATCTCAGCCACATTGATGTATTTCTTGACATGTCCAAAAGCACTTGTAGTCATCTCATCTTGAGCTATCTCATTAGCCATCTTTCTTTGAAGATGGTTTTAAATAATTACATGGAATTTGGAGAACCAATAAACCTTTTTTTAAAAAAACACCAGCTGATTTAAATGGAAAGTTTGTGCCACATGATATATTTATCTGGATGAAAATCAGGGGTATTAAAGATGTTACTGTTTGGTTCTAAGCTGGCTTTCTAAGAATATCATTGCCTCTCCTGAAAAACCTTTGCAACTAGATATGCCACCAGAAGGACACATTCAGAACACTTTTTTAAAATTCAGTTTTGCTGTTCAAATAACTTAGTAAGGCACTCAAGAGCAGCTGCAGGAAACCCAGACCCTTCGCCCCAACAGCTTGTGATAAGCATCTTTAGCATCAAAATTCTGATTCTTTTCCTTCTGAAAATGATTGTCTGATTTGCCACTCACAAAATTCCATTTTAAAAAATAAATAAATGTATGCAGGTGGGGTGGGTGGGAACGCATGCACCAAATGGTGGCAAAATTAAAATGAACATCAAAACACCAGCTGGAAAGTCCACCTACACAACTTTAGACAAAAAACATAACTTAAATGTACCGAAGAGTTTTAGGAACCGTAACTTAATATTTTATTTGTATCTAAAATAATAAAAGTGACATTATAAAGTCAAGCAAGGTCATATATTGTTTAGCACAGATATGCTTTTCAGAGCTGTGATCAATTACATGGCAATTAATAAAGATGAACAATCTGGGTGAAAGTGTAGCACTAGCACAATAAACAGTGGCAGCTGCAGGAGTGTCTCTTCCTTACAAAGTGGGAAGGATTATATCACATTTGGTTTGCTACTCTTTAAACCAGGTGCCACAAGACAAGACACTTATTTTTCTTGCAGGAGACTAACATGGCTATCCTCTTGGAATCTGTATTATTCTAAGTTTGGTTCAGGCTGAATGTTTGACAAAATAAGCTCTGTTCAGTGGGGTTGAGACGTGCAAGGAAAATGTGGAAATAGGTATCATTACAAAAACCATGGAAATACTTTAGTCCTCTCATTTCATCTATTTCAAACATGCATGTCATGCTTGATACTTAACAACATCACACTGGAGGAAACAGTCCAGGGCAACTTGGACCACCAAAGTCACTGACTCGAGTTGGAGTAGCTAACTTAGCCAAAAAACTCATCATAACTTAACCAAAGCAAGAAGTTACAAATGGACACCAAGATTCCCCCATGTCCCCCTGCTTGATAGACTACCTGGAGCAGGCATCCCCAAACTCGGCCCTCCAGATGTTTTGGGACTACAACTCCCATCATACCTAGCTAACAGGACCAGTGGTCAGGGATGATGGGAAATTTAGTCCCAAAACATCTGGAGGGCCGAGTTTGAGGATGCCTGACCTGGAGGGTAGAAGAAAACTTTAAGCATCCATCTCGCCAATGCCAAAGGTCCAGGTTGTTTCCTCAGAGGTGAAGAAGAAGAAGAAGAAGAAGAAGAAGAAGAAGAAGAAGAAGAAGAAGAAGAAGAAGAAGGTGGTGTTCCAGTAGAACAAGGGTGGGGAACACGTGGTTCTTCAGGTACTGTAGGACTTCACTTCCCATCCAGCCTTGCCAGCATGGCCAGGGATAATGGGTGTTGTATTCAGCAAAATCCGGAGAGTTCCAGGTTCCCCATCCTTGCAGTAGAAGGAACAAGAAGGGACTGACATAGCTGTTTGGGAACCATCATGTGTATAAGTCATGATGGACTGATGGCCAGGCCAAGTCTTTTCATAGAAGGCTGGGGGAAAACAAGTCTTCACATTGATCAAAGTTGGCTCTAGGTAGAATCTACCTCTTGCCAGCCAGAAGTTAAAAAGAATAATCATTAGGTCCAAAATGGAAGTGGCAACTATCAGATCATGCCAAAGAAATGTTGCCAAGTTTGGACAATGTTCTTAGAGGCATACAGCTTCTCTTTGTTGACTTGTCCTTCTAACCTATTGATTCATTAATTTAAACAAATTGAAGGCATGTAATAGCATACAGGTTGTAACTCGTTAAATACACTGTTCTGCAATACGTTACTTGTGATTTTTCTTCTGGCATTTCCTTTCAGTGTTATGCAACATTAGCACACATTTACTAAACACACTTTGGAACGCATCTTAAAGACCTTTCCTGGCATTATTAGCATTATGAAAGCCATTGTTGTATCAGGATACGTTCCAGTCTGCTTCAAATCCACAATTTCTCTCTCTCTCTCTCCTCTTTGAAGAACGCTTTTGCCTTGCATCACAGATACAAACATTATTTATTTTCTAGGAAGATCCTTAGACAGACATCCTATTTGCTCCAAGCCAACTGGCACCACAATGAACTTGTTGGATTAACCATTTGACTATGAACTTAGCTTGGCTGCAGGCTTTTATGGCGGGTGAACTTCCTCACAGCCTAATTAGGTTTGCAGTTTCTGGCACTAAGACTTGTTGGCGAAGCTTTTATTTCCTGGCTTTCAGCTTGACTTTTGCCCTTGTGGCTGTCTAAATGGATGGCTCTACACCCTTATTGCTTTTGATACTCTCTTCTGGGGACCTAACTTCAGAAGAAGGGCCTAACCCTACATTCATATATACTTCTGCCTAGATTCTCCAGTGAAATTTATTTATCTATTTATGTCATAAAATTTATACATTGCTTGTTTGTAAAAACAAACAAACTACAACACCCTTCACAGAGGTTTATAGAAGAATAAAACAAGAAAATTATCAGTATAAGCAGCTATCTAAAACCTTAAAAATAAAAGATCAGAGATAACCTAAAAACCAATTAAAACACACACCAGCATTCTACAAATCTGTGTAGGCTTGTCTAAACAAAAATGTTTTTAGCACGCACCAGAACAAGTACACTGAAGATGCCTGTCAAATGTCAATCAGCAGGCAATTCCAAAGTGTATGTGCTGCTACACTAAAAGATTGGTTTCTTACAAATGCAGAACAGATATTATGTGGTACCTGCAGCAGTGATAGTTCTGCAGACTGAAGTGTTCAAGTGGGCATATATGGGGTAAGTTTATCTCAGGGAAGCTGGCCCCAAGTTGTTAAGCACTTTATGTATTTAATGTATTTCCTTCCTTTTGCATCTTCCATTTACTCATTGATAGCACAGTGGGCTAGGAAGATATCAGCAAGGTTTCCAATAATGTTTCCAATGTTTCCAATAAACCCTTCACAGGCCCACAATTAGCTCTCTATTTCATTCAGCATTCCATTTCCTATTAACACAGATATCCGAGCAAGAAATAAAATTACAGACTTAAGTAAAATCTTTTTTAAAAAAACTTTCGAGGGAAAATAAAAGTACCATAATGTCCTGTAAAGATAATCACTCAAAGTTATACAGTGGTACATCGGGTTAAGTACTTAATTCATTCCGGAGGTCTGTTCTTAACCTGAAACTGTTCTTAACCTGAAGCACCACCTTAGCTAATGGGGCCTCCTGCTGCTGCCGCGCCGCCGGAGCACAATTTCTGTTCTCATCCTGAAGCACAATTTCTGTTCTCATCCTGAAGCAAAGTTCTTAACCTGAGGTACTATTTCTGGGTTAGCTGAATCTATAACCTGAAGCGTATGTAACCTGAAGCCTATGTAACCTGAAGCGTATGTAACCCTAGGTACCACTGTATAGTAGACCCACTGAAATCAATCGGCATGACTCTTGAGTAGAACTTCGCTAAATACCAACCCTGCAGTCCAGAATTTTATAAGCCATCCCAAATTTGACTGAAGGCAGGCTATCAATCCCAACAATTAATGATTTAATTGTTAATTGAATTAATCCACCAAATTGTTTTATTTTATTTTATTTTATTTTATTAATTCAATGACTCAATTAAACTGCCAAGTCAGGTGTGGCACAGGAATAGAATGGGAAGGGATTCCACAACCTCAGTTTAATTTTGTTCAAACATTCAAAGTTCAACTAAATGCACAGACCTGGTTCGATTCTTACACCCTGACACATGTCCTCCAAGTGCCCCAATTTTCCAGGGACAGCCCCAGAATTACAAAAGTCATCCTGGCTTCTGATTGGATATTGGAATGTCCCTATTTACCCTGCCAGTGCTGCTGCCGCCAAGCTCGAGGAGGAGGATGAGCCAGTGCTTGTCCTGAATTATGGTGGCAGCCGCAGCAGCTGTGAAGGATCAGCCCGTTGCCTCTCCATGGCTGCCACTGCTGGCCTCCTCCCTTGGGCAGCTCGTAGTGGCTGCTAGATGAGGAGGAGAGGCTACCACTGACAAGGCCCAGCACCGTATGACATGTGGCTCTGAGGGGCAGGCAAAGGGCAGGGCTGCCCTGGGGAAAATAAACCCCTGGGTTAAGAAAGGGGGAGCAGAGTGCAAGGAGTCTTGTATTATTATTATTATTATTATTATTATTATTATTATTATTATTAACTGCTTTGTGTATCTATGTCTTGTCTTGCCCCTTTCTAAAATTTATTTATTGGTGTGTGCTTTTCTTTTTGTAAATCTACCAAAGAATAAAACAAAGTAAAATTGAGATTAAGGGGTTATCTCAGGACGCTGGAGGCCGTGTGTGCTTTGTTCTGTGGGTGAAGTGGTGGTGGAAATGCTCTGTGGGGGTGAGGGACAAAAATGGGTGGAGGAGTGAAAAATGTCCCATTTTCATCTGAGAAATGTTGGCAGGTATGCTGACACATCCAGTGTACACATAATTTTCAGACTACAATGGTTCATGTTATCTTTGAAAAGTTACTTATATGGGAAGGGAGGTGGGGGTAGCTCAGTGGCAGAACTTTTCAAACAGAAGATCTGAGGTTCAATGCCCAGCATCTCAAGGTAGAGATGAAGATGTCCCCCATGTGGAACCCTGGAGATCCACTGTGATTCACTAAAGAACAGTCTTTCTCAGCCTTGGGTCTACAAATGTTCTTGAACTACAGTTCCCATCATCCCTGACGACTGGCCATGCTGGCTAGGTAAGATGGGAGTTGTAGTCCAACAACATCTGGGGATACAAGGTTGAGAAAGGCTGATATTAGTTTGCACCAGGCGTCCTATTGGGAAGACCCAGTTTTCCGAGTGCATGTTCTGGAAGCTGGGCAATAGGGGCAGTACAGGATTCCTTTTGGTGTACCGACCTCCCCACTGCACCAAGGATTCCCTGCCCAAGCTGCTTCAGGTTGTGGTGGATGTTCTCCTGGAGACACCTAGCTTGGTTGTCCTAGGGGATTTTAACATCCATGCCGACACGACCTTACAAGGGGCCGCTCAGGACTTCGTGGAAAGCATGGCCTCCATGGGGCTGTCCCTGAATAAGTCTGGCCCAACCCATAGCCGCGGACATGCCTTGGACCTGGTGTTTACCTCTATGGATATTGGTGATCTGACACTAAAAGCGAAACGAAAGAAGTGCCATGGTCAGATCACTTCCTGGTGCAACTGGACTTCTCTGCGACCCTTCCCCTCTGCAGGGAGGTGGGACCAATTCGGATGGTCCGCCCCCACCACTTAATGGATCCAAATGGTTTCCAGAAAGTGGTAGGGGATGCTTTATCCCAAGGTGATGGCCTTTCAGCCGATTCCCTGGTGGCCCGCTAGAATGTGGAGTTAACCAGGGCTATTGACTGTTTGGCTCCGAAGCGCCCTCTCCGATTGCATGGAGCCCGGACAGCCCCGTGGTTTTCCACAGATATGAGGGCAATGAAACAATCGTTGAGACGGCTAGAGCGCCAGTGGCGGATAACTCATTCCGAATCTGACCGGACACAGGTTAGAGCTCAACGTCGAGCCTACCAAGTGGCAATAGCGACGGCGAAGAAGACTTTCTTTGCCGCCTCTATTGCATCTGCAGAAAACAGCAGCAGGAGACTTTTTCAGGTGGTTCACAATTTAGCGGAACCACCTGCGACATCTGGGCCAGTACGGGCCACATGATCTCCTGCAATGATTTTGCAAAGTTTTTTGCAGATAAAATCGCTCAGATTCGGGAAGAAGTAGACTCCACCGTGGGAGCAGGGCCAGGGCGGGAGAGTGCTAGAGTCCTGTCTAGTCAAGTTGCGTGGATCAATTCCAACCTGTTACCTCCGAGGATGTGGACAGGCTGCTTGGATGAGTGAAGCCAACCACCTGTCTCCTGGATCCTTGCCCATCCTGGCTTATAAAAGCTAGCCGGGAAGGACTGGGCGATGGGCTTCGTGGGGTGGTGAATGCTTCCCTCCGTGAGGGAGCCTTCCCAAACCCACTGAAAGAGGCGGTTATTAAACCGCTTCTTTAAAAACCATTTTTAGATGTGGCCACGATGGCCCATTATTGCCCAGTCTCAAATCTTCCATTCTTGGGCAAGGTGATTGAGCGAGTGGTTGCTGAACAACTCCAGGCATGCCTGGAAGAAGCAGACCATTTGGATCCCTTCCAGTCGGGATTCAGGCCTCATCATGGGACTGAAACTGCCTTGGTCGCACTGGTTGATGATCTCCGGCGGGCTAGGGACAAAGGTGAGAGCTGTTTCCTAGTTCTGCTGGATCTCTCAGCGGCGTTTGATACCATCGACCATAACATCCTTCTGGACCGTCTTGAGGGGCTGGGAGCTGGGGGCACTGTCATACAGTGGTTCCGCTCCTTCCTCCTGGGCCGTGTTCAGAAAGTGGTGGTGGGGGATGAGTGTTCAGACCTCTGGGCTCTCACTTGTGGGGTGCCTCAGGGTTCTGTCCTCTCCCCCATGCTTTTCAACATTTACATGCAGCCACTGGGAGAGATCATCAGGAGGTATGGACTGGGTGTTCATCAGTATGCGGATGATACCCAGCTCTACCTCTCTTTCAAATCAGAACCAGTGAAGGCGGTGAAGGTCCTGTGTGAGTGTCTGGAGGTGGGTGGAGGATGGATGGCGGCTAACAGATTGAGGTTGAATCCTGACAAGACAGAAGTACTGTTTTTGGGGGACAGGAGGCGGGCAGGTGTGGAGGATTCCCTGGTCCTGAATGGGGTAACTGTGCCCCTGAAGGACCAGGTGCGCAGCCTGGGAGTCATTTTGGACTCACAGCTGTCCATGGAGCCACAGGTCAAATCTGTATCCAGGGCAGCTGTTTACCAGCTCCATCTGGTACGTAGGCTGAGACCCTATCTGCCTGCAGACTGTCTCACCAGAGTGGTGCATGCTCTGGTTATCTCCCACTTGGACTACTGCAATGCGCTCTACGTGGGGCTACCTTTGAAGGTGACCCGGAAACTACAACTAATCCAGAATGGGGCAGCTAGACTGGTGACTGGGAGCGGCCGCCGAGACCATATAACACCGGTCTTGAAAGACCTACATTGGCTCCCAGTACGTTTCCGAGCACAATTCAAAGTGTTGGTGCTGACCTTTAAAGCCCTAAACGGCCTCGGTCCAGTATATCTGAAGGAGCGTCTCCACCCCCATCGTTCTGCTCGGACACTGAGGTCCAGCTCCGAGGGCCTTCTGGCGGTTCCCTCACTGCGAGAGGCCAAGTTACAGGGAACCAGGCAGAGGGCCTTCTCAGTAGTGGCGCCCGCCCTGTGGAACGCCCTCCCATCAGATGTCAAAGCAATAAACAAAGTTTTTAATATGTGACATTTTAGTGTATTTTTCATCTTTGTTGGAAGCCGCCCAGAGTGGCTGGGGAAACCCAGCCAGATGGGCGGGGAACAAATAATAAATTATTATTATTATTATTATTATTATTATTATTATTATTATTATATAGACAGTACTGAGACTGGTGGCCCAATTGGTCTGACTTAGTAAGATCTATTAATTTTTTGCATTTATATCCTGCCTTTTTTCTCTAGGGAGCTCAAGCTCTCCTCACTCTAATTTAATCCCCGCTACCAGCCTGAGAGGAAGGTTACACTGAGAGGCAGTGGCAAGGCTACACAATGAGCTCCATGGCCAAGTGGGCATTTGAACCCTGGTCTCCCAGGCTCCACCCCCTATGTTCCTATGAGATTGACCAACATCCTACGCATCCACTATTGGATTTAGCATTTAGTTTTTGAAAGAAACTGCTTAGGGGACTGAACAGCAGGGCAGTACAAATGACAAGTGCATGTCAAGTAAAGTGTTCTACTAACATCCTTTCCCCTCCAGCACAAGGCAATGCACATCTAATGCATTCCAATGCTTTGGTGTCTCTTCCTTCTAGTGAGCTCAGCTACGAGCACGCAAAAAAAGAAAAGAAAAAGAAAAAGTAGTGTGTGGTTCCTTAGCAAGACTACCACTCACAAGAAACAATAGGGTTTGCAGAGCAACAGATGGATTGCCAAGTGTTCCAGAAGCAATTTGCAAGACGCCCTGGAACTGCTCCAAAGATCACAGTTTGCAAACCAGGCTTTGAGGCCATTTCAAAAGCAAGCACTTGAGATGTCCTCGTTTAAGATGGGAAAGGTTTTAAAATTGGTTTCAGTACACATAAGCCATGTGTATGCAGCTGTGTGAACAGCACGGCCCCTTTTGCTAAAGTTATGGATTTTCATCTGGTTTCCCCCAACACCCGCAAGGTTTCGGAGTTTTTGCAGGGATGGGAACAGTTGCGTTTTATGGATAGTACTACAGAAAAAGGAGTTCAGCGTGCTATGCTGGCTGCAAAGCACCAGAATGTGTTGTGAGCTGAGCTCTAAGCACCAATGGAATGGGAGCCAGGACTCAAACCAGGGATAAGAGCTGGCAGATCAAAAACTAGAGCCAGGAAAGATTATTGTTGCCTGAACAGGTAGCTCTGATAGCCCTTCCTATTGAGAAGACCCAGTTGCCAGCCTAGGAGGGCAGAATCATTACAGACAAGGGAGATGCTGTGTGACCTGTAGCTTTGGTAAGTTTACTGCACAGGTGCTTGGATGGGGGTGGGCACAGAGCCATTTCTAGCCTGGCAGCTCCCATTTTTAGCCTGCCAGATGCAACTATGGCATGGTTGGCTCCCATTTGAGGAATGTCTACATGGGAGTAGGCAGCCCTGTATCTGACTGTGGAGAACAGTGCAGCTGTCTCCAGAGGCAGCCCAAGGGCTCTCACTGTTTCATTACAGGCACTGACAGCCAGGAAGATCAACAAATGGCCTGTTTCAAGAGTCATCTTGACCAAACACCCAGATGTTTGAGAGCAAGATATGACCAGCAGCGCCTGCTCCTCAAGATGTCTTGGCAAACATGTCTCCAGGCTTGCAGAACTCTCACCACAACCTACACGTACACGGATCCTGTCTTGATTGCACAACTGCAATGGGGTAGGGTAGCAGCTGCAATGTACAATTTTTATTTCACCACTATAGGCACGCACACATATCCAGCTAATGGCTGGGACTCCTTGTACTGAGTGGGAGAGGGAGGAAATGTACACTAATTGCTTAATGCCCCATTTGGCAGCAGTGAGCGTTTTTGGAAATTAGAAAAAAAAGGTCTTGGTGGTTGTTAATAAAAACAACATTGGCATAGCAAGTTTGTTTGACTTACTATTACCTCATTTTCACCTGAAATTTTGCCAAATACATGTTGAATAACAGCTAACAGATGGTCGGGACTTCTTTACTTTGAAGATAATTGTAACCCCCAAGTAAAACAACAGTATTACTCTCTCCCCCCCCACCCCACTTTTATGTTTACCCATTGGGAGAAAAAGATATCATGATTCTTTTATTGGCTAGACTTAAATCTCTCTGACAAATGCTAACATTTGCTATGGATTAGAAGATGTGCATTATCAGAAAAGGTTATCTTATTGGGTTCTTTTTTTTTTTTTACAATGCAATTTCCTAAAATATATTTTTTTAAATGCAGCAACATTGACTGTGTTCAGACAATCATATATTGACTCAGTAACCTGAGACCTGAATAAGCCTTTTGCCCACAGACACAGACCCTTTGCGTGAGCAAAAAAGAAACAAATTGAGATATCTTCAGTTAACAATAGTTTCCTGGTTCATCCAAGAAACTATGGTTACCAGCTTTGGAACAAGCCAGGATATTAAACCATTGTTTGAATTTGGTTTAATATCCTGGCTTTTTTTCTAAAGCTGGTAACCAAAGCTTTGTGGCTGGATTAAAAATGAGAAACTGAATAACTAGAGGTTTCCTGACCTAACTGCACCTCCCATGAAGGGAAGAGCAATGGGGTTCCATGCATAGAAGTCCTGGTGCAACTGGACTTCTCCGCGACCCTTCCCCTCTGCAGGGAGGTGGGACCAATTCGGATGGTCCGCCCCCACCACTTAATGGATCCAAATGGTTTCCAGAGAGTGGTAGGGGATGCTTTATCCCATGTTGATGGCCTTTCAGCTGATTCCCTGGTGGCCCGCTGGAATGCGGAGTTAACCAGGGCTATCGACTGTCTGGCTCCGAAGCGCCCTCTCCGATTGCATGGAGCCCGGACAGCCCCGTGGTTTTCTTCGGAGCTGAGGGCGATGAAACAATCGCTGAGACGGCTAGAGCGGCGGTGGCAAAAAACTCACTCCGAATCTGACCGGACACAGGTTAGAGCTCAACTTCGAGCCTACCAAGTGGCGATAGCGACGGCGAAGAAGACTTTCTTCACCGCCTCTATTGCATCTGCAGAAAATAGTAGCAGGAGACTCTTTCAGGTGGTTCGCAATTTAACGGAACCACCTTTACCACCGGGGCCTTGTAAAGACCCCAAGATCTCCTGCAACGATTTTGCAAAGTTTTTTGCAGATAAAATCACTCATATTCGGAAAGAGCTAGACACCACCGTGGGAGCAGGGCTGGGGCGGGAGAGTGCTAGAGCTCTGTCTGGTCAAGTTGCATGGAATCAATTTCAATCCATTACCCCCGAGGATGTGGACAGGCTGCTTGGACACGTGAAACCAACCACCTGTCTCCTTGATCCTTGCCCATCCTGGCTAATAAAAGCAAGCCGGGAAGGGCTGGGCGATGGGCTCTGCGGGGTGGTGAATGCTTCCCTCTGTGAGGGAACATTCCCAGATCCGCTGAAAGAGGCGGTCATTAAACCGCTTCTTAAAAAACCATCTTTAGACCCGGCCAGTATGGCCAACTATCGCCCAGTCTCAAATCTTCCATTCTTGGGCAAGGTGATTGAGCGCGTGGTTGCTGAACAACTCCAGGCACGCCTGGAGGATGCGGACCATTTGGATCCCTTCCAATCAGGATTCAGGCCTCATCATGGGACTGAAACTGCCTTGGTCGCGCTGGTTGATGATCTCCGGCGAGCTAGGGACAAAGGTGAGAGTTGTTTCCTGGTTCTGCTGGATCTCTCAGCGGCCTTTGATACAATCGACCATAACATCCTTCTGGACCGTCTAGAGGGGCTGGGAGCAGGGGGCACTGTTATGCAGTGGTTTCGCTCCTTCCTCCTGGGCCGTGTTCAGAAAGTGGTGGTGGGGGATGAGTGTTCAGACCCCTGGGCCCTCACTTGTGGGGTGCCTCAGGGTTCCGTCCTCTCCCCCATGCTTTTTAACATCTATATGAAGCCACTGGGAGAGATCATCAGGGGGTTTGGACTGGGTGTCCATCAATATGCAGATGATACCCAGCTCTACCTCTCTTTCAAATCAGAACCAGTGAAGGCGGTGAAGGTCCTGTGTGAGTGCCTGGAGGCAGTTGGAGGATGGATGGCGGCTAATGGATTGAGGTTGAATCCTGACAAGACAGAAGTACTGTTTTTGGGGGACAGGAGGCGGGCTGGTGTGGAGGACTCCCTGGTCCTGAATAGGGTAACTGTGCCCCTGAAGGACCAGGTGCACAGCCTGGGAGTCATTTTGGACTCACAGCTGTCCATGGAGGCGCAGGTCAATTCTGTGTCCAGGGCAGCTGTCTACCAACTCCACCTGGTACGCAGGCTGAGACCCTACCTGCCCGTGGACTGTCTCGCCAGAGTGGTGCACGCTCTGGTTATCTCCCGCTTGGACTACTGCAATGCGCTCTATGTGGGGCTACCTTTGAAGGTGACTCGGAAACTACAACTAATCCAGAATGCGGCAGCTAGACTGGTGACTGGGGGCGGCCGCCGAGACCACATAACACCGGTCTTGAAAGACCTACATTGGCTCCCAGTACGTTTCCGAGCACAATTCAAAGTGTTGGTGTTGACGTTTAAAGCCCTAAATGGCCTCGGCCTCGACTGAAGGAGCGTCTCCACCCCCATCGTTCTGCCCGGATGCTGAGGTCCAGTGCCAAGGGCCTTCTGGTGGTTCCCTCATTGCGAGAAGCAAAGCTACAGGGAACCAGGCAGAGGGCCTTCTCGGTAGTGGCGCCTGCCCTGTGGAAACCCCTCCCATCAGATGTCAAAGTGATAAATAACTACCTGACATTCAGAAGACATCTTAAGGCAGCCCTGGTCAGGGAAGTTTTTAATCTGTGATATTTTAGTGTATTTTTGGTTTCTATGGAAGCTGCCCAGAGTGGCTGGGGAAACCCCGCCAAATGGGCGGGGTACAAATAATAAATTATTATTATTATTATTATTATTATTATTATTATTATTATAGAAGATGGGACCTACTTAGTCCCAATACCTATTCTTGAAAGGCAACCGATAGGAGGTAGAGGACAATCAAATTGGGGGGAAATGAAGTTCAAAACCTGAAAAACAGTTAAGGGAACAGACAGGAAAACAGTTTTGGGGGGATTCTGAGATGAAGGAAAGGGGGGGAAATGAAGCAAACAGATTAGGCTGGGAGAAGCAGCTGCACAGCTGCACAACAGTCAGGTTGTAAGCTGACAGGTGGCTTTAAGTGATGACTCAGATAGCTGGACCCAGGAACCTTACTCCACTGAGATGGGTCTTAGAGGATTGGCCCCATGTTTGCTGCACTGCAGTGCCTTCATGCAATATTGTGGGTATTGCACCTCAACAGAGCAGCTGGTGCAGGTGAGCAGAGGAATAAATGGGCCTAGCTGGCTACATCAGAGGTTCTAAGCCAGGGGTGGGGAACCTCCAGCCTGCACCTGACACAGGTTTCAGTTTGGTCAAGAGGACATTTTCCCCACACCTGATGTCCCCACACATGACATGTCCCCACATGTCATGTGTAAGAGTGCAGCTGCAAAGGAACAACTGGTAGTCTGGGAATTCTCCAGCACAACCAAGAGGACGCATTGCCAATGCTGACTGGTACTTAAAGTGTACCTTCAAAGGGGTTCACTTTCAGCAGTACCCTTGTGAGTTTCTCGCTGTCACATGACATTACAATGATGGCAGGTGACTGGCAGATGGGTGGTAAAAATGACCTGGAAGGGGTGGGGGAGGTTGGGGTCTGGCCTATTTATCAGATCAAGTTCTGAACCCCTGTTCTAGGCTTTGGGAGAAGCTCCTGGTATGCATTTGGATCTCCTTCAAATGCCTGTTAAATGCCAGCCAGTTACAGAGAGCATGCTGCTCCTCTGTTAAAACAACCTCACTGGCTACTGGTCTGTTTGGGGGCACAATTCCAAGTTATGGTTATGACCTATAAAGAACTCTATGGCTTGGCCCCAGGCCTGAAAAATCACATCTCCCTCCTAGGTGCTAAGGGTTAACACCTTCTTTCAGTCCTATCAACATCAGTGACGCAGTTCAGTAGTAACTGCTGTGGCTGCTCCCATATCATGGAATTTGCTCCCAAAACAGGTAAACTGGCTCCCTCTTTGTTGTCCTTCTGCCAGCAGGCTAACTCCTTTCTATTTCAACACGTCTTTGGAAGCTAAGGTGCAGATGATGTTGATTACTGGGCAAACTGAATTTTATTGCTGCTTCTAAATGTGTTATGATGTATTTAAATAATTGTTTTTAACCAGCCCCCCCCCCCCCCCAATTACTTTGTATTATATAACAATGTTTTCGAACGTAGAATCCCAGCTGGGAGAAAGGTGGGATATAAAATAATAATAATAATAATAATAATAATAATAATAATAATAATAATAATACAGCTGTAAATAACTAAATTAAAACATTTCCTTAGATTTGAAATATGAAGTGTTCCATATGTGCATATTACGGAGCAAAGAACAACACAACATGCCATGGAACATGCAGTTTTAGGAATATCATTAAAATTCGGAAAAGCTAATAATTGGATACAACAAAGATGATATAATAGAAAAGGATGTGAAGTTAAAATGGTTATATGCAGGACATGTGGCAAGAAATGACTCAAGCTGATAGAATAAAGCAATGTTCGCATGGAGACCCTACAATTTCAAAAGACAGAGGGCATGACCACCCATGTGGTGGGTGGATGATCTACAACTAATGTGGATATGGAAAAGAAACAGAGCGTGCTAGAGAGAACTTGAACAAGGCATCTATCCAAAGATGGACATGAAATGCTGAAGAAGAAAAAACAAATGTACCAACAAAGGGGTGTGAAGCAAGTGTGCATGCTGACAGAAGGGCTAGGGCCAGGCTGTGGGGGCCCACCCCACCTAATGCATTTTTTCAATATTGGGGTATGGTCACCTGTCACCCCCTCCCTTATTGCTGATTAAAAAAGATCATTCAGAAGCCACACAGGCTGTCTCCCCCTGGCAGAAGATAAGAGGACATAACCCACCTCATTACAAATTGTTCAGTTCCTGAGAAAATGTTGCATTGCCAAAGACAGAGAAGAAATTAAAGCGAAGTTCACATGACCTGTACTTTTTTGGGCTGGGATAGGATGTAAGAGGACCATATAGAACATTTCCAGTGATGTTTAGAGAAGTTATCTTCCCAGATAAGAGAGCAGGCCTCGGGAGATTGGGTATGGGAGAAGGAAGGGCAGGGGGAGGTGAGGGGCTGCTCCAAGCTGTGCAAGCATTGAAAAATACATGACAGAACACAGAGCACCATGCAGGATGCATCGCCAGCTGTGTGGGTGAGCCTGTGCAAAGCCCCTTCCATTCCTTAATGGCCCAAAAAGAGCAGAGTCAGGGGGAAACCTTCCCACTCCCTCCTCCGCAAGGCTTGTCTGGTAATACGCTCACCAACTGCTTGAAGAAGAAGTGGGGGCGAAAACAGCAACAGCTCAGGGGCTAAGCTAGCCTAAGGCTACAGGTCAAAGAGCGAATGGCAACCAGGTGGAAAATCTGCAACATTCCTTTTGCAGCTTCTGCTGATTGTTTCTTTCAGAGCACAGCTTTAATTAAGCTATCTGGTTCTCATCTACAAGCACCTTTCACACACAGGGAGAGTTTCTGGAATTTCCCACTGCACCAAATGCAAACCCTATCATCAGCTACAACAGGGGCAGGAAACCTGTGGAACTCCAGATGTTGTCGGAATCCCCCACTCCCATCAGTCCCGACCATTGCATACATCGACATCTGGAGGCTCCCAGGTGCCCACTCTTGGCCCAGTAAGAAGAACCAAGTTGTCCTATGGGCTTTGTTCCCAGTTTCTTTACCATGCTGGTTAATTCTTTGGACAATTCCACCCACACAAATGCAGAGCATTAGCAATGGTGAAAGAGTGGGATTTCAACCTACACTTCTGGGTGAAGGTTTTAATCTGCATTAATGGCAGTATTATCATTATCATTATTATTTATTAAATTTGTATACTGCCCTTCATCCAATGCTAGTTCTACTTACAGTAGACCCAATGAAGTTAATGGACATGACAAACTTAGGTCCATTGACTTCAGTGGGTCTGCTCTTAATTGGATGCTCTGCACTTGCAAGGTATTGATCCTTCAGTGTGGCAGCACCTACACTTTGCAATTCCCTGCCCATTGATGTTAGGCAGGCACCTTTACTATATTGTTTCTGAAGCCTGCAAAAAACTTTTCCATTATGCAACCCTCATGTTAACATGTCACTTTATTACATAAACTCATATATGGCTTTAATGTTTGGTCTTATTGGTGTTATTAATGAATATTTTATACTGTCTTTCTAAACCACGTAGAGGTTTTTGTCAATTAAAAATATTTTTTGTCAAATTAAAATAAAACAATCATACAGTGTAGTTAATCTAAACTAGAAGAAAAGTTTCTGAACTTTTCCTTGGGGCCACACTGGAGAAGACAGACAGGAGGGCATTGAAGTATGAGGCTCACTGCATCTTTGTTGTTATGCTAAACTATGGTTTCAGTGATACCTGAACTGAGCTAATTGCATGCTTCCATGCTGCTATAAAAGTCCCCTCCAATTCTTGTTTAGGGGGGCTGGAATTTCTAGGGAAGGGTGTTGCTCCCCACCATGTCACCCCCAAAATTTTAAAGCAACGACTAGACCTAATAGTTTAGAACCCACAAGAAATAAAAGTAAAAGTTCATCCAAGTTCCCAGGTCAGTTGTGAAAACAAATCAAAATCTTTGTGACATCTTCACAAAGGATAAAACCAAGAGTTTGAACTGCAAGGTCAACAGCGATGCGTCCAGTTCAAACAATCCAGCTGAACCCAAGCAATGGAAAGAGACAGGATGATGACACCCAGTACATCCGTCAATGATTACATCATTCGTCAGAAGTTTTGTTCAAGGAGATGGACGTGATTTGGACCAAAGCAGAAAGGATCTATTACAGCCTGCCCCAACCAGCTATTTTGGATTGCAACACCCATCAGCACCAGCCAGCACAGCTGCACGATGCTGGAGCTGATGGGATCATGGCTATGCTGGCTGCAGCTGATGGGAGTTGCAGTCCAAAACATCTGGAAGACACCAGATTCTGGAAGACTAGAAAGTAGCATGGTGCAAACACCAGGTGTGCATGTTAAACTAGAACATGTGAGATCCACACACTGGGTACAAGCAGGGAACCGCTACTCTTGTCGACAAAGAAGGGTTTAGCTTTCTGTATGCAAGGAATCTTTGCCATGAGGCAGCATTTAAAATACCCAACCTTCCAACTTTCAGTCCAAAGTGGATCAAAAAAGAGAAAAGAAAAAAAGAGTCCTATTAGCCACTAAACTCCATATATAAACTAGGCCTGAACTAGATTTCCAGGAACATGTAGAAAGAGGCCCACACTACTTTAAACAGCCATGGCTTCCCCAAAAGAATCCTGGGAACTGTGATTTGTTGAAGTTTAATGAGAGTTATTAAAGGTAAAGGGACCCCTGACCATTAGGTCCAGTCGTGACCGACTCTGGGGTTGCGGCACTCATCTCGCTTTATTGGCCGAGGGAGCCGGCGTACAGCTTCCAGATCATGTGGCGAGCATGACTAAGCCGCTTCTGGTGAGCCAGAGCAGCGCACGGAAATGCCGTTTACCTTCCCGCCTGAGCAGTACCTATTTATCTACTTGCACTTTGACGTGCTTTGGAACTGCTAGGTTGGCAGGAGCAGGGACTAAGAAATGGGAGCTCACCCCGTCGCGGGGATTCAAACCACCGACCTTCTGATCGGCAAGTCCTATGCTCTGTGGTTTAACCCACAGTGCCACCCGCCCATCACACAACTAGAGTTCGCAGAGTTCCCAGGTAAGAGGGCTTGACTGTTAAGCCACTCTGTCTGGGTGTTGAGGTTCTCCTAACAACTCTCAGCACCCCTTAACAAGCTACAATTTCCAAGATTATTTTGGGGGAAGTTATGACTGTCTGAAAGTGGTTTGAAACTGTTTTAAATGTATCAAGTGGATGGGGCCAGAGGGAGAAATAAGATGAGCACTGGCCCTTCAAAGGTGACATCGAACCTCACAGAACCAGGGACTTTGAAATAATACATTTCTTTTGATGTCCATACACAGGAATCTACTGTATTTTGTTTTCCGGTTAACTGGCTGGCTCTGCTGCAGCTTTGGTGCAGAGATTGTAAGGTTTAAGTCTTCTATGTGAAATTTCAAAGTTTTGGCTGGGCCTGGTGTTCTCCTGCAGCTGTTCTTCCTCACTCTCCTCGCCTTATGAATCCACTAGACAGGGTCTTAAGCATATTAGCTCTGTTTTCTTTGAGAGAAAAGACAGCTGTGATAAGAAACCTGGGCACTGTTTCCCTTCACCAAAAAAGAAGAAGAAAGAGTCAACTTACCCGACCACCTTTCTCTGGAAAGCACTGGCAGCCTGCACTGCAGTCTCGACCCCCACAAGGTCCATTATAAAATTTCTTCCCACCCTGTATGGAAAAGGACAAAAAATAATAATTAGCTAACATTTTCCCTTCCAAATTTTTCCTCAGTTATACAGCACATAAGAAATGGTTTATTTCATTTCCATTCTGACACGTTTGCAATGAGCTTGAAAATTCACTGGATCGCAAATCTATCAATTTGTACCTTTAAAAAAACACCTAGATCATACTCTGAGAAACAGAAAGATATGAAGGTTCCTGACTTTAAAGAATCAAAAAGATTTTTTTATACTGCATACAAATTCCTCCCCCCAAATAATACGTAAATCACAGAACACTTATTGCAGCAATGTACAACTATAGCCCTAAAATCCTGATGACATAAATAAAACCACTCACAGCAGGACACAGTGCCCTAAAACACTAAAGCGCAAAGTTGAAGAATTTCAATACAAGCAACATCTCCATCACTGGAGTGCATGTAAGCCTGCCCTGTCCGGTCCCCCCATTTTCTGGTGCCGAACATGGCGCATACATGCATGGTCAGGCATGCATCATATGCACACAAATTGAGAGTCACCTGCATACACTTTACAGCAAGTCATTGTGGTGATAATCATGATTTCATGCTAAGCCACACTATCCTTTCTACCAGGGATAACCATTGTGGGGACCACCAGGTGTTGAACTATGACTCCCATCAGCTCGTCAGCATGACCAATAGTCAGGGACAATAGGAGTTGTAGTTCCACAACATTTGGAAGAGACCACTTTGGCTACCATACCTTAAATCATTCCCACTTTTTATTTTTAAAGAGCAGTTAATGTTGTCATTTTCATCTTAAGGAAAAACAGCTACATTGGATCCCAATCTTGACTGGGGCATACACTGGATTTCCATTGAAAATCCACAACACCTATTTGACCCCAAAGTTGTTGTTTGTACCTTTGGGGCCAACGCAGGGGGCTAGAGGGTAAGCATGTAGAGCATGGGTAGGAAAACTAAGGCCCGGGAGCCAGATCCGGCCCAATCGCTTTCTAAACCCGGCCTGTGGATGGTCAGTGTGTTTTTACATGAGTAGAATGTGTCCTTTTATTTAAAATGCCTCTCTGGGTTATTTGTGGGGCATAGGAATTCGTTTTCAAAATATAGTCTGGCCCCCCACAAGGTCTGAGGGACAGTGGACTGGCCCCCTGCTGAAAAAGTTTGCTGACCCCTGGTGTGGAGGATTGCCCTGTAAATTGAAACTAGTATACTGTACTGAAATCTTAACATTTGATGTTAAAGGTTGGGAACACTTGAATTGGTTTTATCATGAGTGCTATGCATGGATATTTGGCAGTGCACTTGTACACCAGTTCGTTAAAAAAAGGGGAGGGGGGAGAATCCCCTGTGATCATATTGCTTGAATGCATTTTTGTGCAACATTTATTCTGCTTTTTACAGTTACATACATCAACTGTTGGTTTGGGAAACATTTCTTCTTTTTTTGGTGAAGGGAAACATTTCGTCTAGAGCCAGCTCTACCATTAGGCAGAGTGAGACAGATTCAGGTGGTAGATGCTAAGGGGCATAAAGCAGACAGAGCTGTGTGTGATATGCAATCTGCACCGTACCCCCATGCAAAGCTGGTATCATGGGAGAAAGCTTCAAGTTGGCTTTTGGTACACAGAACGGAGGAGTTACAATCTTGTCCTTGGCCTCACGCAGGAAAATGGCTTGAGCAGGAAAAGAAATCAAAGCAGTTTTCTTTGGAAATGTGTTTATTTGCCCAAGCTGTTCCCTGAATGACAAAATCTGATTTTAGCTGCAGAGTGTTTTGTAGGCTGTTTATTTTCTATTTGATAGCATGATGTCACTTATACCCTTTTACCATTGCTACTTGATATGGTTTTATTTCTTGTGTTTTTCTCTTGTTCCTGTCTTTGTATGTGCTGTTAGTTTGTCAAACTTTATTGTGTACCACCTTGGAAACTGTATTTAAAATATTAGAAAGCAGGTTATAAATCTTTATTCATTTCAAAGACCAGAAGCTTCCAGCGTCTGCTGAAAGGGCCTGGAGAGGGTCTACGGGCTCAGATTGCACAGATTCACTAACCTAATTTGCTGCTGCCATTCCAGAGCAGCTTATTTTGCATATACATATTTCATAAATATCTGAATCCACTCACAAATGTCTTCGCTGGTGAACTGATTCCAAACCAGTGTGGAGCAGGCCCAAATCAAGTGTTTGCACTGAAAACATATTAATGATCAGGAAAAGTGTGGAAGGGAAGTCATATGGTATATGTATACATGCTGTATTTAGTAGGAAGTTGTAAGTGGAACAGGGGGAGGGGAGGGGGTTAAATATGCTCTCTGTTCCTGTTTTTGAAAATGCAAATAAAAATTAAAAAGGGGGGACAGATTAATGATCCCTGTAAAATGTTATATTCACACCCCACTTCTAAGTTTCCTTCCCTTTCCATGCACCAAGAGGTCATTCCGCTCACTTGTGAATGAAAGAAACCTGAGAAGGGGAGGAAGCACGCTGGAGCCAGTTGGCGGAAGACCAGGTGTTACATGTCACACAAGTTATTTTATTTACGGGAAGGAGCCGACATCAGACACTCCCAAATTACTTAAATAGCAAACGGCCCTGCACTTAATACTAATGTGGTCGACTTTCAAAGTCTGCTCTTGGCTTTCTAGAATGGATCCCGATTTTGGGGAGGAAACCAAATGTATGCATGGTAAATCCAGAAGAACGTTCCAGGCATCACTGCGCTCCTTTAAATATTTTTATAAAATGCATTCTACTCTGAGGCATCTGCGCTTTGTGTGTGCAAGCGGTTAAGCAGTTTCAACCGTTCAACCACATTGCATTTCATCATTCAAAATAGATGACAGCTATTCTTAGGGCTTCTAGTGTGGCCTGTCCTTTGACCGTGATTAAGGCTGTCATCTGATACATAGGTGCATGAGCACAAGCCCCATTGAACTGAATGAGATTTACTTCTGAGTGGACATGTGTTAAGATTGCACTGTAAGGGGATGGGCTGCAGAATTGGAACTCCCTGCTAATAACAAATCCTCCTTGCTTTCCTTCTACTGGCTTTAACTATGGTGTGACCCTGGTTAAAAAACCAGAGTGACACCTAATTAATACTAACCATACAAAGGTCAGTGTTTGCTGCAGCTGATGGGAGTTACAGCCTCAAACATCTGAAGGTGCCAAATTTGTGAAGGCTGCTTAAGATCTACAACTTAGAAAGACAAGGTGCTACAGAAATCAGGGCAATATTTACAGAGGCAAGCACCATAGGATACATTCTTGTGTGAATGAATTTGAAAAACAGTGGACAGTTTTAAGTTTAGCATGCTTTCCTTTTTTGCACTGATGATGTACCAACACCTTCAGGAAAAACAGGAACTTGTCCTCTTTTGGGGGGAGGGGTACACTGTAGAGATGGCCTCAGTCTTCAGGTCCGAAGATGAGGCAGCCCCATTCAACAATTTGATTATCATCTTAACCAAATATATTACGGGTCTGTGGTTTCTGAACAAGATGAAACCACAATCCTCAGACCTAGTGAACTTGATTGGTCAAGTTTTCATGGGTCTTCTACCGCCCCCCCCCCATCTTAGCTTATATATGTATTTCTATGTAGCATTGTATGACATGAAAAGAGGAGGAGGAGAAAATAAATAATTAATTCAAGTGCTACATCAGGGAGAAACTGCATGAAAAGATACTCCTGAAATTATGATTCAGATGCATCTCTGTCAAATTTCAAAGGTCAAAATTAGACCAGATATTAAATCCCATACATACATGTATCACTTTAATAAGGGCATCTGGTGGTGATGGTGGGTATTTCAGGATGGTGGGTATTTCAGTGTGAGGGGAGGGAGGAGGCTCTTATTGTTGTCGCATAGGCCTTTCCTATGATGGTATCCCGCTTAGGGAACACCCTCCCCCTGGAAGCGCAGTTGATGCTGACTCTTTTTGTTATGTATTTCTGGTATTTAAATATTTGATTCAATTCCCTCACAGACCCTGCCCCCTTGAAGGTAGGGCAACAGAAACAAGAATTGATTTGGGTCATTGGTGGTAAAAACAACAGAGTTCAGATGTTCCCTTACCATGCAGATTTACCCTAATTCTTTTAGACATATAAAATTAATGATCTGCCTTTTGGGGGAAATAACTTGTACATTGCATGTCTCTAGATGGATGGAGGATCCATAATGCTTTTATGCCACGTTTATTTCTTAAGCTAGGGACTTAAGATGCCCAACATTCACCATCCATGCCAACTCATGGATGTCCTGATTCATATTGGTGTGGTCCTATTGGTCCTGTTATTTCTTTTTTTGTTTGTGCAGTCTATGGTATGACATAACTCCCTACTACTACACTTTGGGGTTGCTAACAACGGTCATTATGTTACAATAAAAAACAAGAAGTTGAGCATTTATTTGATACTAAAATCAAGCTCCTAAGCTCAACAAAGTCATGAATAAATGGTGCAGTGCTTTGAAGTTGCTTCACCAGTAATTTCAGTGTGTAGGGAAGGAACTCATAGGATCAAATGCTGCTGGAAGAATGAGGATGATAAGCAACTCTCTGGACCAGTGTTCCAGCCTTGTCAATGCCGCTATTGTAGTCTAATTATCAGTAGATTTCCAATGCAAAAGGTGTGCTTCTTACACTCCCTTCATTGAGGAGCTGTCACTCGAATGGACTAGGGTCTCCCTGAAAACTTTCATGTCCCCCAGCTGATGTAATCTTCCCCTCCCCACTGATTCATGACCCACGAAGGAAAGAAAGCACTGTCCTTGTGTTTTTCCTTCTGATGATGCCTTCTTGAAATGCTGTTATTGCAAGTTTATCATGATGTTAATACCGTTCTTCAGGGTTTAACTCCTTTCCCACGCAGTCTGGGAGTTGCACTGTATCACGTGGGGTGTGTGTGTGCTGTATTTTGTCTTAATTGCACACAGTTAAATAGATGCAAATAAACCCAAAGCATCACACAGCACACTTCACACACTGCAGCTGCTAAGGTACAGTTTGAACTGCAATCACATATTATTGGATATTTGTGAATATCTCTTCAACAGGGTATGGAGTCAGTTGTTTGAGGAACTGTGTGGCGCCCAGCCTGCTTAGTGCACTGTCACCGGCTCTGTTCCTAGATCTGTTGAGGATAAATAGTGCTTATTTGTGGGTGGACTGCTTTCCTAGACAGTCAGAACCTGCATACATTATGTAGCAGCATCATAAGGACAATCACTTTAAGACCTCGTGCTTAAACTTGCCTCTTCCCTCCCATTCCTTTTTCTTCACATGCCATGTCTTTCTAGAGTGTAAGCCTGACTGCAGGGACCATCTTACTACTGATTTTTGCAAGCTAATTTAGGAGTCTTTTTTGGTCAAAGGGCAGGGTATTGAAGCCTTAAATAAAGAAGTAAATAAATAAATGAACAGGCAGTAATATTCGGAATGAGAACAGGGGTGCTAAAAGTGTGTCCCTCTTTTGATCTGTGAAATGTTGCAAGGCATGTGAACAAGGGACCCTCCTATCTTGAAAAACATAAGCGTAAGTGTTTTCAACAGGGATCTTTCTAAATTGTTATAGATTCAGAGGCAACATTACTCTGGATACCAGTCACTGGAAAACAACACTATTGTCCAAATGTCCTGCTTATGGGCTTCTCAGCTTCTTATGGTTGGCTGCAGTGAAAAAAGGAAGATGCTGGATTGGGTGTCCTTTGGCCGGATTTAGCAGGACTCATCTTACGTTCTTATGTCCAAAAGCAACTCCTAGGGTGGAAAAGCATTGTGTTGAAACTGGCCTTGTGAGCGGTTTATATTTTTGCCTCTTCAGGGACTAGCTTGTTTAGAACGGGCAGTTCTGTGGCAACTCTGGGTGGAAGCCATGTAGTTAATTTAGCATTAGATACTCCTAGAATTCTGGACCTTCTGCTGAGTCACTGGCCCCAGACAATCTCCGCCACCATCGCTTGTAGGAGCACAGGGAGACCTGCCAGCCCAATCAAGTCTGAAAACATTTACTTCTCTCACTTAGCTTTGTATTTATTATGGCAGGAAAGCAAAGTTGTATGCTTTGTTTCACACAGTCTCTCCCCCTCCACCCCAGTTCCACATTTTGGGCAAATTCACACCTCTTCCCTTGGGTCAGGTAGAGATCTTTTAGAAATGTGTTCAACCACAAAATGTGCTTGGGCAGTGCATTATTTATTAACAACAAATATTAACAGCAAATGATTACATCCAAATTGCATTCACAACCCTTCCTTCCTCCACTGAGGTCAGGATGGTGAGTACAAAAGCAAGTCCCCCTCCCCCCGCCATGATTTTCTTTACAACAACCCTGCAGGGTAGGTTAGGCTGACAGCGTGCGACTGGTGATATTCATGATTAACTGGAGGCATGCACTCTTTCTTGATCTTCTTGGCTGGCTCTGCAACTGCTACAGCACATTGGCTCGCATGAGGATGACAAAAAGAATATACAGAGATTTTGAGCTCAGAATGGGATAAAATATTGTATTGTATTGATCTTTATTACGGCCATTGGCCCATCACACGACAGTTTCCCATACCAACATAATGTACTTAAACCTCCAAATTTAAAACCGCCAAAAACTTACAAACAACAGACAAGAACCAAAGCAAAACAAAAACAAAGGACCAACATCATACATTACAATAAATTTGTAACGTAAATATTGCCCTCTGCTTATAAATTAGTAAAAGACATCCATGGTGATATCACCTAATTACAACCTAAAACATAGATCATAGTTTAAAGGGATTATCCGAGCCGCACAGGAGTCCGTTTCTCTTCTTTAGGGATAGGACGCTGATCAAGAATCTGGCAACCATGAGTGATCTTAGGGGGTCATCATCATTTAATAGATATCTCAGTTTGGCTTCATTCGTATCATCGGCAATTCCCTTTAGATATTGAGCGAGAAACTTGCTCCTGGCCGATGAGTGAAGAGCACAGTCAAGAATTATGTGATGCAACGATTCCGGTGCCCCACAATTACAATCACATAAGAGCGATATCTGTCCATTGGAGAATCTATTTCTCAGCACGTTCGATGGGAAGGTGTTGAATCTTGCCTTTACAAAGGCATATCTATGAGCCAAAGAAGTCAAGGAATTCAAATAGTTTGGGAGCCTTAAGAGGGGTAATAAACCAAGGTTTAGAGGTGAGCAGGTACCATTGCCCAAGATCATTTTCTGCTGCAAGTCCATCTCCTCTAGTTTACAGGTTACTGTTCTTTTAGCTGGAACTATATCCTGCTCTAGTAATTTGGATGGGGAGATTCCCATTGCCGTAATTTTCAGTTGTAAATTTTTTACCCATGGGCTCTGGAAATCATCTCTCCACATACATTGTATCAAGTACAAGTTTGGGAGACTGTGCCATAGAGATAGCCAGTGACAAAGTATGTGCTTCCACAGAGCGTTTTCCAGGGATACAATATTAAGTTCTATGCGTAGCGCTGAATTACTTACACAGTTGGGCAGTTTCAATATCCCTCTTAAAAACTGATTTTGAATAACCTCTAAGTGAGATAAGTTGACAAAAGTCCCCCAAATTGAGATGGCATAAGCAATTGTCGGGATCACCTTGGCCTTGAAGACTTTCAGCGCCGATGGGATATGAAGGGCCCCATCGGTGAAGAAAAATCGCAAGATCGCCAAGGAGATAGCTTTGGCTCTGTTTGTAACATAGGCTACATGGGCCTTCCATCTAAGGTTATGTTGTAACCAAACTCCCAAGTATTGGAATCTATAGACTTGTTCGATGACTCTCCCGTCAATTCTCCAATTATGGAGTTTCCGGCTCTTTGAGAAAACTAGGACTTTAGATTTTCCATAATTAATTGTAAGGGAATTTGCGTTACAATATGATCCAAAAACTTTTAAGGCCCTCATAAGACCAATGGGATAAAATACTTTGCACATCCGCAGCTTCCCCACCCCCTATAAGCAGTTTCGCTTGTCTTGTGACAAGAGAACACAAAGTGACATAGGAACTTAGGAAGGCTGCCCTATGCCTCATCCATTTAGTCCTGTATTTTTAGGAGCTCTCTCGAGTTTCAGGTGGCAAGCCCTTCCTACCTGGGCACATCAGAGATTGAACCTAGGACTTTTTCCAAGAAAAGTGTGAGCGATGATCTATAGTGCATAGCTACAGCTTTGCCTGGATAAAGTCCTAGGTAGCCAGGATTTATGTTGTTTTGGGGGGGGGGGAAGATTTATGTTGGGGGAAAGAACTGAGCCATCTGAGACACGATTGGTCAGTTAGCTAAGTATTCTTATTTATTTACTTGATGGGGGATCAGCTGCCACCCTGCCCCCTGGCTATGCCCAGGTATGTGTGTGGGGTGAGAATGACAGTTTGTGGGCATCTTTCTTTCAACCACATTTATTTCATAAAATTTATACACTGTTGAATTGTAAAAGCAATCTCAAAGTGTTTTACAAAGAGAACAAGGCAATAAAATTATCACTATAGCCAACTCTTTAAAACACTAAAAAACAACAAAGCTAAAGTCAGAAACACATTTAAAAAACAGGTTAAAACATGCTTCAACATTCTACATGCCCATATGAGAGCAACCCTTTACTCCTCTGAGTTCCTACCCGCTTGCCGCAGCTGCAGCTGCCCCTTCCCTTCTTATGTTCCTCTGTGCCGGATCTGCAGGGCCACCCAGAGGGATTTGCTGCTCTGTCTTTTTTCCTACCTTTGCTGCTTGCTCATTCAAAGAGGGCAGGCGAACTAGCAGCAGCCGGACCTGGTGGCTCTGTGTGTTGGCAGTGGACCTCTTACGAGGCAGGGTCCTTGTCAGGTACACAAACGCTAGCCCCACTCTATATGCCCCATGGATCAAGTCCAATCCCAGGCATCCTAAGAAAGCTCTTGTAAAGTCCACTCTTTAAAATCCTAGAAAGCTGCTACCAAAGAGTGTAGGCAAGATGAGCTAATGGTTTGGCTCAGTAAAAGACCATTTCCCATGTCCACTCAAGGGTTTTTAGCTAGCGTGGAGCACACACCTGACTTTTTCATTCCAAGGCAGAGATTTATCAATATCCAGTTTCCAGACCTATGGTAATCAACATGATTTAAGTGGCAATCCCCCCAGTGCTCCAATTCCTGGTGTGGTTTACCAATCAATTCCTCTTCCCAGGGAATTGTTGGAACTGTCATTCTGTCCAAGGAACAGGAGGCCCTCCTAACAACTCACAGCACCCTTAACAAACTACAGTCCCCAGAATTCTTTGGGAGAAGCCATGGCCATTTAAAGTGGCATCATAGTGCTTTAAATCCATGCTGCAAGTTGGCATTTCCTGTATGTGTGATACATATATGTACACATGACTATTACTTTCCAATGGCCAGCATAGACAATACTCAGCTAGATGAGCTAATGGTCTGACTAAGGCAGCTTCTGATACTTCTGTTTTGGACAAAACCCAGTATGATGCCCAGCTCCTCTGAAGTCTAAGCTGGCTTCACCCTACCAGTCTGCATGAGCTGCAAGGGACAGAACAAAGCAGCAATTCTTGTAAAATGGGCAGAAGCAGCCCTTCAGAACAAAGATATTATCTGCCTTTGGCAATACACCATCACCTTTTTAATAAATGTACCTGAATACATTTGGCCTACCCCTGCTCTTTCCTTCCCTCTACAAGAGTTGACACCCCAATGCCCCTTCTCCTTTCCTGAGTCCCAGGGGCAACTAACAGGAGCAGAGAGGTTCATCTCAAGTTTTAACTCCTACAAGGCGAGTTGACTGCTTGCGCCTGCCAAGCTCAGCAGTATTGTCAAAGGAATTCCAAAAGCTTAGTGAGGCAGAACTGCCCCCACTTGAAATATGCTGGAAATATCCTGTGTTAAAGAGAACGGCTTGTTTTTGCATGTGGTCCTCTACTGGGATCAGACCATAAAATTCACAGCTTCCTCCCACGAAATACTCAAGCGTTGCCAAAACAATAAACCAATCATCACCTATTGCTAATGCATCTGTTTCCTTTTTGATTCCATCCATTGCCTTTCCTTGCATAATATTGGGGGTGGGGGAGAGAGGGAGGGAGCATATGCCAAAAATGTGAGTTTTGTTCCTCCATCAAGCACTTAACAAGGGTGCTGGAAGAACGGAGGGAGAAAAGAAATAATCCTGATTCCTACTGGAAAGTAATTAGTCATCAGTATATATAAGTGTGTGCACCAGTTATACACACAAACACATCCATACATGGAAGACCAATTGACAGTACAATGTTATACTTGTCTACTCAGAAGTAAGTCTTCTTGAGTTCAATAGGACTTATTTCCAGGTCAGTGGACAGACTGCAGCCTAAGTCACACAATTGCAAGGATGTTAAATTGGGTGGCTATTTCCACATCTACAAATTAGTGCACCTGCCATTCAACATAGATGAATTACTGGGGAAATATGGAAATTGGATACTGATATATCTCAGCTCAGTATTGTCGACTGATTATCAGCAGCTCTCCAGGGTTTCAGGCAGGAGACATTCTCAGCCCCATGTGGAGGTGCCTGGGATTGAACCAGGAACCTTATGCATGCAAAGCAGACATTCTACCACTGATCTAAGGGCCTCCCTCCATATTTACCCTTTGATAACTAAGGGGAGTTACTGGTTTAGCACAGATGAGAAAAATGTTGAATGAAACACAAAAGGGTGTTATTAGGTAGAGGTAGCCCAAGCTGCTGAAGGCATTTGGGTGGAAAAACAGTCTTATAGAACAAAACACAACACTGATACAAACAAATACAAACACAAACACATAGACAACACGCAAAATTGAAAACTAGATCAGTGCAGGGCTACCTTTAGTTTATCAAACTGTCAATAGTGCAGTATAAACAGCCTGAGATTCCAAACATGCCATCCAACAGAGCCAAGGCTATTGGATTTCACACTAAGGCTGAGGTTGTGTAATAGGAGGTTTATAGGATTATAGAATATTTTTATTATTATTCATAATTAGAATGCATGCAACTTAAGTCTGGAGAGGTTAATACACAGCACCAGAGCTTGTTGCACAACTGAAAAAGGCAGCTCCTTTTGAATGTCTCCAAGGGCACCGACCTTCAAAAAGTTCCCTTCCACATAAGACCTACTGGAATGAGTGGGAATCCCAAAAGAGCCAGAGCTGACCCTATCATTAGACAACGCGAGTGTGAGGTGGGGGACGCTGAAGAGTAGGGATTAGATTATGTGCCCCACAGCCTGTCATGTGCCCACTAAAATAGATTGCTGCCATCATTGTCCTGTAGAGGAAACTGTTCCATTGCCTTGCTTGAATACAGCAAGGGTGATTTTCTGCTCATTTTTGCCAAAGGAGACTAATTGATATTAATATCTACTTTGACAAAAACTTGCTGAATATCACTCTCCATCTGGTTGCCTGGAATGTAGGAAACGCAGCATCTTGTCCTTCATCTCAGACAGCTGAAGAACTTGCACCGACCCTGGAAAGAGTGTCAACTCCTGCTGCCTCTCCAGAGGACTTGAACTTAATGTCCAGGATAGACGTTCTCTCTTACCTTCATTTTCTCTAAAGTAAAAAGCCCAAAATGTTGTAATCTTTCCTCTCAGGAAACATGATTTTAGTATGTATATGTGGTTTTAAAATTAGTAATCAGATTTTATATTTCTGATCTTTAATTTCTTTTTTTAAAAAAATTAATGGTATTTAAAATTATTTTAATTATCATTTTTAATTGGTTTTAATGACAGAAACAGAGAATACAAATTAGCACAATTTCTATTAGTTCAACATGAAAAATGAAACAGAAAACAAAACAATGTACACATTTTCTAGTGCAGAGAAATACCGAAACAGTACTGTTAAAAAAAGGAGACAAGTGTTAGTCACAAAGTACAAAACACAAGGATATTAATATTAAGATAAAATTATCCCTTTATTCTGTAGAGGAAAGAGAATAAACAGAAATGCATTTCTATAAAGAATTTCTATAAAGTGTTTAATAATTGAATTGAACAATTAAAGCAACCATATCCATCTGAAAACTGAAGGTGACCTGTGTTCTTTATCCTTAACATAAACTATAAAAATGTAAAAAACAAAAACAAATGTGTCTCTTTTATTTTGACCTCTTTAAATCCTTAGTCTATGAGCTAGTTTTTCTTAAAAAACGATTTCCCATACCTTAGTATACCAGAATGGCTTCTGCTAGATTCCTCCAAAACTGGGTCACAGTCACTTGTGCCACCATAAGCAAATGAATGTTCATCTCTTTACAGTACAAACCCACTTTTTCCTCCTCAAAAATATGCAGGAGGGCCTGCGATTGCACCAATTTCATGGAATACCATAGCCCACAGTTTTTGTACCTTGATGCAGTCCCACCAAAAGTGACAGGTTAGTCCCTGTTATCTGGCATCCTCACCAATGAGGAAGAGGTGTAATTCTTTGCACTTTGGTGAAGTAGAGTAGAAAGGGGGCTTGGTCCACACAGCATGCCAAATACGTCATCCTGTAGCTCAGCCAAGCTGTCTCTACATTTTTCTAAAACCATGTGAATTACTGGATTCAGAACTTCAGCACCAATCATTTCGTTAAGTGAATATTTTCAACTATCTCTTGTCAAGCACTTACAGATGTTTGTTCTAGAAAGCAGCGTATAAATTTTGTTAAATAAACAAAATTAAATAGAAAGGTTGCTCCATCCCCTGGAACCATTTTCAGCTCTTCAATATTCATTTTCAGGTGAGATGACTAGAACTGTCTACAGTACTTCAAGTGGGATAGTGAAAGTTTTATTTTAAGTCCCTTCCCTAATAACCCCGGCACAGAACTCATCTTTTTCACTGAGCTGTCCACCACAACCCCAAGCAAGGTCTTGTTCCCAGTCTGGTTTCTCTTCAGATCTGGTTTCTCTTCAGATCGTATAAATCTTTCGCCTTTTACAGTCACTACCATTTCAGATCCCATCACTGTGTTCAAATTTCAGCTCACCAAGTTAAAGGTGTTAATATGCCACCTCCTCCATTTGCTACATAAATTATGTATCTGTAAAACTGCCCTACAATCCTTGGATGAAAGGTAGTATAGAAATTTAATATAAACAATTTAATATAAACAATTTAATATAAACAGCGATTTTTCAGCTTTACAGAAGAGCTCACAATGGTGAAGTGAGATTACCGATCCTTTACTCTCCTCTTCTGTTAGAATAAATCAATGTATCTGAACTTGAGTAAAAAAATAAGAGGTCATTAATACAGGACAGCAATATACTTCCATTTATACGACAGCAGCTAACGGTATCCATCACCAAAAGGGTGTAGCTATGTCTCTTCAAATTACTGCAATAACCCAGCCTCAGATTAAGTTTCTAAATTAGGACAGTTATACACGTCAGATGCAGACAGGGTGGAGCCAACCCTATGTGAAGGTAGAGTTTTGATTACCAAGGAATATGCCCCAGAAGAATCAACCCACATTTTCAGCTTTGTGTATGAAATTTAGATAAAAGTTGTCCCACTTTTCTCCTTAATGGCACATTAGATTAAATAAGAGCAAACCTGACCGAGTCATTTCTTCCTGTTCACCTCCTGTTATTTTTAAAAGCTCATGTTCTTCATTGCCAGCAGATGAAACCAACTAAAGGCAGCTGAAAGTCCACATTAATTATAGCTTATCTAAATACAAACTTATGCAGTCACCTCCTAGAGCCATCATAGGACTATGAGATGGAGAGCTAATTCTGGTTGGCTGAAATAGATGTTCTTGGCAAACAGAGAGGGCATTCAGGTGTGGAGACCATTGTATTAGTTTTCTTGGTTATAATCAGGAGGCCAAGGGCCCAGGCCCAAGGAGAAGCAAGAATCACCCCTCTCCACTGTGGCTCAGAGTGGCTAGGAGCTTGCCCACCCGTCCACTCCCCAGCTAATGGCAGCAGGAAGCCCCATTAGCTAAAGTGGTGCTTCAGGTGAAGAACAGACCTCCGGAACGAATTAAGTTCTTAACCCGAGGTACCACTGTACATGTTTCTCTTTCAACAAGCCTTTTATAAGTGGAGATTTTTGTAAAATCCGTCATCCATTATCTTCTGCTATCATAGATCACAGAAACATAGAGCTGGGAGGGTCATCTAGTCCAAATGCATTGAGCTTTGAATTGATTTTATAAATGCATTGTTGTCCTCAATTGTTTTATATGTATACTTGCTTTTATATGTGCAAATGTTCCACATATATGTGCATCCTTTTTTAGTGTAAACTGCTTCCTTGAGAGAAGCAATTCACAAATGAAATAAGCAAAAGCATATGAGGAACAGAGTTCCACTGCAGTGTATATCTGTATAATTGCAAAGGTAGATGCAAATTAGCATAAGCTTTTCCCCTCTTCTGGGGGGATGCATCTCCTCCCTTGGGGCAATATGCAAGCAGTTACACTAGTAAGAGGAGAGACAATTATCAATGGGAGTCTCTTTGTTCTCAGAGGGCATACATGAATTCTCCCTGGTCTGGCAAAAACACTGAAGAGTCAGGTTGCAGCTTATGGACTTCCACTAACCCATTTATTCTGGCATCAACTTTTGTGGACTCAAGTCCATGGCATCTGATACAACAATGCCTGGCAACACTGCTACAAACTGAGTTTCAAATCCTCTTTTAATTTTCCTGCAGTTTTGCTTGTAATTAATCTGTTATCATTTTTACTGTTCAGATATCCTTTTTTAAAAAAAATGTTTCTGCTTTTTGAGTGGCCCAGAGAACCTTTGTTATTTGGGGAGGTGTGGGGGCTATAGAAAGAGGTGGTGTTATGTGGTGCAATTGTATTCTGTAACTATATGTTTTTAAACTGTTTTTAATGTTGAATTTTAAATTATTGTAACCTACCCTGGGACCTGAGGGTGAAGAGTGGATAATAGGGGGGAAAAACAATAAAACAAATTACCAATAAGTGATAATTAGATGTTATAATTAGACGTTAATGCTCTTTCACTGTTTTTTTCCTACAAACATGTATTATATATACAGTGGTACCTCGGGTTAATTCATTCTGGAGGTCTGTTCTTAACCTGAAACTGTTCTTAACCTGAAGCACCACTTTAGCTAATAGGGCCTCCCGCTGCCGCCGCGCTGCTGGAGCACGATTTCTGTTCTCATCCTGCAGCAAAGTTCTTAACCTGAAGCACTATTGCACTATTTCTGGGTTAGCGGAGTCTGTAAGCTGAAGTGTATGTAACCTGAAGCATATGTAACTCGAGGTACCACTGTACAGTGTGTGTGTGTGTGTGTGTGTGTGTGAGAGAGAGAGAGAGAGAGAGAGAGAGAGAGAGAGAGAGAGAGAGAGAGAAAGAGAGAGAGAGAGAGAGAGAGAGATTCTACACTTAGGCAGGAAGAACCAGCTATACAAATGTAAGATGGGGGATACCTGGCTTGCCAGCTGTACATGTGAAAAGGACATGGGGGGTCTTAGAAGACCCCTTAACATGAATCAAGCTTAACGTGAGTCAACAGCGTGATGCTCCTGCAAGCTACAAGAAAGGAGATTCTGACTAAACAACAGTAAGAAGTTTCTGACAGTAAGATCTGTTTGATAGTGGAACAGACTCCCAGGAAAGGTGGTAGACTCTCCCTTCCTGGAGATTTTTAAACATCTGCCGTGTATTGTCTGGTTGAGATTCCTACATTGCAGGAGTTTAGACTAGATGAACTGTGGGGTACCTCAAAGTTCACCTGGTCCAAACCACTGCAATGCAGACTACAAACTGAGAGAACGTGGTTCAAATCCTCAGTCAGCCATGAAACTCCCTTGATAACCTTGGGCCAGTCACCAACTTCTAGTTTAACCTACTGCACAGGACTCTTGTGGTGATAATAGGGAGAGGGGGGTGGCTACTAGGCAGAAAGTGGATGCAGCAAATAAAAAAGGTGTATGGAACCTCCGATGCTCCAGATATTGCTAAATTGCAGCTCACTTCCTCCCTGACCATCAACAATGCATGCTAGGGATGAAAGGAGCGGCAGTTCATCAACACCCTCTCTCTATGGCTACTGCTGGAATACTTGCAGCCTTCATTTCCATTCTCGCCACCCTGGGGTTGGGGTGGTGCAGGGTGGACCTGAACCCCATGGAAAGGGTCCATCCTGAGAAGCTCACTAAAGCAGAACTGGAATGGAATTTGCTGCTGGCAAGGCACGTAAAGCAAGCAGGGTGGAAAAAAAATCAGATACAAGATGTCTAGAGAGGCTTCATTAACTCCTTTATATAATCCTATGTTTATTGAAATACTTGTACCTAATTTAATTTATTAGGGAAAATGAGAGCGGGGCAGATCACTTTTCATTGGATGTTGCTAGCAAGGGGACAGCCCTTGCTAGAGATAATCTTACCTGTCTGGAAGTGGGGAAAGTCAGAATTCTTTTGCAAGATTTATTTCTTACTAAACAGCACAGAATAGGTGTAGCCTGATGCGTACTTTTGCTGGGACGAGTGCATTTGCAAGAGGAAAAAGCATACAGATTAAATCTCATGCAAGCTACATTTCAGCCGTGACGCCAATGGGAGAACCAAAAAAGGGCAGAAAAGCAGAATAAAGCTGCAAGGGGCACACTTGCTTATTTACAAATAGCCTAACAATCAGTAGTGTGTGATCTTGCGTTACTATGAAAGTCTGCATGTTTTGGAAAGGCAAACGGCACAGATCTTTTCTGGGAAGGCAAAGCCAGTTATTTGCTGGGAGCATGGAAAATATATGCAGAATTGCGGGGGGGGGGGGGGGCTCCACGGCTTAGAAAAAGAACTCTCTTTGTTATTTTATTATTATTATTATTATTATTATTATTATTATTATTATTATTATTATTATTTATAAGAACTCTCTTTCTTATTTTATTCTAGCAAGCCCAAAAGCAAGAAAGCAAACTATGGTCACCAGTGCACACCACGCAAACTATACAGAGCTCCTACTCATGTGTTAACTCTCAATGCTAGGCAATGGGAAGCAAAGCTTGAGTAAGGGCTCCACCAGCCATACCTTTTATTCTTTTTTTTTTTAAGATACAGTTTTTCATTTTGATTTTAATAAACATACAATGGCAACAAAACAAAAAGTGAGGCACAGTCATTCCAGTGTAAAACCATTACAGTGGTACCTCGGGTTAAGAACTTAATTCATTCCGGAGGTCTGTTCTTAACCTGAAACTGTTCTTAACCTGAAGCACCACTTTAGCTAATGGGGCCTCCTGCTGCCACTGCGCCACCGGAGCACTATTTTTGTTCTCATCCTGAAGCAAAGTTCTTAACCCGAGGTACTATTTCTGGGTTAGCGGAGTCTGTAACCTGAAGCATATGTAACCCGAGGTACCACTATACATTGTTCAATACATGGTTACAGCGGGTGGGGCAGTATGTCCTGTTTTGCTGCTTGAGGTGAAGTAAGTAGTACGAAGCTGAACTGCCACTATTGCCTCTGCCGCCTCCAGAGAAGCAGCGCCAACACTGGTGCCGATATCTGGTGAAATCTTGCTGAGATCTTGCCAGAAATTGTCAGCAGGATGCCATCTGAGTGTGGCTTCACCCCGCCTAATGGCTGGACCAGCCCTGGCAGCAAAAGACACCCCCCCCCAAAAGTAACATGTTACTGGAGGTTTAATAGAGGCAACACATTTATTAATCTAGAAGATAAGTAAGAACCACAATGCCTCAAATATGTCCTTTTTGGTTTGACCACTTACCAACCTACTGTGATGCGTGAGAAGCTGCAGCGACACTATTTCCCAGACTCTAGTTAACCAATTGCTCAACCTAAGCCCAGCTCCTGTTTTCCATTTAGCTCAGATTTCAATCTATGCAGCAACCAATAAAAATGCCACTAACTTGATATGAACAATATCTGGATTACTATCACTTTCCATCAATAGCAGGGCTAATACTGGGTCAGGCGCAAGCTGTGGACAGACAGTTTCTAAAGCATCCTTACAAGCTAATTTCCAGAAGGAACTAAGAAGAGCACATTCCTGATTATTTGTGCTCCTGATGATATTGGAGTACTTTCTTGCATCGGTATTGTGTTGTGTCTGCAAAGGCTTAAGGGCAGAGATACTGCTTTGTTTGCATGTCCTATATCTTCCTGATGAAATTCTGTAACTTTTCGTGCCATACATGTTCCAGGCGTGCTTGTTTGTCCTGCACACAATGTGCTATACTGCAAGAGTCCCAGCTTCCCAGATGAAAATAATGTGGTCTCATTGGGGAACCACCACTGAACAACTAACGAAATGGAACAGAGTGTGGATAGTAGAGTATAAATTCACCACTAATGCATTATTATTGGCATGTTGCAAAATGCGTGCGTGCGCACACACACACACACACACACACACACACACACACAAAATACCAGCCAGGTGAGACCTTAAGATAGTGCAATATTTTTGTTTACCAATAACCCATCTCAGAGGGAGTCTTGAAGCAAGCCAAAAAGTCCCTATGTTACCACCACACTCAGATTTTTCTCTTAGCTCTTATGGAAGGGATGTACATAATCCTCTTGTCAGTTTTCTTCCTTCCCTGACACAGACCCTGGAGCTATCAAATGGAGACTGAAAGAGTCAGCATTGCCCCCTGCTCCCAAAATCCACTGTCCCACCCCATCACAGCATGGATTCACCCTCCTCCCACCCAGAGTTCTTATCCTCAACTGCCTCCAATTCTTTGTCTGAAAGAGAGTCTGTTTTGAGCACTTTAAAGCAGGATTGGAAAGGAACCCTCTAAAGGTTGCTGGACTACAACTGCCATCATCCCTGACAATTAGTCATGGTGAACTGCACACTGGGGATGATGGGAGTTGTAGTTTAACAACATCTGGCAGGCCATAGGCTCCCCACACCCCTGCTGTATTTGAAGCAGTCCTATAAATCCAGGGAAGAGAGAGCAGAGACCATGGGATAGGCACCTGGAAGTAGACACATAGGAAACCTCATCACTGTATTCGCAGCTACGTTGAGATTGATGGCTTGTGATTGCCTTCTTAAGGGATGAACATGCTTTTGGCTTTTATTTAACAGAGATTTATATATTTTTTAATTCATCCAGACAAAATGTTATTGAAGGATGACTCAGTCTGCCTCACCTTTTGAAAGTTACAAATATTTCACAGTAACACATACAGTTCAGCTAACCTATAGATATTTTATTATTCTGTCCTGACATGTTTCCAGATGCAGTAGAGCTATTCTGTATAATTAAAGCACTTCTGCTCCTTATGCTCATAAAAACCCCTAAAAACCCACCCCTTTCATAACCCTCATTTCTTCCACCACGTAAGACAAAGTGCTAATCCTTCTGGGAACATGTTTTTGATGAGATTTACTTGAGTGTTTGTGGTTTATGAGTTCTTTTGAAAAAAATATATAATAATAATCCTATCACAATGAGAGGAGGTAGCAGGCAAGAATCTGGAATATGTCACCCCAAAAATTACAGCTCTGAAAGTGATGATTTAAAAGTCTACAGCAAATCATGATGTAAACAGTTATTTTAGTCCGGCTTCCAAACTAACAACCTCAGAATCTTTGATTCCTAGGAACATAGAAAGGAATATAGAAAGTTACCTTGAACTGACTCATCGACAACTGGATCCATTGAGCTCACTCTACCCGGGCTCACAACAGCTCTCCAGGGTTTCAGGAAAGGGACATTTCCCTTTCCTGAAACCTTGGAGAGCTGTTGTGAGCCCGGGTAGAGTGAGCTCAATTGATGATAGCTCTACTCAAAGTAGGCCCATTGAAATTAATAGACACGACTGGTTTACGCCTATTAAATTCAAAGGGTTTGCTTTGAGTGGCTGCCCAAAGAGGGAAAGAAGGATGAAGATGGAAGTCCAGGGGCAAGCAGAGCAGAGCATCACAGCAGCTACCAAGTTCAAGGTGCAACAGCAGGAGGCTGTGGTTGCAGGCCTCACCTGTAATGGGGGAGGTATGATGGTGTGGGGAGCGGTGCTGCCAGTGCAGCAGTGGGCCAACTATTGCCACTGCTTCCTATGGTGGGTACCTGGCAGCGGGCAGTGAACATGCCACACATGGGTGTAGCCCGAATTTTTCTTAGGGGGACAGGCTTTAGGGGGGGGGAGGATGTTCTTGGGAGGAGACAAAACCTCAGATTTGTATTGATTTAGGGCAGGGAGCTCCCCTGCCCATGGCTACGCCCATGAGGCCACAGGAGCATAGCGCTGGCAGTGCTGCCCCTACCAAAGCAACCTGCTTCACTTAGTCTAATTGGTGGGCCAGCCCTGGCCAATTTACTCTACCTCATAGCCAGGTCCCGGTAGGCCCCCCCAGCAAGATTAGCCCTCCAAGGCCTGGGACAAGTGTACCCGGCTACCCTTTCCGCCCCGCCCCCCCAAGAGCCAGCTCATAAACCAGGGCTTTTTTCAGCTGGAACTCACCTCTCAGGTGGGCACCATTGCCATAATAAGAGAACAAGAGAGGCGTTCAAGGTGAGTTCGGGCACTTCTTTTTCTAGATAATTAGCACTGGCTAAACCCCCACATTCCAAACCGTATCTCCAGAATGTGACTGAAGGTTTAAAAACAAAGCGAAAAGCACTAAACCTCACTGCAGGTAATACTGACTCAAGGCAACATTGAAGCCAGCCAAGACGCAAATTATAGACCATTAATCTCCTGTGATTAATAGAGTGAAGACACCAAAGTGAACAGCATCCATTTTAATGTAATCTCTCCTTTTCAATCAAAGCTGAACACTAGATGTCCTTTTAAACTTTCCCATTTCCTCACTTAGTTAATCAAGCAGGCTTCTTGAGATGCAGGCCAACTGCCCACAAATCACCTGAACTAATTTGCCAAGGGGGAAAAAAAGGTCTGAGATCACTAACCAGTATCACTGAGGGAGAAATCGACAACACCATGGCAACTGAAAAGTTGCATGAGTCCACCTTGAAACCTGGGAACAAAGGTGCTATTCACATTTTAAGAAGAAAAAACCCTTCTGGAAAAGGAGCAATGCCCTTATTAAAACATTGACTGCTCTCACATCATTTGCCTGTGGCTGATTTTTTTAAAGCACACAATAGTCATGTTCCGCATTTCCTTTTTCTTCTTCTGTTAACACCTAATTTGTACTCTGAATTTGGCAGAAAGCTACTCATTAATTCTTCACACGCAATAGATAGCATTAGAGGTGGTGACTGTGTTATACCAATAAGGACATTTGGGCAAGTGGGGTAATAGTTATCACCTTTGTAATGTCACAGCATGTCAAGTTTACCTGCCATAATTCTCTTTTCTTTTCCTTTCTCCCCCCTACAGACTCATTTGTTGAACAGCAAGAACCTCATAGCATTGTAGAGTTGGAAGGGACCCAAGGGTCATGTAGTCCAACCCCCTGCAATACAGGAATCTCAGCTAATACATCACAATCCCAGGTTTAGATGCCACGTGAAGGTGGCTTGTTTATCTACTTGCACCCAGGGAGAAGCAACTAGGCTGTGTGCAATTAACTGGTGCACAGCATGACTGATGAAGCCGAAGTTCTCGGCTTATTGCTCTGAGAAATATTCTCTCTCTCTCTCTCTCTCTCTCTCTCTCTCTCTCTCTCTCTCTCTCTGTGTGTGTGTGTCTTTCTCCCCACCCCCAAGCAATCAACGCTAAAGTTCTGAACAGGAAAGGATAGTTCAGCCAAAGGCTGTTGAATAAATGAATTCTGTTAATTCATTAAGTTAATAAAAAACAGGGGGATGGGAAACGGCTTCTCCCACCAAAGCTTACTGAGGAATAACCTCTCCAACCTAGAATCATAGAGTTGAAAGAGACCACAAGGGCCATCAAGTCCAACCCCCTGCCAAGCAGGAAACAAACTTCATAGGGCTGCTGTGAAGATAAAGCTATATGTTCCATTGCTAGGGAGCGCATTGCAAAAACACACAGAGAAACTCTTCACTTCACAAATGTGCCCCGAGGCATAAGACTAAAATGGACCACTGCCATATTTGGAGACTGATTTTCCGGGGTTTTCCAACATGGAAATCAAGACTTTTGATCAGAAGGAATAAATTGGTCTGATAAGCACATTTGCAAATTAATGTTGAATGCAAGGAGTTTACTTGCATACAACAGGGGCATTGCTTTCTGGTCTGTGCTCTCTGGATTCGACTAGCAACATTCTACCTGGTCAAGCTTCTCCACTACTTTATATGCTGCAAGACAGTGTGGCATGGTGTTGAGGCTCCCCACTTCACCATGAAGCTCACAGGTGGACCCTGAGCCAGTCACCATTTCTCAGACTACCCTACTTCATAGGGCTGCTGTGAAGATAAAATGGGCATGGAGGGATAGAGAATAATGCATGCCACTTTGAGCACCTCTGGGGAAAGCTGGGTGAAAAAAAATGTAATAACATAATTAAAAATAATATACAGTGGTACCTTGGGTTACAGATGCTTCAGGTTACAGACTCCACTAACCCAGAAATAGTACCTTGGATTAAGAACTTTGCTTCAGGATGAGAACAGAAATTGTGCTCTGGCAGCACGGCGGCAACAGGAGGCCCCATTAGCTAAAGTGGTGCTTCAGGTTAAGAACAGTTTCAGGTTAAGAACAGACCTCCAGAACGAATTAAGTACTTAACCCGAGGTAGCACTGTAAATGGCAGCAGCTCACTAGGGTTCCAAGCAAAGATCATTCCCATAGTACAATCTGTCTATGTTTAATAACAAGGTTCAGTTTCATCAGTGCAATTTATAGAGCAGCTTACCACACAGAGATGGAGATCTTGTGCCATTAAGCTAGAGCAGAACTGGACAGGTCTTCCTAACACACACACACCCCAATTAATAGTTGGGTAGAAGTAATTTATTTCAGTCACGCATGCCATACATTTAAAGGGCATGTAATACATATTTAAACCATGTGGCTCCCTGGGAGCTGTAGTTTACCCTTCGCAGATCTAAAATTTCAAGCACCCTTATACTACAGTTCCCATGATACCTGAGGGGTGATAAAACACTCTCCCTTCTGGAATTCTGCTGCTGAGTTCTGCAGTTGGTAAACCACTAGTAAATGCTTTGTGAACTGTGATATGGTAAAGCCATGCCCCTTCCCCACCAAAAATAAACCCCTTTTACTGATGTTACTAACATCCCCTCTCTTGGATATGTTCTAAGCATGACAGAGACTGAAAGTTGGGAACCAGCTACCATGTAAGAAAACAATCCTATTCCTTACAAATGTCCTTGTTCTTTTGTTCATGAGCTACACACTTTGCTGGGTCCAAATCTCAAATTAAGCCTTTGAACATTTGCAAGTGCAACTCAAAACTAATCACATCTATATTTGGAAATGGAAAGATCAGAGCAGAGAAAAATCCTATGTTTTGAAAGAAGAAAAATTAGTTTCTGGCACGTGACTTGAGAATGGAAACTATAGGCCTCAGTTTTGGCAGGGGTTTCCCTCCCCCCCACCAAAAAAAAAAAAAAAACTAGAGGAAAACACACAAACACACACACACCCTCCAAGGTGTTTTCCATCAGATTTAGAGCTGAAGTACATTATGAAAAGTCGTGTTTTGACAGCTTCTGTAATGCTGACTGCCTGAACCCTGGGACTGCAGGGAAACTAGATGTTCCCGTAACACCCCCAACTGTCTACATCTCTGCGCTCTAAATAGTCCTGAGTTCCAAAATCAGGCAGCACAAATCCAAGCGTTCATGGGCCAATTTTCACAAAGGCAAAAAATAAACTAAAACATACAGTACTGAAATAAATTAGGGGCTAGGGAGAAAATGTTTTACATGAGAGATGTGAACCTCTTTAAGTACACTGCATGTTCAGGGACACTTTGTTCCCTTTCCAGGCAAAGGATAAAAAGGGTTTCTGTAGATTCTGGACACTGGTGCCCAGATGCTTGGATTGGGTGCTGCAGATTTGGAACAGGATTACTCAGGCTTCTACTGCAGCAGTGGTGGGGAACCTCAGGCTGCTCCAGATGCTACTGGATGCCCAAGCTCCCACCAGCCCTAATCATCACAGCCCTTCGAGACAGTCAATTGCTTGAGCCAGTATACAGGTGCATTTAGACATGGTGATTATTGCACTATTTTCCTGATAATTGTCCTAATGCTCCCGTCCTGGTTTCTAATATTTCATATGCTCATTACCTGCTGTGCTAGATCCAAATGTGTGGCTTTTGGATTGATAATACTGTCACATCACTCCAAATTTCATTCACATCAGTGGGTATGGTGTGACCCAACAGTGGAAGTCACTGGACATGCTGTCACCCTTTCTGCACATACATCCTTTTGTTTCTCGCAGGAAAGCAGCGGGGAAGAACTGTATGCCAGAATACTGCCCTGAATTCAATCACACAGTGTGATGGAAGGAAACAGCAGAAAAATCACAGAACAACAGCCCTGTGATTTTTCAGGTTAATGCGAGTTGCAAACGGATTTCTTTTTTTTCCCCCTGGAAGCGATCAATATGGAAATGAACATTAACTTTTCACCGATTTCCTATTAGTGGCTTTTATATCATATGAAGGATCACATAAAATGCAGAAATTATCAGGTAAGGAAATGCTGGGGAAACAGAGGAAAGTGCTGTTTGAATGCAGCCTAAGACATGTCCTACTAGTCTTTTAATGCCTGTGGTGGGAGGATAAATGGAGGAAAGATGCAATCAGCGTCTGCCTGCAACAACAGATCCACTGTGTCTTGGCATGCACAGTAACAAAGCTTAACATGGAGAACAACACTGAGTTTAAATACAGATCTTCAAAAACACGTGCCAAATATCAAGCAGAAATTTAACACGCACGGGAGTTACAAGCTGCACTTGCCACTAGGTTGTAAAGTTAAACATATGACCAACCATATATTTAAAGGGAGTTAAGATGGAGGTAGAACCGACCCCATGATGTATCACCATCTTTTCTACAAATACCAAGCAAAGTGCTAATGCATTTCATATATTCACCCATTCTGATATATTCAATGATTTTCCTGAAACAAAAACTTTAATGATCCAAGAAATGCTCTCCCTCACACAAATGAAGCTGATTAAATTGGTCTACACTCCACCCAGCAAGTGACACTTAGTCATCCAAATAGTTTCTACTGGGAGTTACTAGCAGATTTCTAAATTAGCTCAAGGCCAGAGTACTATTTTAAGTACTGAGGGATAGCTGTGAAGCCTTGCAGTTAACAAGCATAAAGAAGCATTGCTAGTTTTAAAGGGTTGCATATCACACACAGCCTGGTGCTATTTTGGATTATTATATTGATAAACAGATGAGGGAACCAACCACCAGACTCTGCCCTGACTTTCAGCAAGTCCTGCATGCAGGCCCAAAGGCCTATTCTACATAGAGCCAACCCCTTGAAATACCAACTCTGTAACAAAAATTTGGTGAATACCACTCTCTGTCTTGTTGCCTTTTCAACATGGAATGTAGGAAAAGCAGCATCTTGTCCTTTGTCTCAGGCAGCTGAAGAACATGCACAGGCTCTGGAAAGAGTATAGTGTTCAAAACAACTCCTGCTGCCTCTCCATAGGACTTGAACAGGGAAACTTAATGTACAGGGTGGAAAGATTTTCTGGAGCATGTATGGATTTTCTGGCGAAAATAGCAAGAGCCCTGCTGGATCAGGCCAAGGACCCATCTAGTTTAGCATCCAAATGTGTATGGGAAGCCCACAAGGAAGACAGCACTCTGCCCCTCCTGAGATTCCCAGCAACTGGTATTTGAGAGGAATGTTGCCTTCAACGGTGGAGGCAGATCATAGCCTTCACGGCTAGTAGCCAAGGTAGGCCCACCCGTGTGGCAAGATGAGGCGACTGCCACAGGTGGCAGGATCCACAGGGATGGCACATCTGGGCTCCAAGATATGCATTACCCACTGCCAACGCCCCTGCTGCAGTGGTAATGGTCTGTCTGGCATGCTCCTTGGAGGCCAGATCTGCCTTTTCCTCAGCAGCCCTCCCTCAATGCTGCCTGCTGGCAAATAGGAGGCACTGCTGGACTCCTACATGGGGAACAAGGTTTGGAGATCTTCACTCACCCCTTCTTCCCTGGCAGGAGAGCCGCCATTTTGTGTTTCTCCTCAGCTGCCAAGATGTCATGGGCCAGCCCTGCTAGTAGCTATTGAAAGGCCTTAGGCTTAAAGGGGGAAAGCAAGCTGCTTTTTATTTGTAAGCTGCTTTGAGTGATGGAGAAAGCGGGGTTTTACACTTGTAAATAATTAAAATTGAAAAAGTGCTAACAGATCACAAAACCAGCATAGCAGCAGAAGCACTGGCCATTTAACCAAATTCTGATTTTATAATGTCAATGGATTTTTATCTTCCATTGTATTGATTCACTTGTACTGTACACCACTTACAGAATGTAATCAATTGATTTATAAATTGTTGAAATAAACAAACAAATATAATAAAGTAAGATTTCTGTGCTGCTCCAAACAGCCCAGCCATTTCCCATACCCTCATTCAAAATGACAGCTCTAATCTCAACAGCTTCCTTCTATGCCTCGCTGAGGCGTGCACATTTCCACTGAGCACTCTCCACACACAGCTAAGTGCTAGGATGTATATTCTGGACTTCCTCTCTGCAAAAAAGGAAAGGTAAACCAAAGTTCTGATACAGTGGAATAATCTGCTGCTTGTGTGGGGAAATCGTGCTTATCTCATCAATTTGCTGAAGGGAAGCGAAAAGGAAATGAATCCCGGAGTTTTGAAAAGGCTCAGCAGATACCGTGCCCATAAAGCAACAAGATAACAAACCACTGTGGTGGGAAAAGGGTCTCTCTTCATGGCTCTCCCCGTCTCTTCATATGGCAACAGAATTTCACACAGCTGCACAGTGAGCTCATCTACAGCCCAGCTAAGTTTATCTCAATCCTGGGCAGAGAGGAATCTTTGGCAAGCTGGATGGTTCCTTTTAGAAATCCCATCAGCCTGGCTTCCTCACTTTAAAGTAACGCATGAGCCAGAGCTAGTCTAGCTTCAGTTCAAACACCTGTCACCCCTTTCAGGCTACATCTGTGCTTCATCTGTATCCCAGCCATTTCCTAAGTGAATCTTGCAGTGATCCAGGTGGAGACCTGGCCATCTGCAACTGTTATTGCATGGTTTTATTAGGCTGATATTCCTTGGAAATCCAGAGACTGGAGAGGAGGAAGGGTTGGATGATGTCCCCCAACACTGCACCAGGCCCAAGCTAGCCCCCCACCTTCCTCCCAGCTGCCATGGATGGCAGGGCTATATATGATCTCACTTCTCCATAAAGCTCCACTGGGTTTGTGGAGGAGTTTGGATAGCTCCCTAAAGCGCTGTTTGTGGACAGATCTGACTTGTTTTAACGGAGAAAGACACCATCTAAGTTAGGGTAAGTAAGTATTTTTTGGGCTGAGAGCCACACTGACCCATGGCCAACCCTCTGGGGAGACACGTGTCAAAGCAGGTGTGGTCACACTGTAAAAAACGGAGATGGCTGAAGCCAACATTTCTCTCCAGCCCCTCTTATTGACTTTTGTTACTAATATTATATTCACTGAACTATAAGCCTCCCTACCCTATCCCTTCTGCAAGTATTCTTTGTTAAATATCCCCTCTCTCATATCCAGTAATGTGAAGGGAATGAAATGGCTCTCCCCACCTCCATTTCCAGAGGACCAGAGATTATATCTCTTCCTCAAGGGCATGGTGCTATGGGGAGAGGACTTCAGGCTGCAGGCTCGTTGTATCTGTGTTACAAATGTCTGCAAATGTGATATGAAGGCTGGCAACATCAACCCTGCCCTGTGGGTATCCCTTGCAGACAAACCACAGTGCCTGGAGACAGTCAGGTCATGTATCCACAAGTAGTGACCAGAGGAGGAGGAATGACTGCTGGGAGGAGTGCAATGAAGAGACGTCTTGGTGCATTTGTAGTAAGTAGCACAGCCAGACGTCTTCATATGCCCCACTCTCTCATATCGGTCTCCGTGGCCATAGCAGGCACTGAAACTCTCCAAAGGTTTGACTTCACTCTTCCATTGTCTCCCAAGATAGATGGATGCCAGCCAACCAACCAACAATCTCCCCTGCTGGAAAAACGCTCTTCATCTTCCTCTACCGGGGGCAATCTTACCATATGGCTCTGGAACCGCTTATCACAGACCTGATCAAGGTGGAAGGGTAGCTCAGTTGAACGGTATATCATTATGTGGTTCTGATATTTTAGCATTGTCACATCATTGCTCTTTTTTTTTCTTTTATTTTTTGAGGAAGGGGGAATGCCAAAAAATGAAAGCAAATGGAGAGGAAAATTCTGTTAGATGTGTGAGTTTCTAAGTTGCTGCTTCTTGCTTTGCTTTCATTTTTTCAGCGTTGCTTTCTAATAATACACCCTCTTCCATTGATCATTCTGGGCAAAGAGGGTAGAATCCATCTACTCCCACCAGCATGGTGATGCAGCTAAAAAACTTCCCCTCTACCTGCTCAGACCTGATATTGCAGTCATCTAGACTGCAACAAGTTGCTAAATACCACCACCACTTGATTTATTTAGTTCAGCCATTTATATACCACTTAACATCATAGTATCTACATATTTAATCAATGACACAGCACGAAAATTGTTAGGAGGCTCAGGGGATCAAAACTAGGGGGAGCTGGATATGGGCCACAGGTTAACCCACGCTGACCTACGTAACAGTTTCTAGGGTCCATCTCTGACCTGAGGAAGTGTCTGTCTTATCCAGCAAAGACTAATTGTCCTGGACTAATTGGATGTCACAGAGGCTCTGCCAAAAACTGTTATCTGTCACTGAGGTGCTGTCAATGTGGGGCAGAACTCTGGTCTGCTAATCCATTTGATGTCGAGCTGCCTAGTTAGTTTCAAGTCTTTTTTGGGACGAACTCTTTGTAATCATTAATTTAATCCTGGGAACTTTGCATTTCAATGATACACATGTTTTGCTCAATTACACCCTTTCCATTTGGAATACACCACAAGTTATGAGTTACAGTTCATGCATCCAGCAAGGCCAGGCAAACAAACAAACGATGCTTCATCACTGGAAGACAGAGACATTGCAATATATACAATAATGGATTAAGGATCTGAGCTGACTGTCCTTATTTGAACTAGCATGTACTGACATGAGAATAAATAAGAGTAATGAAAGAACATTTGGCCAACCTCTTTTTTTAGATTTAATAGTTAATAACCTCACTTACTTACATTTCCAATTTATATGGTCAAAACATATTCATCTTCCACTTTTAACTTACTCTTTTTATTTATTTTTGCTAGAGTTTTTCTTTACTCATATTGCCCCCAAACTGTTTTGTTTGTTTACAAAAGCCTTCAGTTTAAAAAGTACTGCAATGCGGTTGTCCAGCCAAATAATGTTTACAAAAATATACTAGGGTAAATTATTAGTTATTACATTCCTATCCCACCTTGTGATAAATTGGGCATATAAATGAATATATTAAGTGAAAGTAACGTAACAGAAATGCATTTTAATGAGCAAAATGCTTTGAAAAAAAGGTTATTAGGAGAAATTTGTACTAAAATCCCGATTTATTTTTTATTAAAAACAAACACAAGTTACTGCAGAAACATGGAGAATTGAATTTAAGATTGGAGAAATAAGAAACAGAGAGAACCAAAACTGACAGCTCCATCTATCCTACACAGTGATGCAGCCACTTCCTTCCTACAATAGAGAATTGGCAGTGCAGTAGAAAGACAAAAAGACAAAATATTTTGCAGTTATAAGGAAATTTCAAGGAGACAGCTGAGTGTTTCCTCTCCATCTCATTCATCATCACTTTCAATGACAGCCTGTATATCAATGGTTGAAAAATATTACTCATCCAAGATCATGCCACTCCCTTTGCGAGTGCTCATGACCAACTGTTCCCAATTTTCTGCAATTAAAAAAGCAATATCTCAACCTTCCAACATTCTGCCCATACCTACACTGTGCTTATCTACAGTTTACTAAATCCTTCAGATACTTATGCCAACAAAGAACTCCAATTTCATCACTATCTTTACTGATAGCTTGTGATCAGCACATTTTTGTTTGTTGCTTTATTATTTCATGGTATTCTCTGGGTGTGTACGCATAGCAGCTTAAAGTGGATTGGGCAGGGAAAGGGGGAAGCTGCCTTATATTGAGAAAGACCATCGGTCCATCTAGTTCAGTATGCATCATACTTGGGGAAACTGCTTTGCAAAAATGTGTATATTAGGAGAAATTTTCACGGACCTGCTGACGAATATTCATGAGGACTTTTTCTCTTCTTAATGCAAGGTGATGTGGAAATGTTGAGGCCTGAACTTAAGAAGGCAAAAATGAGAAACTGAAAGAAACAATATTGTCAGTTGAGGCCAGGTGGCCTATTTTTAGCTCTGGTCCCTGTTGGGACCAGAGATGATTTGGCCACCAGATAACTTTCAGATTGGATTATTGCAATGCGCTCTATATGGGGCTGCAATTGAAGATGACTTCAGCTGGACCAAAATGTAGTGGCCAGATTACTGGAATATCCAGGTCTTCAACCATTTCGTATAGGATTTAGTTACCAGATCTCCTCCAACCTGGGTGCTATCCTGGTTGGACCATCTCCACCTCGTTTATATCCTTCTTATTTTTTTAAAGCATAACTACATGTCCTGCCTTCCCTCTATGAAGCTTGAGGGGATGGTTTGCTCCCTCCCATTTTATATTCAGAACCAACCTGTGAGATAGGTTAGAATTAGAGATAGTAACTGACTCGTGATTTACAGGTAGGGATCTGAACATGGTCTCCCAAAGTTCTGAACATGAGTCTTCTAATCTGAAAGCCTAATTACTACACGTATAAGAACAGAATCTTTTCTTTCAAAGACAATGAAATGTTTATCCCACAACAAAATTTGCTAACCAAACACACCGCACTACAGAAAAGCAAACACCTGGCCACATGTTTTTGCCCTGAAATTATCACCGCACTTGTAACAAAATGTTCCATCTCAGATTTTCCTAAAATATGTGACTCAACAGACTCCAAAGGGATAGAGCATCCAAGGATTCATTAACAGTGCATTGTTCCAGGCAAACGTAATTACTTGGGAAGGAGTTCAAAACTTTTCTAGATAAAATTACGGAGCTTGAGGACGAAAACACATGGAAATCAAGATCTGTAAATATGGCTCATGAAGAACCCAATTACATGCAGAAGACACCACTTACAAAAGAAAATTACCCCAGGAAATTGTTTGACCTTTAAATTTCAGTCCCAGACAGGTGCATCTGCACCATGGAATGACTCATATGCACATAGCAAGAGACACAGTTGGTTCTTGACCAACTCTGGGACTGCCAAACTGAAGGAAAGCACACTCTGGCCACATCCATTGGCCAGAACACCAAGGAGTGTTGGGTTGTGTGTATCTCTTTGTTTTGTATTGTATTATTATCCCCATCTATTGAATATGATCCTTTGATTGAAAGGCAGGGGTCTTGTTGGCATCAGTCTGTCTCAAGAGACAACACACTGCACCTACAGGGGTAAAGTCAAACTGCTAGAGCAGAGGTTTCCAACCTCTGAGTCTACGGCTCCTTTGACCAACTACATTCTCTCTGCGGTCCCCCTGTGGGATACCTGGTAAAAACTTGACCATCATTCAAGGTACTGAGGGTGTTGAGGCACACTGGTTGAAAACCACTGGCCTATGCTGTAAATTCTGCACAGGCTCAGAGAAACATCTTTAAAAACAACCTTAAAAAAAACACCCACCCACCAGTAAAGAGACAAATCTACTATTAGATTTACTAACAGTATTAATACCAATAAAAAAAATCCCAATGGGTTGTAGTCAGCTTATGTCCAACTCAATAGTAGACCCGCTAACGTCAGTGAACTAATTTAGCCAAGAACACTGACCTCAGTGGGCTGACCGTGAGCAGCAGCAGCAACAACACTGGATCGGAAGTTGAAGAGTATCCATTGAAAGAAACAGTAAAACCCCTCATTCTCTCTGTTTACCCCTCCTTCCTCCTCCTGTGCTCTGCATATGCTCAGAGGCTGCCATGACTTTCTGCTCTGCTCCCTTGCTGCCCCCATACCTGCCCTGCAAGGCACAGAGGCTCCCCATGCCCAACCCAGCCCCGCTGTTCTGGGGCTTCCTCTCCACCTTCAACACACAGACATAAACTGCCCATCTGCCAGAGGGAAGTTGGCCTGAAACAGGAAATGCCATTCACCACCCCAAGGGGAGGAGTTTAACCTGCCTTTTTCACTTGCCCTGAGGCTGCAAGCAGAACTGCCTGAATTTAACGCAACAACCCCCTCTCTGCCCACCTACACCTCTTGCACTGTATAAAGACTAAATAGCTGTCACAGGGCAGCTTGGTAGGGTTGACGATGGGTCCTAGGTAGGGATGGAAATATCTGTCCATTTTGGTTCTCCCAGTTTCTCATTTTTCCAATCTTAAGGCAAGGTCTCCACATTTCTGCAGCAATATGTGTGATCTGTTAGTTTTTAAAAATCATGGAAACTCAACAGCATTTTAGTGTGAAATTTTCTTTAAAAACACATTTTTGCAAGCAATTTTAGTATAATTCATATTTCAATATTATTTTCATGAATATATTCATTTTTATGCAACCCTTCCCCTAATATAGTATATGCATTTTTCTAAACTCCGATTAAGTGGAAAACTGCTTCCAAAAAGTTTGGATAGCTGCAGATTTCAAAGGTCTGTTCTGTGTTTCAGTCCTCCTGTTGTTTCAGAAAGTGTGACTTTGATAGATTCACTTTTAAATACAAATTGAATAATATTTCTCCCCCATTCCTAATCCCAAAACTGATAAGATTGAAGACTATAGCACTAAGAGCAACAAAGAATTATTCCTCTCTACAGCCTCAGCCATCTAACGGCAGCCTGTAAACATTACTGTATTGCTTAAGCAGTTAGACAAATGTGAACACTATTCTCAGTTTCATTCCAGAGGCATCCTTTGGAAAAACTAGAAAATTATGTGGGAAGACCAAGTTCAGACAGAACATAGCTTGGTTAACTAAGCTAAGGTACGCACAGGTCTTGAAACTTTGCTTCAGCACACTTTGAAGATTCTCTGCTTAGTTAACCATAGTTTCCTGTTATATCCAAAGTGAGAAACTGTGGCTATTAGGATAAAAGCAAAACAGAGTATGAGCCAAACTCCAAACTATGACTTCAGACCCTGCTTTGTTTAAACCCGGACAACCTCTGCTTGGCTGTGGCTCTTTGTTCACGGTGCTCCAAGGTGGAAAAAGGAGTAGCATGAAGATAAAGTACATAGAAACATGGCTGAATGGGACACGGATATAATTCCAAAGCGACCTTGACAAGGATCTCAAGACTTGGCTCTGTGCTACCCCTTCATTTTCCAAACCCTTTACTGAGTGCCTCAAACATTGTCTCTCTTTGCTCCGCCCTCTTCGTTCCTCTTCATATTCTGGGAGACCAGAGGAGAGAGGAGCTGGTCACAGCAGGAGGGGGAGATCCCCTGGCTTCTTCAGCAGCATGTCTCCTCTCAGCCTCTTGGCCCCCCTCTGCTTCTGCTTCTGCCTCTGCTTCTGGACTGTGCTCTGTCACAGCCTCTTCCTGCTCACTAAACCCTATTGCCTCTTCAGCTTCCGACACCCCCGACACCCAGTCTTCTCCCTCTGACCACTCACTTTCATCCCACCAAAAATTCTCGGGCTCTGAGACTTCTTCCCCTGGGGTTACCCAGCTGGTGCTTCCTGTCACTCCTCTGCATCCAGCAGGTCCATGACACTTGCCTTATTTACAACCAGTCCAGGGGGTGGAACTGGTCATCAGCTTTATTCTCCCCTAAATTCAATATTGCAATTATAGATCTCAGCAGGGAAGATGACTTGGGGAAAACTAGAATTAGTTGATTGGCTCTCAGTTTGCCTTGAGCTTCAACCTATTATTGGTCTCCCTGTCTTCTGCCCTGCCATTCTCAATGGGCATCAGCCACAGCTGCTTCCCATTGAAGCCACTTTCCACTGCCCCTGTAGCCCCATCCTTAAGATTAGGGAATTCTTCACAATGGCATGGGATGATGCAGCAGGAAGGGGAGAAGTGGAGAGCCTTGTTTACAAGCAGGCCTGCCTTCCACTTGCACAAGTCCCCAAATTCTTCCACAGCAAATGTACTAGATGCTCCTTGGAGCTAATGTGAAGGTCTGGACTTTTTCTTTAAGGAGAAAACTCCACAAGGAGAAAGGCCTGCATTCAAGAAATGCTGCACAGAAACACATAGATGGTGCACACTTTTCAGATAATTTCTGATAAAAAGGCCAGTTGTGGGCATGTTCCCCCTAAAAATGAATCATGTTGACAGGAAAGGCAATCTTCTCCAACCTGTTCCCCTCCAGAAATTTTGGACTGCCGTGCCCATGCTTCTGGGGCTGATGGAAGTTGTAGTTGAGAATATCTGGAGGGCACTAGACTGATGAAGGTCAAAGGGGAAAACAACTATTCATACTTCGGATGGGGGCACATCACTTGCCTCTTGCTTTTTTAAACAGCTGTACAATGTAAGTTCCTGGGAATGTGAGCACCACTGACCCACTGCCTGTGCTTTTGTCTACAGGGAAACCAGCATTTCCAAAGAGATTCAGCCTTGTCCCCAGGTATCCAAATCCTCCTGCACATCAGTCATTGCCCATGACAAGAGGATGAATCTGTACCTTTGTGCAATAACAAAAAGTCTTGCAAATTCATGCAACTATATGCCCCAGTTACATGAGCTGATTTTCAGTATCTTTATGACAAAGTCCACTTTGCAATTAAGATGGTTAAAGTTGTACTGCAGGTACACCAGGTTGCTTGGCTCCAGGTTTTGCAGAATAAGAGTTTATTTTGCTCTCCACAGTCAATTTCCTACACAGCTCAGCAATTCCACCTTCCTCATATCATACAAAGCAAAAGAAACCTGCAAATTTCATCAAGCCACTTGCTTTTCTCCATTGCTGTGGGGGTACTCCCAAAGCATGAGGCAAACAGCTGCATCATCTGAAGGTACCCGCCTCAATAGCTCCATTGCAAGAAAAAGCTATTGTATGACAGGAACTTTCAAACGATAGGAGAGCAAACTGTAGAGGTGATACAGTTCATGCTCATCAGCTGAGTTCTACATTAGAATTTGCTATAGTCAAATGGGTTCACTGTAGCCCTAGGTCACTATAAGCTGCACAGGACTCTTCACAAATATTTTATTATTTTGGATTGGGTCGAACACACCAAACCCTAGCAGGGCTGGGGGCCTAATTTGCTTTAGATGTTGCTGAATTACATCTCCCATCAGCTCCAGCCAGCACAACCAGTGGTCAGAGATGATGGGAATTGTAGTTTAGTAATATCTGAAGGGTCACTGGTTCCCACCCCTGTCTAGAACCTAGAACAGGAAAACTCCTCTTAGTGGATAGGAATACATTGCAACATATTGTTGCAGGTTCCAGATGTAGATTTATTTATTTCACACCTTTTCTTGGATGACATTGGGTTAATTATACCTGTATAGACATAGTTTCTCTATGCCTTTCTGCAATTCCTTGTCCTTCTCTCCTCGTGTTACTTTCTAGACAGAAAATGAGACAGAAACCCTTTGCAACACCTTTTAAAAGAGATATAAACTATGTGGACTATTTTGGGAAGGGGAATAGGATTTGATCATTGGGTCATCATGACTCCTGGCTGCATTATCCATTCTCTTCACTGCTCTACCTTTTATGGTCAACACTATGATGGGCTTTGGGTCCTAACTTGATGCTGCTAGAGTTAACAGCTCGTTTAATACTCAGGTTCAACCACACTTTTGCCTCTTACTTTCTTCCCAGAAAGAACAGCTTTCTGAAACTCTCCCCATCCCCCCTTTAAAAAAACCAATTTGGCCAAGTGCATAAAGCTGTGATCATGTAAGTAAAATCCACATAAGTTGTGAGTTGACTGTATTGCCTTTAAAACAACTGTGGGAAATCAGTGACACTTAAGATGTTGTTGGACTACAACTCCTCCCACCATCCCTGATCATTGGCTATGCCAACTGGGGCTGGTAAGAGTTGGAGTCCAAAGAACATCCAGAAGGCCATAGGTTACTCCCATTATAGACAATTTAAAAAGGGACACAGACATAGCTTATCAGCTATTGAAACTAGAGTCTTCCAATCTGTTGATTTAACTGATATTCTGCTTCCCACCTTCATCCCAGTGATCCTTCTATCACCTGCATATATAAGATGTAGATACTTTGACCATTTAAATGCCCTCCTGCCTGCTCACTGAAATTTGTACCTGTACACAAGTTAGTCATGGCTTCAATCTCTCGGATTTCAAAGTATAAAGGATGGATGAATCTGTTAAATCCAGTTTCTCAATTTTTCCCCAGACTAAGCTCTGTTCTCCACAGCAGTTTGTGATTATTTTCTTTTTAAAGTCCTCGTGAAAATTCATCAGCTTGTTGGTGCAGTTTTTTCTGATATATGCAACATTACCTAACACACATATTTTTGCAGAGCAATTTCCCCTTAAAAATGCATTTTTGTACATTACTTTCATATATGCATTAATATATTTCATTAGTATATACACATTACTTTCAATAATATATGTATTTTAATGCATATACTAGGATGTGTGATTTTGTACGCATTATTTGATTGGACAATTGCATTGCAAATTCAGAGCAGTGAGAACATCAATGGATTGTTGTATTTCAAGTCACGTATCGTTTCAGAAAGTGTGAATTAGGTAGGTTCACCTTTAAATGTGAATGAAATCAAATTTCTCATTCATCACTACTCTGCATCCAACACAAGGCAACCAGAATTCTCCACTGATCTATTCAACATCAAATATAAAAAGATAGTTTGCTTTCTCCCAAGAAAATTACTTCCATCTTTTATTCCACAGGTTACCCACAACTTTTAAAAGGGAACTTATTGTACAAGTTGATCATTGCTGCTTCCTCTACTTGCAATGTTTCACTGCATACCAAAGCTACCTATCTATATTTAGCCAGATGTCTGACCTCACTACATACATCCTTTGAGCTAAATTAGAATGAAGGCTAATTTGAGCATTCACTTGGAATACAGGCCAACCTAAGCTTGTGAGGATGCCAATTTGTCAAAAATATATTAGAAATAAACCTTCTACCCACCCCTGGTATTAAAAACAAAAGGCAATATTTTACATGTATTGAAACCACTGTAAAAATCTACATGCACAAAAATATACATGGACTGTTATAGAAATGTGCATTCTAGACATAACAACCCTCAGTCTCTCCTCTTACAAAATATGTAGATAATAAAACGGTTGTAAATCTCCAGTCCCCTTTCAGAAAACCATGGGATTGTGAATAGGCCAATTTACCAAATATTTCGGAAAGCTAGCCTGTACCTGCATCTCCATTTACATTCCTTTGTCAATGGAATTTCGTCCTGAAATGTGTCCCCCTACCCCATTATGGGCACCTCCCAACTTCAGAATGATCTCATTAGCCTGGAATGAGGAGAAGGAGAGGTATATTGGTGTGCAGATTCCCTCTAATGGAACTTCTAGGACCACCATCTCCTTTGAAAAGTGCTCTAGAGGAATCTGTATATCTGTTATTCAGAGAGAGAGATCAAGCTGCATTATTTTGGAAGCTGCCTTATACAGTGGAACCTTGGGTTGTGGATATAATCCATGACGGAGGCACGTCCGCAACCCGCAGTGTTTGCATCCTGAAGCGCTGCGTCTGTGCAGGCATGATTTGGTGCTTCTGTGCATGCGCAAGCAGTGAAACCCAGAAGTCAGTGGCGTAGTGTGGGTTGTCAGCACCTGGGGCAAGGCAAGTAATTTGCGCCCCCTAACCCATGGATTTTAGCAGGGGGCAGAGAGCTGCGAATGCGAGCGCGCGCCCCCCCAGATGTTGCGCCCGGTGCGGCCAGCCCCCCTGCACCCCCCACGCTACGCCACTGCCGGAAGTAACCCGTTCCGGAACTTCCGGGTTTCCCGCAGTCCGCAACCTGAAAACATGTAACTTGAAGCATCCGTAACATGAGGTATGACTGTACTGAATCAGAATTCTGGTCCACATGCCTTAGTATTGTCACAGGGTGGAGAACCTTTTTTCATGGTCAGTCTTCCAGGGGCTGCATGCCAGAGGTCAGAGACAAAAGTGGGTGTGGGCTAACCAGTGTAACCATTATCAATAACAGCTAAGATGCAGCTTCCCCACTGCAAGGCAATCTACCTCTATACAGTGGTAACTCAGGTTAAGAACTTAATTTGTTTTGGAGGTCCATTCTTAACCTGAAACTGTTCTTAGCCTGAGGTACCACTTTAGCTAATGGGGCCTCCCACTACCGCTGTGCGATTTCTGTTCTCATCCTGAAGCAAAGTTCTTAACCCGAGGTACTATTTCTGGGTTAGTGGCGTCTGTAACCTGAAGCATATGTAACCCGAGGTACCACTGTATATGTTGCAAGGACTGCATCCTTGCCCTGCTGTGGGTTTCCTGGACGCACCCGGCTTACCATTGTGGGAAACAGGATGCTGGACTGCATCCTGCGACCCTTGCTAGGTCTCTTCTGCTGTCCTTATGTGCCAACAATGAAAAAACAAGTTGGAGAGAACTTATGGAGGTTTCCAGCTGGACAACAACAGTCTGAAACTTGGACGGTGTTAATGGGAGATGCTTCCCACCCACACCACCAATATCGAGTCCCCAGGCTGTTTAAGATTACAGACTGAAGACTCTTTTGCCAAATTGGCAAAAAAAATGAGAGGAAAAGTCATAGTGTTTCTTAACAGTTACAAAATGAACAAATACAGCTGGTTGTGTGTGTGTGTGTGTGTGTGTGTGTGAGAGAGAGAGAGAGAGAGAGAGAGAGAGAGAGAGAGAGATCACATCCTGCATTCAGATTTGGGAACCCTGCCCCATGAAGGTCTTGGAAAGTTTCACAGGATATAATATATAAAGATATCTTCTCTCTCTCTCTCTCTCTGTGTGTGTGTGTGTTGTGTACACACAAATACACATACACCCATCTCAGTGATATTGAAAGCATGGTATAAACATCAATTAATTTCAACAACCTGGAGCCTATCACAGGCTATATAGACTATATAGCCTACATAGGGTAAATCTTTTTTAGGGTCAATCAGTAGTTATTATCCCTATCTATATGTCAACCCTTCCCAACATGGTGCCCTTCAGATGTTTTAGACTACAACTCTCATCAGTCCTCCCTCTAGCATGGACAGCGGTCACAGATGGTGAGAGTTATTGTTCAACAACTTCTGGAGGGTCACAGGTTGAGGATGGTTGCTAGCCTATAACACCCAACTGTGGATCTTTATGTGCCCAAACAACTCCATCCGCACATAAGAGGGGGTGCCAAAAATTACAGAAGTAAAAGAGGAAATAGGATATGTGTAGGCAGCAGGGAATATTTTGACATATGCAATCAGTACCTAAATAGTGTTACAGTGATATAGTTATGTCTGCTGAATGTATCAATTCCAGTAGAATTAAGACACACACTAACCATTTTTAAATGAAGTCCTTGGGTTGTGGTTTTTTTAAATGCAGTCAGTAAATGCAATAAAATATACATTAAATACAACATTCAGAGGCAGTTATGTTTCTGAGTGCGAGTTATGTTTTTAAACCTTATGGGACACTATTTTTTCTGAAAGATTGCTGATTACAGAGCTGTATGTATACTTTTTAAAGTCAGGTATTATGCCTTTGCATACAAAATAAATGACAATAGAGTCACTACGGAAACATGCTATTCCTTTAAAAAAAAAACCAACCCTCACAATTTGCAAGTCCACATCAAGTTTCTGATTAGGTTTTTCTGTGCCAAGTACAATTTCCACATGAGTCTCACATAAGCTCTTCAGTGTCATTCTGAACTTCTTTATTAGGTTGAAAAATGTACTAAAGTTCTCTCTGTCCTTTCCCAAAAATACACCCACAAGCTAAGAGAAAATTGAGGCTGTGGCAGACCAAATGGAAGATTTAACACAGATAAAGCAGGCGGGTCTTTCCTATGTTCCCAAAGGGCTTTTCCGCAATCCAGCAGGCCTAATTCATTAGCTGGATAAGACAGAAATGAAGCATTCATAGATTTCAAAGTACAGTACAGGGTGTCCCAAAATGGATGCTGTTGAATCCCCTCCCCGGGGAGAATAAAGACCATGTGGTTGAGAGGGGGTTGAAAAGGACCTGGGTGGAAAAGAAGCAACTATGAACTTAATCCCCCCACCAAGAAATTCTTACAGGGATTTGGCTGCCCCCTGTAGCAAGTGGACCATAAGCCCCCCTGGTGGAACATCTGAGGCCACGTAAGTCTGAACAACAGCTTCCTTAAGCCACCTTGAAGTAGTAGAGGTGGAGACCTTCTGCCCAGGTATAGCACCCCAAAATGAGATTAGCAGCGCCTCCAATTTCTAGAGGATTACTGTCCAAGTAAAATGGAAGGGCCCTGTGAATGTTCAATGCATGCCTTGCCCATATCCTACCCTGCTTCAGATAAGGGCAGACGGATGGTAACACCACCTCCTGCACCCCATAGAAAAGAGAGTTCACCTTAGGAACAAACGATGGACCCAGTCAAAGGACCATGTTATCCTAACAGAATATACACAACTAGGCACTGGATGAAAGATTCCCCAGCTCAGAAACCCTGCAAGCCAACATAATCATCACCAGGAATGCTGTCTCAAGCGTAAAAAAAAGCCCTTATTAAGACCTTCAGCAATTTTCAAGCACACGATGGAGGGGGGAAAGTTTTGGAAATTACTGTACTAGAAGGTCCTATGTTACCCTTTCTTCAGGCCTGACATCTCTCTAAAAATGTCTGCAGAGGAAAACTTCTCTTTTGCCTTGTCTACTCATTGATCAAGCAGTCTGACTGTTCGCCCATTTCTGCATACACTTACTTCCCTTACAGCTCAGGAAGAGAGAAAATAAGGGTCATGCTAGGGTATGTTTAGCCTGGAGAAAAGAAGATTAGAAGGAGACATGATAGCTGGCTTCAAATATCTGGAGGGTTGTCATGTGGAAGATGAAACAAACTGGTTCTCTGTTTCCTCAAAGGACAGAACTAAAAACGAATGGGCAGCAATTGCAGAGCAGCTTTTTTCCTTTTGGTGATATATTCCAAGTGTTTGTTGCTATGAAGGAGAACTATTAAGTATATATGATTGCATTGACTGAAACGTTTTTGGTAATTTTTAACACTATAGTCATTATTGCGGGCTGCTTTGAGCTCAACATTGTTGTTGGAAAAGTAGAATGAGATACCAAATCAAAACAAATATACTCAGACCCTTAATTTTTTTTCAGAGGCTTCTTCCCAGGTCCCCTCTCTGAGGGAGGCTCAGAGAGTGATGTCTAGCTAATGGAGGCCTTTTCAGTTGCTCTCTCCAGAAAAGTCTCACTGGTGCCTTCACTGACATCGTTTTGGCACCAGGTAAAGACTTGCCTTCCCTCCCAGACTTTTGATGGACTGAGCCAATTTTGTTCTGCTGTTAGTGTGCTGTCAAAGCTTCCTTTTGTATAGGGGTGTATGTGTGTGAATTGTAGGTGTTTGTATGAGAACGTTAATGTTTTATATAATTTTTTAATGATATAATGGATTTATGTTAATGTTTTTAAATGCAAGTCGCTTGGACGACTTGGTAACAAGCGAAGAAATCTAATTAACACAGTGTTTAAACTTTCTTTGCCTAGAGGTAGTTTCAGTGCATAGAGAGAGAGATGGACATTCCACATACAATGTAAGGACCACAGGCTATTTTAAGGCACAGTCATGCCCTGCAACTCGTAAAACAAGGACAGTTGCCAGATATGCTGACTGGTCCCCCCCCCATCCCTCTAGGCTATGTTCTTTCAGTAAAACTCCACCCTGATTGCAGGATAGAGTTAGTAATAATTTTATGGCATAATGACTCACCCACTTATTGTTTAATTAAATGCTTAATAGCTTGATAATGCAAGCTTGCTGTCTTTTCCAAAAGCAAAGCGAGCAGCTGCTAGAAGCTTGGAGATCTCACTGCAGATTGCTCCCTGTTGAGTTTCGATGTGGAACGACCAGAGACATGTCTCCACTCAGCTTTGAAGCTCATTGAGTGGTCTTGGATGATTCATGCTCCTTGCCTAATCTAACCAAGTAAAGGTTGCTGTGGAAAGAACACTGATCTGAGCATATTGGAGATAAGGGCATACATAGGATAATTCTGTTCCAGAAGGCTGTCTGAACCCTGTTCCAGAAATCCAGGGGATATGAAGCCTCTGGACGTTTTGCTCTATCCAGTTAGTAGAATGGAACAAGGTGGACATAGGTTGCAGTTCTACGAGCTGAATGAGTACAGTGGTACCTCGGGTTAAGAACTTAATTCGTTCCAGAGGTCCGTTCTTAACCTGAAACTGTTCTTAACCTGAAGCACTACTTTAGCTAATGGGACCTCCCACTGCCACCGCGCCGTCGGAGCACGATTTCTGTTCTCATCCTGAAGCAAAGTTCTTAACCTGAGGTAATATTTCTGGGTTAGCGGAGTCTGTAACCTGAAGCGTATGCAACCTGAGGTACCACTGTACTATATAATTTTTCAAGGGGTTGGCGGGAGGAGACATAGCTCATCAGCTTTGGATGCAGAAGGTTCCAGGTGCAGTCACTGGCCTCTCCACTGAAAGGGATCTTGGGTACCAGGATGGGCCTATCTGGGGGGGGGGGGTGTCACTGTCAATCATACAATGTATGTGCCCAGTTCTTACATTTACTGTATAACCCCATCTACAGATAGTTCTTCCCAGCAATTTGCACTAAGCACTGCCCTATAAGGCCTCCCTCCACAGTAAGAGAGGTGAAGAAAAGGATGTTTCATGGACAAAGGTTAACTAATACTGAACTAACTGGTCTTTACTGTGTGTTTTACAGAAAAACACACAGTAGAAAGAGAAAGAAATTTTGATGTGGAAAATGTGGTTTGATGGCCCTAAAATCCCTTTACATTAATGGGGCAGACAACTTTTCCAATTGCTTACTAGGTGGTATATCACTCCCACTAACAAACATAACTGAAAAATGTTGACTCAGAGACAAACTTTTTTCTCATCTTTGGTGGTCTGACCCTCAAACCCAAAGCTTTTGCAAAACGGTATTATTATAGGATTGAAATATCAAAGTTATATACGTAAGCAAGTGTATCTCGTTAGATTTTAATGCATAAGTTATTAAAATTGTTTTTGTACTTTTGGAAACACTTTGGAATCAATTGATGTAATCTGAAACTGCAGTACAACGTGCAAAAAATACAGGTCATAATGACTGTATAAATGACCCTTCAAATTAATAGTTATACAAAAGGCTCTAGTCTCCAATAGTCATTGGCATGCTTTGGGACAAGTAGAGTTCATCTGTTCTTAATGCTGGTAAAACTAGCAATTTTACTTTAACCTGAAAGTTAACCTGAAAGGGCTTATCACACATTTTGCTATTTCTCATCTGACTCATCAAAACATCCTGTGACTTGCCTGTGGTTAAGCAACATAAGTGATATGAACTGCATTAACAGAATTATATTTGACACACAGGGATAAATGAATGAATATCCAGGGAAATTAACATTGGCCTGGTTTACACATCACAGTAAGCCAGAGTATGGTTTACTATGATCGTGCAAATGTGTTAGCTCCTGAAGAGGAGAATATACTACCCACTTTGCTCCTACCTGGGCCTTTTAGGTCAATGCAGGAAAGCAGTTCCGCCAAGGTTTGGCTTAGCATTTCATACAAACCCAGGACCATGGTTAAGGTCTTTCCTGCTTAAGTGTGACCTGTAGCCACAGGATGAACTTTGGCCACAGAAGGTGATTAAAAGAGGAGACACCTTAACCACAATCCTGGGTTCAGTTGACATATTAGCCAAAACTTGACTTGATGCTGTGCCATACCAACCTAAGAAAAAACCCAGAGAGAAGTGAAGTGGTTGCTATCTCCTTGGGAGCCAACACATGGGCTCTATGCCATGGCCCTAAACCCTAACCATTTATTTATATCCCACCTTTTCCCCTGAACTGAGACTTAAGGCGGCTCACAAAACACAGATAGCTAAAAACATATAAAAGATTATAGCTGAAAAGTAATTAAACTATAATAGAATTAAGTGTTGTAAAAACAAATCTATTAAAATGTAGATAGTAAAAACAGTCAGCTCCCAAAATCCTACTGGTTGAAGGACAACAAGGAGGGACCCAGTCTAGCTTCTCTAGGGACGGAGTTCCAAAGTCTGGGAGCAGCCAGTAAGAAGACCCTTGTCTGTGTCCCCACCAAGCATGCCTGGGAGGGTGGCAGGACTGAGAGAAGGGCCTCCCCCAAATATCTCAGAGCTCATATGGGAAAAACACAGTCTTTAAGATAGCCTGGACCTAGGCTGTATACAGCTTTACATATCATAACCAGCACTTTGAATTGTGCCCGGAAACAGACTGGTAGCCAGTGTAGCTTTTATAATAAGGGAGTCGTATGCTCGGTAAGACCAGCCCTGGTCAACAGTCTGGCTATGGCTCTTTCAGCTAGTTTCCAAACATTTTTCAAAGGTGGCCCCATGTTGAGTAATCCAAATAACCTGGGTCCCATAGTACATTGAAGACTGCCTGATTCCTTATTCCTCAATCACTGAGATCCAATCACTGAGGCCCCTTTGGTGGTCCCCCACCCCCTTGAGATTCGATTGACCTTTGCCAGAGAAAGAGACTTTAGTGTGGTAAGCCCTGCCCTGTTAGGTGATTTCCTGCCAGCAAGAGTCACCTCTGCCTTCTCTTAGATGTTTTGAAAACTGTATTGTTCAGACAGGCCTTTGGAATGTGAATTGGTTTTTTCTCTCTCTCTTTTTTAACCAACCAGTATCCAATTTTTAAAATATATTTTAAATGGATTCAATATTACAGATAAGAAGAAGAAGAAGAAACCAAGTCCAGTGGTACCTTCGGTTACAAATGCTTCAGGTTACAGACTTCGCTAACCCGGAAGTAGTACCTTGGGTTAAGGACTTTACCTCAGGACGAGAACAGAAATCACGCCACTGCCGCACAGTGGAGGGGAGGCCCCATTAGCTAAAGTGGTACCTCAGGTTAAGAACAGTTTCAGGTTAAGAACGGACCTCCGGAACGAATTCAGTTCTTAACCAGAGGTACCACTGTACAACAACAATAAACGCAACCAGTATACATTGATGTTTTCATCGAAATAGTATTTTTTTAAAACATTGCACATAAAAAACTTGTTTTTATGAAGGTGCAATGCATAAATATTTAAATAAATAAAGGCAAGCAATATATGGGAAGGGGAAGAATCAAATGGTGATCAGCATGAACTGGGCTGCTGTATATCTCTCTGCCTACTAGAGCACATGTCAGTATAGCACTTTGAATTCTGAGAGATGCTGAAAGCTTACCAATCTAGAGTCAATACTGTATGCTCTGACAGAGTCCCTATTTTCTGGTAACTGACCCCAGTAAAACATTATCACTGCCTGTGCTTTTGATAATACATCAATGGGTGTATCTGTAACTCAGGATAACACACATGCATCTGATAAAATGGATTGCAGTATACAAAAACTTATGATGCAATCAATGTGTCTGTCTGCCACAAGAGATTCTTCGTTGGTTTTGCTGCAATACAGTAACAGGGCAAACCTTTGGAAATTGGTAAATTATTAAGCCCATGTTGACCCTCTATTGCTTTTGGAGAAGACTTTGGGGATTTACTATTGTTTACTATTGTTTTGTTACTTCTGCTCAAGTTACCAAAGATTAATTCTGGTGGTGCTAGTCAGCAATGTATAATCACCAAGAATATATCAGGATTCCACAGGTGAGAACAAGCTAGGCAGGCAGTTTGCTCAGATATGCTCACCTCTGGTAAACGATGCAGCAGTGTTGCATGCACACACACACAACCTGGACGAAGCCAGATCAGCCTTTGTAAACCTCTGCATCCCGATAGGAGCCTCTTAAAAACTCCCAAGATTATACATTTGCTCTACACCAGGCATATCCAACAGGTAGATTGTGATCTACCAGTAGATCACTGGACGACTGTGGTAGATCATTGGCTCACATCAAAGAAGCTCAACAACTTTAACCTGAACCCCAAAGAATCAGGACCTCCCCTCCTAAGAAAAGCTCAACAACTTTGACCTGAACTTTTGACTCCCCCCCCCCCAACTTTCCAGAAAGAAAGAAAGAAAACCCCCTGTTATCCTATTAAGCAGGATGGAAAACTCACAATTCAGTGGTAGAATGTCTGCTATGAAGATCAATATTAGAACATCAGCAGCTATTAGCCCTAATGGCTATGTTCTATCTGCACTTTTGGAGGCTGTAATGCCTCTGAATACAGTGGTACCCTGGGTTACAGACGCTTCAGGTTACAGACTCCGCTAACCCAGAAATAGTACCTCGGGTTAAGAACTTTGCTTCAGGATGAGAACAGAAATCGTGCGGCAGCGATGTGGCGGCAGCAGGAGGCCCCATTAGCTAAAGTGGTACCTCTGGTTAAGAACAGTTTCAGGTTAAGAACGGACCTCCAGAAAGAATTAAGTTCTTAACACGAGGTACCACTGTATTAGTTGTGAGGAATCACAACTGGAGAAAGTGCTGTTGCACCCTGGCCCTGCTTGCAGTCTCTCCATGGGTTGGCCAGTGTGAGAACAGGATGCTGTACTAGATAGGCCATTGGCCTAACTCAGCAGGCTCCAGGTTCAATCCCCAGTATCGCCAGGTAGGGCTGAGAAAGCAACCCTGCCTGAAATCCCAGAGAGCTGCTGCCAGTAAGTGCAGACAATATAGGGCTAGATAGCCCAATGCTCTGACTTGGTATAAGGCAGCTTCCTATATTAGTCAACCCAAATGCCTCTAGGCAATTAATTCAAAAACTGCTTATCTGACTAAGCACCGCAGCCAAACCAGAGGGGTTGCGTTGCCATATGGGAGAGCAAGAATTTATAAACATCAGCTGAAAATAAAAGCAGGCAGAATTCCAGGCTAATTGCCTGGCCTACATTTAACCTACAAGATTAAACTGCTTCCTGCAATTTGTGGCCTGCAGAGAGTGATCTAGATGGGGCACTAGCAACCAGAGAAGCATTAGTCCATGCATTAGCAGTTTGTGATGTTGTTCATAAGCAAAAAAAAGAAAAAAGAAAAAAAAAATCTCATCTCCGCATAGTATTGCCCAGGCTTCCTCAACCTTGGCCCTCCAGATGTTTTGAGACTACAATTCCCACTGTCCCTGACCACTGGTCCTGCTAGCTTGTAGGCCAAAACATCTGAAGGGCCAAGGTTGAGGAAGCCTGGTATTGCCAGAGAAAATAAGTCATTGAGAGTTTTACATCAGGAATACAGCATGGTTGTAGCTGTAATGTAGCTGTGATTAAATAAAGATATCCCTTATGTTCTATGGCAGGGGTTCCCAAACTGTGGTCCATGGGCCACCAGTGGTGAGATTCATTCTGATGGTATCCGCCCTGCAAACATCTGCTCCCTAAAGCAATTATTCACTCTGTTTAATGGTAGGACTGGACCTGATATAACATTGCTTGAGAACCCACAATTTCTGTGTCAGCACAACTACAACTTGTCCTTCCCTCTGCACAGAAGTGACACAGCAAAATCAGCAAATCTGCCATGAAGAGCAGTTACATATAAACAGCTTCCATGTGGCTTGCACATCAAGAAGCCAAGATGACTGCTTGTTTGAAGTCGATCTTACCAGAGCCTGGATTTCCTTTTCAAAAGATAAAGATCCCCCCGTTTGTTTTGCCAGAGTAATAAAAAGAAGGAAAACAATGAAGAGGATAAGCTGGAACTCTCCAGGAGATGCTCAAGATATATTCGCACTGATGCAATCTCCAAAACCCATCCATCACACCATCTACTCATTAATCCTCAGCAACTATTTACAGTCACCTCTGGACTTTGGGCAAATGACTCTTCCTTAATGCCAGGGCAAATATATTTAATTCCATGCCGACCTCTTCCTGGCCTGCTTGACCTTAGGGATGTTTTCAAGAGTTAAAACCGGACCCAACAGATTTAATGCTGAACTCAGTAAGAGGAAAGTCCACAGAAGGCAATCAAACTTCAGCTGCTTGCCTTTGCAAACTTGTTAGGTGTCAACTGTGACTCTCCCTGCTTAAATCACACACACTTTCTGTGGCTTCCAAGGAGGCAATGAAGCCCCTGATATCACTGGATTGATACCACTGATATTTTCCTTTAGCAACCCAGCAAACTCCGTATGGACAGACGCTCACCCCCACACTCCAAGAGCTGCTCCAATCCTTATCCTGATCCTTGCTTTGATTCCTCCATTATTCCCTTGTGTCCTAAGGTCAAATACAAAAGGGCAGAGTCACTTCTCCTTAAATTTCAGGAAGTTGCATCCCTGATAAAGGGCTTGTCAGATTACTTTTGAACTAATGTGTGCTCCTCTTGAGTCCTCTGGAGTGGGGTATCTCTACTGTCCTTTCTCCTGATAGACAGTAGCAAAGCTAGAGGAGCAGAGGTCATAGATTGGGACGTATCAGCATATGCAAGAAGAGGGACAAGTAAAGGAAAAGCCATGAACACCACTGACACTAAGGCTGTGAAGTACAGTATGCCTATACAGTGGTACCTCGGGTTAAGAACTTAATTCGTTCTGGAGGTCTGTTCTTAACCTGAAACTGCTCTTAACCTGAAGCACCACTTCAGCTAATGGGGCCTCCTGCTGCTGCTGTGCCACCGCTGCACGAGTTCTGTTCTCATCCTGAAGCAAAGTTCTTAACCCGAGGTACTATTTCTGGGTTAGCGGAGTCTGTAACCTGAAGCGTATGTAACCTGAGGTACCACTGTACAGTATGTCCACAGAGAAACATAGCCCTTCTGCCTACGTTAGGAAAGGGGAACCAACTCTGTATACAGGTATGTGCTATTGGACTCCAATGCCCATCAGTCCCAACTGGCATGGAGGGAAGCAGGTTTCCCAACCCTGACCTACATCCAACACTATTTCAAATGAAATACATTTTTGTCAAGCAATTTCCACTTAAGAGAGGCTGGGGGTGGGGAGATAGCTGGGCCAATGTGACCCCCAGTAGAGAGGAGTGACCCAGTGAAGAGCTAGAAAGGAGGAGCTGAAGCTTGCTCTGCAAGGGAGCTAAATAATATTTCTGGGCTCTTATCAACTTGTTTAAGATAAATTGAAATGTGTGGTTAAGTAGGAAGAGGGTGAGGAATTGTTTTTTGTATGATGTGGTGTTTGTTACAATTGCCTGATATCTACAGCGCTATCCTGGGGGATTAATGTGGTTTGCCAAGAAGCAACTTCCAGCACCATGGCAGATTACAGGAATGTAATCTGGACTGGCTAGCTAAAAAGTCTTCAAGCAAGAATTGTCTAATTGTATCTTTAGACTCAGGGAGGCTATTGTATTATCCATGTGCTAAACAGATTACAGTACTTGTGCATTTAGCTCCTGTTCATCAATTACTGCATTCTTCTGTACAATTATGGTTCCAAACAAAGAAAAAATGTTCACATTAACTATCTGCAAGCTTTATTCCACCTAAACCCCATTGGACCTACACAGATAGAAGTCACATCAACAGCCAGCTTGAAATTGAGCCAATAACTCCATCAATTTATATTTAGGTATAAAATCACAATCAGACAAAAAGGGAAATCCACCAGTCAGTATCCTTGTGAATATTCTTCTGTTTGAGCAAAGGTAATAAGCACAATCATAGGACCAGGTCTGATTTAACAATCGCAATCACTTGCTTTATCAAAAAACAAACATCAAGGGCTCACAGCTATCTTGAATTCAAGTTTAAACAGTTCTCTAGTTAGGGAGGGGAGAGGGAGAGATAAGTTGTGTCATTTTTTCCAAATACCCCAACCTTTTACTGGAAAAAAACACACATGCATTATCCTGTGACTAGTGACCAGGAAAGTTTGAGACACAAGTTGGACAATGGTTACAACTCAGGCCGGATTGCTCTTGGCAGTTTGAATGGAAAGCTACCATAGCAAACACAGCCATTGAGATCTTTCCTTATCAGCAGATAATTTTCACCAAAAAGATGCTGAAATTCTATTTCTTTGGGTGGGGGAGGGATCAGTAGAGCAGAGAAAGAGATATGAAACACTCTGGGGTAGCTCCACGGAAACCAATGAATGGGGCTATTTCTATGAAGCATGTGGTTTGCAGCCAGGCAGTGGTGATTTCATGCTTTGGGGAGGAGGTGCCTTCCATTAATGGCCACTCTCCTCCACACCACACTTGCCAATACAGTGGATGCTTGGGCTGCGAATGTGATCCGTGTGGGAAGCACGTTCGCAACCCGCAGCGTCCGCAACCTGCAGCATCGCATCTGTTCAGGTTGCGATTCAGTGCTTCTGCGCATGTGCAAAGCGCAATTTAGCACTTCTGTGCATGCACAAGCACCAAAACCCGGAAGTAACCCATTCCGGTACTTCTGGGTTTGGCGTGGTGCGCAACTCGAAATCACACAACCCGAAGCGTCTGTAACCCGAGGTATGACTGTATGGGGAAGGGCCACAAGATCTGATTTGCACGCAGAATGCCCCAGGCTCAATCCCTGGCATCTCCAGAGAGGGCTGGGAAAATAAGGCTGTTTCTGAAACCCTGGAGAGCCACTGCCACTCACTGTACACAATACTGAGTTAGCTGGATCAACAGTCTGACTTCCTGACAAGGCGGCTTCCTGTGTAGGAGTAACTTATGGGGAAAGACCATAGCTCAGTGGTAGGGCACACGTTTTGCAGTGCAGAAGCTCCCAGGTTCAATCCCAGGCCTCTCCGAGTAAGGCTAATGTTGCAGAGCCCCTTTTGGAAAACCTTACAGAACCACTACCAGCCATAGCAGCAAAAGAAAAACATCTTGCACTGTGGCATCTTATGCATCCTGTTCCTGTATTTTTATATTGGGAACTGCCCTGTGATCTTCGGATGATGGGTGGCATACAAATAAAAGAAAATGGTGAATAATATTAGACAGGGCTTGGAATGAGTAGGATATCTAATATGCCTCAGCTGGAATGTACTTCTACATTAAAAATAATCATCTCCCTTCTATCTCAATCAACATTTACAAGTCAGTAAAGCATTCCAGTTTCATTCTAGTCTGTGAAAATGCTTTAATTGGATCACTGATCCACAGGGAATAGGGTACTCCATAAACCATTACCTGTGAAAGCTCTTGACATCATAAAATGTAGGTGACACTGCCCATTTTATAACACACAGACTTTTCCAACTCTCTAAAAATGCTTTCACATTATGGTTTAAAACATTTGGTCTTCTGAAATATTTATTCATTCATTAAACTTATATCCCATTCATCCTCCCAAAATACTTTGAATGAAGCCTCCAAAGTAGATGCCTCAGACTTTATCTAGAGGGACTTTACAATATCCACAATATCCACCTCTCAGATGAAACAGCCTGGCCCAAGATAGGCATACCTAATTAGGCCAAATAAAATCTGTGGGTTCAGGCATGCTTAATCTGCATGGAATGGCTGAACAACAATCAACACTCCCTCCTTTCTTTAGTCTAGCAGGGCAAGGAGAAAATGCAGCTGACTTGATAATTGAGTGCCTATTTGCTCTAAAGCACTGTGAAAACCAGAGTCAGCTCCTGACTTCACCACAGGTTAACTCACAGTCCTGATGAAAATCTGCCCTTGCATCCCGGGATGCAAGGGACTTCTGCCCCACACTTTTTGCTGTGCCTCAAGGCACAGAAGCTGCCTATAAGTGTGGCACTTGCACTCAACACTTGCACCTGCATAGTACAGTGGTATTTTCTCCCTTGCACCTGTCAGATGGTCAGCAGGAGAGTGAGCATGTGAGCAGCACATCCAGGCTCAGAGGAGGAAGAAGAGGTGATGTGGTGGTGGAGAAGCTGCCACCATGGTCATGGCTCACCCAGCCCCTGCCTGCAGCCTCTAGAGAGTTGCACGGCAGGGGTGGGAAGTATGTTCTACTTCACCTCAGGCAGCAAAATGTCTTGGGCTGGCAATGCTTGGACTCCAACACCACCCAAAGCAGAAACAGGTGTTTCATCTGTTTCAAACCATATGTTTAATTTCACACATCGTTTGGCCCTACACTTCAAAGCATAATTCATTTGGTAGGTATTTTTATTTTACTTCTGATTCAGGGAATACTGGCTTTATGTTTCCCTAGTTTTATGAAGTCATAAGGATAGGAACTTTGGTATATATAGCTCCACCAGTTTGTTAAAGTAACACGTAAAAGGCTGAGAAAGAATAATTACAGTATATGCTTGACAACCATGCAATTCCTAGTCCATCAACTGGATCTTTTACTTTGAAATTTTGCCTTTGAGTGATGTGGTAGTGGTGCACATACAGAAGCATACTTCGGGTTGTTTTGTCTTTTAATTGCAATTATAATTGAGAATTAAATGCTTAATTGCTCAATGAATAACCAAAAGGGAAAAAACTAGAGAACCTAGGAATAAATGTTTTGGTTTCTACGACTTCTTAAATTTGTGAATGTTTCTTTAATTGTTGGTTCTGATCCTGGAAATAGAATTTTGCAGTTCTAGCGCCACTTCTGTAGGTGCGACACCTGTTCTTTCAAAGGCAGTCTATTGATCTCATATGGTACAGAACATTATCTAAAATTCCTGTCTGAAGCTTCATAGCATGCTGTCAGCCTCTTATGCCATTTGACAAAAGAAGTGATCACGTGGCACACCAGTTCCCAGATCTTCCATTTTTGAGGTCAGGAGGGAGATGACAAAGTTCATTTTACAATGGAAGCCAAACAACTACAAAAGGATCTAGAAGCATGACAATGACAAAACCCAAAGAGTGCTTGCATTCCTAGAGCAGCCTTCCCCAACCTGGTGCCCCTCCAGAAGTTATTGGACTACAACTCCCATCAGCAACAAACAACATGGCAAATGCTAAAGGACGAGGGGAGCTGTAGTCCAACAACATTTGGAGGAAACCCGGTTTGGTAAGGCGACCATGAGGGAAGCCAGGCTGCCCTAAAAAATGCAGGTTAATGGTGGAAGAAACCCAGTTCAGACATCACCGCTTAATTTTCAAAACATTAAGCAAATAAATAAATAGCAACTCCTGATACATCTGTATAGAACTCCAGTACTGGCAGTTTTATTGTCACATACTCAATTCATATTATCTTAATTTTTATCTTTTTAAAATAGTTATTTGGGTTTTATCATACATCACTGATAATTATTTTTTTTTAATGCTGCTGCTATTTGGATTACTCTCTACAACCAGGTGCAAATTATCCAAAGTGTGGCATTGGTCAATGACAGAGCAGCTGAGAAGGTCTCAGGTTCAATCCCTGGCAGTATCTTTAGGGCTGGGATTGTACCCTGTCTGAAACCCTGGAGAACCACTTCCAGTTAGTGTAGACAGTACTGAGCTGAATGGACCAATGGTCTGTGTACAAAGCTTCTTCCTACGTACAAACAACCCCATCTCCTTCCTTCTAAAATAATATTTATATCTCATGTTTCCATGAATCATGTAGGTAACACTAATATAGCTTAGGGTCACAGAACCTGAATTATCACCTACTCCCATCCCAATTAAAGTCATACCAACAACACATAACCACAGCCTAAAACAGAGAGATATCTTATAGCCCCTCCAGATGTTCCTGGACCACAACTTCATTTGTGTTGGCTGGGGTTGGTGGGTGTTGGGAGTCCAGCAACATCTGGAGGGCCACTAGTTCTCATCCAAAATATTCCATGGGAAAAGGATCACATTTCATTAAAAGGCCTGTGAGAATTAATTGCACACAAGGCAGAGAGCTTAAAAGCTCCTTTTGCACAGGGTTTTTTTCCCTAGTGCAGGAATTGCTTTCAAGCTTTCTGTCTTGCTTACTTGGCTCTGGGATGCTCTCACGCACTATTGACACCTCTCTGCCTTGCTTAGGGTGGGGTAAGGACAGCATGGTGTGCCAGCTCCATAAGGTAAGGACAGTAGCACAGAGGTGGAACATAACCCCTGCCTGAGACCTGATTGTACTGCACCTCTTTTTCTCTAGCCAAGAAAACCCTCACACACATGCTCCCCTCCCCTGCAAAAAAACACAAAAAACTATTGTTAAGTTTTGTTGAAGTTATCAACAAAATGTCTCTTTCCCTGTAACCAACTTGCATACAGCTCAGTGCCTATTTGCTTTTAGCTAAGGTCAATGAACTCCTTAATCCTGCTCCTTCCTCCATCTTATAATGATCTCCTGCCAAATGCTTAAAATTTGGTACTGTTCAATTTGTCTAAGCAAATAATAATTATAAAATACAAGGGTTTTAAATCAGGAAGCTGCAACTAACAGTTCAGAAGTTATCAGCGTTTGCCTAATCTAACGGCAGGGTTCCAATATACACAAATGCCTTTGAGCAAACCTATTTTAGTACCACTGACACCTACTGTAGATGGCTTGAACTCTAATAGATGAGTCCAAGAACAATTTAAAAATCTATCTACTCTATTTATTGCAGTCATTCACATTATGTTTTCTTCCCCGCTCACCACAGAACTCAATGCAGCAAATACAGCAGGTAGGGAACCTTTCTCAGGACAAAGGTGGGGCAGTGATGAGTGGAGGCAGAGTCAAAAGTGGGTGGGCCAGTGAATGCAAAAAGGTTAGTTTTTCTACTTGCAAGCAAGAGGCATTCTCAGAGTTCAGGAACACATTCTAGCCAGGAAGAAACATTCAATGTGAAGCAAAGCCAGTGATGGCAGCCTAGGAAAGTTCTGTAGGCTAGACAGAAAGGTCTGGAGGAGAGTGGTTTTGGTCTATAAAGGCTCCAAGCAGGTTCAGACCCAGACCCAGATCCAGATGTGTTTAGCTTCAGTGAGATGCATAATCTGCTTCCAGGCTATGCATACCCTGGAGTGCACACAGCTCAAAGGTGGATCACAGGTATGCTCACAACATACTCATGCAACATACATGCATAGATATGATGCCTGCACTCATGCAGCCTTCCTATGCAGAACTGGCATTTGTGAATGAAGCTTATCACACATGATGCAGCTCTGGTATAGTCCGAGCATGAAAATAACAAATCATTCCATGCTTGCTCTATACCCAGAGCCACAAATGGATGCTTTGGTCTCCGTTTCACTTACGCCACACCAACAAATCAGGCATTGGTCCAGGCCCTACCATAGCGAAGCAGATTGCTCATGCTGCAGATGCTGAGAGGTGGCAATGAGGTATGGGAGGGAAGGGTTGTATATGCCACATGCCATGCCTTATTGTCACTAGAGCTAGCCAGCTGCTCTGAGATTCAGTAGAGGACACTGCCCTACCATAGCAAGATTCAACTGCTGCTCCACTTAGCTTTGTACAAATAATGGGTGTGGTGGTTGGAAACCATATTATCCTCCACCTCAGGTAGTGAAATGTTTTGGGCCAGTCCATTGTAACTCTGTACTGCTAACAGAGACTAGCAGCAAGTCTCCTGGGTTTCAACAGGAGTCTCACCCAGCCCTGCCTGAAGATGCTGGACATTCTGCATACAAAGCAGATAATTCTTGAGCTATGGCCTTTCTCTAATTCCAGCAACTGAGCCCGAGGCATTTTGTATGCAACTATGTTCTGCCATTGAGATACAACCTCTTTTCCCATCCATGCAAGGATTTGTCTTTTTGTAGCCATTTTTAACAGTATCTACTTCTTTTCAAAAAAATAAGCATTTTCAAGGGTGTGCATGTGATACAGAAAAGCTAAGCTCCCTCTTTAACTCAGCTATGCCCCATGATTCTGCAAAGTTCTTTCTTTTAACAACATATTCATATTTTCTCCTTTAGGTATTAAACTGACCCAACCAGAAGCTGCTTTAGACCTGGTCTGGTCCATTATAGCAAACCACAAGGACTAGGGGAAGAAGGTACCGCTATGAGGCCCAGGGAAAGAAAAAACACACAATAAGGACAAGCTTCATGCTTTGTACACATACTGTCCCATGATTAACGCTCACTACCTCCAGTTAAAACAGGAGTGGGGAATTTTTCTTAGCCCAAGGGCCACATTTGCTTTCTGTGGGCCACATGCCAAAAGCAGGTGGAGCACCAAATGTAAATTTTATCTTTGTCCAATAGGAGAGTTTCCACATACACACTTGCACACTCCATCCATGCAAGCAAAACAGACTTATCAGAATTCAATGAAACATTCCAAGCTAGCAAAGATAATACAATGGTACCCTCAGGTTACAAACACCTCGGGTTACATACTCCGCTAACCCGGTAGTATCACCTTGGGTTAAGAACTTTACCTCAGGATGAGAACAGAAATCATACGCTAGCTAAAGTGGTACCTCAGGTTAAGAATGGTTTCAGGTTAAGAATGGATCTCCGGAACGAATTAAGTTTGTAACCAGAGGTACCACCGTAATAATGCTTGAGGCGCAGAGCAGTGTGGTCTATAGCAAATTCAAGGAAAGGCATGGAGGGTCACATTTGGCCTCTGGGCCTGAGCTTTCTCAGCCTGAATGAAAATGACTGCACCTAACAGTAATCTTGGAGATCCAGTGCCAATCCAAGGGAACAATAGTGGGCTAGATAATGCCTACTTCATATTTGTTGGACTACAGCTCCCATCATCCCTGACCACTGGCAATGCTGGTAGGGGTTGATGGGAGTTGGAGTCTAAAAAAATGTGGAGGCACAATGCTGGCTACTCCTCTGGTACATGGATCAATGACTCAGTAGCACATCTATTCATCTATCTATCTATCACTTTCAACAGATTTTTCATCACACGGTGATGAAAAATATAACAGGAAAGGACAACAGGAGCTTTGCCATCTTTCCCTATTACACATTTGTATCACCATGAAGCTACAAGTGCTGAATTAGGGCTAGTGTCACATCTAAGAATTGCCAAATGAGGAAAAACCAAAACAGAGCAGCCTCACAAGATGACTCACGTGCCTTTAACACAGGTTCAAATTGCTCTTCAGAAATTACTGACTTGAATACAGAATGCCAGTTAGTTTGAAAACAAAAATAACACAGTAGGAGAAATAAGCCACAGTACTTTATTTGTTCCAGTCAAAATGAACTCACTCAGGAACAAGCTGCATTGCAATCAGTGGCTATTAGCCATGATTGCTATGCTCTGCCTCCACAGTCAAAATCAGTAATGCTTCTGAATATACCTGTTGCTGGAAACTGGTGCTCATGTACTTGGCTCCAGCTTGTGGGTTTCTCACAAGCATCTATCTGGTTGGCCACTGTGAGAATAGGATGCTAGACTAGATGGACCATTGGCCTGATCCAGCAGGGCTCTTTTTACTGAGATTTACTTCCTGGAAAGAACAGTTAAGGCTTTCAGTGTATGGGCCGGGATAGAAATAAGCCAATGCTCACAATCTAGCACCATTACCCTAAAGCCCTGTAACCTGGAAGTGAGTCACAAGACAGGTGGATCAGTTTTTCTGCAAATTAAGGAGCCAACCCAATTATCCCAGGTACAGTACTGATCCAAGTTAAGCAATTTGACACATTTGGGTCGTTTAGAAACTACCCTTTGGGAAAATCACTGGTCTGGCCCAACTTATGTTGCAGAAAACAGGGGATGGAAACACAAGAGCTACTGAACAATGCTAATTGAAGAGTGTCATCTGCATAACTTGACAGTATGAACCTTGATACACAACTAGAGAGTTTGGCTACTTAGCTTTTTCACCCCAGTCCTACGAAACACCCAACATTTATAGTGCAACCCTAAGCATGCATATAATCGTAAATTCAATGGGGCTCACTAACAGATAAGTAGAGTTAGGATTACAGCAGGGGTTCCCAAACATATTTTTCTACAGACCACTTGATTTTTGCTGAGTGTCATGGTGGAACACATAAGGATTCTTCTTCCTGTTGCATAAATATGAATGTACTCTGTCAGATGCTGGATGATTTTTAACTGTCTTTTTATTGCTCCTGTTGTGTTTTAATATAAAACACAACGAGGGAATAAAAAGGACAACTAAATATCAATTTAGTTGAAGCAACAGACGTGCCATCTTCCATCTTCAACCACGAATCCATAGCGATACCTGGATTAGTATGTTAAACACTGTTTTGTGAACCCCTGGTTTACACCCTTGGCTGTAAGAGTAAGTCATTAAAGCTTGGAATCACAGTTACTTTTTTCCAGTTGAAAGTACGTTGTGTTTTTTCTTACTTTAACAAAATTTATACACCTGTTAGTCCAACAAAAGATTTATACATAGTTTAAAACTTGTAAGTAAACAACAATAGCTCTGAAGAATTTAAAAAAAAAAACCCTACTTTGTTCTAGATAAATCATGTACAGGCACCATATCACAAGCATCCTCTTAAGAGTTATGCTTTCCTGGCCATGAGATATGGGAAGACCCCTCTTTTAAAGTAAGGGTGGCCAGATGCAAAAGAAGGTAGGCACCTTTGATAGATGTTCTACACCAGTGTTTCTGAAACATGGGTCTCCAGCTGCTTTTGGACTACAACTCCCATAATCCCTAGCTAGCAGGACTAGTGGTCAGGGATGATGGGAACTGAAGTCCAAAAACAGCAGGAGACCCAAGTCAGGGAAACACTGTTCTACACCTACTAAATTCCCTCTGGAGCCCTGTCTTCTTTTGTATCTGCCCCCCCCCCCCCCCCGTGAGAATGGTGTGATTTTCATCAGTACTTATACTAAAAGGCACATATATTGTTTTCAATCTGCTGCCTAATTACCTGGAAACCTTTTATCATCTTAGGTTCTACACGTGCTATAAACTTTCTTTCTCTTGCTCTTTAATGAAAGCTGAGTATCTGGAGATTATGACTCATGGGAGGACTACCCTCCCCTCACAAACACCCATGTCACCTTTTTTTAACTCAACCAAGAAAGTGTTAATGAATCTAACACAATTAAGCACTGCAGCACTAACAAAAGCATTTGTAAAATGAGGGCTTTTGCCATATGGGAACTTTTGCGAAGGGGCATTTAGACAAATAAGCACTTTATATTAATATTCAAAAACAATATTCAACCAACAGCTGGTGGTGGCACAAAAACCTATGTTTCAGATGAGCACAGTCTGGAATTACTGCCCTTACAAAGCAAACTAATTTGACATATAAAACAAAAAGACCTGTGGCATCACAAAGCATTTCCCCAGTCCAGTGTAGATATTGTATGTTCTGCATATGTTGCATAACACAAAGAGGGCTTAATTTGAGCCACAGTATAGCACCAGAAATGTCCCCAGGCCCCACAATGAACCAAGTCATATCAACATTGACAAACTATACATTCTAACTGCATTGCAAGTCGTTGGATTCAATGACCTTTGGAATTCCTTCCAACGCTAGGAGTCTATGATTCTATGACTCTAAGCGTAGGAAAGGGAATCTCAAGAAGACATTTAGCTCTCATGCTTCTCAGAGGCTTTAAGAAGTCCTGTACCTGAACTCTAGAACTTGTGCTCAGCATAAAGCTGCCAAAAGGCCTGCTCCTAAGGACCTAAGCCTACACAGAACACCACACACCTAAGGCACATGACTTGCCCCAATGAGTCATGGGAACTGTTGTTTCCCCCTCATATGACCACAGTTCCCTGCACCCTTAAAAAACACAGATTCTAGGATTCTTTGGGGCAGGCCTTGTGCTTTAAATGTATTGTGTGTACACAGCCTCTCTTTGACAGGAGCCCTAAATGCAGTTTTCATCACATGGCCCCCTATAGCCCCCTGCTTATAGCTGCACAGTGCACCACCCGTAAAGGGACAGTTTATAAGGGCTAACTTTAAAAAGCAAGGAGCCATAGTTCAGCAGGAAAGTCAGCCCAGCTCCTTTGCAAAAGAGTGCTCCTGAGCTTGCACAGAGTGCAGTCTAAAATAGAGAGAAAATGAGGCTTAAGCATCCTCCTCCCATTCTCTTTAGAAGCAGTAACTGCTTCCAAACCTAAATGGATGGTAAATGCGGTCTACCTTGCCCATGACTTTGGCTTATGTTCTTACAATCTGCACCATAGATGCATAAACCCAAACTTCCAAAGAGTTCTGAAGACCACCCCAGAGGAAAGAAGAAAATGTGATGATGGGCTCAAAAACTAATCAGTTTTATTTATCATTCCAGTATGTGGCTTCCTAACTTTGCAATTTTATATATAGCACATGTGTTCAAGGACAGAGAAGTTTTACTTTAAGTACCACAAGTAAAAAATAGACACCAGCAAGGGGTTGCAGTTCTCTACAATGCTGACTTGGGAATCAAGTCTTACTTAACTCAGCATGGCTTGCTTTTGAGTAAATATACAAAAGATGCATAGGACATTTGCTGCATGTAGTGTCCCTGTGTTTTGACATCCACAGACCCTCATGCTCCAGGCCCAAACTCCACAATCCACATACAAAGCACCCCAGTTATTACAGAAAATGCAGCAGGGGTTTTAAATGAAGTGCATCTATCATGCTGCCATCCCTTACAAGAATAAGTCTCACTACCATTTCTACTAGTTCATTTACAGCATCATGAACACTGATGTTATCATCCAGCACCCTACTCTGGAGTAGACATTGAGTATGCATTATTTCCCCGAATTAGGCCATACAGCCAACAAACATTTTACTTGGAACTAAATTGCATCAAGTATAACAGAGCTTACTCTGTGGTAATTGTGCACCCAGTTCACATTAAGTATCAACTGGACACATTTTTACCTGAGAGGAGGCCCCAATGTTGTGTGTATTCTGACTCAGGAAAATAAATGCACAGGATTAGAATGTGTTTTGAGATTGTCTGGGAACACTTACCCCATTCGCAGAATCTGGAGTCAGGCAGAAAGCAACAAGGAACGCAACCAGCCTGCACGGGGGAAAGGACCAAAAATTAATTAAAGTTGTAACAGAGACTCCACCAAGTTACATTTGATTAAAGTCAAGGTAGCATCACCCCCACCGGCCGCCCTTCCCCAGAAACTCACCCAGCGCGCATGGTGCAGCGTGGCCGGCAAAGAAACTGCTTCGCTCCCGCTGGAGAACTCAGTTCCTCGGGTTGCTCACGGCGCCCGGCCCCCCGGTCTGTGGGAAAGAAGGCAGCCAGGTTAAGACAGCATGACAACAAAGTTTGGGATTTGGGGGGGGGAGTGGGCAGGAAGGGCCGACCGTGCTGCTACCGATCAATTAGACTACGGGAAGATCTTGGTCCCGCCTCCGGGGAAAAACATTACCCGCGTAAGGTGCACGAATCCTGATCAAAGAGCGCGCAAGCGAGAATTCCCCAGCAAAACGGCCGCGGCAGCGCGGCGTCGGGCGAGGAATGGAGACGGCTAGGGGGCGGGCCCACGACTGTCAATCAGCCAAGTAGGCAGCCGCAGATCCGCATCAAACTCTCTCCCTCTCCTCCCCCATCCTTTCTTTTCCCCAAAGTCAGAAAAAAGGATAAATGAATAAACTTGGATTCGCAGATCTTCCGTTTCTGTGCTATGTTCATCATTCCGAAATTGTGCTGGGCACCTGCTTTTGGTCTGAGATAACCAGAGCATTCAGGTGATCGCAGACCAAATGTAGGTAACCAACAATGCGCCCGCGCGCGCAGCGGAGACCATACCCTTACATTTGCTTATTTTATTTTATTTTCTAAAGAAAACAATTAACTCCTATTCACGTTCACATGGACGCAAGGCTCACTTAATTCCGCGTGGCTTAGGTTCCAATCCAAACACCACTGACCTGCGAGTAAGCCCCACTTAATTCAATAGAACTTACTTCTGAGTAGACATGGTTAGGATTGCGCGGCAATTTACTACTCTCAGGGAAGCACACTAATAAATAGTTCCATTGAAATTAGCACCCCGTGCTTCGAGTGCAATTGCATAGGATCGCACAATTACACGCATGCATCTCAGCTAGGGAACGAAACCGAATCAAACAGGTGTGACACAGAAGTCCAACTCTGAACTCTTATCAAACCCACTGGAGGTTCTCAGGTATCTCATACCTGTGCTTCTCCTGAAAATTTTTTTCACTGAAGTTGTTCTGCACGTTTGCATGGGTTTGGAACCTGATTGTATCTTGTGGAGTTAAATGCAATCAAAAATTTATCTCCCTATTTTTTCCTTCTCAATTCAGAGCTGGCATCCAGTTTCAAAGACTTACAGCGCAACCCTACGCAAGTTTACCGCGCAAATAGTAAGCCTCAGTTAGTTCAACGGGACTAGGCTGTAATCCTAAACGGTCCATACAGAACCACTCACTTTCCGCTTTCCATAGGCAGCCAAGGGATGCCGAAAGCAGCAGACCGATCACAAGGGTGCATCAGAAAGCTTACTTGCTCCCCAGTAAGGATGCAGCCATGGGCCCGCCCCTAAGCATGTTGACTGAGGCCCTAACCAAGTCTACCTGGGAGTAAGCCTCATTGAATTCAATAGGATCAGTATGGTTAGGATTGAGCGTAAGTCTCTCAAGAGAGGCTTACTCTCAGTTAAGTGTCCACAGGACACTTGTGGTGGTTAAGTCTGAGAACTTCCCAAAAGGGTCTGATCTGAATGCCGCCCCCTACCCAATTTTCTTACCTATTCCCCCCTTTTCTTTTCCAGGGCACCTTCCCACCTGCCGCCGCCTCGGGAGGAGGGGGTGGGTTGCGCACAAAGATACCCTTTCAGATTTGGGGTTTAAACACACCTTGCCGCTTCTGCCAATCAAGTGTCAATCAAAAACACACACAAACAAACTCTGCGGGTTGTATCTGATGCTGCTTTTTATACAGAGGAGAACCACTGCAACACACAGAAACGACTAACACAAATCCGTACATTTCAGTGGAACCCATCTGAGTAAAATTTAGTTGGAACACGAACCCTGCGTGTGTGAGAGGGAGAGAGAAAAAGAACGTTAATGCTCTTGAAAACCTGAACTTTTTATTTCATGGTGGCTTACCTGGAATGACTCTGAGCCTGAAAAAAAGAAAAGAAATAAACCGTCACACAACACCTATTTCAAGAACAGCCCCTTAATCATAACCATCACGGCCATTCGCTGGGAGGGTTCCTCAACCAGCCAAGGAGTGCGGCGGATGAATCCCAGAGTGCCTTTTTTTGGGGACAAAGTAGTCCCGGGAGAGCGGCTTTTCTTTTCTTTTTCCCCACACTTTTTTTTTTTTTTTACTTTTTTTTTGGAGCGCGGACAAGTCTGCAAGTCTGCACAGAAAGGCGAGCGGGTTTGCAGAGACCGAGGGGGAGGGGACAGGACAAGCGGGCGGGCGCACCGCTCGCCTCGGCTCGCCTTAGCCCAACCCAGCCCAACCTTCTCTCCCCCTCTGCCCCCACCACCTTCTTTCCCTTCCTTCCTTTTCCCCCCTTTTTTTTGCGAAGACCATGTCAGCTCCGAAGGACCAGCCCGGGAGCCTGCGAGACTGCTGAGGAAGGGAGGAGGAGGAGGAGAATGAAGCTGAGCCCGAGGGCCAACTGCCTGCTGCCGCCAACGCCGCCGCCGCTGCTGGTGCTCTTGCTGCTGCTGGGTCTCTGGAGCCAGGACGCCGGAGCTGCGGTGGGTGCTCCGAGCTGCTCTCCTCCGGGGGAAGAAGGCGAGCGGGAGCCGCGGGAAGGGGGTGGCGGAGTGGGAGAACCAGCCTCAGGTTGGTTTGCCTGTGGCTGTGTGAGCTCCCGGAGGAGAAATCGCCTCGTATTTATAGTCCTTGGTAAATGAAGTCCTTGGCGTGGGCACTCCGCTGTAGGTCTTTTTTTTAATGTAAAAAGCCTCGGTTTCAAAATAGGGCGACCTTGATTGTTGTTGCTTTGGAAATGGCCATGTGTTTCAGAGGCCGGATGAGCGAGCGGGTGGGTGGGGGGGAACCTTGGGAATGACCCTGTGCGCTACCTTCGTAATCCCCGTGTGTGTGGGGGGAACTCTTATCTCTCTCTCTCCCCTGCCTCATTTCCCGGCCGCGGAAAATGGGGAGGGCGAGCGGGGACCCACGTTGCCTTCAAGGCAACTCCTGAATTTCTTTCACTAATTAGCTGAGCCTTACGTTGCTTTTCCAGCAGATGGCCCAAACTTTTTATTTGCAGCCGCTTAAAAACCTGTTGAGAGTGGAGCACGAACTTATTATCATCATCATTATTATTATTATAGGACAGCTTTGTTTTTTGGGAGAGAATATCCAAGGAGCTGATTAGGGTAGGGGGGCTGCGGCTGTTTCCCTTCCGGCTCAAGTGCCTCTCCTTCAGGTGGCTGCAGCGTGGTTTTCTTATCTCGCCCCTTCCTCTTCCACCGTAGCTCTCGCCCTCTTCACGGGGAATGTCTATATCAAACAAAGACATGTATAGTTTTGTCTAGCTCCCTTGAGGTTGATTTGTGGCTGCCCTCCTTTCCCGCCGACCCCCTTTTAAATTAACGTATGTGAAAGTGAATTGGTGAGTTGGAGGGACTCCATGCAGAGGAACACCCCCCCCCCCATGCTGCTGTGTGTTTAGCTCCACTTGTGAGGTTTTAGCACAAAGAAGAAATTAGTTCAGCTTCACTCAGAACTCCTGAGCGCTTCCATCGGAAGCCCGCTGTCTGGATGTGGAGAGGATCATCTCTCTTTCCCCGGGGCCTCAGGGTGTGAGACACTGCTGAAGAGCAGCCGCTTAGGCTTCCCACTTGTCTTTCCAGAGGATGCTTCTGCTAACCAAGTTGAGGGAGTGCGTTGTGTCCTACTGGGTTTTGGAAATATGTTAGAACAAGTATGTATGTGTGATGCTTAGAGCAAAATATGATTTTAATACCTATTTAATGCCACACCAGCTACTTCTTGCTTTTTATATAGTATTCTTTCATTTGCAGCCATGAGGGTCAGGGAGGCGGTAATTTTGTTCTACTGAAGCACTGCTTAAGTACCCACAGAATCTTTGGTGAGGGAGGAGGATGGGGAGAAAACCAATGGGTACCACCTCTGGCTCCACTCTTGGCTGCCCCACCAGGTCCCCAGCAGCCGGCACTGAGTTGCAACATGTGGTGCTCAGGTTTGCTGTTAATGCCCATTTTACAGATGGGGAATGCTGAAGCCGAAACATAGGGCCCAAGGTTGCACTCTTGAGTTTGGGGCAGAGGTAGGACTTGAGCCCAGGCTTTCCAGCACATGGTGGTTCGCTTCCTCAGTCGGTGGGTAAGGTATACATAAAATGTATACCTTATGTTATATCAAAAATCTTGCACAAATTGTCTCTTAGTACCAGGTTAGGAAGAGCTTTTCCAACTGAGCTAGAGTGTTGATCCATCTAGCTCAGCAGTGGCTTTTCCTGGTCTTGGACAGAAGTACAGTGGTACCTCGGGTTACATACGCTTCAGGTTACAGACTCCACTAACCCAGAAATATTACCTCAGGTTAAGAACTTTGCTTCAGGATGAGAACAGAAATCGTCCTCTGGCGGCACGGCAGCAGCAGGAGGCCCCATTACCTAAAGTGGTGCTTCATGTTAAGAACAGTTTCAGGTTAAGAATGGACCTCTGGAACGAATTAAGTACTTAACCCGAGGTACCACTGTATGTCTTTCCAAGTGCTACCTGAAATTTGAATCTGGGACCGTCTGCATGCTGCCCCTGCCTTTGCAAGACATAGGGCTCTGCTCTCTGGCTCTGTTCCTCTGCCTACTTTCTTGATGGGAGTGGAAAAGAGAAACCGTAAAAGCATTATCTTGCCTAAAGGCTCCTCTCCTAATAACAAAATTATTTCCACTGTTACTGAAAGCAGCAAACTCTTTGAAAAGCTGCCATTTGGAAGAAAAGAATTCTCTGTGTTGCACATTTTGTGAAGGGGGAGAAAGACTCTGTAATTTTTACCGGTATATCTTCCTGAGATCTTCTTCAGAGCCAGAAAAGATGGATAGTAGTGGCAAGATGGCCAAAATAACATCCTCAAATGTTATTTTCAGTTGACTAATAACATCTCCCTTTTAAAGAAATATGTAAATATAAAAATCTAAATATACTGTCCACTATGATAATAAAAATAAAAAATAATTATAAAAAATTGTATAATTATAAAATTATAAAAGATAATAAAAAAGGGACGTGGGTGGCGCTGTGGGTTAAACCACAGAGCCTAGGACTTGTCGATCAGAAGGTCGGCGATTTGAATCCCCACGACAGGATGAGCTCCCGTTGCTCGGTACCTGCTCCTGCCAACCTAGCAGTTCGACAGCACGTCAAAGTGCAAGTAGATAAATAGGTACTGCACTGGCGGGAAGGTAAATGGTGTTTCCATGCACTGCTCTGGTTTGCCAGAAGCTGCTTAGTCATGCTGGCCACATGACCCGGAAGCTGTATGCAGGCTCGCTCGGCCAGTAAAGTGAGATGAGCGCCGCAACCTCAGAGTCAGTCATGACTGAACCTAATGGTCAGGGGTCCCTTTACCTTTTATGATAATAAATATAATAAAAATAATAAAAATGATGGTGGACTAGAATGCGTTATTGCATTTTGTGTATATTTTGAAATCACCTTTGGTGTCCTGAATTAATTTGTAGCTGTATTAGAATAATAATTATAAGGTGGGCCAGATGTTTATCTTGCAACCTTCCTCTATCCATTTTTTACGTGGAAAGAACAAACATTGCTGATGTTTATCTCATATTCCTGTTGGCCAATATATACTGTAATGTGCTCTTAGCTAAATCAGATTAGTTATTCCTTTGAAGATTTCTCAGGTTCTTCACATTATGCTTATAGTGTGTTTGGTCTTGTGGTTATAAAACCAGGGATGATAGTTACTGTAAAATCATTCACGTTCTTACATTATATGAAAAGGCCCATAGTAGTTTGTAACTATAAGCATACTGTGATTGATTGGATAGTGATGATAGAACTTGGTGGCAAACTGGCATTTGTTTGTCTTTTGAAGATATGATATAGCATAATTATGAATGTGCCACTGTTGTTATTTTTTAAGTTCATCAACCATGCTCTGATGTTGCATGATTAAATTAACTAATGGCCAAAAATAGTTCAGATTTTGACTATTGAATATTTTTGGAGCTTTATACATGTACTGTAGGGAGAGGCCCAGTTAAAGAACTCACTGATGTCTCTGCAAAATGGGTATAATTTTGAAATTTGGTTAAACTTAAAAGTGCATGAGGGAGCCTGGGTCCTGCGATCTCTTTAAATTAGGTTTGCCATACCTTGGAAATGACAAATACTGCATAGCTTTTTGTGCAAACCAAGTTCTTGCTTGCAAGAACAGTCCCAGCTTTGCAGCACCATTGTAGAGGTGTTTACGCAGGAATGAGTTCTTATTTATTCAATGGAATTCAGTTTATTTAGGGTTGCAGCCTTGATTAACATATCCCACCTAACTGCATCGGGTTCTGAAAACTATCAAATTTTAAGTAAAATTACTAAAGCAGTGCTTGTGCACATCCAATGAGTATCATAAACACATCACTATGCTGAGATATTTTGCTGGGGGAAAAATAAGCATTGCACTGTGGAAGTGAAATTAATAATTCAAGGAAGAGTCAGTAGTATAGCTGCCAGCAAATCTGCAACTTTTCTAGAAATTTCTTGCAATTACTGACTTGCCCTAATCTGAATCCATCCTTGTGACTCCTCTCCTGAACCTCTTGGAATGCTAACAGGGTTCTTACGCAACATTCTTTTCTGCTGGGGACAGGTTTTCTTATTCCTTGCAGGTATCCAGATAAAGTTGCAAGTGACAATTCGCCTAATTGCTAGGTGAAATGAAGTTGGCTGATCTATACATTGATGTATGTTTCTATGAGAATTTAAAAAGTCCTGAGTTAAGTGGATTCTGCAGCATTTTAAAATTTTGATTAATTCACAGTACTTTTTTACAACCCATTAACAAGTTCTCTGGGTGGTGTGCCATAATTTTTCAAAGCCATAGTGTATAGAAAATGCTACATGGAGCATAACATCAGGCACAAGCTAAAAGAGCAACAGAATCAAGCCATTGGTTCCCAAGGTCTAGTAAGGTAAAGGGACCCCTGACCATTAGGCCCAGTGGCGAACGACTCTGGGGTTTCGGTGCTCATCTCGCTTAACTGGCTGAGGGAGCTGGCATACAGCTTCCGGGTCATGTGGCCCGCATGACTAAGCAGCTTCTGGCGAACCAGAACAGCACACGGAAACGCTGTTTACCTTCCCACTGGGGCAGTACCTATTTATCTACTTGCACTTTGACGTGCTTTTGAACTGCTAGGTTGGCAGGAGCAGGGACCAAGCAATAGGAGCTCATCCCGTCATGAGGATTCAAACCGTCGACCTTCTGATCTGCAAGCCCTGGGCTCTGTGGTTTAACCCACAGCACCACCTGCGTTCAAGCCAGTGGTTCCCAAGGTCTAAAAACACTTAAAAAGCCTGGGGAAATGAAAAGCACTTCACCTGATGCCTAAAAAGCCACAGCATTGGTGCCGAGCAAGCTTCTTGGGGAGGGCATTTGAAAACCAGCGTTGTCACCATTGCTAAATACCTTTTTCTTAGTAACCCCCAGCCTCAAATTATTTGGTAAGGGAACATGGAGAAGAGTCTCTGAAGATGGGTGCAAGCTTGGAACTGCAGAGGGGAGAAGATTGTAGCTTATCTATATGGGAAACCTGGGGCCCTCCAAATGTTATTGGGACTCCAACTCCCACCATCCTTGATCACTGGCTACATTGCCTGGGGCTGATGGGAGTTGTAGACCAAGAACACCTGGAGGGCCACATGTCCCCACCTCTGTTTTAGAGATACAGCAGAAGGTTGGAGGCAAGACCCCAACTTTTGTGAAAGGGGCATGGGCCTGGCAACTACATATTTTTGTATTGGCCACTGAGGCTAGTCAAAAGACTGCAGAGCCCTGTTTAAAATGCTCAGAATGTGTTTACCATGCAATGGCAACCTAGGTGTTTTGGTGGTTCTCTTTAGAGTTCAGAACCCTGGGCCTTCATTTGGAGACCTGCTTCATAATAGTTACTGGAGATTTATGTGGCAGGCAAAACAGCTGGGTGACAGGCAGTGTTGTGTAGTGGTTCACATGACATATTAGAACCTGGGAGACCAGGGTTCAAATCCTCACTCAGCCATGAAGCTCACTAGGTGACCTTGGAACAGTCACTGCCTCAGCCTAACCTACCTAACCAAGATGATCAAGGGCCTGGAAACCAAGTCTAATGAGGAGTAGTCTTAAAGATATGAAAGCCAGCTTCAAATACCTCAAGGGCTGTTCACATGGAAGATGGCATGCTAGCTTGTTTTCTACTCCGAAGGGTAGGACCTGAACCAATGGATTCAAATCAGGAAGAACTTCTAATGGTAAGAGCTGTTAGAAAGTGGAACAGATACTCTCAGAAGGTGGAGGACTCTCCCTCCTTGGAGGTTTTTAAGCAGAGTTTGGATGACCATCTATCATGGATGCTTTGGCTGAGATTCCCGCATTGTAAAGGTTTGGACTAGATGACCCTCAGGGGTCCTTCCAGCTCTACAATTTCATGATTCTGCCTTACTGGGTTATGAGAATAAATAGGAGCAGGGAGTACACCTCCCATAATCTTCTAATATGATAATGATAATGCATTGCTGCAAGTATGTGCACTGACACATACCAGTTAATATAAAAAGAAATCTCCATTTTGGATACAAAAAAATTAGGGGGGAAACAATATAAATTTATGAGTTTATAGTAACCATCAAGTAAAAGCTAAATAAAATATTGCTTCTTGTGCTGACTCTTATAACCAGAAATGGGTAGGCTTTAGATAACAAAACATCTGTTTTGTGCTTTAGATAACAAAACATCTGTAGTTGACACTGCAAGACACTTAAATATTTAGGCATGAGTAGCTTTGGGTACTGGAATGAGTGCTAAGGTGAAAAAGGTTCAACAGAATGGGTGCTAGGGCAATGTAGTTGTCATGGGGGTGGCATGTAACTTAGGTCACACCATGCATTTAAAAGCTTATGGCCTACCCCAAAGAATCATGACCACTATACTTTACCTCTCACAGAGTTACAATTCCCAGCACCCTTAAGAAACTACAGTTCCCAGGATTCATTGAGGTAAGTCATGTGCTTTAAATAGATGGCATTTGTGTGATTGCCACAGGTGAGGTTAATATCCAACCTGAGGGAAGCTTCGCTTCTTTTACACAGCCATCACTGAATCTTTTGTAACTTCAGGCTTGTTCTGAGATGCAGCCTCTGCCTAAACAAACAAGAAATTCCAAGTCCGTTCCAGCCACAGGCTTTGGCAGACAGTCTTGGGTCACTGATGGGTCACTCTAGTTCCCCACTACCTCCAAAGAACCCTTGAACGCTCCAGCCATTAAAAAAGAAATGACATTCTCAATGTTGTTCACTTGACTAGTTTGGGCATCTTTGTACACTACCTCAGTAGCGTGGAAGCAGCTTTCTTATTCATTTGTTTAAAATAATACCTTCATCAGTTGCTGGGAACAGCAGGTGTCCAATTTTCAGGCTTCCCACAGGCATCTGGCTGGCCACTGTGAGAAGAGGATGCTGCAGGAGATGGGCCAGGGGATCTTTTTATGGTCTTGATTTTTAAAAAAACAAAACACACACTAACTTGCATTAAAAATAGACCCTCCATTTCACTTTGTTCATAGTAGATTGGTTAGTCTTGTGTAAGATTGACACACAACCAAGGGACAGATTTAAAAAGAACCAAAAATTCTAGGCCCTTCACGGCCTAGGACCCTCGTACCTACGGGACCGCCTCTCCCGGTATGGCCCACGGAGAGCCTCAAGGTCCATAAATAGCAACACCCTAGTGGTCCCGGGCCCTAAGGAAATTAGATTGGCTTCAGCCAGAGCCAGGGCCTTTTCAACACTGGCTCCGGCCTGGTGGAACGCTCTGCCTCATGAGACCAGGGCCCTGCGGGATCTGATTTCTTTCCACAGGGCCTGTAAGTCAGAGTTGTTCCGCCTGGCCTTTGGCTTGGAGCCAATTTGATTCCCTCCCCCTCTTTCTTTTTCCTTTTTCCTTTCTCCCCCTGTGATGAGGCTGCATTTTAATATTGTAATGTTTCAATATTTTAATGTTGTATTTTAATCTTTTTTTAAAGTTGTATTCATTCAACTTGATTTTATTATTGCTTGTTAGCCACCCTGAGCCTGGCCTTGGCTGGGGAGGGCGGGGTATAAATAAATATTATTATTATTATTGTTGTTGTTATTATTATTATATATCCCAGGGATTAATATCTAATTAATTTTAAACACCAGTAGGACTGCCATACATCCAGGATTTCCCAGACACATAAGGGATTTGTTTCCGAAAACCGGTAAAAATGTCCAGGAAATCCCTGGCATATGGCAACCCATGTTGTAAGTGTTGTTGTTTTGTCAAATATCCTTAAAAATAGCTCAAGAACTTAGCTCCCAATTTTTTTGTGAGGTTTTGTAAAAAAAAAAAAAGGGCTCAACAACTTTTTGTCCAGATTTTCACTTTTTGAAACATGACAACCCCAAACACCAGAGCATGATAAATTGTTGAAAGGCAACATGTTGTAACTCTGTATGTTGTTCCCTGTTTAAAAACTGGGTATACTTTCTAAGGAATGTGGGGGTTGCTTACGTCTACAATCCTGAATTTAAAAAGGGGGTTTATTTCTCTCACTTTCCAGCCCAGCCAGTAGTTGAAGAACAGAGTTAATTTACAGAGTGAGGTCTTCTGGAACCTTCTAGACCAGCTGCTCTTTTCAACTCTTTCCTTTTCCATCTACAACTCTTCCTCTTATTTTCTTGAGCCTTCTCTCTTAAGCTTGAACTGTGAACCCACCATATATTTAATGCACATGTCTTCTCCCAAAGAATTCTGGGAACTGTAGTTTACCCTTCACAAAGCTACAATTACCAGCACTCTTAACAAACTAGAGTTTCCAACATTCTTTGGGGGAAGTCATGTGCTTTAAATGTGTGCATATGCACAGCCTTGCTCTCTCTGGTTGCAATTGCACCATATATTTTAAAAGCACTTTGATATCACTTCCCTCAATGAATATTGGGAGCTGCAGTTTGTTAAGGGCTCCAATTCCCTCTCGCAGTGCTACCGTTCCTAGGGTTCCATGTGAAGAGTAGTTATTAAACTACTCTGAGAACTGTAGTTCTGTGAGGGGAATAGGAGAGTCACCTAACAAATTTCAGCACCCTTAACAAACCACAGCTCCCAGAAATCTTTTGGAGGAGCCATGACCTTTTAAAGTGGTGTGATGATGCTTTGAATAGCGAGGACGTGGACTCTCCTGCTGGTAACAGTTTCTGGCCAATCGCATGCAGCCACCTCTCCTGTTTTTCTCTTTCTTCAAGGACCAACAGATGTTCTGCTTTGGAGTGACCCTCAAAACACCACTCAATTTAGTCCCTTCTAATGCTCTTGATTCACTTTCAGTACAGATAACCTTTAAAAGCTTTCCCCTGCTTGGCAACCAAGGCTTTTGCAAGCACCCACTCAATTTGACCTTTGAAAAGGCCTGGGACTTAATTGGATACCTTTTTATCTTTTGTTCCATTTCATGATGACGCATTTTAATGCGGCCTTCATCAACCTGATGCTCTCCAGATGTTTTGTATCATAGCAATTTCCGCCGGTCCCAACCAGCAAAGCCACGTTGGCTGAGTTTCTTTAGGGCTTGTAGTCCAGGGTGGTCTACTGGGCCAGATCCTCCACTCACTCACTCCCAATATGGGCTGATAGGTGAGAGGGACATGGTGGGATAGTAACCTGGTGCTATCATGGTGTCAGGTAACTGGCACCTGGCAAAATGCAGCAATTTGTGCAGTGTTTTCAAAAATGCCCAACAACAAGCTATTTGTTGGGCAACCATTGGGCAAGGAGCTTTGCAATCCCTATGCTTGGCACTTCTTACTACTCAATCCTGAGCTCCTTTGGGAGGAATAGTGGGATATAAATTTAATAAAGAAATAAGAGCTTTGCAGTCACTGTGTGCAACACTCCCCAAACACTAAAAACAGGGCTTTCAAAGTGTTTTGGTGGTGCTTCCCAAACACCCAGCTATCAGCTTGATGTTGGGCACTAGGGAAGCACTGCACAAGGGCTGTGCTGGCACTATTTATCAGTCAAGCTTTGCCTGTACCTGCCTCACATCTGAAGTTCTATATGATGTTAGGTGTGGTCTGGCCAAACAGCCTGGTGAGTCAAATGGGGAAGCCTCACAGGTCAAGTTTGGCCCATGGGCTGAAGATTCCCAACCCCTGTCTAGTCCAAAACATCTGGAGGGCACCAGGCTAGCAAATGTCTTTTTACATTAAATAATATATGATCTCTCCAGTCACCCATCTGGGATGGAGAAGCACCAGTTGGATAAGGAATAGCCTCTGAAGCTCTTTTCCATATGATTCTGATCTCATAAAGTAGAATGGGAAGAACCCAGTAACGAGGTGGCTCCTATGCTGGCAGAATATGGATGTAAGGGGGCCTTTTTCCAGGACTGTGGAAGGGGGAAGGAATGCATGGAGAGGACCAAGGCAGGAAATAATGCATTGGCCATGTGAAATTCTCCTTGCAGTGCAACAGCTGTTGGAGAAGGGTAACACTGGGATGCTGAAATGGGAGGGTGTTCTATGAACATAAAGGGAGAAGCTTATGTTGTTTCTTGCTATGTGCACATTTACCTTGGGCAGCTTTCACATCCCTTCTTCCCCTTTAATAACAGTGATAAGGAGATTGGGGTCTCCCTTTTAAGGGGTTTTGAAGTGATGGGGAGCTGAACTTGGTTAATAAGTGAAGGTTTGAGTGGGCAACCTTTTTCATTTCCTTGTGGGGACAGTTGTCTAGGGGTTGCACACGCGTGATGGATGGCACCATAGACAAAAAGGAGGCTTTTGCAAATGTGCGCACATGTATCTCCATCCTCTTCCCAGGTGTGCAAGAGACATTATCACAGTTCAAGAACACGTTCCAGCCAGGCGAAAGTGGCCAAGAATAATGTGAACCCTAAGGGTGTGTGTGATGTGTTGCCCCATCTCTGGGCCTGAGGGTTCTCCATTTCTGTTCCTAACAGCTGTGAGAGAGGAGGGCGGCACGCAGAGCCCATGTTTCCAAAGGCTGTGCATGTAGCAGACAACTATGATACCCTGTTACATCAGGTGCAGCCCATAATCTCCCTAAGTTTGAAATTTGGCTTAAGTATTTTGAACCGGAGAGGAATGTCCTGACTATGCCTACGGACCTGAAAGCTTCTGATGCTTTAAACCAGTGTCATATTGGAACATGGGAAGATGCCTTACACTGACTCAGACCATTGCTTCATCTAGCTCAGTATTATCTATACTGACTGGCAGTGCTCTCCAGGGTCTCAGGCAGATTTTTCTGCCCAGCCCTACCTAGTGATGCTGGGGATTGAACCCAAAACTTTTGGCATGCAGCAAGGATGCTCTGCCACGAGCTACGGCCCTTCCCAAAGTGGAGGGGTGTGCATGAGTCCATTTTAGAGTTTGATTATTCCAAACTTATAGACTGCCACAAGATATCTCTCAATGTAACCACATAAAAACAATACGAATAAAACTATTACAGGTTAAAAATAAATAAATTGGGTCAAACAGAGTGAGATCTTTAAATGCCAACTGGAATTGAAACACCATGAATTCCTCTAAAGGTTGGATGGGACAGATATATTCAAGCATGAGGTGTAAATATAAGTCTGACAGCAACCTGCTAGTGAATAATGTAAAGGCACCCAGATTCCTGAGTCTTCAGAGCAAAATGTAAGGCTTTTCTCTAGTGATCTAGGTCTGGTCAGTTTGGAGGTGCTACCAAGGAGTTGCCAAGACAGGGAGATGCAATGCAGTAGTGGCAAAAATGGGCAATTTGGAAAGGAATGCATATTGCATCCTCCTCCAGGAGAAAAATCTGGAAGCTCCCTCCATTGAAGCTGCATTCACAAGGTAAAAACTGAGGCAGAGCTGTCAGAAGGCAAAGGGACAATTTTCTTGAAGCAGAAATGGGGAACCTGTGGCCTTCCAGTGCTGCTGAACTCCCATCAACTCCAGCCAGCAGGACCAATAGTCAAGGGTGGTAAAGTCATAGTTCCTCCAGATATTGTTAGGCTATGTCCCCATTGCTGATCGACATTTTGACTGGGTCAGTACCCAGTGTCAAAGCAAGAATTTTAATGTCTTAACAGAATTCTTTAAAAGGAAAGGGGAAGAAGAGGCAAATTAGGCCACTCTTTAAAAAGCTGCTCCTATTTCTAAACTTAGATGCACATCTCAGTGTACTTGAAATCTCTGAGAAGTTTACATTTGTGGCCAAGACCAACACTTGGAAAAGCTTGCTGGTCTTAAAAACAGTTTTACTGGTCTGCCAAATGGGCGGCTTGTTCTAAGCCAAGAAGGTCGTGAGAGATGAGAAGATAGAATATAAAGTTTTCAACTATAGACTTTCCCCTCCCATTTTAATTGGGATGGAGGGAGCTGCAGGAGTTCTGTCTCTTGGGGGTGACTTTCCAGTTTATTCCCTTGGCATACTGCAGGCTTGTGTTTTGCTTGGTTTTTAAAGGCCCCCTTTTCTCAAGATAGAAACTGATGTAAAATTGTGCCAGCTTTGAGTAGAAGAAATATTTGCATTTCTCCCAAGTTTGTTAAAAACAATTTTAATCAATTTCTTTGTGGTCCAGAGGACATTATCTTGGCACACATCTAGCCACAGATAGTGATATAGCCATTTTCTACTCCCCAAGGCTCTTGGGGAGTTCATGTGTATGGCGTTACAAAAGACACTAAGGCAGATGGAACAATTAAAGCTTCAGGTGTGCGCACACAAGCTATTGGACTTCTCATTGATGGTTTATCCAGATAAGGCAAACGTCCAGCATTTGTTCAGTTCTGCCTTTTGTGCGGAGCTTTGTTTACGTTATGTTTGGCACAATTAAAATTCACTTCCCAGGTTTTGTTGGACTATAATTCCCATCATTTCTGACCATTGACCATGTGTCTGGACTTGATAGGGTTTGGAGTCCCACAACGTCTAGAGGGCACCACATTGGCTGTCCCTGCCCTACTGGATGCTGCTGCAGAGGCTACAATAAACCTAGCCAGAGATGCTTTACAGCTTTTCTTTTCCTTATTTTGGTCGGTTACCGTTGGGACTTAAGTAGCAGGGAGGTCCTGTATCAGGATGGGATAAGCTCCAGTGCTGGGAATTCATTTTCATCATCGTCACAAGTCATTGTCCACTCTTCACCTAAAGGGCCTAGGGTGGGTTATATGACAATTAAAACACAATATTAAAAACAGTTTAAAAGAACTTGTGATTTTGGAAATAAGGTAGATCCTAAATATATACATCACAAGTGTCAAAAGCTTAGGCTTCTACTAGGCCCACATCCCAGCAGGGGGCCTTATTTATTCAGCTATCATTTATTTATTTAATAAAATACTATACTGTCCATCTGAGTATTACAGGGAGGTTTAGCAGTCCTCAAATACAACCCTCTCCAACCAGAGAAGGCCTTTGTTTTTAAGGTCTGCTTCTCTTGATCTTACCAGAAATCCTGGTGGTAGTTTATCCCTACACAGCTCTGAGGTCAAAGGGCAGAGGTAGCCAACATTGGTTACCATTGACAGTATGCTCTGGCTGCCAGCTAGTCACCACAGGCCAGCCAGCAGCATTCTATGCCAGTTGTACTTTCTGAACTTTAATAATAATAATAATAATAATAATAATAATAATAATAATAATAATAATTTATTTATACCCCGCCCATCTGGCTGAGTTTCCCCAGCCAGTCTGGGTGGCTCCCAATCAAGTGTTAAAAACAATACAGCATTAAATATTAAAAACTTCCCTAAACAGGGCTGTCTTCAGATGTCTTTTAAAAATAGGGTAGCTGCTTATTTCCTTGACATCTGATGGGAGGGCGTTCCACAGGGCTGGCGCCACTACCAAGAAGGCCCTCTGTCTGGTTCCCTGTAACCTCACTTCTCGCTGTGAGGGAACCGCCAGAAGGCCCTCGGCGCTGGCTCTCAGCCCTTGAAAGTTGGGTGCCAAGACATCGCACTTTGTCTGATGTACACATGCCTCACATTGGCACTTCCCAACATCAAAGATTGAGATGGTAAGGCTTGAACACTGGAAGCCAACAGTGTGGTATTCTAGTGCAAATTTCCAACAAATCCGAATAACCTTAAATGCAATCTTTGTATGGAAGGAATAAGGTGGACCACACAACCATCTTGTCAGTACTGTACAGTATAGGATAGACATTGCTACCAATGTAGACCAGTGCATATTGGCCGCACACTCTTGAACTGAAGCATAGCAACTTGTTTAAAAAGGCATAACCGTAAAACTAGTGATATAGTAGAAATAGGACACGTTATTTCTCTGAGAGAGTACAGTTCCTCTGGTCCTGCTTTGGGCTTCCCATTGACGTGGGGTTGGCAACTATGAGAAGAGGATGCTGGACAGGCTCTTCTTCCATGAAGGAGCAGAGCTCTGGGACTTTTCTTCTTCTTCTCAGAGCAGGAATGATTATGTCAGTTGGAGCTCCAGAGCAGCTGATGGCACTCTCTGCTGTGGCAAGTGAATGAGGGAATGATGAGGCTTTCAAGTTTGTGACAGATTAGCATAGAGGAAAACAGAGCCTTCTGGGCAGGAACTCTCTCTTTTTTCTTTTTTTTAAAGCCCTGTTGTGTGGGATACTCAGGTGTTCTACCATATACCACAACAGTAGTGACTATGGTAACAGTCATCATTTCTAGACACACCCATCAGGAGTTAATTCCGCCATTAGCATAGCTTTTCTGTGGGATGAGCATTGGATTTCCTTTGCCTGTAGCCACAGAGTTAGAACTCCTGCGACATCATTTCAAAGCCACACCTATTATAACCCAGCATAGCAGCTTTTCTTGTTCCCAGCAAAGCAAGTTAACCTGTCCTCAGGTGATGCAAAACTGAAGCTTCTGCCAAAGCAAAAATAGCGTCATTCTTTCTCCCTCCCTGAGGAATGCTTTTTGCAAGTGAGATAATTAGCTAAAATTTTGGAAGAAAAGCCCTGTTAGGCCAAGAGGTTTTCCATAAACTCTTCCTAGTACTGAAAACCTGTAACCCAACTTAATTTTGAATAGCTTTTCTGGATGCATGGCACCAAAGCACCACAACCACAAAGGTTCTTTTGAAATTAAACACCCTAAGACAGAGAAAGCATCCCTAGGATAGATTCTTACTGGGGATCTTCCTCTTTCAACAGTACAGTGGTACCTCGGGTTAAGTACTTAATTCGTTCCGGAGGTCTGTTCTTAACCTGAAACTGTTCTTAACCTGAAGCACCACTTTAGCTAATGGGGCCTGCTATTGCTGCTGTGCCACTGGAGCACGATTTCTGTTCTCATTCTGAAGCAAAGTTCTTTTTTTTTAAATAATATTTATTAAAGTTTTAAAGGTTACAAAAAGTAAAAGTAAAAACACCATACTAAGCAAAAACAAAACAACACATCACAATAAGGAAAAAAGAAAAGAAAAAGAAAAAGAAACAAAAACAGAAAAATAAAATCCATTAAAAAACACAGCGAATCTTCCCATAACTTACCTTTCATTTGCTTGTTTCCTTGACCTCCTCACACCTCCCTTTTTTGTATTCTAGTTCGGTTAACTATTTCAGCAAATCCTTTCCATCTTTTCCCATTTTTGTCCTGTAATTTATCTTAATATAATGTAACTTTACTTTCCCTCCTTTCACCAATTAACAGTCTGTTTTTTCCTAAACCTTTATAACATTTCTGCTAAAACCACATAACTTCATTCCAACATCCTTCTAACATTCATTAATTTTACAATGTTTCTGAGGATAATCTTTAAATTTCTTCCAATCTTCCTCCACCGACTCTTCTCCCTGGTCTCGGATTCTGCCAGTCATTTCCACCAGTTCCATGTAGTCCACTGAAGCAAAGTTCTTAACCCGAGGTACTATTTCTGGGTTAGCGGAGTCTGTAACCTGAAGCGTATGTAACCTGAAGCGTATGTAACCTGAGGTACCACTGTACCTTTAAGCGGAGATCCTCATCTCAGCCTGTATCTGAATTGGAATTGGATTTAGATACTGTTTGTTGTATTGTTTTAAGCACTGATGTGTTTGCTACTCTGGGAAAGAAGGGCTAGAAATCTCATAAGCAATAAGCAAATAAGTAGCAAAGAACCGGTACATATTGAACCATGAAACGTAGAAGGATGCTAACTCAACCATTTACCAGTAAGGTCCAATCATGTGCTCTCTGCATGCAGAATAGAAACTTGGAAGCTGTTGCAGGAAGTCTTACGGAGAAACGGGTTTCAATATCAAGTTTGGTAACTCTTCAAGCAGAACAGCTGAAGGATGATCTGTGTGCTATAGTGTCACTGGGAGCAGTGAAATGCTCTACTGTACTTTTGAGTCAGTGGCACCTTTTCTCTCACAGTCTAACCCACTTCACAATATGGCTGTGATGAATGAATGTTTATTATTACAGCTTGGCAAAGAGTATGGCTGTGATGTTGAGTCCCAGCATGGTGTTGTGGTTAGTGTGTTGGACTAGGGCCTCGGAAACCAGGATTCAAATCCCCACTTGGCCATGGAGCTCACTGGATGACTTCAGGTTGGTCACTGCTTCTTAGCTTAATGTACCTCACAGGATTGATTTATTAAATTTTATTTATTTCATTGAATTTGTATACTGTTCTATACCCGAAGGTCTCAGGGCGGTTCACAGAACAAAATCAAAATACAAAACCACAATATATATAATCAACATAAAAACAATAAGCCCCCCCCAAAAAAACACATTTTAAAAGAGCATAGAATGTCAATCAAATCAACCAAAGGCCTGGTTAAAAAGCAACGTTTTTGCCTTGTGCCTAAAGGTGTATAATGAAGGCATCAAGCGAACTTCCCTGGGGAAAGCATTCCACAGATGGGGAGCTACTGCAGAGAAGGCCCGTTCTCATGTTGGACCTCTCAAGGAGGCACATGAAGAAGGGCCTCAGAAGATGAGCTCAGGGTCCGGGTAGGCGGTTGAGGTGTTGTGGTCCTGAGCCATTTAAGTCTTTATAGGCCAAAACCAGCACTTTGAATTGGGCCCGGAAACTAATTGGAAGCCAGTGCAGTCGGACCAGGTTTGGCATAATATGCTCAAACCGTCTTGTTCCGGTGAGCAACCTGGCCACTGAATTCTGCACTAGCTGAAGTTTCCAAACCGTCTTCAGCTCTACATATTACATTGCAGTTATCTAAACCTTGATGGGAAAGGAATGAATGAATGAAGGTGGAAAAGTGGAAGAGCTATGTATACTATCTTGAGTTGAGGATGGGTGGAATAATTTTTTTTTGATTGAGCCATTGTTCCATTGCTGAACTTTGGATGTTTTATCTGAAAATATAAAAAGAGAGAAGGTGTTAGAAGGCTTATAGCTATTCAGTGGTCCTCAAAGGAGCAAGGCATAATGTGTATCAACGTGTAGCATCTCTATAAATTGTAGCAAATGCAAAAATATGTTTTGTGTTTGTGTGTGTGTGTGTGTGAGAGAGAGAGAGAGAGAGAGAGAGAGAGAGAGAGAGGGAGGGAGAGAGAGAAGAATGATGGTGCAGTGTTACATCACATTTTTCTCCTAGTTATCATGGAGTTGAACATAGTAGCTTTCTTCTAGTATATATTTTAGAAAGGTGTTTGTTTGCTATGCATTTGGATGCCTAAGATACCGTAACCAAATTTTGTGGTTCCTGTGATCAAGGAGCAGGTTTTTGTTTGTGTTTGGATATAATTGGACACCATTTTGAATCAAGATGGCAGACTGAACCTTTCAAAAGTGCACCAATTTTAACCACTTATTTCAGAACCGCACTGATTTTTGTGGGTTTCTTAGAATTGCTAGTTGGCAATAATTGCTTTGAGATGATCTGAAGTGATAAATGTGAGTCCTTCCAGTAATGCTTTAAACCATGATTGCTGCTTTGCGCATTGAAGATGCCGCCATCTGATGTCCCAGACCTTGACAGAGGAGCACGTGTGCAGATTTGCCCTTAACCATGAGTATAGTTGCGACAAGATGGCGGGGTCAGGGAACCAGCTGTGTATCATTTTTGGATGTCAATAAGCAAGAGATTATCATAATCTCTTCTGTCAATGTTGAAATGTATGGCTTCTTTTCAAAAACCTTCAGATAATGACGGCCAAATGTTTTCAAAGAGTTGATACAAATATGAAATGCCTTTTGTTTAAAAAATGGGGTTTTATATCTTAAGTGAACCTTAATGAATTAATCTAACTTTGGCTCTGGCAATGAGACTGAGTGCTGTTGACGTGTTTGGTCATGCCTGCAAAACGTACTGGCTTGGAATGTTTTACAGTATATGTGAACTCCGAAATAAGCAGGCTGTGAATATTTTGAGACCCCCCCCACACCCTTTTTAATCACCACAATCTAGAAGAAAGTAGATTATTAAAACCAGAAACTTGTATCAAAGGCAAATGACAAAGCAAAGCAACCTTGGTGATAATGAAAAGAGCAGAATTAACTCAGCTGCTTAGTGCTTATCTGAGTTTCCATGAGGTGTTTTGCAATGCATTCATCCAGTTTGTAAATTCATGAAGCTGTAGGTTTAGCAGTTGCCATCTATGATATAACTAGTTTCAACTGGTAAAAATGCACACAAGTGTTGAAGTATAGTGTTCAGCTCAAGAAGAGCAATAGTACCTCTCTGTTGTGCCTTGGTCAGACCACACCTGGTGTACCGTGTCCAGTTCTGGGTGCCACAATTTAAGAAGGATGTTGACAAGCTGGAACATGTGAAGAAGAGGGTGACCAAGATGATAAAGCATTTGGAATACAGGAATCGTAACTAAAGCATCCATGACAGATGGCCATCCACCCTGTGCTTTAAAACCTCCAAGAAGATCACCACCTTCCAAGAGAGTCAATTCCACTGTCAAACAGCTCTTACATGATCTTTACCCAGAATCTTCTTTCTCGTAACTTTGAATGCATTGGTTCAGGTCCTACCCTCTGGAGCAGGAGAAATCAATCTTGCTCCATCTTCCACATGACAGCCCTTTAGAAATTTGTAGATGGCTATCACATCTCCTCTTCTCCAGGTGTTATATACACTTGATATTAGCCAAAGGGCCGAGGTTTCTCTGGTTTCTCTTCTCCAAGCTAAACATACCCAATTCCTTCAAATGTTCCTCATAACGCTTGATTTCCAGACTCTTTATCTTCTTGGTCACCCTCCTCTGCACATATTCCAGCTTGTCAATATCCTGTGGTGCCCAGAATAGGACAAAGTACTCCAGGTGGGGTCTAACCAAGACGGAATAGAGTGGTACCTTAACATCCTTTGATCTGGACACTATATGTCTGATGATGCAGCCTTAAATAACATTAGGTCTTTTTGCTATTTCATCATACTATTGACTCATGTTAAGCTTGTGGTCCAAGACCCCTAAATCCTTTTCACATGTACTGCTGGCAAGCCAGGTGTCCCACATATAATACAGTGGTACCTTGGGTTACATACGCTTCAGGTTACATACACTTCAGGTTACAGACTCTGCTAACCAAGAAATAGTGCTTCAGATTAAGAACTTTGCTTCAGGATGAGAGCAGAAATCATGCTCCGGTGGCGTGGCAGCAGCAGGATGCCCATTAGCTAAAGTGGTGCTTCAGGTTAAGAACAGTTTCAGGTTAAGTACGGACCTCCGGAACGAATTAAGTACTTAACCCGAGGTACCACTGTATTTCTGCAGCTGGTAGAACCTTCAATTTCTTCCTATTTTGCCCTGTTCTCAAATCTGAAGGTCATTTTAAATCCCAGCAAATTTGATGATCAACTCCTCAGTTCCTTCATCCAAGTCCTTTATAAAGACATTGAACAACAACATTCCCAGGACAACCCTGCAGCACACCACTTGTCATTTTTTTTCCAGGATGAGAAGGAATCATTAGTGAGCACTGTTTAGGTTTGGTTAGTCAGCCATCTACAAATCCACCTAACGGTTGCCTCATCCAGCCCACATTTTACCAGCTTATCTGCAAAAATATCATGGGTGGGCTTTTGTCAAATGCCTTACTGAAATCAAGATACTCTATGTCCACAGCACTCCCCTGATCCACCACTTGTAAATCTATCAAAAAAAGAAAAGAAATGAAATTCATGTGGCATGAATTTGAGAAACCCATGCTGGGTCTTAGTAATCACAGCATCCTTTTCTCACAGACCGACTGTTTAATTATCTGTTCTAGGACCTTTCATGGTTTTGACATCAAGCTGACTGGCCGGTCTTATTCCCCCCCCCCCCCCTTTTTGAATATGGGGACAACAATTGTGTGCCTTCAGTCCCCGGGGACCTCACCAAGAATTCTTAAAATTATAGACAGAGGCTCTGAGAAAGCACCCACAGTTTCCTTTAGTATCCTTGGGTACAGCTCTTCAGCCCCTGGAGATGTGAAGTCATTTAAAGTAGAGTCTGTAACCTGAAGCATCTGTAACCTGAAGCGTCTGTAACCCGAGGTACCACTGTAATAATTTATAAATTATTTTTAACCTCTCTTACAAGCCTAAGCTCATTCTGAGCTTTGTCCTACCCGATCTTCTCCCTGCAACTGTTGGCTACTTGTGTATACTTTTCCTTTGTAGTTTCCCCATTTTTCCATTTCTTATACAGTGGTACCTCGGGTTACAGACGCTTCAGATTACAGACTCCGCTAACCCAGAAATAGTACCTCGTGTTAAGAACTTTGCTTCAGGATGAGAACAGAAATCGTGCTCCGGCGACGTGGCAGCAGCAGGAGCCCCCATTAGCTAAAGTGGTGCTTCGGGTTAAGAACGGACCTCCAGAAGAAGAAGAAGAAGAAGAAGAAGAGGAGGAGGAGGAGTTTGGATTTGATATCCCACCTTTCACTCCCTTTAAGGAGTCTCAAAGCAGCTAACATTCTCCTTTCCCTTCCTCCCCACAACAAACACTCTGTGAGGTGAGTGGGGCTGAGAGACTTCAAAGAAGTGTGACTGGCCCAAGGTCACCCAGCAGCTGCATGTGGAGGAGCAGAGACGCGAACCCGGTTCACCAGATTACGAGACTACCGCTCCTAACCACTACACCACACTGGAACGAATTAAGTTCTTAACCCGAAGTACCACTGTACATGCCCTTCTTAAATCTCAGCTCATCTTTAAGCTGCAACCACACTTGTTTCTTTAAATGCCTCCCACTTTTCTTTCTTGTTAGAATTGACTGCCTTGGTGCCTTCAATATTTCACCTATAAGAAGCTCCCATCCCTCTTGGACTTCCTTGTCTTGGAGCATTTCTGACCATGGAACCTCAACCAATAGTCCCTTAAAAGCTTTTTGAAATCAGCCTTCTTAAAGTCCCGAGTGCCTCTCTCACTCCACTCCACTTTCCCTTGCCACTGTATAATGAAACCCACAGCATATTAGAAATATTATTATTGTACTTTTCTTTTTGCTGCGTGTATTTATACACATTGCATAAATGTTGATAATTACTGTATTTTCTTCTTCTCAGATAAAAGGAAAGATAGTACTATAATCGCCAAGGCTTTTATGCAATGTAAAACTTAGGTACATTGCTTCATTAGTTCAAGGATTTCTGCTTGTCCAACAGAATTTCTCCTTCTCCTGCACAACCCCTACATCTCTTCTGGAGGTTCTCCAACCCTCTGAAGCAGAGGGGGATACAGGGCACAAAATTCCACTGTGTAGTTGTAAATCCTTGCAATAATGGAATGGGTATGTTGGTTCACACCATAATTATCTTAACATTTACCCTGGTTGATTGTTAGGAAGGCTGGAAATGAACATTTGTCACCACTAAAACTTTATCTGTTTAATTTCTTTTAAAAAATGGCTGATTTTCCCTGCTTTAAGTGACTTCAGCAGCTTGAAAATGTCCACCAAGAACTCTGGAGAAACTCTAGGAGCTCAGGTTCTCACATCCTTACATCTTCCAGAGATTGAAAAGGATGTTGCTCTCTAAATGGATTTTGGGGAACATTCTGAGAGCTTCAAACTATCCTGAAATTGAAACTTCTCTTTCCACTACTGAACAAGTGATGTGGAAGACTAACTGAACTGCGGCATTAAGTTATTCTGATTTATCCTCCTTCCCCAACAAGGGTTACAATGAATTCATAGAAGATAGCAAATGCTGATATTTCCTAGTAGAATGCCCAGTTTGTCTCCTTGAAAAGGTCCTGCTTCCTGATAGCTTTATAAGAAGTAGAACCATCTCTGCAGGAGAAAGCTATAAATGACTACTAGACATGATGAATCTGGTCTGTCTCTACCGCTAGAGGCAGCTTGCCTCTGAGATTCAATTGCTTGGAATCGCAGGTGTGGAAAGTGCTGTTGCATTCAGGTCTTGCTAGCTGACATCCCATAGGCATCTAGTAGACCACTTTGACAAGAGGATGCCAGACTACATGGTCCCGAAGGACTTAATCTGTCAGGGTTTTTTAATGTTCTTGTGACATCTGAAACATTTGTCCACAACATGAATGGATGAAAATGGTCCCTATTTTGCCATTTATAATTGAGATGAGTGTTTAGGGCAAATTCAGAATTTTAGCCAGTCCCAAGCTCCTCCTTCCCCTTTATGGGGGAAGGACAATAACTCAGTGGCAGGGCATCTATTTTACATGGCAGATAGTCCCACATTCAGTCTCGACATCTTCCCCTTTTGGGAAACCTGGATAGTTCCTGCCAGTCAGTGTAGACAATAGTAAGCTATATGGACCTATGTTCTGCTTCAATATATGGCAGCTTCTACAGTTCCTTATGTTACCTAACCTTCCCTAAGCTGTGTCTTGGTCTGGATAATATTCTTTTAATGTCCTAAGACTGATTCATTCAAGCACAAATGCTAAAGATTGTTGGGTTTTGGTTGAGACTGATTAAGTTTTGATGCTGGACCTTCCAGAGGCATGTACGTAGTGATCCATATGCTTCCCAGAGACTGCAACCCATTATTTACAGTATTTCATTTATGAATCACTTTCCATGAGGAGTGCTGAAGTGATTTGCAATGTTATAGAAGCATGTGTAAAAACAAACAAACAAGAATATATGTTCTGTTCATGAGCAGCACATGCATAAAATAATTCAAATCTAATACAAATACCAAATGGAATGAAGATCTCCATTTAGAAGGCTCGCAACCATGGCAGCTGCAGTGATTAAAATGTAGAAGTGTTTTCAAACCTAAACTTCGGAATGATTCGTTTTTTATCCTGAGAACCTGTTGGATTTGGTGTCTTCCCTGTGCTACCAGACTTTGCTAGAGCAAACCTCGTCTCTGCCCTTAACATTTTGTACTGTATTTAAACAAATGTTTTTATCTCATCACTTCATCTATTAAGGTAGCTCAAAGCTATGTTTTCAAAGCATAATGCTAATCTGCTATGTGACCCATCTTGTACACTCTTGGAAATACCCTTGCTGGATTTGGCAGGTGTTGGTGTGCAAATATTGTGTGTGATTCATGTGCCAAACTGTATTTGATTTAAGAGCTGAATATTTTTGCAGAAACAGAAAGAATTGTTGTCGGGACATGCAGCTGGGTCTTTTTTTAATCTGTTCAGTTGCACACATTGAAAATGCCATTCAGGTGTCATGGTAAACCATAGCTTGCACTAACCACAGTTTATTATCAAGGTCATGGTTTTAACTTCCAAACAAACAATAGGCAAATGACTGGATCAGGGTGCTCAACTGTGCTGTTTTATACTTTCACTTCAAGAGCTTTCCAAACTGTAGTCTGCACAAACCATTACTTGAAAGTCTCCTTCAAAACAGGAGTTGTTGTTGTTTTTTTAAAAAAATATGGATTGCTGCCTACTCACAAATCATGGTTTGTCAGTTGAGACGGTTGACTTGAGCTCATCTATGAATTCGGGGAGAAAAATATATGTGCAAGAGTTGTCATTGCATTAGTGCTCAATTCTGTATAAAGAGTAGGAAATCCATTAATGACCCCCACCCCCTGCCAATGTTGTCCAAATCAATAGTCTTCTAGAAATATTAGGGAAGGGGATCTTCCTTCAGAGAGCACCTTGTAACTTGAACAAAGCAGTACACCAAGCAGAAACAAGTTTTCCATTTGATTTAGACAGATGTTCCCAGAAAGAACTAATTTCACCTTAGTGTGACAACTTAAGCGTGTGGTACCAAGCTTCTGAGGAGAGATTCCACTACTAGGCAGTCATCTACTATGTTGCTGTGTGTCTTTACGTGGGAAACGAGTAAGAAACCTCTCCTCGCAGGGTTGGGCAGTACAGGGCGTAAGGCTTTTACTGACAGTGATGGGTAATATACTGCTTTTCTGATGCTATGTGTTTTGGTGCCACAGGCATTAAAAAAACCAAAACTTTATGGAGATGTCTGTCTTCCTACGAGGGGCCCAGAGCCACCGTTTGTGGTTTGAGAATTAAATCAGGAAGGGAATCTGCAGGCTGTGTCTTGTAAGGGTGTGATTTCTTTCTTTTCAAAAAGAAAAAAAGAGATAAAATCTTAAATGCTGCCAGCACAATGAGCATTCTGATTAAAACAATCAAGCTGTTTTATGATCTCTTAGGCCATGTCTGCATTGCAGGTATTCCAATTATGCTATTTATAGTTTTGGGTTGCACTGCATTACAGAGTGTCTCATCTTCTCCTTCCTGTTCTGCCCTACCTAATGCACATAATCTTCCTCCCTTCCCAGATTTTGACTTCATATATTCGGCTTATGCTGGTGCAATCAGCAATATTAGCCCTGGTGGTTGTGTTCTACCTCCATGTTTGGAGGTGGTATGCCTTTGAATGCCAGCTGTGGGGAATTAGAAGTGGTGGGAGAAATCACTGCTTTGGGGCCTCCCATAGGCATCAGGCTGGCCATGGTGATCACAGGATTCTGGCCTAGAATGGGCCATTAGACTGTTTCGGCAAGCTCATCCTATGATCATTCTTTTCAGTTTTTTAAATAAAAATATATCCTGCTGCATCATAAAGATATATTACAGTGGTTTATAGCAATATAAAAGCAAGAAACTAAACAAAAAAGTCATAAAAAGTTAAAAACAAGTTTTAAAATTTTTTTAATAACAAATATAAAGAGATGAAGGAAATAAGATGGCTGCTTAAACTCTAAGCTCTGTTCCAAGGTTGAGAAAAACAGCTTGGAGCAAAAGTCAGTTGCTTTCTAAAACAAACAAGCAAACAAACATAACCCAAACCTTGAAGATAGGACAGGAGAATGCAAAAGGATTCAGAAAAGCTGGGCGGGGGGGGGGGGAGTACCACACTCAGTTCTTCCTGCCCTAAGACAGGGGGCTCACGTCAACGAGGACGTTAATGCAGGCTGCAGCCAAGATAGTGCTGCCCTCAAGAAACAAAATGGTATCAGTATCTTAAGAATTTGTAGCACAACAAGTAACCAAAAAGGAGCTTATTAAAAATACTTGGAAGGAGCTAATGCAATTAAGCCAAATCCAAGGATAAGAAAGCTCCAGACTGCCAACCACTCCAGGTACGTGAGGCCATTTCCTCAAAACAACATCCACCTGTCTTATCAGCTGACACCACTTGGTAACATCAGCAGATGGGTGAGGGTGTGTGGGGATCAATTCAGTATTGGCTGTGTTTGTGCACAGCCAATACAACAGGATCTAATCCCCACTTGTCAGGAATTGAAATCACCCCTTGTTTTAGCAACACCATGTTGCCTGTGAGGTTCTTTGAAGTCCTGAATTTGAGACTTCAAAGCACCAAAGCGCCTGTCGTGATTTTATCGTAGGGTGATTGACAGGTAGGTGTTCCTGCCCATCTGTCAAACTGCCTTCAAGGTTGATAAGAACATGGCCTGTGGAACCAAAAAAATATCCTCCATTCCTAGTGTAGATAATACTGAGCCAAATATACCAAAGTTCTGTCTGTGTTCCACAGAGAGAATGCTTTTATTAGCTGTGCTCCAGCAGGCCCCATCTTTCCAGGTGTATATCTGAAGGCCCACTTGTGTTTGTCTGCTTTTTATTGCTGCTGCTGCTGCTTGTTCTAGTTGCAGTGCTTTGGGGGCTGGATATTTGTGGATAATTTTTACTGGCTTTTAATAATTTTATTATTGTACTTATGTACTGTAGTGTATATTAACTGTGCTCTGTTTTGAGAGGTATTTTCCCTTAAAGGCAGCATGGAAACAGTTTAAATGAATAAAATGCAATATAAAAATTGTCTGGAACGTGCTGTGGACTTTTGTCCGTAAGCATAATTTCACTGTACTTGGTATATGTTCTTTGCAAGAGATTTTATTCCCCTATTTGTACTGTGGTGTTTTTTTTTTCTTTTTCAAAAAGCAGACACCAGTACAGCAGTACCTTGGGTTACATATGCTTCAGGTTACATAAGCTTCAGGTTACAGACTCCGCTAACCCAGAAATAGTGCTTCAGGTTAAGAACTTTGCTTCAGGATGAGAACAGAAATCGTGCTCCGGCGGCGCGACAGCAGCAGGAGGCCCCATTAGCTAAAGTGGTACTTCAGGTTAAGAACAGTTTCAGGTTAAGAACGGACCTCCAGAACGAATTAAGTACTTAACCCAAGGTACCACTGTAATTCAGTAACTTGCTTGGGCTGAATAATACAAAGGAGTCTGCGTGTGTGTGTGTGTTTTAAAAAAACCTATTTTACAGGTGTTCGGAACTACACCCCCTCCTCCCTTGTCTCATCAGACAAACCTCACAGTGACCCTATTGAACTGTGTTGCTTTCCGAAAGCAAGGCTTGTCTCCTATAATTGGATGCCTTTAAGTTCCTCTGACCCATCACATTGTTGCATGTGTTGAGATGAAAGATCGTGAGGCAGAATTGTGGCTACTAGTGTTGCAGAGGCAATTTTCTTTTTTTCTTTTTTGCAAGTCTGAACAGATCAGGCATTGTACAGACTTCAAAGGGTTGACGTTTCAAGATGTAAAGGAACCTTTCCTGCATAATTTAGCCTTCTTAAAAAAAACAACAGTGGTCACAAGAACTTCTACCAACAATATGAGCTTGAGGTCCCCCCCACCCATAAACCATGAAAGTCTTGTTTGAAGGTTTTGAATGGCACAGGTGGAGTAGAAGCTGCTCTTTGCAAAACATTTTCCCCCTGCATTATTTCCATTTCGTGTTAGCTTCCCATGTGTGCATAACTCTATTCCATCCCAGTTCTGCATTAATCTGCAGTTTTTGACAAAAATGCATTCAACAACATATTTAAATATCTTTTGATATTTAATAACTATTAAAATGTGTTTCTTATCACAAACTACAACTTGGCGCATGCATGCATTGTGAAACATTTTAAATTCTAAAATTCAAATTTTAATGCATTTTGGTAAACATGCAGAACAACAAGAAGTGAGAAATCTGAAGGATAATTATTTATGTTTCAGTTTGCATATTAGTGAAGAAGGTGAGAGTTGAATTAATTTATAGAAATGAGGACCAAGTAAAATTCTCCTCCATTCCTACTTCCATGTAAAGTCCTGCAACCATTTTAGGGGTGCACAAGCAAGAATGAAAATGTTTGCTTCTTTAGAACTGATAAAGGGCAAAGTGTGCAACAAGATGCCCTGTGTGATTCCACCCTGTCTCTCTGCCAAGAACCTTTTCCAAGAGAGGGGAACAGATTCTTGTTCCATAGTGGAAAGCGATGTTCCTTTGAGAGCAGGCCTCCGTTAGAGAGAACTACATACACCCCTGAAATGTCTGCTGTGAAAAACATCTTCCATGAAACATTTGGTGCAGGTGCAGGACAAGGAAATCTGGGACACCTGGCATCCCTTAATACTGCAGTTTCATAGCATGAATCGCTTACTGGTCCCCCCCAACCCCCCTGAAATGGAGAATGATGTCAAACTTGTTTTTGTGTAATCTTGAATGAGTTGGTCAGAGGGGAAACACTCTGTCCTCCACGATAAAGAAGTATGATGATAAATATGGTGTGACTTACGTTTAATTTGTCTCCTGTGAATTTTGCTATGCTACTGAACTGGAGCCTGTCAACAATTTTTGCCTGTATACTTCTTGCTAAGCCTGAACTGTGAGCGCATTTGCAACTGTGTATTTTTACTGTTTTCGGTAGCTCTTTCTCTGCTTGTCAGGACTCCTTTCAACCTGCCAGTTTCCTGATGTGTTCTTGTCTGGGCAGGTGGGAAATCCCTTTTAACATGCTGTCTGGCCATTCATCTGCCTTTTGACCTGGATAACAAGCAAACCTTAGCTAGGAAACACTGCAGGTGTTGAGATAAATTTCAGCTTGCTGCTTTCTCCAACCCACCCCCCCTTGGTCCTATGTTGTGTCACAGAATAAAACTAATTCATTTTGATCTGCTTCAGACATAATGCTAAACCATAGCTTAGTACAACATGGATGAGCCTTATTGAGCCTCGCATTTGAACATGCACTTCCCTCTCCTCCCCTGCGATGGCTGTAAAGAGGCAATTGGAAGCAGCTATGCACAAGGGACACAGGTGGTGCTGTGGGTTAAACCACAGAGCCTAGGACTTGCCGATCAAAAGGCTGGCGGTTCTAATCCCCGTGACAGGGTGAGTTCCCATTGCCCGGTCCCTGCTCCTGCCAACCTAGCAGTTCGAAAGCACCTCAGACTGCAAGTAGATAAATAGGTACCGCTCCAGCGGGAAGGTAAACGGTGTTTCCGTGCACTGCTCTGGTTCACCAGAAGCGACTTAGTCATGCTGGCCACATGACCCAGAAGCTGTACGCCGGCTCCCTCGGCCAATAAAGCGAGATGAGCACCGCAACCCCAGAGTTGATCTTGACTGGACCTAATGGTCCTTTACCTTTACCTTTACTGTTTTGGTGCCACCAAAAATAAAGCCCTGTCCTGTGTTGTCACTAGGGTGGCCATGTGTTACACTAGGGTGGCCATGTGTTACACCCCAGTCGGTCACGACTGGACCTAATGGTCAGGGGTCCCTTTACCCTTTACCTTTATGCACAGTGTGTCACCACATCCAGCAAGGACAAACTTAGACATGGAACTGGGTGCTTCCAATTTCCTCTTCACAGCAGCAGTGTTGGAAGGGTATTTGGACACAGGATGAGCAATATCAAAACTGTGAGGGTATGTGGGCTTTAAGGAGGACTGGCAATCTTTTTTCTTCTGCTGATAAGAGACAGGAAGTGATTGAGAAAAGAGACCTGGGTGAGAGCTGGGAGGAAAGATGCCACAAGTGAAGTGTAGCTATCACCCAAGGCTTAAAGGTCAGTTTTTGTGACCTTCTGTGAAACATCATTTAGGAATAATGACTTCCCCCCGCTCAGTTTTGTTATACTAACATTTCATTTCATATTTTGTTTTAAGCAATTAAATTTTGGCTAATTAAACAATCTATCGTCTTTTAAACTATGTTTGGGTGGCTATTGTTTCTGTTTGTCATTATGGTGTGTGTTTTTGTTTTGTTTTTCATTTTATTTAAACAAAGTAATAATCATAAATAAAGAAGAATGAACATGTGCACCCCACCACTGAGATCATTCCATTGGAACTATCCCACCTCCCAAAATTTCAACACCTCTTGTGATAGTTTGACCCCTTTCCATTTTAACAGTACAGTGGTACCTCAGGTTACATACACTTCAGGTTACAGAATCCACTAACCCAGAAATAGTGTTTCAGGTTAAGAACTTTGCTTCAGGATGAGAACAGAAATTGTGCTCTGACGGCGCGGTGGCAGCAGGAGGCCCCATTAGCTAAAGTGGTGCTTCAGGTTAAGAACAGTTTCAGGTTAAGTACGGACCTCCGGAACGAATTAAGTACTTAACCTGAGGTACCACTGTACAAATTCTACAAACACCCTCCAAATCATTTTTCCTGTATATTCCCCGTCTTACCTTAATGGCACATGTTAATTTATCATTAATAGCTATATCCCACACCTCTTTATACCATCCTTCCATTTTATATTCTGCTTGCCCACTCCTAGCTACAATAATTAGTGCAGCTGTCAATAAATTTGTGAGCCAGTTCTTCATAGCCTGCAAACCTTCCACCCCTGCTACCTCTGGACTTTTGGTCAGCTTTAAGCCAGTGATTTCCTTAAACACTTTGCCAAAAAATTGTGGCAGAATAAAAATACAAATGAATAGGATTTGAAGGAATACAGAGAAATCTTGGAGTGGAGAGAAGACCTGGCAAGTGGAAAATGCCTAGACCTTTCCTAGGGATGTGGCTGTGTCAAAGAACATCGGGAACAAACGAAATGTAGCTAAGTCCTATGTATAATTATCTGGGAATGGCTCCCGCACAATTTAATGGGGACATGTTCATGTAATCATGAAAACCTTTAGGTTGTAATGTTGTGCATGTTTGCCTTGTTGGTGTAGACACCATTCTCAATTTGTGTGATCAGTACACTTTGAGGTTACAGTTCCCCAAAGTTCCTGGGACATGTTCTGAAAACATGACATTTATTTGGGCATGTAAAGGTATTAGGTAAAGGACCCCTGGACAGTTAAGTCCAGTCAAAGGCGACTATGGGGTGCAGCGCTCATTTCGCTCCAGGTCGAGGGAGCCGGTGTTTGTCCACAGACAAATTTCTGGATCATGTGGCCAGCATGACTAAACTGCTTTTGGCACAATGGAACACCATAACGGAAGCCAGAGTGCACAGAAACGCCTTTTACCTTCCCGTCGCAGTGGTACGTATTTATCTACTTATACTCGTATGCCTTCGAACTGCTAGGTTGGCAGAAGCTGGGGCAGAGCAATGGGAACTCACCCCATTGCGGGGATTTGAAGTGCCGACCTTCTGATCAGCAAGCCCAAGAGGCTTAGTGGTTTAGACCACAGCGCCACCCATATCCCTTTTTGGGCCATGTGGCCCTTTATCTGACAGCTGCTTTTGTCTTGAAGTTTCTCCATGTGTGGGGATCAGCCTATGCACACTGACAGATGTTGATTCTTGGGTCCCCACCCCCCCAGTGTGGCATGTCAAAAGCTGAAACCTCTGCAAGGTTCAGTGGGATCTCTTTTTGGTTTTAATGGCTAGTAGTTAACATGCTGGGACGTGGGTGGCACTGTGGGTTAAGCCACAGAGCCTAGGTCTTGCCGATCAGAAGGTTGGTGGTTCGAATCCCCACGATGGGGCGAGCTCCCGTTGCTCGGTCCCTGCTCCTGCCAACCTAGCAGTTCGAAAGCACATCAAAGTGCAAGTAGATAAATTGGTAGCGCTCTGGCAGGAAGGTAAACGGCGTTTCCGTGCGCTGCTCTGGTTCGCCAGAAGCGGCTTAGTCATGCTGGCCACATGACCCAGAAGCTGTACGCCGGCTCCCTTGGCCAGTAAAGTGAGATGAGCACCGCAACCCCAGAGTCGGTCATGACTGGAACATGCCAAGTCTTTTCCTTTATGTGTTATTTTTGCATAGATGTTCGTATGATGGTTTTTTTGAAGAGCCCATCTTCCAGTGTCCCTATTTAGAGGACTGTTTCGTGCTGTCTTCTCTGGTAGACTCATGGAACTCAAATGGATCCCCAACACTTGCATGGATATATCAGCTGCTGCCGGACTAGGGTTCAAATCCCCACTCAGCCTTGAAGCTTACTGGGTGACCTTGGCCCAATCACCATCTCTTAGGCTAACGTACCTCACAGGGTTGTTGTGAGGAATGAGGAGAATCATGTACACCACTTTGAGATCCTTGGAAGATAAAGCTGGTATATAAATGTAATAAATGAATAAAAAGAAATAAACTAAGAAGTGACAGGTTTGCCTTTAGGGTTGCTTCCAGGCACTCCTTCCCACTGCAGAATTTTTAAAAAATGTCCTCCTTGGTAACTTTAATAAAAAATGTTACCTCCTTGGTAACTTTAATAGCTCTTTATTTACAGATGATTTGGGACAGCTGAACTTTTAAAAGGGCTTTCCAGCAAGCTTTGGCACTGTGCTTAGAGATTTGATCATGCAGTTCTGGGATCCACTGGTGTTCCCAGGACCCCCTTGAGTCGAAAGTCTCCAAGGACTATTGAGTTGTTGTAGAGTGGTTGCTGTTGGCCTTCTCTATGAGGATTGCCTTATGTCTTCCTCATGCTAAATCAGGCATGCTAAATATGCTGCTGCCATTCAGATAATAGAGATGTTCAGAGATGTATCATAGGTGACTAGCAACAATCGTTAACCCAGATTTAGAGGCTTAAATCACAAGTTAACTCAAGGATTGCATACAGTACTTCAGAGTTCTTTCTGAAATTTGATATCTACCCCCCCCATCAGTAAAAGGAGCAAAAATTTATTTCACCCATTTTCCTTAGGGACTCTCAGCACCTTGGAAATTCACAGGACTGAGTTACTTAATCATGTCTATGTGAAAGGGAAAGAGTAGATTTTCTCAGCCTTGTGTATGTGTTATTTCCATCAGTGTGGAAAGCCATGTACTGTACATTCCAACATTCAATTCAGACTTCTCAATAATTATAATTATTATAATTATTTTATTTGTACCCTGCCCATCTGACAGGGCTGCTTTCAGATGTCTTTTAAAAGTCATGTAGTTGTTTATCTCTTTTACATCTGATGGGAGGGCATTCTACAGGGTGGGAGCCACTACTGAGAAGGCCCTCTGCCTGGTTCCCTGTAGCTTCACTTCTTACAGTGAGGGAACCACCAGAAGACCCTCAGTGTCCTGACTGAACGATGGGGGTGGAGATGCTCCTTCAGGTATACAGGGCTGAATCTGTTTAGGGCTTTAAAGGTCAGCACAAAGACATTGAATTGTGCTTGAAAACATACAGGGAGCCTTTCAGGACCGGTGTTATATGGTCCCAGCGGCTGCTCCCAGTCACCAGTGTAGCTGTCACATTCTGGATTAGTTGTAGTTTCCGGGTCACCTTCAAACGTGGCCCCACATAGAATGCATTGCAGTAGTCCAAGCAAGGTGAGACAGGGTCTGCAGGCAGGTAGGCATACCAGATGGAGCTGGTAGACAGCTGCCCTGGACACAGAACTGACCTGCACTTCCATGGACAGCTGTGAGTCCAAAATGACTCCCAGGCTGCACACATGGTCCTATACTTCCTCAGAAGCCTCTAGGAAAGCAAGGTGTGAAGATAGCTAATCATCACTACTTTTTCTCACCTGCCATTGCAATAATCATGCCTCGTCTCAAGCTGCTTCTAAGCCCTTGTATTATGCTGGACCCGGACCCCTCCTGGTTTGACATGATCTTTGCCATATGACTTCCAGCAAGATGCACATCTGATAGAGCCACAACCACGTGGGATGTGTATAATCACTTTAATAACTTGTAAGAACTCTTTGACCAATAACTGAACTGGCTAATTACAAAGGATATTATAGGTTATAAATGCCACAAGGGCTGGCTAAATACACGTGATCTCTGTGAGGCAGAGAAAAACTGGTGCTTTCCAGGAAACTCTTTCATCTTTTTCATCCATGGAGGAAAATCTTATTGCAGTTCTATACAGAAATGGGTGGGTTTTGGCTCCATGTCTTCTTGGTCTGAGCAAACTGCCTTTCTTTTGAAGTGAGCAGAGTTAGTTAATGTGTGTACACAGAGAAGAGCCCTTCAGGGTCTCTTTTGTGAGAGGAAGTGGGGAGGAGAATACCGTAGCTTTTTACTTCTTCAGATACAAACTAATGTGTCAGACCCCATTTCGGCTGTTGAATGGAGAGTATAAATGCTGGCGCACTAAATCCCCTTGATCGCACAGTTGAGTGAGTTTTTAGTGAAGTGCTTGGAGAGGATCACGGAGTAAGACCTTCAGCAAATATTTGTGGAATACCACACTTTTGACCATATACCTCATTTTATATATCTGCAAGTACCTGTAAGCTCTTGCCAGTCTCCGTTATTCTGTTGTACTGTGTTTCTCACTTCCATAGCTTAGACCTAGAGCATAATTTCACATTCTTAATAAAGTTCTTACCGGTGACTTTATACATTGGAGGGTGCCAGGCTAAACATGCATTTTGGTTCATTTCTTCATCCTTTACCTGAACATGCTTTATTTTTCAATATATAAAGCTATTAACAGCTAGGGACCAGTTTACTTAACTTGCAGGATCAGCTTACACCATATTTGCCTCACCGACTGCTTTAATCAGCAGAACTGGCACTGTTAAAGCTGCTACATAATATTTATACCACATTTATAATAAATTGGTATTTTAGTATGGCAGAACATAAACTCTGAAACTCTGGGCCTGTTGACACCAGGCAGGAGCCATTACTGTACTTTTCCCTGCACCTGCTTAAAACATTTTTGTTTGGTTGAGTCTAGCCCAGACCCTCCAAGTGTCCCTATTTTCCAGGGACGTCCCTGATTTAGAGAAGCTGTCCCAGTTTCTGATTTGATCCCGGAATGTCCGGTTTTTCTTAGGATGTCCCCATTTTCACCGGAGAAATGTTGGAGGGTATGGAGTTATCCAGTCCCTGAGCCATCTGAAAGCAATCCAGTATAGGGAAAGGTTTTTTTTAAAAATAGTGTTTTATGTTTTATTACCGTATTTTTCGCCCTATAGGATGCACTTTTCCCCCTCCAAAAAGGAAGGGGACATGTGTGTGCGTCCTATGGGGCGAATGCAGGCTTTCGCTGAAGCCTGGAGAGCAAGAGGGGTTGGTGCGCACCGACCCCTCTCGCTCTCCAGGCTTCAGGAAACTCTGCGCAAGCCGCGGGAGCCCTCCCCCGGCTTGCGCAGAGCCGCCTCTTATCCCGAATCCCCGGCGCTCTCAGCAGTCGCGCCGGGGCTTCAGGTAGCTCCGTGCAAGCTGCGGGAGGGCTCCCACGGCTTGCGCAGAGCAGCCTGTTCTGGGGGCTGGGGTCGGGAGAAGCCCCCCACGCCTGGGGGGGGGGAAATAATTTTTTTTCTTTATTTCCCCCCCCAAAAAACTAGGTGCGCCTTATGGGCCGGTGCGTCCTATGGGGCGCAAAATACGGTATATTTTTATATATGTTCAAAGCTGCCCAGAGTGGCTGGGGCAACCCAGTAAGATGTGGGGGGTATAAGTAGTAAAATTAGCATTATGGAATAGGACATCTCTATTTTCATCGGAGAAATGTTGAAGGGTATGTGTATCCAGATAAATTGAAGTTACATGTGTTTTATTTCTTTTTAGCTGCTGCTGATTTTAATCATTTTCTGGATTATCATTTAAATATTTGTTTTTTAACTTCATCAAAAATTGTAATGTTTTATATTTTTGTAAACTGCTTTTTAACTATCAAGAGGTATATATATATATATATTGTTAAATGAACAAAATAAGAGAGGGATGAGGCAATCCAGATGAATCCCACCAACCCTCAAATGGGACTGGGGAAGATGGATGTTGTAGTCCGCAACTTGTGGAGGGCCACCGCTTCCCTATCCCTGTTGCAGTACTTGGCACACACAGCACATACCTCTCTCTGCTGATAATCCTTGCTGGTAGATCAGGGTTATGGAGCATTTGGCCTTCCAGATGCTGTTTAACTAGAATTCCAATTGGCCTTGAGTACTGGCCATGCTGATTGGAACTGACGCAAGATGCAGTTCAGCACCATCTGGAGGGCCAAAGGTTCTCCACCTCTTGTGACAGATCATGGTTATCCAATGTGCTGCTCTCCAGATGTTGGATTCCAGCTCCCCTCCTCTTCAGGCAGTTTGGCTGGTGTCAAGGATGATGGAAGGCCAATATCTTTTTGTAGATAAATATCATTGTTTTGTGGCTTTTGCATCAGGTCACTTAATCATTGCATCATTAATGTGGCGGTGGAGGAGTTTGATCCATCAGCAATGCAATGTAAGCTGTTTACAGGAGACCAGCTGGACAAAGAGGACTTAAACAGTTTGGCATTTGTTTGCTTGGTTTCTCATTTCTCCAAACGGCCCTCACTCTTTCCTTAGGTTTACATGCAAGGTATTGCATGCATGCACATATACCACCAAACTGTTGTTTGTCCGATCCCCAGGTGTTCCATAAACTCCTCTTAAATGTTGTCATTTCCTTTGCTTTACAAAAGTTTTCCCAGGCTGATATATCTATATTTAATGGTTTTAATTGAAAGGCGATCAGAGATTAATAGAACCCCATGGAGCAGTAGTAAAGCACAGGCTTTTCATGCATGCAGATGGTTCCAGGTTCAGTTCCAAGCGTTTCCAGTTAGAAGATCTCAGCTAGCATGACTTGGAAGCACCCCTCGGTAAAATATTGGAGGCCAGCTGACAATCGTGGACTAAGATCAGTGGCCTGATTATGGTATAAGCCTGCTTCCATAAATGCACATTGCCGCACAACTAATTTGGGCACTTAGCAATAATTCTGAGAATTAAGCTAATAATTCTGAGAATTAAGCTAATAATTCTGAGAATTAAGCTAATAATTCTGAGAATTATTAAGCTAATAATTCTGAGAATTATTAAGCTAATAATTCTGAGAATTAAGCTAATAATTCTGAGAATTAAGCTAAATGGCACAAGATGGAAAATATTTTTTGGGATACGTGCATAAGACTTAAGCTGATAGACTCTGCTTGGTTTGTTATTGTTGTTTAGTCGTTTAGTTGTGTCCGACTCTTCGTGACGCCATGGACTAGAGCACGCCAGGCACTTCTGTCTTCCACTGCCTCCCGCAGTTTGGTCAAACTCATGCTGGTAGCTTCGAGAACACTATCCAACCATCTCGTCCTCTGCCGTCCCCTTCTCCTTGTGCCCTCCATCTTTCCCAACATCAGGGTCTTTTCCAGGGAGTCTTCTCTTCTCATGAGGTGGCCAAAGTATTGGAGCCTCAGCTTCACGATCTGTCCTTCCAGTGAGCACTCAGGGCTGATTTCCTTAAGAATGGATAGTCTCCTCCAGCACCATAATTCAAAAGCATCAATTCTTCAGCAATCAGCCTATGGTCCAGCTTTCACTTCCATACATCACTACTGGGAAAACCATAGCTTTTACTATACGGACTTTTGTTGGCAAGGTGATGTCTCTACTTTTTTAAGATGGGTAGCAAATGGTATGTTCCAAACAGGCCAGTAGCTGGAGTCCAGAGCAGATGGGAAACAATCACAGGAACATGGGAGGCTGCCTTTATACATCACTGGTCCATCTAGCTCAGTATTGTCCACACTGACTGGCAGCAGCTCTACAGACTTTCCAGCCCTTTCTGATGTTGCTGCAGACTGAACCGGCAACACAGGCACCAAAGGAGTTATTCTGTCGGGGTGAAGGAATTAAGCACTGAAAGGGGGAGTATTTTAGTTTCTCACACATGCAAAAAAGAGAATAGAGTGGTACCTCGGGTTAAGAACTTAATTTATTCTGAAGGTCCGTTCTTAACCTGAAACTGTTCTTAACCTGAAGCACCACTTTAGCTAATTGGGCCTCCCGCTGCTGCTGCGCCGCCAGAGCACAATTTCTGTTCTCATCCTGAAGCAAAGTTCTTAACCTGAGGTACTATTTCTGGGTTAGCGGAGTCAGTAACCTGAAGTGTATGTAACCTGAAGGTAACCCGAGGTACCACTGTACTCTGGATTGCCAATGTTCTTAAAATGCACCACCTGTAACCTGACAAAAATCAGGACCCAGGTATCCATATTTATATGGTGCAGGTCTTAGATGAGGCATCAAGGGCCTCAAACCACGGCAGTAGCACCCAAACCCCTGTGTCACGGGGGCAGCTCTCAGGGAGAGAGAACATCCAGCTTGATCTCTACTGCACTGCAGCCACTCCCTGCCCCCGGGTAATAACTAGAGATGGAGGTATAGTTTTTGTCAGCCTAACCTAGCCAGACCAGGGGGCTTGCTGTTGGTTCTTCAGTTGCCTTATATTACTTTTTCTAGGCCTGGGTCCTCATTCTGAGAAACTCTTTCATGACTGAAAGTCCTAAAAAGACTCCTCGTGCCACACCTGTCTTCCTGTCAGTTTGCTCCAGAACCTGACCACCAATCCATGTTAAATCAGGTTGTCTGAGCTGTAGCTCAGAAGTAGAGTACATGTTTTACATGTATAACTTGTGGGTGCCCATGGGGTTGTGCAGGGCAAGACACAAGGTAGCAGTTGTCACCTCCCACTAGAAGAACCATAATCTCCAGATTCCTAGCTTTCCTTTTTGTTTTATAGTATCTTACATTTCCAAAATCTGAAATTTAAAGCAAAATACATAGGCAATACAGTGGTACCTCAGGTTACAGACGCTTCAGGTTACAGACTCCGCTAACCCAGAAATAGTACCTTGGGTTAAGAACTTTGCTTCAGGATAAGAACAGAAATTGTGCTCTGGCGGCGCAGCAGCAGCGGGAGGCCCAATTAGCTAAAGTGGTGCTTCAGGTTAAGAACGGACCTTCGGAATAAATTAAGTTCTTAACCCAAGGTACTACTGTCTTAAAAGAAGGTGATCAAGATGAGGAAAGGTTAAAGAGCAAGCTGTGGGCTTTTCAGAGGCATCTACTTGGCCACTGTGGAAGAACAGGACAATATGGGCCTGAGCCAGCAGTCAAGTTTTTCTTAGGTTTAACCTGGAGAAGTGAATCTAAAGGGAGGGAGGCTAAATCCCCAAAATGCTGGTTGCCTTTCTGCAGACAGGTAAAAGCTGAAAAAACCCCTTTTTTGCTGGAGAAAGCAGCAGCAAACATCTTCCCCACTCCCCCCGTGTCTTTCTCAGGTTTGTGCAGGTGAAGCTACCTCTTTATTTTTGCTTAGAGACACAATGGTTTGCATAGGCTGTGAGCCAGGGCATTTCCAGAGCTAGCCAGGTAGGCAATAGGTCACACCTTTTTAGCTTGGGTTTGGTGAAAGAGGAAGATTGTTCAAGCACTGAGAGAGTGGAGATGTAAGAAGATGGTTTTGCTTGCCTGCTTTGTCTGATAATTAATTTTGTACAAAATGTTCTTTTTCGCAGGTTGAGTGCTCCCTCTCCCCTTATTTTTAATCCTCTCAAGGTTTGCAGGCTTAACTGTGCCGCCTCATGTGGGTAAATGGCATCAACATGTTATTCTAGCTGCAGATGCTGTTGTAATAACAGCTTCTCTTGTTTTTTATAAAGCGTAGGAAGCCTTCAGGGAAATTAATAAGTTCTCAAAATCCCCTGAAAGGTCAGGGTTATCTTGATTAATCAGGACCATCTAAAATTTCATGTGTCTTGGCAAAATACAAAAATTAGCCTTCTTACCTGATGAGTTCTGAACATGGAAGAGGATGGTTATTCGGCTACTTGAAGATGGGGCTTAATTTTGGGAGGAAGAAAAGATTCAGAATCACAGAATTGTAGAGTTGGAATGGGCAACAAGCATCATCTAATCCAACTCACTTCAATGCAAGAATATTTTGCCCAATGTGGGGATCAAACCTATGACCCCCAGATTAAGAGTCTCATGTTCTACCAAATGAGCTACTCTCAGATCAAATAAAGTACCTATTCACGGTGTGCATATTTTAACTACTGTATTTTTCGCTCTATAGGACGCACCCGACCATAGGATGCACCTTGTTTTAGAGGGGGAGAACAAGAAAAAAAAAATCTCCCCCTCTCTGCGCAGCGCCCCCTCAGCGAAGCGGCAGGAGAAACGGAGCCCCTTCCATTTCTCCTCCCGCTTCGCTGAAGGGGCGCTGCACCTTAGCTGAAGGGGCACCTACCCTTCAGCGAAAGGAACCCGAAGCCTCCGGAGCGCAGCGGGAGCTCCTGCCACGCTCCGGAGGCTTCAGGCGGCTATCTTTGAAGCCTGGAGAACGAGAGGGGTTGGTGCACACCGACCCCTCTCGCTCTCCAGGTTTCAGCAAAAGCAACGCGAAGCCTCCAGAGCGCGGCGGGACCACTCCCACTTCACTTCGGAGGCTTCGCGTTGCTATCACTGAAGCCAAGGAGCCTGCATTCGCTCCATAGGACGCACACACATTTCCCCTTAATTTTTGGAGGGAAAAATGTGCGTCTAAAATACGATACATAACTCGCTTACACAGGAGGCAGGGATGGCCACCAAGATAGGGGTCATTCCACATCAAATCAACACAAAAAACAAGGGTTTTGCCACCCACCATCTCGGATTTTGATGAAACTTGGTGTACACCCTTCCCTTATGGTTGAAAGAAACCCCCTTAGATTCCCCCCCCCTCTATCTCAAGTGGTTTTAATTTTATAGTCCTTCAAAGTTTCGTGAAATCTTTGTTTCTGTCCCTCTTAAGATCCTCGGCCTTGTGTGCATTTTATATTTTTTCTCCATAACCAATGATCAGATCTCTTTGAAATTTTACACAGAGCTTAATAACATGATGTGGATTTCAGGGAAAAATACACCAGCACTCAAAAGATTTTATAAATGCCTTAAAAAATGTATAGATGTAGTTATTTTGGTGGAAAAATGAGGTTTAGGAAACCTAAATTTTCAGCGTGAGGGCACGATGGAAACAAAAGTTTTTGATGGTGAAAATTATTGCAAAGACATGCTCTTTCTCAACAAAGAATAAAATTTATGGGTCTCTTATGTCTTCTAACAAAATTTTACGTTTTTTGGACATGTTGGGGGGGAAATAGCTACTGGGTACAACTACAATCTTACAATCCATAGCTGTAATAGAAAAAATTAATGAAACAAAGTTGTTCATCTTAAAATCTAAAATAATATTGGTTATTACAGGGTTGTTGTTTTTTCAAAAGTGCAGACTTGTTTTTCAGTTTGGGGTATTTAAAGCTATGAAAATTGGCTACACAGTGGTACCTCGGGTTAAGAACTTAATTCGTTCCAGAGGTTCGTTCTTAACCTGAAACTGTTCTTAACCTGAAGCACCACTTTAGATAATGGGGCCTCCCATTGCTGCCGTGCTGCTGGAGCACGATTTCTGTTCTTATCCTGAAGCAAAGCTCTTAACCCGAGGTAATATTTCTGGGTTAGCAGAGTATGTAACCTGAAGCGTCTGTAACCCGAGATACCACTGTATTGTGAAATCAATCTAAAAAAAAAAAAAAATCGGCACTGCCACAGGATACTAAGTACTAGAATCAGAAGTCCAGTGGTACCCTTGTACCTCCTCTTGGGTGATGAATGAAAAGTTTTCACTGAAATCTAGTAGAATAACGGCAGTGTGTGAAGGAAGGTTTTCTTTTAAATTTTTAAGGAAGGAAGACTGTGACTTTGCTATGAAAGAATGAGGAATCAAACGTTCTATTTTATCTGTTAGATCATCAATGAACTCATCTAGTCTTGCAGTGGTTTTGATCAAGGCACAGCTTCCTTATAAGGACTCCCAGGGCTGGGGGGGGTGGCGGGTTAAGGCAGATGGAAGAAGGCCGTGTCTCTCCCCTCACCTCATAGTAGCATACACATCTAGCATATACGAAAGACTTCTCTGAACTGCAGTCTCAGAAAACATTTTAAAATGTCTCATATTTTGTATTTCTGAAATGAATAATTATTTTTTAAATAATTTAAGCCTAATTTGATGTACTCATAATTGAATATAATGCATAATTTTACATTCTTTTAATCTTTTTCTTGCTAGGTCTTATTTCCTTACATGTCAGCGTTTAAAGTTTCTGACTTTTTTTTTTTAGATTGATTTCACGATATAGCCAATTTTCATAGTTTTAAATACCCCCAAACTGAAAAACAAGCCTGCACTTTTGAAAAAACAACAACCCTGTAATAACCAATATTATTTTAGATTTTAAGATGAACAACTTTGTTTCATTAATTTTTTCTATTACAGCTATGGATTGTAAGATTGTAGTTGTACCCAGTAGCTATTCCCACCCCCCTCAAGATGTCCAAAAAACGTAAAATTTTGTTAGAAGACATAAGAGACCCATAAATTTTATTCTTTGTTGAGAAAGAGCATGTCTTTGCAATAATTTTCACCACCAAAAACTTTTGATTCCATCGTGCCCTCATGCTGAAAATTTAGGTTTTCTAAACCTCATTTTTCACCAAAAAACCCGACATTTATACATTTTTAAGGCATTTATAAAATCTTTTGAGTGCTGGTGTATTTTTTCCTGAAATCCTCATCATGTTACTGAGCTCTGTGTAAAATTTCAAAGAGATCTGATCATTGGTTATGGAGAAAAAATATAAAATGCACACAAGGCCGAGGATCTCAAGAGGGACAGAAACACAGATTTCAAGAAATTTTGAAGTGCTATAAAATTAAAACCATTTGAGATAGAGGGGGGAAATCTAAGGGGGTTTCCTTCAACCATAAGCGAAGGGTGTACACCAAGTTTCATCAAAATCCGAGACGGCGGGTGGCATGACTGCATTGAAATGACGTGGAATGACCCATAGATGGCTTTAAAGGCATATTAGCCAAATTTATGGAGGAGAAAGGTATCAGTGGATACTGGCCATGATGGCTGTGCTCTGCCTTCACAGTCAGAGACAGCAGTGCCTTTGAATACTACAGAAGAGGAGTGTTCTTGTTCTTGGGTGCTTTTGGGTTTCTAACTTGGGGTATCTAGTTGGCCACTGTAAGAACAGGATGCTGGGAGATATGGACCATTGGTCTGAACCAGCAGCCTCTTCTTATGTTCTTAGTTTTTTTGTTCTATAATTTAATGTTCTGCAACGCAGGGAACCTGATGGCGGACATGGAGGCCAAAATGGGGAAACATTTTACATCCTTTTTCATATGTTTAGAGGTTAATCCATTTACAGTATGTTTGTGAAACTTCTTTTGCATACCCACTGAGGATGGCTATGAACTTCTAACTACTTCAAATTAATTCATGTATCCAGAGCCTGATGAACTGCATCCAAGGGTACTAAAGGAACTTGCAGATGTACCGTATTTCTTGCTCCATAAGACGCACCTAGTTTTTAGAGGAGGAAAACAAGAAAAAAATATTCTGAACAAAACAGTGGATGTATGATTTTTGTGGTTCATGCTGTGGCCAAAGACATGTGATTTGACGGTGAGTTTGGGGTGACCCAATGTAAAAATCCTGAAGATCCATGCGGATCCGTGCTTTGTAACCATGTTTTTGCACTACTGCGGCCCCAGGCAACAGTGGGTGCGTGATTTTTTTGGTGCAGGCTGTAGCCATGGACATTCTATGTGATCTGATGGTGAATTTGGGGTGACCCAATGCAAATATCCTGAGGATCCATGTGGATCCGTGCTTTGTAACCACGTTTTAAGTGGGGAGGGAAGGAAAAACACTGAAGGGACAAGGAGCACGCGTGGGGTGGGTGGAGAAGGAGCTTTTCAGTGAGCTGAGTGGGGAGGAGGGAGGGAAAGAGAGTACAGTTGCTTTAAAGGAGCCAACCGGACAGGAGCCGCTTACACCCGTGTAAGCAGCTCCTCTCCTCTCCTCTCCCATTTTGCTCCTTCAAAGCGAGATGGCTGTCCTCCTCTCCCTCCTCCCCGGCTCAGCTCGCTGAAAAGCTTTGCTGCACACGTGTAAGCGGCTCCTCTCCCATGTAAGCGGCTCCTCTCCCGCTTTGCTGCTTCAAAGCGAGCCACGGAGGAGGGAAGGAATGGGAACCATGGATCCTCTGCTTGTGGCTGCAGCAGGATCCCCCCGCCATCCGTAGGCATCCGCTCCATAGGACGCACAGACATTTCCCCTTACTTTTTAGGAGGAAAAAAGTGTGTCTTATGGAGCGAAAAATACGGTAATCTCAGAGCCTCTGTCTATAATTTTTGGAAATTGTTGAAGAACAGGTGAGGTCCCTGTGGACTGCAGCTGGGCAAATGTCACTATATTCAAAAAGGGAGGGAGGAGAGGACCCAGGCAATTACTAACTAGTCAGCTTGAGTTGTTTTAAACAGCATGTGAGCACTTAGAAAAGGATGCTGTGATTACTGAGATCCAGCATGGATTTCTCAAAAACAAGTCATGCCAGACAAATCTCATTTCTTTCATTTTTCTTCTTTTTGGTAGAGTTACATGACTGGTGGATCAAGGGATTGCTGTGGATGTAGTGTGTCTTCATTTCAGTAAGGCTTTTGACAAAATCCCCCCTTGATATTCTCATAGAGAAGCTGGTAAAATGTGGACTAAGTGATGGTACTGTTAGGTGGATTTGTAGCTGAACCCAAAGTGTGCTCAACAATGGTTTCTTGCCATCCTGGAAAAAGTGACAAGTGGGGTACCACAGGGTTCTGTTCTGGGCTTGGTGTTGCTCAGCATCTTTATAAATGATTTGAATGAAGGAATCGAAGGGATGCTTACCAAATTTGTAGATGACTGGAAGGCATAGCTAATACATCAGAAAATAAAATGAGGATTCAATGTGACCTTCGCATTCTTTGTAAATGGGCATTCTGTTTTGCTCATTGCTGTACTTTGTTACTATGGCATCAATTTGCTGGAGAATTGGCCCAAAACTAACAAAATGAATTTCATTAGGGACAAATGTTCAGGTTCTGCACTTAGGCAGGAATAATCAGAGTAGATCAGAATAATCAGAAATAGGGGGTACCTCGTTTGACTGTAGTGCATGTGAAAAGGATCTTCATAGACCACATGAGTCAACAGTGTGATGCAACACCAAAGAAAGCTAATGCTATTCTAGGCTGCATCAACAGAAGTATAGCGTCCAGTTCAAGGGAACTGATAGTACCACTCTATTCTGCTTTGGTCAGACTCCACCTAGATTATTGTGTCCAGTTCTGGGTACCACAGTTTAAGAAGGGTGTTGACAAGCTGGAATGTGCGCACTGGCAGGTGTCCAAGATGATAAAATGCTTTATGAGGAATAGTTGATGGAGTTGGATATGTTTAGCCTGGAGAAGAGAAGACTGAGAGGTACTATGACAGCAATCTTCAAATATCTGAAAGGCTGTCACATGGAAGATGGAGCAAGTTTGTTTTGTGTTCCTCCAGAGGTTGGATCTGAACCAACAGATACTAGTTACAAGGAAGGAGATTCCGACTAAGCATCAGGAAGATGCTTTCTGTCAGTAGGAACTGTTAGACGCTGGAATGGACTACCTCAAGCGATTGTGGTCTCTCCTTTATTGTTGTGTTTTTTTTAAAGGTTGGGTAGCCATTTGTCAGGGATTCATTAGCACTGCAGGGGGTTGGACTAGAAGATCCTTGAGATCCCTTCCAACTCTACCGTTCTGCTCTTTCTCTGTCTCCTGCTCCACGTATTTGAACCTCCTGCCTGTCTGGTGAAATTTTCTGGCAGCTTGAAATGCTGGTCTCTGTTTTGTGACACAGCAGTTGGTCCTTAGGTATTGTCTGCTGTGGATTTGTGCTAAAAAAATAATAAATCTTAATTGTGACTTTGTGCAGCTTTGTGCAGGCTTATTTACCCTTCACTGAGTCTTCAGGGGGTGGGTGCTGTTATGAAGGGGGATAAACTTCAGCGAGAGAGATCTAACAAATGATTCGGTTAATAGTTTAAAAGGCTGGGTTTTTTACGCTTTCTGGAGTATGACAAGTTTCTTTGTAAATGCGCATTCTGTTTGGCTCATTGTTGTACTGAGTTACTATGGCATCAATTTGCTGAGCAATACCTTTCTGATCAACTTAAAAGCTGTCTCTGATAATAATAATAATAATTAGTACCTGCAATCTGCAGGTTTCCAGACTTGAAACCTTCTTTCTCACATAGGATGAACTGTCCTCTAAAGCATATGCTGTGTTGCATAAAAGGTGCACACCCACCCAGAAGAATAAATAATCCCTTTTCTTGTTTATTTCTGCACCTGGAAACAAATGCAGATTTACTCATTTATGGAAAAACATGCAAATACTCAAAGAAGACTTATTGATTTGGGTGGCAGCAGTATCTACAATCAGATGTGAACAACCGAGGCAGAGTGCAATAATTAAATGACTAGCAATATTGTTAATTAAGGGACGCGGGTGGCGCTGTGGGTTAAACCACAGAGCCTAGGACTTGCCAATCAAAAGGTCGGCGGTTCAAATCCCCGCGACGGGGTGAGCTCCCGTTGCTCAGTCCCTGCTCCTGCCAACCTAGCAGTTCGAAAGCACGTCAAAGTGCAAGTAGATAAATAGGTACTGCTCCAGCGTGAAGGTAAACAGCGTTTCCGTGTGCTGCTCTGGTTCACCAGAAGCGGCTTAGTCATGAGCGCCGCAACCCCAGAGTCAGCCACGACTGGACCTAATGGTCAGGGGTTCCTTTACCTTTAATATTGTTAATTACAGTGGTACCTCGGGTTAAGTACTTAATTCCAGATGTCCGTTCTTAACCTGAAACTGTTCTTAACCTGAAGCACCACTTTAGCTATTGGGGCCTCCTGCTGCCGCCGCGCCGCCAGGGCACGATTTCTGTTCTCATCCTGAACCAAAGTCATTACCTGAAACACTATTTCTGGGTTAGCGGAGTCTGTAACCTGAAGCGTATGTAACTTGAAGCATATGTAACCTGAGGTACCACTGTATATTTGTGCTTTCTGTACAATTGCACAATGTGGCTGCCAAATTGATCTTTTATTCATGGCCTTTAGCAATTTTTATTTTATTTCTTTGCTGTTTTTTCTGCTGGTCTCTTACGACTTCGCCTAATGTTTTGTTTTAACTGGGAGTGGTTACATTTTTTCTGGCATTCTGAAGAAATAATGATCTTGAAATACAGTCGTACCATGGTTTTCGAACAGCTTAGTTTTTGAACATTTTTGCTCCCGAATGCCGCAAACCCAAAAGTGACTGTTCCGGTTTGCGAAATATTTTTGGAAGCCGAATGTCTGACGGGGCTTCTGTGACTTCCGATTGGCTGCAGGAGCTGAAATGGATTACCAAATATCATTATTAGTTTTAAATTGCATTTTCATTGTAACTTTGTTTCATTTTAAATTGTAGAGTTTTGTTGCCGCTGCTGCTGCTGTACTCAATAACAAAATATACAACATTGTAGAAAAACAGTCTACAAGTTAAACACACACACACATGAAAATGAACTTGCCTGGAACCTAGGTCACTGAAGTTAAATGCTCAAAATTCTAGCTGCTGTGACATACCATCATTTGTTCTTGCCTCCCACCTCTTGATTTTTCAATAGAATATTAACTTTACAGTGGTACCTCGGGTTAAGTACTTAATTCATTTCGGAGGTCCGTTCTTAACCTGAAGCACCACTTTAAGTAATGGAGCCTCCTGCTGCTGCCGCACCGCTGGAGCACTATTTCTGTTCTCATCCTGAAGCAAAGCTCTTAACCTGAGATACTATTTCTGGGTTAGCGGAGTCTGTAACCTGAAGTGTATGTAACCTGAAGCATATGCAGCCCGAGGTACCACTGTACTTTTAGCTCTGGGTGCCAAAAGCATCAGAGAAGAGGAGGAAGTTATTCTTTCCCTCAGACTGGACAGATTTGGCTTACCTGCATCTTCCGACTGAGAGCAAGGTGTGCCACCTATTGGCTGGCATTCTTATTGCGACAATTCCTGGCTAGGTGAAAAAGATACGGCTCTTGAGTCCGTGCAGAAATTAAGCAGCCAGTTTAATAAGTATAAAGAACTATCTGCATGAGTGGTGCAACAATGAAGGCAAGAACCTGCAAGAAATTGCTTCTTCCCTGTAATCAGGAAAATGTGAAATGTATGGGGACACATGTTAGGTTGGCTTAGTTGGTTTTAAAAGGCCTGTCTAATCAGGCAACAGATTTTTTTACAACACACACTTGTGTTGTTTTAGAAGAGGCATTTCCCATTGTGCGTGTGAAAGAGAATAAAGAATTCCTCTTACAAGGTCTGCTGTGACATGTTCTCAAATGAAACAAAAGAAGTTGTTACACACTACTTTTTAGGTGGGCCTCACATAACAGTTCATATATATGGAACAATCACTGGTTAGAACAAGCCATGATGACTTCAGAAGCCTGTGTAATAGCAGTGTGTGTATGTGTGTGTTCATATAAACATGTATGTTTACACATGCAGTGTCTCATCTTCAGTTCTCGCGGTGCTTTTCAGAGTGCACAAGGATAGGCCTCTGCCCTGAGCAGCTTACGATAAAAAAAAAAGTTTGATCCAGAGAAAATGGAGAAAGGGGGGGGGGCAAGTGTAAGCATGGAAACAATACGCAGTGGATTCAATTACAGATGCTTAGGCTTCACAGCAAGATGTGAGAATGAGAGGGTTATGCCAAAGGCCTCAAAGGAAAAGTGGGCTTTGAGGTGGGTTGGATGTGAAGAAACGCCAGCACACAGGTGTCCTGGGAGGCAGTTCCAAGTACCGTATTTTTTGCTGTATAAGATGCACTTTTTCCCTCCTAAAAAGTAAGGGGAAATATGCATCTTATGGAGTGAATGCAGGCTGCGCAGCTATCGCTGAAGCCAGAACAGCAAGAGGGATCACTGTGCAGTGAAAGCAGTGGGATAGCTGTGTGAAGCCTCTTCAAGGCAGCAGGAGGAATGCGTGGCTATCCCAGAAGCCAGAACAGCAAGAGGGATCGCTGCACAGCGATCCTTGCTGTTCTGACTTCGCTTCTCTGGAGCGGCACTGTGGAGAGGGAAAGCTGCGCAGCGCCCCTTCAGCAAAGCGGGAGGAGAAATGGAGCCCCTTCCGTTTCTCCTCCCGCTTTGCTGGAGAGGCGCTGTGCAGAGAGGGAGAGCTGCGCAGCGCCCCTTGTCTAATCCCCTTTTGAAGTCACCCAAGCTAGTAGTTGTCGCTCAGTCTTGTAGCAAGTTCTGTCTTTTAACCATACATTGTGCAGAGTTCTTCCTTTTGGCTGTCCTGATCTCCTACCTAGCAGCTTCCTTGGATGTGGGTGGGGTGGGGTGGGGTGGGGGTGATATAAGTATCTTCAAGGTTCAGGGTATCCTGATGAAACCCTTTGGTTGTTTATTAAATAGTTTAGTACAACATTTGATTCAGAATATTTTTTTTCTTGTTTTCCTCCTCTAAAAACTAGGTGCGTCTTATGGTCGGGTGCATCTTATAGAACGGAAAATACATTGTATGGGGAGCAAGGGAGACTTGCTGTAGCTCATGGGTATGCAAACTAAGAACCGTAGGCCAGATGCGACCTAATCGCCTTCTCAATCCGGCCCGCAGATGGTCCAGGAGTCAGCATGTTTTTACATGAGTGGAATTTGTCATTTTATTTAAATGTATCTCTGGGTTATTTGTGCTGCCTGCCTCGTGTTTTTACGTGAGTAGAATGTGTGCTTTTATTTAAAATGCACCTCTGGGTTATTTGTGGGGCACAGGAATTCATTCATCCCCCACAAAAAATATAGTCCGGCCCCCCACAAGATCTGAGGGACAGTGGACTGGCCCCCTGCTGAAAAAGTTTGCTGACCCCTTCTATGCTGCTTGAAGTATCAGGAGAGCTTTGGAAAGGGGAGGGTAGAAGAGTGAAGATGAAGGGCAGGGCTGCGGGGAGAAGAGTTGGGGGGGCAAGGCGATGGAGGGCTCTGAAGGCAAGGTCAAGGAACATGTACTAGATTTGGGAATAGACAGGAAGCCAGTGTCTATTTAAGGAGGGGTGGTTATTATGAAGAGAGGGGAATTATTTGGGAAACAGATTTCTGTGCAGATACGAGGGGACCCAGGTTGAGGCAGTGGAAGATCAGGGGGACAGGGGTGTGTTGTTGCTGTTTAAAGGTGTGGTTCAGTCACATCCCAGCACATCCGGGTTGCACAATGAAAGCTGATTTGGAGTTCTTGTGCAACAAACCTGCCTCCCCCAGGAGATCCGACTTCTTGAGATAAGGAAAGTAACTGGTAAAATGCAGTGAGGAGTCTGGAAAAGCACTTGCTAAATGTTATGTACTGAAGTTCTCACCCTGGGCCAGCAGGGGGATACTGTAGATAGTTCAGGTCCACATATGCAAATAAGGGATCGAAAGTGACATTCAGTGATTGGATAGTTACAGAAAACGGTTACTGTTGTGTTCTAGTGGAGCTCTATATAAGCAGGCTGGCTGAACCCTTCAGTTCTGTTCTGGCCTGTGAATAAACAAGAGCTGTTTGAAGAATCGCTGTGTCGTCTGATATGTTCACCCACAACTTAACACTAAAGACTTCTTGCCTCCCTGCAAACAGAGTGAAAGCTCAATAAATGGGTCATTTAGAAGCACCCTTAGGGTGTGGGATGCCTGGGCATGAATCAGAGTGTGTTCTTTTCTTTTTTTAATCATTTTTATTAATTTTCCGATAAAAAACATCTAATTAATATATCCAATGTTGCCTTGAGGGAAAAACTAGGGTTGGCTGTTGTTGCTTCTTCTTGGTTTTTTCTTTCTTTTTTGAGAGGTTGTAAAGGGAGAAGCAAGGTGATCTGCATTTCTCCCCCTTTCAGGGTTGAGATTATTCTTAAAAGAATATGTGAGGTCAGTCCATTTAACTGATTAAAATTCACATGTTGCACTCCCAATTCCCCCCCCCCCCCGATTGATGAAGTGTGCTAACCTTAAACTGTGTTCATAAAACAAGCGATTGAAATTCCTCCTCATTAGCACATATTTGGTGGGGTGGGAAAGTTCTTTGCAAACTTTTAATGTTCTCTTTTTATTTCTCTTTTCTAGGCATGCCATGGATGTTCGTCAGGATCCAAATGCGACTGTAGCGGAACAAAAGGGGGAAAGGTGAGCAGGTGTGTGTGTGTGTGTGTGTGTGTGTGTGTGTGTGTGTGCAGGAGGAAACATATCTGGATCCTGAAGAGTTTTTGCTCCACTGGACTAAAAGAATTTGACAAGCCGCACAGCAATGAAAACAATTTATATTCTGCTCTGTTTTCTCCAACAAAAAAATATAACCATTTGTTTATAGAGAGTTTCTAATAAATGGTGTTCAGATTTCATTGTTAGTAATTAAGATCGTTGTAGGAATTTAAATATTTGTAACCTGCCAGTTGGCTAAGTCTCAAAGGCAGATTGTTAAACATTCTATGAATTATACCTAAAAGCACATGGAATATATTTAAAGGATACTTTATAATACATATAATGCATTAATTATTGCGTACCTTACAAAAGAGAGAGATCGGGGAAAGTACTCCTTTCAGTACTTGGGTCCTACTATGAATGGAGCCTTGTGTACTGGTACTGATACCTTGAATTGAGTACATAAATTTCAAGATCACTGTAACTGGCTCTCCGTACTGCTTAAGCCAAGAACCTGGTCATGGCATTTTTCACTAGATGCAGTTTCTGGGCTGTATTCAAGGGCAGCACTACATAAAGTGTGTTGCAGTAGTCTAGACGGGAGGTTATTCCTTTTTTAAAAAAAAAGTTTATAAAATCTCAAGGTTTTATGCAGAGTTAATAAAAATGCAGGAATAAACCCATTTATTTATTATCATGAAAAAGAATTACACCACTTGATTGTAAAAAAAAAAAAAGCCCAACAACCTCAAAGCACTTCACAAAAGGGAAAAAAATAGTAAAACTGAGAAAAAATGGACAACCCTCCTTGAAAACATACCAAAGTTCAAATAATAAAACGGATTAAATCGCCTCAACTTTCTATACATCTGCATAGGCTTGTCTAAACAGGAATGTTTTTGGCAGGTGCCAAAAATAGTACAGTGAAGGCGCCTGCTTGATCTCAACAAGCAGGGAGTTCCGAAGTTTAGGTGCTGCCACATGAAATGATCAAATGCAGAAACAAATCAATATGTACAAAACAGAAAAATATCCGACCTGAGGCAAATTTAAACCAACTGGTACTAAAAGTCAGATAAGGCCTAGGAATAAAAAAAATGAGTTGTTTTTATTCAATTGTTCAAAAGAACCCTAATTGACAGCTGGTTTGGTGCCTGCTTCAGTTCAGAGAGGAGAATGTTCCACAGAGAGGGTGGCACAACAGAACAGGCTCTCCCCCAATTCTAATAGGGTACACTTTTAAAAACTGAGCATGCCCAAAGGGCCATGAAGTCCAACTCCTTCAGGAAACATATTTATTAATGCCAATTATATATCAGTCCCTAAGCATTTTGAGGAAACTGCTCATGGAGGAGGGAGCTATTGATGGCTCCTAGCCATGATGGCTCTGTTCTGCCTCCATGGCTGGATCAGCAGTGCTTCTGAATAGCAGGAGCTGGAAGCTGCAGGAGGGCAGAAGAGTGTTCTTGTGCGCAGGTCCTGCACCTAGTTGGTTGCTGCGAGAACAGGATGCTGGACTAGTGCCCTGAGGAAGAACTGTAAGAAAACAACATGGCACTTTACAACTGTTATTAACAAACTCTTCTCCTGCACCCATTAGATTCCAAGCTATTTTTTAAACTCTCTTAAATACTAAAGAGCAGCAACACCAACAAGAGGAGTAGAAACAAGAAAGGAGCTAATTGGGGAAACCCAAAAACTTTCCAGATCACCTTTAGGAACATAGGAAGCTGACTGATTAAGGACATAGGTCCATCTAGCTCAGTACTGTCTACACGGACTGGCAGCTGTGATCCAGGATTTCAGGCAGGAGTTATTCCCTGGAGATACCAGGGATTGAACCTAAGACCTTCTGCATGCAAAAACAGATGCTCTACTACAGAGCTCTGGTCCTTCCTCCTTGGCCTGATGCCTTGAGTCAATATGGAAGGAGTGAGGCGAACGTCTCTATGGAGGGACTTCTATACATTTGGAGAATTCTACTGTTTTGGTGAGGGACGCGGGTGGTGCTGTGGGTTAAACCACAGAGCCTAGCACTTGCTGATCAGAAGGTCGGCGGTTCAAATCCCCGCGACGGGGTGAGCTCCCGTTGCTCGGTCCCTGCTCCTGCCAACCTAGCAGTTCAAAAACACGTCAAAGTGCAAGTAGATAAATAGGTACCACTCCGGCGGGAAGGTAAATGGCATTTCCGTGCGCTGCTCTGGTTCGCCAGAAGCGGCTTAGTCATGATGGTTACCCGGAAGCTGTACGCCGGCTGCCTCGGCCAATAAAGCGAGATGAGCACCGCAACCCCAGAGTCAATCATGACTGGACCTAATGGTCAGGGGTCCCTTTACCTTTACCTTTACTGTTTTGGTGCCCTGTCCTGTGTTGTCACTAGGGTGGCCATGTGTTACACTTTGCAGAGGGCAGTCCTCTATTGGATTGATTCTTCTGTTTGAGGGATGGGGGAACCTGTAGCTTTCCAGATGTGGCTAGCAGAGCGTGCATTGATGTCTGTTAGCATATGGAGAGCCACAGTTCCCCACTGCTCTCCTGAATATGATTTAAGCTGGTTTTTGGTTTCTGCTTCACTTAAACATCACTTTAACACCCTCCAAGGCACCCTATTTCTATAATTTTAACTTGCTTTAAACTGTTTTTCAATATTTTGTTGTAATTGTTGTAACCCGCCCTGGATAAAATAAGTGGTTGTGCTTGTGAATGTAAATTTCCAATGGACTTGAAAAGCAGAATTCAGTTTCTTTTGGTTCTCAAACTTGCCACTGAGTTACGCTTTCAATGCCAAGCTGCGTTGGTGCAGTAAACATTTCCCCCAGTGAGTTGTTCGGGGTGCCTCACAGAAGCTACCCCAGGGGCCACGCCTATCTATCCAGGTGGCTCAATTGAATGAGATCATATTTTGGCAAATGTTCTTGCCAAAGGTTCATAGCATATGTGTGTGCTAAGCCTAAGGCTTAGTCTTCTTGGCAATAATACAAGGTTAAATGAGGTTGTGCTGCTAAAACTTCACTTTGTTTTTGTTTGTGTGCGTGTGCGTGCGCACACACACATACTTAAAAAGTACCATTATGAACTTCTGTCATAATGATAGAGAGCTTTTTTTATAAAAGAAAGAAAGAAAGATAAATGCTGTGTGGTTTGAACAAACAAGGAGGGCTTTTTGCAGGAGGCAAAGGGTCAAGCTAGGCATGGATGCTGGTAGCAGATGCACCCAACTGCAACTTCAGAGAGGAGTACTGTAGCTGGATCAGGCCAGTGGCTGAATCAGGCCAACATGTCCAGCATCCTGTTCTCACAGCGTCCAGCCAGATGTCCTAATGGGGAGCCTGCAAGCAGGACCTGAGTGCAGTAGCAGACCACCACATTTGGGAGTCCCACCAATTCAGGGGGCTCCCTGCCTCTAGCATTCCCAACACAGCTAGTAGGAACAGATAGCCTTATCATACATGAATAGGTCTAGTCTTCCACCTCCCTTTCTTAAGACCATCCAAGTTGGGTTTTCATCAGGATTCCACATTGACATGGTTTGATGAGAATTGATAAAACTGTTTATGAAGTAGTTATGGGGAAGCTTTGGCCCATCAGATGTTGCTATGCCATGCTGTCTTGGATTTCGTTTTTTAAAACCAACCTTCCTTCCTTCCAGCCAAAATCAACATGTCCTTCTGTATAGATAAAAATGAAAATGTAGTCAAGCTCTGCAGTTCTCATGGCCATGATAGGCAGCCATGCTAGCTGCAGCATAAGGAACATCAGGCCAGCTATTCAACAGGGGGGCAAGAGTTCCCTAGGAAGAGAGATTGATGGTTATACCATTCTGAGAACTGTAGCTCTGTGAGGGAAATAGAGGATCTCCTAAGAACCCTTAGCACTCTTCACAAACTGCAGCTCCCAGAATTCTTTAGGGGGAATTGTGACTGTCAAAGTGGTATAACAATGCTTTAGATGTATGGTGTGATTGTGGCCTATATCAATGGGTGACTGCGACAGTGATGCAGGACAAGGTATCTCACTCTGATGGCTTCCATTTGTGCTAATCAGTTTCCTCCTGTAGGACAAGTTCTTGGCGGGTTCTTCTTCGGGGCATGAACTGTCATCCATCTCTCTTGTTCCAGATGCTTAACATATCTAATCCATGAGAACAATTCAGAAGCACACACTCTTTGTTGAGTATCTAAAACAAATAACGCCACATGTACACCTTTTGCTTCCCTAATCCCTGCGCAAATTGCATGGGCTCCGATGCTGGAAAACATCTGCCTGACAAGAGGCTGCAGTTCCGTGTGCTGCTGAACAGTCCCACCTGCGCTATGTGAATGTTAAAGGTCTTTGCCATGATTCAACCCTTTCCACTGTTTCCCAACATACACATTTCTCAAGGCAGATTCCATGCATATCACGGCTGATCTGCACTTGCCTTCTACGAGGAAAAATTACACTGTATGTTGGTCTCAGAAGGCAGGGTTGTCCTTGCTGCGTCCACCAAAGGGAAACGGGCATTTTAAGAGCGTGAAATAGGTGGAATTCAGAGATAGCAATCTCACATTTCGAAATTCTTTCCTCCCACCAGGAAGTTTAAAAAGTGCTTCCACAAAATATTTATTTTCCCGTAGCAGTGTTAGGGAACCATTTCATATCAGCCCCAGCCAGAATAGCCAATAGTCAGGGATGATGGGAGTTGTCATCCAAAAACATCTGAAGGGTCACTGCTTCCTCATCTCCATCCTATAACTGCACCACTGCAGTTAACAACTGAAAGGAATTATGTAACTAGTTCTGTCTCTTAATACTGCAGGGCCTTAGCAGTGTTTGCCCCTGAGCAAGTGCTATTTAGAGATGTACTGCCTCTGGAACTGAGTAAGATGTGATTGTACTGTATGTTCAAGGGAAAGAAGAGAATTATAGTGCAACCAATTAGGAGTCATCTTAGTGGTGATTATTTCAAACAGGCTGCATGCTATTTCCTGAGGCTTAGAAAAGCTCCCAAGTCAGGCTGGCTTACTCTCCTGAGCACTTAGGACTCTGCAAACTGTTTCCTAGTGGCTGGGCCTGTCTTTGCCTTTTACCCCCTGTTCACCTTGCCACCACCTCACTACCTGCGTGCTAGGTACAGGGTGTGATAGTAGAATGCATGCCAAAGCTACATATTTAGTGCTTAGGACAAACAAACAATCCATACAAAAGTGAATGGAATGCTTGAGGACTTTCCTGGATTCAAGGTATTTGGGCCATGTTAAGATCAAACCTGGCACTGAATTAAAGTAGAAATAGCAGGCTCACGAAGCTATGCAAGATAATCCCTTCCAGGTATCACCTATTTCCTGTACTAATTAGCAGCTCACTATAGGGGAAATTCATATATTGGATGCAAGATTTGGTTGACCTTTTGGCCATGATGTAAAGAATTAGTTCAATGTGCCAAGGCTGACCCAGCTTTCAGACGTGGATCACTAAGAACAAAAAACATAGAAGATCTTGGAGCACATTCCCCATGTGTCTTCATCAGGCCCTCTAAAGCAGGGATAGTTACTGCAGATAGTTAGTATTTTCCAGGGACAGTCCCAGATTTACAGAAGCCATCCTGGTTTCTGATTTGATCCTGGAATGTCCCGCTTTCCCTTAGGACACCCCAATTTTCATTAGAGAAATATTGGAGGGTATGGAGTTATCCAACCCCTGAGCCATCTGAAGGCAGCTCACTATAAGGAAGGTTTTTTAATGTTTATTATGTTTTTAATATTTTGGAAGCTGCCTAGAGTGGCTGGGGCAACCCAGTCAGATGGGTGGGGTATAAGTAGTAAGAATATTATTATTAAATAGGACATCCCTATTTTCATCGGAGAAATGTTGGAGGCTATGTTAATATAGTGCCATCCCAGTGTTGTGGACAACAGCTCCCATACCCCATGACCATTGACCTTCCTCGCTGGGTCTGATGAGAGTTAAAGTCCCTGATCTCTGGAGGGTGTCATGTTGGCAGTCTGTCCTCTAAAAGACTTACATTTGCCCGGAGCTTCCAGCAGGCTTGCTTGAGGGCTTCCCATCATCTTCTGGTTGACACATGCTGGTTGACACAACCAGCTGTCTGAGGAGACTGGGATGGGGCAGAAGGACCGTTCCACTGGCAGAGAAGAGAGCTGCTGGTGGGGCAGCATGTCCACGCTAGAGGCCCACCTGCAAAAGGCTGTACTGCTGTTAGGGGCTGAAACAGGACATTCCTGTTGGTGGTGGTCTTTGAACATACAAGATCCAAAGTTCCCTCATTCACCTAACACACACACGGGTTGGGCCTCAACCTAAGCCAACATGGCATCAGTGGAAGGGAAATTGTTTTTTTTTAAACAAAAAACAAGAACAACTTGGGGAAGAAAAAGTTGTAGCCATTGATAGTCTTACACTCAGTGAGTTTGTATAATTCTCTTTAAAAGCCATTCAAGTTGGTAGTCATCACTATATCTGTCTGTCCTGAATCTTCCAATATTCAGCATCCTTGGATGCCCATGAATTCTAGTGTTATGAGAAAAGGAGAAAAACTTTTCTCTCTTAGCTTTCTCCACACCGTGTTTAAATTTTGTATACATTGATCCTGTCCCCCATTAGTCACCTTTTTTTTTTTTTTTGGTAAACTGAAAAGCCACAAATACTGTAACCTTTGCTGATTGGGCAGTTGCTCTATCATCTTGATTTCCTTTTTCTGAGCCTTTTCCTATAATACTTTTTTGGGAGGCGGGGGGAGGTGAGGCAACTAAAACTGAGCCAAATGAACCAAATGGATCCCCTTTTGATGTTTGCTGGAATTCCTGATGCAGATTCATCACACAGGAATCCAGCATGGTTAAACAAATGGCATTTCTCATAGCAAATGGGAAGAGTTTTTTGATGGAAAATACCAAGAGAAAACAATGATTCTACATACTATATAGTGACAATTCTTAATTCCGTTCATTTTATTATTATTATTATTTTGCAGGGTGAGAGAGGCTTCCCAGGTTTAGAAGGACAACAAGGCTTACCTGGATTTCCTGGACCAGAAGGGCCAGCTGGGTCACGAGGCGAAAAAGTGAGTAGCTCAACAGAATGATGATGAATGCCTCATGTTGCCATGATCTATAAAATATCTAATATGGCTTCAGTAGTCCAGACATTTAGATAGTGTTCACTGCATCAGAGCAGGTATTCCTTTTAACATCTCTCGTACACGTGGAACTGTTTCTGTGTTGGCCAAGAAACACAAAGGTAAGGTAAGAAGAAGTTGAGTTATTGGACCAGCCAGCTGGTCTAGTTTTAGACTCTGAATTTAATCGTCTCACAGAGGATCTATTTAGATGGCAACATGTGGCATATATATATGGGTTTATATATTTATTTAAAGTCACCTATCCTAATTCAAGGAAGATGGAATTAATAAGGGACATGATAGTGGGAGAAAGCTCTCTACCTGCCCCCTGCCTTCAATAAATTCAGGAGCATTCTGCAAGCTGTCTCATCACTGGCCTGGAACAACTGCAGCAGCTCAATGATCTGGGACAGGCAGTCAAGATTAAAGCCCCCATCCCACGCCCAAGTGCATCATCTAAAGCTGCAAGGACTTTCTTCTAGGGTTTCAAGCAGTGGGCACTTAGTTTGGGAAAACGCAAATATGTTTCCTGAATTATCTGAAGAGCTGTTCACTCAGTTGTGAGAGTCTAGTGGTGGAAGTGCCTCCTTGGGGTTCAGTGGGTGAGATGCAGGCTCCAGTGTCAAGAGCTCCACATAGAAAGCACTGGGGCCTGGAGCTATCTCCTTCTTGGGGGATACTGGTGCATGAGGACACTGTATCCCAGGATTCCAGGGCCATGACTAGTCTGATTTGATCACATAAAATAAAAATGTCCACATCACATCACTGGTGCCTAAGAAGCCTCATCCTAAATTTACTTGAGGGACCACCTTATCCCTCATATACCCAGTAGATCATTGGTTTCTGCAGGACAGCTTTTCTTCCACATCCCAAAAATGTCAGGCACTTGTGCTGCAGTAACTCGGAGCAGAGCTTTCTGTTTTGTTGCTCCTGTTCTGAACAGCTTCTACCTGAGATACTATAGGCCCCTACTATCTGCACTTTTTGTGGAGAATTGAAGGCATTTTTGTTTTGAGAAGGTTTTCCAGCTGGGTGAAAAGATCTCCTTTTTTTTGTAAACCTGACTTTTTATCCTCCCTTAAAAAGAAGAAGCTGTTGTTTTTATGACACGCCTTGATCGAACCTTGTATGTAAAAGGCAATTCAGGAATTGCCTTTTACATTAAGCATAAATCCATTTGCTTGTATGTAAAGGGAACTTTCTGGATTTCTGTGTACATGCTTTTATTGTATTGGAAGTTGATTCTGACCATTTACATGGGAGTAAGTTCCTTTGGTTTCAATAGGATTTTCTTGCAAGTAAGTATGCTGACCTGAGACTTAAGAGCACCTTCGTTTCTCTGGAATGGGGTGAGGAACTTTTGGCTCTCCACATGTTGCTGAAGTACAAGCAAGCATGGCCAATGGCCAGGAATGAGGGGGGCTGTTGTTCAGCAACATCTGGAGGGCCAAAGGTTCCCCACGCCTGCTCTAGGATTCTCATAATGAACCTAGAAAAACTTCAGTGTGATTTGGAGGTGGGGCATGGAATTGAAATTTCCTGTTATGCAGCCAAGCTGTCTGAAATAATGCAAAAAGCATGAGGGTTGTCTTTGCAATTAAGGCTAAATGAAAAGTGGATTTCACTGTCTGTCTTTGAATTCATGTTAACTCATTGTTCACTTTTCTTCTCCTCTTCTTTTCCCTGCCCCATTTTTTTCTTTTTCCAGGGTGATGATGGATTCCCAGGGCCACCTGGACCCAAAGGAATTAGAGTAAGTGGTGTTTTAATTTTCTGAAATGCAGTTACTGGGGTGTGGAGAGCGGCAACAGGACGAGAGCAAAATAAGCAGTGGAGGCAAATGGTGTGCTGCCCCACTGACCACAGTCCACCCTTAGTGAACCCCCACATAAGAGCCTTCTTACTGCCTGCCAGTGTAAGCGGCTGTCAGCTTCCTCCTCCTTAGTCTCCATGTTGACCCTTTTAGAACTCAGCAGAATGGGAGAAGGATGGAAACAAAACAGAAATTAGTTTGCTCTGCCTGTCATTGGCTGCTTTGCGAGTCATTGGCTTGGGCTCCACCCACCGTTGGTCTCCCTGCCTTCTGCCCCACCAACTCCAGTGGGTACTAAACACCACTGAAAGTAAGTGGTGTATTTTTGAAGCAATATGTGCCACGCTTTAAACACAACACAACAGCCAAAGCAATAATGTAGAGATGAGGAACCTTTGGCACTCTAGATGTTGCTGGATTACACTCCCCCCCCCAAGAAAACCTCTGTTCATTGGCTGTGCTGACTGTGGCTGATGGGACTTTGAGTCCAGCAACATCTGGAGGGCAAAAGCTTCCCCACACCTGTTCTAATGTGTGTCTCTGAATTTTGCCAGGAGCAGGTGACTGGCAGAGGCTCACCAGTGCCTTGGGGGTTCTTTGCAAACTTTTTATATTACAGGTGCATTTCTCTACCCTACCTTGCATTTCCATAAAACACGTTTTATGGGTACATGCACCAGGCAGCAAGAATTCTCTTCAACACCATTGCTAGCTCCACATGGGGGCTTGGGCACAATTCATTTAGTGGAGCCACTCCATGAATGGGCCTACATGCTGTCAATGCAATTCATCCCTTTGGAACATAGAATGCTGCCTTATAAAAAGTCAGACCATTGCGTTCAGTTAACTCAGTACAGTGGTACCTCGGGTTACAGACGCTTCAAGTTACATACGCTTCAGGTTACAGACTCCGCTAACCCAGAAATAGTGCTTCAGGTTAAGAACTTTGCTTCAGGATGAGAACAGAAATCGTGCAGCGGCAGCGTGGTGGCAGCGGGAGGCCCCATTAGCTAAAGTGGTACCTAAGGTTAAGAACGGTATCAGGTTAAGAACGGCCCTCTGGAACGAATTAAGTTCTTAACCTGAGGTACCACTGTATTGTGGAGTAGGGTGGTTAATGGGTTAACCTTCTGAGTGTCCTGTACCTGGGAGGGGCTTCTACGGGAAGTAATTCCTTTGTCTGTGAAGTTAGTTTCACTTCTGCTCCCAGAGCGAGAGAAAGAGCAAGGATGTGTTCCAGCTCTGATGGAGTTATTGCTGTATTTGCTTGTAAATAAACGCTGTTAGATAGGAGCACAGTGTTTGGACCTTTCTTCCTTCTTCTTCTCACATGAAGGCAGTATTGTCTACTCCAGGGTTCCCACACTTGGGTCCTCAGCTGTTTTTTGATCACAACTCCCATCTTCCCTAGCTAGCAGAACCAGTGGTCAGGGATGGTGGAAACTGTAGTCTGAAAGCAGCTGGAGACCCAAGTTTGAGAAACCCTGGTCTACGCTGATTGGCAGTGGCTCTCCAGGGTTTCAGGCAGGGAGTCTTCCCCAGCCCTACCTGGAGATGCCAAGGATAACTGTGGACCTTTTGTATGCAAAGTAGATGCTCTGCCACTCCGCTGCGGCCCTTCCCCAGCCCATGAAGCTACCCAGAGCACCAGGTAAGTAGAGGGTCTCCTTGTTCCCTGTTGAAGAGGCTCTAGAGGTGGGGAACCTGGTGCTCTCTGGATGTTCCCAGACTACAGTTCCCATCATCACACATGCTGTCTCAGACTGTTGGGAGTGGCTCCCCACCTCGACACACCAAACTAGCAATGCTTGTGCCTTGCACACTTCCAATTGTGGCTGATAACTCTTTTTGAAACTAACAATTCCTTCATCCCTTTTATCTAAACATGAGTGTGGTTGTTTCTCATCTTCAGGGTGCTCCAGGTCAACCAGGCTTTTCGGGAACACCAGGACTTCCTGTAAGTAAGCTTTGCTTACAGCAATACTGAAATAACAATGGCAGAATTCACTGTTTTGTTCTGGAGTGTACACACGGTGTTGCCTGAATGTGATTGTGCTTCTTTTCCTTCCACTTTGCAGGGGCTACCAGGTCAGGATGGGGCTCCAGGACCTCCAGGTATCCCAGGATGCAATGGAACAAAGGTGGGACTGGTTCTGATGGACATGCATAGCTCTGCTGCACTCCCATCATCCCTGAACATTGGCCATGCTGGCTGGGGCTGATGGGAGTTGGAGTCTAATAACATCTGGAGAACATCATGTTGGCTACCCCTGAGCTATATGTTTTCCATTCAGATATCTTATTTTTATTTATTTATAGCATTTGTGTCTCCTGATTTCCAGCCAAATAGGTTCCTTGAACGTCTTACAAGCAGTCGGTTCAAACAAGGCAGTCTCTGCCCACAGGCTTATATTCTAAAACAAAAATACGACACAAAAGGAAACAGGGGCAGGGAGGGAAGAGGTAAAAATCAGACGCTGGCACCAGTTCTTAAAAAGTTTTTATAATGACCAGGTGGTACTGTCTAGGGGTAGTAGGTGCCTGTAGGAACTGGGCTTTCCTGTGAAGACTGAAGGCCACAATACTGAGCAGTAGGCATTAGGAGAGCACACTTTTATTTTCTGTGCCTTTGTCAGCATTGCAGATACAACTGCAAAATTAAAATAATTTGTGTGTGTTTGTGAGACAGAGGATATTTTGGGCTGGGTGTTCACCAGTACTGTATGTGGATGACACCCAGCTCTACCTCTCCTTCAAATCAGAACCTGTGAAGGTCCTATGTGAGTGTCCGGAGGTGTTTGGAGGATGGATGGCGGCCAACAGGTTGAGGTTGAATCCTGACAAGGCAGAAGTACTGGTTTTGGGGAACATGGGGTGGGTGGGTTTGGGGGACTCCCTGGTCTTGAACAGGGTAACTGTGCCCCTGAAGGACCAGGTGCACAACCTGGGAGTCATTTTGGACTCAAAGCTGTCCTTGGAGGCGCAGGTCAATTCTGCATCCAGGGCAGCTGTCTACCAGCTCCATCTGGTATGCAGGCTGAGACCTACCTACACACTGTCTTGCCAGAGTGGTACATGCTCTGTTATCTCCTCCTTGAATTACTGCAGTTTGCTCTACATGGGGCTACCTTTGAAGGTGACTTGGAAACTACAACTAATCTAGAATGCGGCAGCTAGACTGGTGACTGGGAGTGGCCGCCGAGACCATATAACAATGGTCCTAAAGGATGTTCATTGGCTCCCAGTGCACAATTCAAAGTGCTGGTGCTGACTTTTAAAGCTCTAAACGGCCTTGGCCCAGTATACCTGAAGGAGTGTCTCAACCCCCATCATTCAGCCCAGACACTGGGGTCCTCCTCCAAGAGTCTTCTGCTAGTTCCCTCACTATGAGAAATGAGGTTACAGGGAAGCAGGCAGAGGGCCTTTTTGGTAGTGGCGCCTGCCCTGTGGAACGCCCTCCCATCAGATGTCAAGGAAATAAACAACTATCTGACTTTTAGATGACATCTGAAGGCAGCCCTGTTTAGGGAAGTTTTTAATGTTTGATGTTTTATCGTGTTTTTACTATTCTGCTGGGAGCAACCCACAGTGGCTGGGGAAACCCAGCCATATGGGTGGAATATAAATAAAATGTTGTTGTTGTTGTTGTTAATTTTGTGGGCCCTTGCATAAAATAAATCCCTCCAAGACTGCAAAGCAGCTTTTCCAGGCTGGATAGGTGCCCTGAACAGGAAAATTTCAGTGGCAATATACTGCAAAATTTTGTTGTAGGGCCCACACATGTGTGTGTGTGTCCACATCAGTATTGGTGTCCCAGCTGCATGGAAAGTGCATCAGTCTATCATGGTCTTATGCAGTTTTCCTCCTCCCTTGGAGCTTCTGTCTTTTTCACATATATCAAATAAAAGTGATGCAAGAAGAGAATATTGAGTATATGGGGGTGGGGTCCTTCCTCGTGTTTAAAAAGATCTGCTATAACCCCTGGTCTGTTGCAACACACCTGTCTCCTTTGCTCTTTCGTTTTATAGCAGCATGCATTTGGGCTTCCTGCTGTCTTTGGTGATGCATTCAAGTCTTTGTTCTGTCCTCTACAGGGAGAACGTGGCTACCCTGGCAGTCCAGGTTTCCCAGGTTTACAAGGCCTCCCTGTAAGTACAAGAAACTTCCTCCTGCAACTGCTATATGTGGTTGATTTTCAGCTGCTGTTTGATGCTTTAAGGGGACTGTTTGACTGAACTGGTTTGCACATAACACTAAGCCGAACTATGACTTTGCAAATATGCAGGCTCCTGGAGAGGAGAGCGTGGCCAGTTTGCTGCTCTTGCAATCCTGCTTTTCCTGCACATCTGTGACCTAAGCCATGATTTGGCTTAGGGTGTTGTCTGAACCAGGACTCATGGCTTGTCTTATAGAATGAACTCATAAATAAGGTTTGTTGTTGGGTTTATAGCTCATTATTTGTCTGGAGGAGGCAAACCATGAACCTGGATTTGGATGACACACTAAGGCAAACCATAGCTCTCAGCAGCACAGCAGCAGAAGGATGGGGGGGGGTGACCAACTGTAATCTCCTACCTTTCCACAAACCTTTGTGCACTTAAGTTCACACTAAACCATGGCTTGGCATAGGATGTCACCCAAACTTAGCTCACTGTATTTTGCTTCTGTGCTGTGTTTCTATGGATATTTTATTGTAAGCCTTAGGCTACAACCCTGTGTCCACTTTCCAGGGAGTAAGCCCCATTGAATTCAGAGGAACTAATTGTGTAACTTAATTTTTTTATTTTAAGTAAGTCCATCATGTGACATACCATATTAAAGCCCTTGAAGTTCTGAAGAGATTTGTGTTTTTAGTTTTGACATATCTCAATACTGGGCTGAGCTTCAAAGATTTTTGTGTAGTCCGGCAAGGCCAAAATTGTCATTTTATTTTTTGAAATTTCAAACCCTCATAACTCAAAAACAGGATGAGATGAAAAATTAAAATTTTAGATTTAAACTTAGTTTTGATCATTCAACAAGTGTACAAAATATTAAGAAAATCGGATGGCATGAGGTTAAAAAAGTTGGATCACTTGATATGGAATGACCCTTAGACCTGTGAAAGACAGGCACAGTAGATCTCCCCACAAGTTTCTATGAGTTTGAGGTGGCCTTCTCCATTGATCTTCATGGCACACAAATGAAATAAATCTGTTGGTTAGAGCATGGCGCTGACAACGCCAAGGCTGCAGGTTCAATCCTTGTATGGGAGAGCTGCATATTCCTGCATTGTAGGGGGTTGGACTAGATTATGCTCAAGATCCCTTCCAACTCTACCATTCTATGATAAAAAAAAATGGAGGGTTTGCTTAATCTCTGGCTGCTTTTGCTTTGCAGGTTAACTTTTCAGCCAGGGCAACAGACCAACCTTGTGCACAGTCCTGTGGTAGTCCTGTAGCAGTGCGCCAATGTTTGGCAGTTTCTGGGCAAGCTGCCACCAAAAGAAACATTAACCGTTTTTATAACATAGTTGTTCATTCGGCACATCTATAATTCCTAGCAAGGCTAAGTTTGTTCAGTTGTCAATTGTCATATTACAGATTGTTTCGATTTCTTTAAAGACAGCTGTACAAAACTTGTGCACCACGAGTTAGTGTTAACTCTACTCAGTCTGTTTTTTATTGGATGATTGCACTGATGGTGGTAGTGTATTGTTTTGTTATGAGACCTCTCAAGTGTTTTATATATTAAAACTTCAGCATCCACCTCAGGGCAGAGAGACCTGTCTTTGAATTGTGCTCTTGTCTCACATAGTTTTGAGCCCTAAGAGTTGATAAGAAGAAGCTCCGTTTATGCTACAAGTGACTTATTAGAGGCAAACTCAAGGCTCCTTGAATCATGGTTTTCTTCTAATCTAAAGAGTACCTTTGACAGTATTCAAGTGTTTGACTCCACCTGTTGTATGTTTGAGTGAACTGCAATTTGAAGCAAGGAAGAAACTGCATTTGCTATCTAATAGAAGATTCATAATTCTTTTCTTCTACTCCCCCCCCCCACTTTTTTTTTTTTTGCTGCAGGGTCCCCCTGGCCTAATAGGGATGAAGGTAAGCTGCCATTTGAATGCGCTGCTGATTCTCAAGCGTTCAACAGTAACATTTGGTCTAATTATGCATTTTATTGGCAGCTAGCAACTTTGAGAACTCATTCTTGTGGTTGAAAATGGGGGATAAAAATGGAGCAGGGGAGATTGGCATGTCAGCATTGGGGGAAGTTCTTTCATTTACAGTGAGTGCCACCAGTAGGTACATCTCAGACTGAAGTGCACCAGAAAATTTAAGATATAAGGCTACAATTCAGATGATGCTGCAGCACTCTTTACTGAATTTATGGGGTGACCACAGTTTTGTTCAAAAGAGCTTATAACATGGGTGTTGGGCCACAACAATGATTTCTATAGTGCAAAATTATCACAGAACCTGAACTTAAACAGGTAAAGCTAAAAGGGACCCCTGACCATTAGGTTCAGTTGTGGCCGACTCTGGGGTTGCGGCACTCATCTCGCTTTATTGGCCGAGGGAGCCGGTGTACAGCTTCCGGGTCATGTGGCCAGCATGACTAAGCCGCTTAAGCCGCTTCTGGCGAACCAGAGCAGCACACAGAAATGCTGTTTACCTTCCTGCCGGAGTGGTACCTATTTATCTACTTGCACTTTGACGTGCTTTTGAACTGCTAGGTTGGCAGGAGCAGGGATTGAGCAACAGGAGCTCACCCCGTCGCGGGGATTCAAACCGCCGACCTTCTGATTGGCAAGTCTTAGACTCTGTGGTTTAACCCACAGCACCACCCACGTCCCATAACCTGAACTTAGCATTGCACAAAAGAATGTGTAACCAACATGGCCAATGCTCAGTGATGGAGGGAGATGCGGTGCAAAATTCACGGAAGGGACAATATTGGGGAAGGCTGTTTAGTTTGATGAGAATGAGCCACAGCAAGCCTTAGCCTCTTGCAAGGAGGATTTGGAAAGCTTTTGCTTCTGGTTGTGATAAAGTGCAACTTTACAAAAGCTAAGAAAATGAATTTCAATAGGGACAAATGTAAGGTTCTTCACTTAGGCAGGAAGAACCAGATGCGCAAATATCAGGTGGTGGACACCTGGCTTACCAGCAGTACATGTGAAAAGGATCTAGGGGTCTTGGTGGACCACAAGTTTAACATGAGTCAACAGTGTGAATCACTGTGTGATGCAGCAGCAAAAAAAGCTAACACTATCCTAGGCTGCATCAAGAGAATTATATAGTGTCCAGCTCAAGGGAAGTAATAGCAGCATTCTATTCTGCCTTGGTCAGACCACACCTGGAATTCTATGTCTAGTTCTGAGCACCACAAGTTAAGGGTGTTGACAAGCTGGAACATGTGCAAAGAAGGGCAACCAAGATGATCAGGAGCCTGGAAAGCAAGCTTTATGAGGAACGGTTGAAGGAGCTGGGGATGTTTAGCCTGGAAAAGAGGAGAGTGAGAGGAGATATGATAGCCAAATTCAAATATCTCAAGGGGTGTCACTTGGAAGATGAAGAAACTTCGTTTTCTCCTGCTCTGGAGGATAAGACTTCAACCAATAGCTTCAAGTTACAAGAAAGGAGATTCTGACTAGGAGGTCAGAAAGAGCTTTTGGACAGTGGAACAATCTCCCTCAGGAGGTTGTGGACTCTCCTTCATTGGAGGTTTTTAAGCAGAGGTTGGATAGCCATCTGCCATGGGTGCTTTAGCTGACATTCCTGCATCACAGGGGGTTGGACTAGATGACCCTTGGAGTCCCTTCCAACTCTACAACTCTATGATTCTATATCATCTGAATTGGACAAATTGTGGTTGATCTTAATTATGATTTGTTTGAAAAAAGCCAACTTCAATCTATGATTTTTGATGGAGGCTTGTTTCAGCAAACCATAGTTACGACCGACCACAATTTGGGATTCAAATGTACCGGTAACTAAACCGTCTCTTCCATGTGACAGCAGCAGAGTAGCAGATGCGACGGAAGAGGGTGCAAGCCTGAAGCTTGCTTCAGCTTGTTTTTGTCATACTGAACTATGGTTTAGCCACAACTTTTGAACACAACCCCTGTATACTTCAAATCATTGGTCAGAAAAATATTATGAATGAGTTCCCACAGGGAAATTTCTAAGTAAAAAAAAATGCTTGGAAGGTTTCTTTTGCACAGTTAAGCTCCTATAAGAAAGAAATTGTCACTTTGAGACATAAATGTTTCTGATCTAGCTCTTTTGTAATATGTTCGAGTATTCCTTTCTTACTCCAAATTTCTTTATTTCTTTCTTTCCTTTTAGGGGGAGCCAGGTGAGATACTGACATCTTTGCAGCCAGGACAAAAGGGTGATCAAGGATTTCCAGGACTACCAGGACTACCAGTAAGTTGATGAAGATGTCACTTTATGATGTCTTGCCTGTGTAAAAAAAAAAAAAAAAGTAAGCGCCACAGCATTAATTGCATTTATGACAGTGTTAGTAATAAGTGCTGAATATTCAGAGCAATAAATACAGGTATAGGTTTTGTGTGTACTTTTGTGTGAACTTTTTGGGTACACATAATAAACAAATTGAAATAATAACAGGCTTCAAACTACCATTAAACTCATTATTTTTAAAAAATATTTTTTTATTAAGTACAAATTAGAAAACATACATATTTACAACAAAAGAAAATACAAAAGAAAAAGAAAATACATAAACTCATTAATTGAATTATTTGGTTATTTTTTATCTAATGATAACAAAATGATAGTACATCTTTTAACTTCTGCACAGATGATTGTTGGCTGTGGGAGAATCTCTGCAATTGCAGATAGGCTTATAAGAGTTGGGAGTTGGGACATAGTTTACACGGTTAAATTAACTAACATGGCAATGATCAGAAAGGGTAGACAACTGAGCAATGTCTTTATAGCAAAATACAGTATGTTATGTACTGGACTAACAAAGTTCTAGAAAAATATACTGTACTAGTTGTACATTATTCATTTATTGCAATTTATACTGTTCCATTTTACTTTGTAATATGTTTATGGTGTGTTAAAATTAACTGGGGACTGTTTTGAATGTAAAACCAAACTTTATGGGTCCCCAGATTTACATTTTTCTATTACGTACTGTTTTGGAATCTGCTTTCAAGCTGCAGTTGTGTGAAGGAGCCACCAGGTGGCAGCTGGGAGCTACAGAAAGTCATCCATAGGGCTGTTTAACCAGAAAATCAGGCTCTTATTTAGATCAAAGTGTGTGTTGTAAGTGTGTTTATTGCCAAACTGGGGCTGTGCTGCAAACACTGTTGAGTTCATGGGCAGAAGAGAGTGCATGCTCAGAAATGGAGTCCACAGGTTTCTGTTCGGAAACGATGAAATCCAGGGAAGTTGGTTCCAAAAGAAAAAACAGCTTTGTTTGCAGTTTGTCCTAACAATTGCCTCACTGTTTCGTCCTGCTATCTGATTCTCTCACAGTTCCACAGTTTTGTGCCCAGCATCAGTACAAGCACATCAGGAAGCTCTGTTTGTATCCCAGATCAGCGGCTTATTTTTAGTGGGTCTGTTCTTTGAATTGAGCAGGGGTCAAAACACCAGTGCAATTCGTTCGTTCCATTGATTTGTTTCTGTGTGAGCTGAAGACATCAAAGCCTTTCTAAACCTCTCCTCTCCAGTGTGAACAGCAATGTGATGCAGTGATTAGAGTGTTGGGCATTGACACTGGGAGGCCAGGATTCAAATCCACACTCATCCATGAAGTTTACTGGGTGACATTGAGCCATTCATTATCCCTCAGCCTAACCTACCTTACAAGGTTGTGTTGAGGATAAACTTGGGAGGGGAAGAAGTGCTTACACCACCCAAAGCTCCTTGGAGCGAGAGAGAAAAAAGGGGGGGGATATAAGGCAGTAAAATATGTAACAGGACTGGGCGATACTTTGTCCACAACCAGTTTGAAGTCCATATCATGATATTGGGTTTCATAATTTTTGACCCCGCAATATATTGTGAATCATGATGTGTGTGCTATGCAAAAATCACGATGCAGGAAAAACTGTGGAGGCAGCCACTGCTTCTACATACCTTCATCCTTATTTCAGACATCATGATATATCAATATATTGTGACATTTAGCTGGTGAAAACCAGATATCCCCCGGCCCTAATAAATAATAATAAACAAACCAGAGGCGCCCCTCCCTGAGGAGTGTGCTCTATGCCACCCTCTCCCTGCTACACAATAGAAACGCAGACAAATGAGGAGCAAGCAGCTGAGGTTCCTAAGGGGAGAGCTCTGATGGAGCCATTATCACTGGTCACAATGGAAGGGAGGGAACTGTAAACACTGTTTTCTGAAATGCAGGTGAGAGATAGCTGCAGAAGTACATAGCAAGGGTAGGCAGCCCTCCAGAAGTTGATGGGGCTTCAACTCCTGACCATTGGCTGTGCTTGCTGGGACTGGTGGGAATTGGATTTGGAAGGCAACAAGTCTCTGGCACCTGCCCTGGAGTTTGCTGTGGGTTTCCTCTTGCCCAAAGTTTGACTCTTCCTTTTCTTCTCTTGTTCCAGGGCCCCGCAGGTCCCACTGGAGCGCAGGGCCCTACTGGTCCTCCTGGGCCCCCAGGTTTGCTGGTACGTTTCCTTGATGACCTCCATCTGGCTTGCAGAATGAGTAGGTGGTGAAAGAAAAGTGCTTGTAGCTGGCCAACTTGCGGTTTCAGAAGTGGTGGGGGCAAACAGGTTGCCCAGGTCTATGGCCTATGCCCCTTTCTCTTGTCCTGGTCATCACGACAGGTCCATGTTTGCATCAGGGTGAACTGTAACAATTTCCTAGGGAGCAGGGATTTATATCAAAGGTCCAATGTATGGAGTTTTGCATGTGAAAGAACCATACCTTTGACCCGACCCATATGGCTCCCTTATGCACATATCCCTGGAGATGTCTGGGGATCATATTTGCAGAAAAATAGCTCCCACACTGTTATGTTATATGAGTATAATAAATACAGAATTTAGAATCCCACTTGCCTTCTTCTGAAACAGGCTAACCTTTCTCATATGCACATCACTTGCAAAGCATTCTAGTCTAGGGATCAAATATCAGTGGCACAATTCAAACCATGTTCTAAACTATGGTTGAAGGATTGCTTGAACCAGGCCACTGAGATTTGATCTCTAGACAACTATGTTTCCTTTGCGGTGTATATATGTGATCAGGAGCAAGCTGTGGGCTCATGTTGCTCCCTTCGCAGATGTGGCTTGACTTTGAGTTTCTTGTTTAGTGCAAACCACAGTTTACCATGATATATGAATTAGCCAACTATAGTTCATGCTCACTCTCCAAACAGGAATGGGAAATGACACCTAAAAGTAGGTTTCAAATTGAAGTTTGGAAAGCAAGTGCAGTGTGGTGATTTGGATAACTTGCCCGCAGTATCTCTTCCTATTTTCCCTTGTGGTGGGGAAAACTGGGGAGATAAGTGGGTGTAATAAGTGCACCCCCTTCCCAAATGTTGCCTGTGAGCGGATGCAGCCCTCTCCTGGAGTACCCCTTTCTCTTCCATTACAATTAAGTATATTCCAAGTGATAAACCTGGGGTGGAGTTTTTCTTTTCTCCCCTTCCCCTGATTTATTTATTTGTCACTATAAAAGAAAGGAAAGAAACAATAAATAAATAGCAACAACAGAGCCAATGCTCTGTTTCTCAGAAGGCCAGCATGGATTTATCTTGTGGGGTTACAGAAGTAGTCCTGGAGATTGACTGCCGTGTTTGTCATTTTCAGGGTCCTCCCGGCCCCCCAGGACTACCGGGTCCTAAGGTATAGTATATTTTAACAGTGTTTGTCCTTGTTTGGTTGTTTGCATTCAGTCTCATGTACTTAGGGTTTGTCGTCGTCTTCTTCTTCTTATCATTTCAAATTCCTTTTAGGGCAACATGGGCTTGAACTTCCAAGGGCCAAAAGGAGAAAAGGTAAGTGTGGGGCATGGAAGTGGAGATTTGATTCTGCTCATTCTTCTATGAGAGTGGCCTAATGATGTTAACGTGCCTTGTTGTCTCCTGCGGGAATTAGGGTGAGCAGGGACTCCAAGGACCCCCGGGACCCCCAGGACAGCTTGGCGAACAGAAAAGAACAAATGATGTAGAGTTTCAGAAAGGTGATCAGGTAAGTGAGAGGAAGATGGTTCCACAGGCATTCTTCCTTCAGCCAACCTTCATGGGTTGCTCTGGTTTGCATCAGTGGGTCACACTGTACCACACTTCCCCATCCCATCCGGCCCATTGTCTGGAGGAGAGTGTGAATGCCCCTGCCTTCGCTGCCTGCCCCTTTTGCCTGCACTTCCTCCAAACATACTTTGTGCAGCCCAAAATGCAGGCTTGACCACCTACTAACTCCTGTAATCTCTGCATCTGCAGCAAATCTGCATCTCTTGCCTGCAGCACCAGCTACAAAGCAGAGGCGGGGCTGCTGCTACAATTGTTTTAACTGTTTTTAATTTTTTTTAATTTGGGTGGGGGTTTTGCTTGCTTTTGCTGTTGACTTCTGCTGAGTGAGGGGAGAGGTGTATAAGGAAAGAGGGACACAGCCTGCCTCACATAGCAGATGCCTCTAAATTCTGCTGGAACATAATAAGACAATCAATCTAGCAGGATGCTCATAATTTAGCAGCGCAAATTATAACATGAGATAAAGAGGAGGAGAGAGGAAAATTTAGAACAAGAATACCCAGATAGGTTGGGAATAGAGAGTGGAAGGGAAATATATGAAAATAAGTTTTCTTTCTTTTTTTCTTTTCTTATCATTTTTTTTTTATGCAACAGTTGTCGTACTAATGTTAATATACCAATGAAGAACTGTAATAGAAAAGCAAATGAAAACAAATAAATCCTGCTGGGGCATTGTACCTTAGATGGGAGCGAAATATTAAGTCCTCAAGGGCAGTGATTTATTTTCAACTATATCGTCTTTCTCTCTCTTCCCCCATGCTTGACAGGGCGTTCCAGGTGACCGAGGCCCCACAGGTCCCCCTGGGTTTCCAGGTCCTCCTGTAAGTCAGTTCCTTTCTGAGTCATTTTTGAAATCATAGCAAAGTGCACTAAACATCTTTGTTGTCACGGGTGCTGACGCTGTGCTTCCTTTTTTCCAGGGTCTTCCCGGTGGTGGAAAAGGTGAAAAAGGTGAGCAAGGAGAACCAGGCAAAAGGGTAAGTAACTTCTTTGAACTCAACGTTTATCTTTCCAGACCTTGTATAACTTTGGGGATTCAGGTTGGGTCACCAAATACTGGGTAAGAAATTTTCCTTTCTCCTATGGTCCGCTAAGATAGTGGGTTGGTCAGTGGTTTTCCCTGGACAAGAAGGGCCTCATTGATGGCACACACCAGAATGCAGGTTTTTTATTCTGGGTTTAATTTAAACTGGACTGATTCCTGTTCTATCCTTGGAGTGGGCACTGGCAACTATTAACAGAGAGAAACCTGATCACCTGGGCCAGCAGATCGCACTCCTACAAAGGCTCATTATTTGGGGGAGAAGGGGCTGTTGATGCATGATTCATTGAGTGGCTGGGGCCTACAGATAAACCACATCCAGTCATGGCAGACCAGAAGATGTAAATACATTTATTAATTTCATTTCCAAATCTCTCACCACGAAACATCCTCAGGTGATTTAACAATAAAACAGAAACAATAAAAAGTATATAAAAACACAAATTCAAATCCAATAAATACAGAATGGGATAACAATCTCCACATAAAAGGATTGTTGAAGCATTCACAGAACTCACAGGCATTAGACTCTGTCACACGAAGCTTAGATATTTAAATTATAACAAGAAACCTTAACAGACTCACAAAACTGTCTCCCAAAGAGCTGAAATAGTAAGAAGTGGCTGCAAAGCCCATGTTTACAAAGCATTAACTTTACAAAACATGGAAACCACACTGTGAGCACTGGCTTTGCAACCGCTCCTTAGAGTGTGATTTCCATATGTTGTAAAGTTATTCCAAGGAATCTTTCATTTTTTTTCTCTCCTGAAGCGTGTTCATCAGCAATATTTTAATACATATTGACACAACCAGCTTTAGCCACTGTTAATTTATTTTCTTATCAGACACATGGTAGTAAGAAAATCTTAGAATCCCCCCCAAAACTGCTATCCTTGTGGATTCTGTCACCCGTCAAGGATGAGCTGTAAATTTAGCACATCTTAGGAATGCAAGTGATTTATTGTTCATAATTTCCATCCTAAAACCAACATGACAATCTTAATTCCTTTGTGGTGGGGATGGTATATGGTAGCGCTGTGGGTGCCTTTTCTACAGCTCAGTGCGCAAGATGCCACTGTTTATATTCAAAACTCTTCTCTTCTTTTCTTTTCTTTTCTTTTCTTTTCTTTTCTTTTGGAGAAATTCACTAGGTCCCCCCTTGCCTTTCATTTTTGTTGTTTTAGAAAGCCAGTCTTTTAATAATTTCTTTGGCCACGCTATGCTTTCTACTTTATCAAAGGGACTTTGAGAATCAACCCCTCCAAGAAAGATCTTCCTGTAATTTGCAGAAAAGGAAGATTGATAAATATTACAGAATCAGCCTGGGAGTATTTCCTTTTCTGAATTTTTAAAATTGAATTTTAATAACAAACAGTCTGCAAGAAGGAGAAATGAAAGAAAACATAGGTTGGTGTGTTTTTTAAGGATAAGTTGTCACAGTTGCAAAGAAGAAGTAGTACAGGGTACAGCTCTGTGATTTATGAAGCCAATAATAAGGCATACCAAGAGGAAAAGGAGGTGTGGTCTGAATTACAACAATTACAAATTTTTATTTTGTAAAAATAAGATTAAAAAACAACCCATTGTACTGTATTAAATCCAGAAACTCACATAGAGCCTAAGTTTGTTTGTCTGTTACATTGCCCTAAGAATTCATGCCATCATCTGTTTGCTGTGCTTTTTACTCCTGTCATTGTCAGCCTTGGTCCTTGTTTTAATTACCCATGCTTACTATGGGGGTTGCCTGCCTGTTGGTATTCTTCCGGAAAGTTGCGCTGGAGAGACATTTTTCATATTATCTTAGCAAGTGGTATGAACAGCGCAATGTCAGTAGCATATTTGTGCTTCCGAAACTGCTTGATTGCTTTTTCAATACACATTTGTATTTTAAAGGGGAAACCTGGCAAGGACGGAGAATCTGGTCAGCCTGGCTTGCCTGTGAGTCTATTACATTTTTCTTCCTTCTATAATGACCTTTCACAGTTTAAGTTTTTTGAGGATTGATTTCTTCTCTCTCCATCATAGGGTTTGCCTGGAGGTCGTGGTATACCTGGTTTTCCAGGAAGAGATGGAGAGAAAGTGAGTATGTTTTGCAACATGGAAAGCTCATTTTATTTGTTTGTCTGAAGTATTTTCACCCCACTCTGGAGCCAAAAAGAACTCTTCTAGTTGGCTTGCAATCTAAAATAGGCTCCCAAGGTGTGGTCCGGGGATCAGCAGTGGTTTGAAAGTTTTGTTCAGGTAGCTTGCAACAGCATGTCTCCAGAGTGGCTTCAGTGGCTACTTCATCATTGCCAGGTCCTTGTGGTCTGTGTGGAAGGTTTGTGGGATGGACCAGAAATGACAGAGGGAGGCTCTGCCATCCTCAGAGGAATAAAGCCATAGCTCGCAGAAAGTCAGGGGAAGGTCTCTAGGCTAAGTGGTCTGCCAAGAAGATCCTTGACTATTTTTGAATGGTCTGCAGAGGGCGGAAAGTTTGAGAACCAGTGATATAAAGGGCATGATACAAAATGAAAATTGGTTGATAGGGAGGAGGGGGGAAATGAATCCATTTCTTTGATGCAAAGTTATTAAAATGGCAAGAAAATGGCAGCAGTTCAAGGAGAAGAGGAGGTAAAAGTTACAGCGGTACCTCGGGTTACAGATGCTTCCAGTTACACACACTTCAGGTTACAGACGCCGCTAACCCAGAAATAGTGCTTCAGGTTAAGAACTTTGCTTCAGGATGAGAACAGAAATCGTGCGGCGGCAGCGGGAGGCCCCATTAGCTAAAGTGGTGCCTCAGGTTAAGAACAGTTTCAGGTTAAGAACGGACCTCCGGAACAAATTAAGTTCTTAACCCGGGTTACCACTGTACTGTGTTCTTAGCAAGCCAATGGAATGGCCCTGCCTCCCTTGGCTCTCTCTGTTTTGACGGAATAGCGTCATCTTAAGGAGACATGCCTTGGTAGCTCAGTCGGTGATGTGGGTTCAAGCCCCATGTTGGGCAAAAGATTCCTGTATTGCAGGGGGTTGGACTAGATGACCCTTGTGGTCCCTTCCATCTCTATGATTCTGCGGGGGCTTGGTGGAGCTTGTTTCTTAGCAAAGTCAAGTGAGTGGCCCTGCTTCCCTATTAAACTTGCTGAATTTTTTTTTGGGCAGGGCAGTAAAGGTGACGCTGGTCTTCCTGGTCCTCCTGGACATGTAAGTTTCTGCCCATTCATTCTGTTTCCTCCCTCCCTTAAGTTCCCCTGTGGCATGTTGATTATGTTCATTTAATTCACTTACTTTTAATGTTTTGTGTTGTAATTGTAAAATGTTACAAAGTGGTATTATACAGTGGTACCTTGGGATGCAAACGGGATCTTTTCCGCATCCTGAATGGAACGTTCGCATCCTGAATGGAACGTAAGACACGACGGTGCATCTGTGCGTGCGTGGGTCGTGTTTTGCCACTTCCGCGCACGTGTGTGATGTCATTTTGAGCATCTGCGCATGCGCGAGCGGCGAAACCCGGAAGTAACGCACTCCGTTACTTCTGGGTTGCCGCGGAGCGCAACCCGAACGCGCTCAACCTGGAGCACATTCAACCTGAGGTATGACTGTACATTACATCGGCTACCGACACCACCCCCCGCCAAAAAACCCTTACAAATATATACCAATACACAGCTTTTTTTGAAAATGAGCATGGTCTTAAAATGAATAATACTTATAGATATTTTGAAGATGACCTATTATGTCTTTGCAGGAACCATCCCTTTGTAAATATCTATCCCAGTATGCTAAAAAATGATTCCAGTTTTCACAATACACCATGATCTCCACTGGTTTGCTCCCAGCCTCCATGAAACATGACTAAGTACTAATTTAGCTTGATAGAATCTCTGTCCTTTTCTGTGTGTGTAATTTTCTTTTAATGGAATATTCCAGGCAATTCTAAGGCCAGGTACTGGAACAACGGTGGGACCAAAAGGTAGTAAAGGGTTGCCAGGAATTCCTGGAGACAAAGGAGAACGTGGATATCCAGGCCAACAGGGGCCACCTGGCCTACCAGGTTCACCAGGTAAGACCCTTGAGTGTCTGGAGCATTACGACCAAACACACACGAAGCGACTTCTCCCCAAAGCCAGTTCAGGAATCAGGGCTGATTTGGACCCTGATTTTGTTCTGGATTCGGCCAAATCAGTTGCCCATCATCCCTAGTAGGAATTCTGTTTGTTTGTTTGTTTTGAGATATTTTATAATGTGACACCAGCACTCTCCAACAAGGATCTCACTGCTCTGCTTAAAGGTAAAAACCTGGGATCTACTGGAATCTTCTCACCATCCAAGCCCATAGTGATAAATCAGACTAGCACAAGTGATTTTAAAGTTGTATTTAAGCTACAGCTATAACAGAACTGACAGAGTAGAGAATACGAAATAAGGAATAAATAACACAAAGGTTCTGACATGTCCTTATTGCTTTTCTCCTGTGCTTACTTTGACCGCATTCACACCTGACATATAAAGCACTATGTTCCCCAGGCATGCCCAATATGCCTTACTTTACTTCCGCTTATGTTGTAACTTCCCAACTGCTTTTCTATGATGTAGTGTCCCCATAATGCAGAGACCCCTTGGTTATAATTATGCTGCATTAGATGCAAAGACACACACCTACTTTACCTTGGCCTCTCTGATGGTTATGATTATTTATTATTGATGTTATATATCACATGCAGTTTGGCTCTTTTCCTTGTGTGTTGGGCAAAACCAGGGGGTGGAAAGAAAACCCAGAGTTGATTTTAAGTATATTATAATAACCAAAAGGCTTTACACAGAGGTATTTGTAGAAGCCCTCTCACTCCCAAGTTGATCTTTTAAAAGGAAACATCACCCACTGGTGTGTTTCCTTCTCTCTCTCTTATACAGCTTGAATTCCTTGTGTGTAGCTGTGAGATTTCACACCTGTACAACCCAAATGCTTTCCATGTGTCTGAAACTCTTACTTGCCAGCCCTTGTTGGGAGTGCCCATTTTAAATAGTTGCCTCTTGATAGAGCAACTTGCAAAAAAAGATGCTTTGCTTCATTGCCTGGTTGGTTTCCCTTTGCTTCTCTCTAAAAGCGTCCTAATTTTGAATTACAAAGATGCTGAGATCTTTTCTCATTGCAGGAATTCCAAGTGTTGGCTCTCCTGGTACTCCTGGTTTTCCCGGTGAGAGAGGACAGAAGGGGGATCAAGGCCTTCCTGGAATCCCAATACCAGGGCCACCTGGAAATGATGGACAACGAGGCTTACCTGGCCCTCCTGGCCCTCCTGGGCCCCCTGGAACTACCATTCCACCCAGTAAGTAATGTTTTTTGTCTATAAATCAGTGGCTAAAATGCTCTTCATTTGAGGAATGGCTAGCTGGGTCTTCAATACACACAGTCTCAAAGCTTTTAGATGGCTCATGAATTCAGTCCCTACCAACTCCAGGTAGGACTGGGAAACGCTCGTGTCTGATACCCAGGAGAGCTGCTGCCAATCCATGTAGACAATACTGAGCTAGAAGAACCAGCTTCCTAAGTAGCTTGTCAGTCTTACATGGGTGGATGGAAGATGGAGCAAACTTACTGCGCTTTGGCTCATCTACCCATAAGTTCTCTTAGTTCTTGAACTGCATTTGCTTTTCCTTTCAGTTGACAGACTCTGTGAGCGAGGACCCCCTGGCCTCCCAGGACTCCCAGGAGAACAAGGATTTATGGGGGAGAGGGGCCAGAAAGGTGGGTTCCCACAATGCCATTGATTTTTTTACTTGTCTTTCATAGGCTGTGGTCCAAAGAGTGGTTTAGGTTCATGTAAGGAAATTCCACTGGTCCAGTCCCAGTTTAACTTCTCTCCACCCACCATCATATTACAGACTTCTCCTGAAATTCCATGTAGTTTCCAAAGAGTTATCCATGTGATTTCTTTGGGTGGGTGGGACTGTTTGACAAAAGCATATCTAAAGCCTTCTGGAGGTCACTAAAGTAGTTTCATCTAGACATGCTTCAGGATGCACTGATAGGAATTTAGTTATCCACTGGATAACTAAATGCTCCAATGTAGTTTTTGGCTTTTAAAGGCTATCAAAATACATTCAGAAATGGTTAACAGAAAATCCTATTTAATATTTAAAAAATATGCCGATTTTTAAAAAATCTAAGATTAATGCAGAAACAGAATGGAATAGTCATAAATGTGATAAAGGCCAGGAACTTGATTTGCCCCTCCCCCTTTTCATCTTTGTATCCTGTCCACTGTTTTTAGAGCTTATTCCACCACCAAAAGATGTGAATTGGAACAAGCATCAGCAGTTTTAAAGCTTGTTTTGTATGTGGATATGATGACTGAATGTGGTGGATCTAGGGGAGACATTTTATATCACAGACTGTATCCATTGGCTGTAAAGTTTTGATTGCTGTTTTGTAGTGAGATCTTGCAAGATATCTCAATGTCTACATAAGTATCTAGTGTTTTCTGTTGAACTTTGACTGCTAATTCAGGCTTTCTGCAGGTATGTATTTGTAAGAAACCAGAGCTATTAAGCAGAGTTGTGTTGATCTGTCCTGCAGGGTACTTTACTCACACTTGGAGCAGGGTTTATCTTATTTCAAGGGAAGTGTTGAAGCAGGGAAGGTGGAGTTTGAGACTAAGCTGTACTTAAGGAAACAGTGCATAGTTAATTTATTGTGCCTGAGTGCCAGACAGCTATTGCTTTTCCGTGAGTGCACAGACTGCTACTCCAGTTCTTCTCTAATACTTAGGGGTGCATGCCGAATATGTACAAGAAGTCTGCATTTGAATACTTAAATACTCATACCCATGGGAAATGATACTCACCTCTTTATTTATGTCTTTGTTTCCAGGTGATAAAGGAGACACCTGTTTTAACTGCATTGGATTTGGCACTTCAGGCCCTCCAGGGGAGAAGGGAGTACCAGGTTTACCTGGAAGCCCAGGTATACAGTGGCTGCTTCCAGCCTTTATCCACCTTTTGATTATTCAGATTTAGGACTATGTTTTGATTTGTTTGCTTTACAGTGATGAACAGCTTTCTAAACAGCAACTGTGTATGTGTATTGGGAAAACCATGACACACACTATGTGTAGCTAAGGGATAAGTGTTTGTGTGTCGATGTCCCCAAGCCACCCCTAAATAAATTCACACTTCACACCATAATTTTTGTTTAAGGTTTTTGGCATAATTTTGGCCACAACTTTATTAAAATACAAACAATGTGAGTGGTTGCTTAGGCATTGGTTACGACTATCTGTCCCTGCCCAGGGGCAGAACTGACATCCGCAAGCCTGCGAAGTCAGTAAGGGAAAACATTTTATGGGGAGTAGATGGAGCTGGGTACCAGACCCTCACCTCTCCCCAAATGCTCCCAGGGGCTCTTGCGTGGCCCTATCCCCCTTTACAGGTGAGCCCCTGGATTCCTTTAATGGAATACCCTTGCAGCAACAGCATTGGAGGGGCAGGCACACCCAATCCATACCCCTCCACCAACCATTTTTTTCTAAAACCAATGCCTAACCGCAACCTTACAAGTTGTGACGATTTGCTACGCAGTAGGCAAAAACCAAATGGCACCAGCCAATCAGCCAAATGGACAAAATTCCTACCAGGCCCCTGCCCCAAAAGCAGACAACCCCATGACAGGCATAGCAAGGTCAAAATGCAACAAACACCCTAAAATTAGGGAGGGTGGGCCGGTGATCCGATGCATGCAGTAAAAAGAGGAAGCTCAACGCTGCGCACAGGAAATATATTCAACTCAGCCTGTCACTCAAAATTGGCAACATCAAACTCTCCCCAATCACACTTTGGGCCAACCAAAACCAACTTGCCCAGCAACAGGGGGTGTCTGGTTAACCCCACCACAACCTGTGCTCTCCATGAAGGAGAACACACTTTGTGGGCATATTTATGGACAAAGCAGGCAAGCTGGTTAATATTCTAGTACATCTGCTCACAGATACCTTTTGGTATTTGAATGTCCCACAGCTTATTTCCTTTTGTTGCAGTAAGTTTGATTGCTAGCAGAAGCAGTGCCAGTGCTTCCCACATGCCATGGTAGTATACCACTGTGGAATCAGACCACCACTAAGGATATCTATGAGATTTTTTCCGTCTGAATTTCATCCTGGATTTGGATATTCCAAATCATCTGACCTTGTTTCCAGAGTGGCATGTGTTTTCAGATTGCATTTCCTCCATTTTTTATATTGGTCAGACGACTGTGCATGCAAAGTACGCCAGTTTTTGGTTTGCATCTTTGCTCTGTCTCTCTCTCTCTCTTCTTTTTTGCACAGATGTGCATTAATTTGATCACAGTTCAAAAAGGAATCTTGAGGTGACAATGCAATTGCACCAGGTCTCCCTTTTTGTGCTGTCATTTAATCAATGCACACCCTAGAGGCATGCAAAATATCCGGATGCATCCCAACAAAGAACCAAAGTGGGACTGCTTCAGACAGATATAAGAACTCCAGGGTGGAGAGAAGGGGGTGTGAGACCTGTTTTGGGACTGACAGGTCTAGTTTCTAAAGAGAGGTGATGATTTTACCAGGGCTCTCCAGTCAGAGTGTTCTGCACTCCCCTAGGACATGTGCAACTGGGTTATGCAATCTTCCTTTTCACACTGTGTTTATATGCATAGGTAGCCTATTAAAAAGGAAAGACGGCAACTGAAATCTGTCAAACTACAAATTCTGAAATAAGTTTTTAAACCCCCCCAGTTTAATTGGAAGGTAGATCATGGGGCAAAGCAGACCAAGAACCACATGCAGTGGAGGGGTTTGGGATCTGCCCATCCTTAACTGCCACTAGCCATAAATCATCCCCTGGACTAAATCTAGGAAACAGTCAAATAGCCTTTGTAGTGACTACAATGAGCATTGCATCATTCCCCTGTGAGGTTTTCTGGGAGTCTTCTAACATACTATCCACAAAGAACACTAAACAATTTGCATTGCCCATGTCATGCGTAGGCCGTTTTCTAGCTGCTCTCACTGATTTTTCCCTCCCTCCTTTCATGATCAGGTTCTATTGGTTTTCCTGGGTCGAAAGGTGATAAAGGAGTCCCTGGCCTTATTGGTAGTGTTGGACCACAAGTAAGCACCATTAATTGCTGTTTGTTGGGAGCATGGGGTTAGAGGGAGAAAGTAGGGGAAAATATGTGCAATCCTAATTACTGCAGTAGTTAAAATTCTTTATCTAGGGTCTTCCCGGCCCTCCTGGTTCTCCTGGACGTCCCGGTGCAAAAGGCGATCCAGGTGATGTTCTTGCTTTCCCTGGATTGAAAGGCGAGAAGGGGAACACTGGGTTCCCAGGCCCTCCGGGTCTGCCTGGGTTAGATGGATCTCGTGGACAAGATGGACTGCCGGGTCTTCCTGGGCCCAAGGGGGAGCCAGTAAGTGAATGTGAAACCATTGCACTTCCATTTCGACCAAGTGTAATTTGAGAGTGTTTTAAATGCTAACAAAACACAATGGTCATTGAGTACTTAGCCAGTCTTCTGATGGCTCCCAATATTGGCAGCCTCAGTGGTGGCTGGGGCCCAATGGGACTGGAAAGTTGGAAGCCATGGAGGCCAACAGTAGGTGGAGCCAAACCCCATGACTGGCAGAGCCAGCTAATTCTAGTTTTGTTCCCATCCGCCTGTAGATGAATTCTGCAAGGATAGTACTGAGGGTAGAGGTTGCATTCTACACCATATGTTTAAAGCACTATGACACCACTTTAAATAGCAGTGGCTTCCCCTAAGAAATTCCAGGAGCTGTTAAGAGTGCTGAGAGTTGTTTGGAGATCCCAATTCCCCATACCCGAGCTATAATTATCAGAGTGGTTTGACAATAAATACCTTTTCAAAGGGAACTCTGGGAATTGTGAGGAAAATAGGGGTCTCCTCTAACACGACTCAGCACCCTTAACAAACTACAGCTCCCAGAAATCTTTGGGGAAAGCCACTACTGTTTAAAGCATCATCATACTGCGTTAAATGTATGGTGTGAAGGGAAAAGGTGACAGCTGATGCCACTTCCTGACATGGTTGTAAGTAGGAAGTCAGGAAGGTGGAGGCTGGTTGTGTGCAGACTGTGGTTGGTGGGGCAGTGCGCCATTGGCCCAACCTCCACTGGTAAGAAGTAACATTAATAGGTGCAGCTTTTACATACCATGGTAAACTGGCATAACGTCCTCTCAAATGCACAGGTGGGCCATATTCCTCAAGGCAGTGCTTGCAGTGTGACTCCATTCTCTTTCAAGTTGAATGGCATTTTTGCATCTTAGTCTACTGCCAACCCACAGCTGCCATTGCTCAGTGGTGGGGGGCCACTGCTTTGCATGCAGAAGGTCCCACATCAACTTGCTTTTAACTCTGATTTGTGCAAATTTGGTGAAGTAACTAAAGAAATAATCTGCCACAGCAGATTACACACACGCGCGCGCGCACACACACACACACACCCCTTGTGGCTGATATTGAAAGAGGAAAAGTAATTCTAGTACTAGCACTTACGGAAAGGCTTAAATCAAATAATACTGTAATCTGTTATTATGTTATAAAAAGCTTAGATGTGTTGTGTTTTTTTTTGCAATCAAGTGGTATATAAATTGTGTTAAATAAATAATTAATGATATTATTATTCCCATTGGGCCTAAATATTTGTTATTTCCTTTATATGAATTGCATTTTTTTCTTATTTTATTGTTTACAGTCCTGAGCTTCTTTGGGAGGAAGGGCAGGACAGAAATTTAATAAAATACATGTTAAACTGTGTCATTAATGGATAATACAAAAGTGTTAATTTTATTTAATTTCCTCTGAGCCTGCATCCATATTAGTTAGTCCTTCTTATCTGAATCCTAAGGAAAGTCACTGAAGATTACAGTTGCTTTGTACATTGCAATCTGCCCCACCCACCCCAAATTGTGGGGACAAAGAAGAGAATGGCTATTTCCATTATGCACTCATAATCTGGTGAACCGGGTTCGATTCCCCGCTCCTCCACATGCAGCTGCTGGGTATTCTTGGGCTAGTCACGCTTCTTTGAAGTCTCTCAGCCTCACTCACCTCACAGAGTGTTTGTTGTGGGGGAGGAAGGGAAAGGAGATAGTTAGCCGCTTTGAGACTCCTTTGGGTAGTGATAAAGCGGGATATCAAATCCAAACTCTTCTTCTTCACTTGCCTTGGGTAGCTTCCCATAGGCATATGCCTGGCCCAATCAGATTTCAAATGAGCTTCGTTCAATCCAAGTGTTGGGGGGGGGGTTGGAGTGAGCTACAAACTCATTTTATCAACTTTCCCCTTGTCCTTTTAGGGCGGCATCAGTTTCAAAGGGGACAGGGGACCTCCTGGTGATCCAGGAATTCCTGGTATTCCTGGTGATCGAGGGCCTCCAGGATCTCCTGGATTTGGCCCACAAGGTCCCCCAGGCCAGAAGGGCGTTCAGGGTGTTTCAGGGCGCTCAGGAGCCCCTGGAGGTCCAGGTAAGTTTCTTTGTCTTATTTGACCAAACCACAAAAAGGAATGTTTGCATCATTGGGTCCAACAGGGATCATCCTTGCTAACACTAAAAAAAAATGAACTCTAAAATGATCAATTTCATGAGATGATCTGTTGTTGCTGCAAAACTTTTTGTAACTCATCATTTAGCTTGTTTAAACCTTGGGGACTTCTTTTAACTTTTGTAGCTGAGTTATCTAAAGATGATGTAAAGATAGTGTCATCAGGTAAGAGAAAGATCAAAGCTGTCTTCTAAAACAATTATATAAACACTTGTACAAAGCCTTGCTTGGGAATTCTAAGAAACCAAAAGAATCAGTGCAGTTTTGAAATCAGTGGTTAGAATCAGTGCAGTTTCAAAAGATTCAGACTGCCATCTTGTTTAAAAATGGTGTCCCAACTGTAAACATTGACAAAAACCTGCTCCTTGATCCATCCTTGGCACCTTAGTTAAAAAGATACAGTGGCAGATAATGGGACAAACTCTTTTCTGCCTGAGACCCTGGAGAATCAGTAGACAATAGCAAATAGTCTGACCTAGTGTAAACACAACATCCAGGATGCCTCTAGTCTACATGCACAGCAGAATGAGTTGCTGGGGTTGCCTGGGCCACTTCTGACCGCATGTGAGACAGACTATAATAATTTGTCAAAATGCATAACGAACAAACAGCTTTCTGAAAGATATTGATGATGGTGATAATGAACATGTATGTATTGGCCAATACTACTACTAGTAATAACGATAATTCTTATTAGTATTATTTACATTTATACACTGCCATTAATTTGGTCCTCTGTGCAGTTTACAACATTCAGAAAATATGGGATACAGTTCAAAGGGGGGAAACGCTATAAAAGCAATTGCAAAAAATATAAATCAGCACATAAGCTATCTAAAAGCCAGCGGAAACACAGTAACATAAAATCAACTTATAATCAGCATAAAACCTGTAATGGGGAAATAATTTGGTACAATAATTTAAATACCAGAAATGTATGTCTGTTGTAAATTAAAAGACCTGGGAGAATTTGTGGTGATGATATGATGTGTAACCTGTAGATGAGATTCAGACCATCGACTGGGGTAAAATGAACCTAATTCATGCACTGTCAGCATCCGTGTGAGTCTGCTAATGAAGGAAGGAAGTGCACAGTGGGAAAATGTGGCTCCTTCCCACTCCAACATTACCCCAGGCTGGTGCCTGGAGACATCAGTTTGGGAAGTAACTTTAGAAAGCCTTTAGCAACTTAAGTCCTGTATACTTGAAGGACCAACTGCCTGAACTCTTATATTCCAGCTCAATCACTAAGATAATCTGTAGGAGCATCGCTGGTTGTCCCATGAGTCAGTGAGGTTGATTTGACAATATGAAACTGAGCCTTCATTGTTAATAGCCCAGTCCTGTGGAATGCTCTTGCAATAGATATCTATCAGGTGTTGTTGGTTTTGATTTATAATTGTTTGCTATTATACATCTACTACTAGGGCCCAAAGGGGAACCTGGACGAACTATCACAGAAACAGGATCTCCAGGTAACCCCGGCCCCCCAGGCAGAGATGGTGAAGTTGGCCTTCCAGGTAAATGAATTTGTTGTTTTTCCAAGTGAAATACTATTATTTACATTTTTGTAGTGGATTTTTTCCCTAATTCAATTGTTCCTGTTTGCAGGTGATCCTGGCCAGCCAGGGGCACCTGGATTGCCAGGCATCCCAGGCTCAAAAGGGGATCCAGGATTACCTGGCATTGGACTTCCAGGCCCACCAGGAGCCAAAGGTTTGTCTCTGTCATATTCTATGATGCCAGGGTGGTGTGCTGGCAAGATGTCTATAGTTAGTCTGTGGAGAGATGGGTTTAAAACCTTGCCCAGCCACAAAGCTCCCTGGGTGACCCTGGACCACTCACTATCTCCCAGCAATAACCTACCTTCTTGTGATGATGAAAGAGGTCCTGCTACATAGGCCACCCTGAACTCTCCAGAAGAAATTGCTTTTGGACCATAGACGTCAGAAAAACCTGATACTCCCCTGTAGGGTTAAAAAAAACCAAATCTGTCTGCTACAGTAGTCATGTGTTTTATTTTTAATTGGTGTGTTTGTATTTTTGTGGAAATTCTGGCCTTTCAGAAAGGAAATGAGAGAAGGTTTAGAAAAAGTTGGGATTTATCGTTATCTGCCCCACAACAACTTGTCTAAATCCATGTTTTAGATATAAATTGCTGGTTAATCATATCTGATTGGTTCTGTTTGGAGATAACAGCAGAATCAGGATATGGGAGAGAATCCCGTCATATGAAAGGACTGAGCAAGAAGATCCTAAGAACACAAGAGCCCCGCTGGATCAGACAAAGGCCCATCTTGGTCCAGCATCGTGTTTATCAGAGTGGCCAATCTGCTGCCCCAATGGGAAGCCTGTAAACTGTAAATAAGGGCAATAGTGCTCTCCAGCTGCTCTTCCCCAGTGACTGGCACTCAGAGGCATCTTGCCTTATTAATCCATCTGCAATGTCAAAACTTTAGCAGTCAATTTGATTTGAAACAAATTGTGTTAACAAACGACAAAAACAGAAGCTTGCAGAATGCCTTTTGAAGATTGCTGATGCTTCGTGGTAGTGAGCTCCAAACCCTCTTCTTTGTTCTTTTAGGATATCCTGGATTGCCAGGCCTTCCTGGTGTACCAGGAAACCCTGGAAGAGCAGGTCAGGATGGACCTCCTGGACTTCCTGGATTAGCAGGACAGAAGGTCTGTAAAGAAGGGTTCTCTCCATTTGCTTGGGATGTTATGAAGAACTATTGCATGCAATAAAAACAGTGGGGTTGGACTTTTCTGACAGTGCAAGCATGGTCAAACTTCCTGGTCCTATAAGTTACATTTATAATGCTTATATGGTTAAGTACTAAAAGATTGTTTGTTTGCTCCTGCCCAAGGTATGATAGGGGATTAGTGGTTGGAGTCTTCAGTACTGCCTCCAGTTAATGGGAGTTTAGAATTAACTAACAGGCACTTGGGTACCAAGTGGGAACCTCACAAATGCTAAAGGTGTCCAACACAAAATTCCTATGCCTCTTTCTCTGTAATTTACTATGCATTACCCACTCAAGACAAACTACTGTGCTGGCAAATATAATACACTTCTGTAAAAGAAAAAGTTATAGATGTGTACTTTTTCTTCTTCCCCATAATAGTGAAAGGGGAAGCACAAAACCTCATTCTGCTGGATCAAAATTCAGATTTGGACCCTGAATAAAATTGGACAGCCTCTGAAGTGTTTCAGATCAAATAATGTTCTTTCCAAAGTATTGAATTAGGGTCTGAATCAAATCTTGTGGTCAGTGCATACCCTTAGTTTGTACTATTAGCCACAGTTTAGAATGTTAAACCATGGTTTGAACTTACAAAAATATTGCAAGAAAGTATGGTTTAGACCTGTTTGTCTGCTTTCCTTTCCCATCTACTCAGCACTCATATTTCTGTTGTTCAGCAATAACCATTAATATAATTTATTAGTTTAGACATCATAAAAGCCACAATGATAAAAAGTGATGGTTTGGAAAACTCACTTTGAAGCATGGGCTCTAGTTTCTGGCTTTCAGGCCAATTGCAAACCATAGTTTGCTAATTCAAACATAATGCGAGAATGTAGTTAAGCTACATTAATTGTTGCTTGGTGTGATAGCTGAATTATGAAGTCAAATGTATACTTATACCCCATTTCAGTAGTTACTGTAGTCAAGATGGGTTCACAATAAATATAAAAGCCGCAGGAACAAAGCAAGAATGTTCTGAGTTATTGTTTGACTCTCTTTCTTATGTTGCAAGGGGGACCGTGGTTTTGGTGTTCCAGGACCAGCTGGGCCACCTGGGCCACCGGGTTTCAAAGGAGCACAAGGTCCCAAAGGTGATTTCGGCTTTCCAGGAAACCCTGGCCTTCCAGGACGGATAGGTTTTGATGGAACTCCAGGGCCTAAAGGTACAGATACTGCTAACTTTATGCTACCAGTCAGTGCAGACAATACTGAACTAGATGGGCCAGTGATTAGACTGTATCAGGCAGCTTCCTGTGTTCCTGTGCTTATGGAGTGTTCTGCTCATAAGCACTTCTGTCCGGTCTTTGTTAAGATAGATCAACTCAATGCCATCTGTGGTTAAGTAAGCTTAATCATGGTTTGATGTGATAGGTGACCTGACAAACCTTGGTTTACAGTTCCCTAAGTTACCTGTATTGGAAACAGTGGTTTTGGAAACCGTGGGTTGTGCTACCTATGACTTGGCATATCTTAAATTGAGAAACTGTAATTAACTATCAGTGTTCTGCTTCGTTGAGACTGGTTGAAATTACATCTTGAAATGTTTGCAACCTTTTAAAGATTTGATTTGTTGGATTTTTCTTTCCAGGTGACCCGGGGCCACGCGGCCAACCTGGGTTACCAGGACCTCCAGGGATTCCAGGGATTGGCGGCCAAGGCCCACCTGGGGCTCCAGGGCCTCCAGGACCTGTGGGTCCACCAGGTAGGTCTCACAACAACTGGCCTGTAAATGGCATGATCCCAAATCCAACACATCAGAGTAGAAAATGAGGAAATTCAGACTGACCATCCATTTGACTTTCTTCCATTATTCCCTTCCATATATAGCCTAGAGTTTTCCCAAACTTTTTGTTGCACTGAACAGGCTGAAGCGAGCCCTAAAATAATCAATATGCTTATTGCCATTTGGGCTGCTTTAGAATAGCTGGTCCATACTTACATGAAGCAAAATTATCCCACAGACCATTAGTAGTTCCTAACTGGACTCAAGAGGCTTAAACTCTTCATTGTACCAGTGCAGATCTGGAAAGAACTGTTACCTTAGATCACAGTCACCTGCTTCCTGACTTCCAGTTGTGAAATTTGTTCAACAAAGCTTTTTGTATTTTATGAATGAATGAAGAAGATTCTGGATCCTGATTTTAGGTGAATTCTCAATGCGGGATTCAAATGATGGTGTGCCCTTAACATATAAATTATTATAATAAAACTGTCCACAGAAAGCTAGCAGGTAATGGGGAAAACCGTTCTAGCTTAGCCTTCTCCCTAACCTACTAGATTTCTATGCAGACTTTTTAAAAAGGAACACTCCATCCTGTAACCATCACAACTACAGTCTGAAGACGCACAGTCTAAACATAGGCTGAACCACAGTGAAGTGAGTGAAATGCGGTGCTTAAAAGACTTACAAGCATTACCCCTTCTACTTAGAGGGCAATTGACTGGTGTACTGAAGGAAATTTAAGTCCAGATATATGGAGTGTCATCACAAGGACATTGGGTTGCAGTCAACGTAACTTCTACTCAGAGTACACATAAGCTAGTCATGGCCATTAATTTTATTGGGTCTACTCTGACTAGGACTAGCATGCGATATACAAACCATTTTTACTGTGGCACAAAATCAGACTGCAGACTCAGTGATCTGGGAGTAAGCCCCATTGAACTCAGTGGGACTAACTTCTGAGTACATATCTTCAAGCAGAGGCTGGGCAGCTAAGTTGTTGTTGATGCTCTTGTGCTTATTTCCCTGCACTGAGCAGGAGGTTGAACAATATAAGATTACAAAGTTCTCACCAACTCTATGAATCTATGGCAGAGCTTTCATGATGGTGACACACTTTTTAGACAATCATCATTTTGTGACACAGTAATTCAGTTTTACTGGCAAACTGGAGGTTAAACTAACCCGTTTCCAGTCCCGGGAGGAGCGCAGGGAGCTTTCGTGTGATGCACGTATCCACAGCAGCCAACAAAAAAATGTGTCACAACACAGAGTTTGGAAGCTCTGATCTATGGCTATATCCACACTATACATTTTAAGTATTGTTATACCACTTTACGGGTCATGACTTCCCTCAAGAACTGTAGTTAGGAGACTTGTTAGAGCTACAATTCCCATGGGATGGGGGATTAATTATTAAACTACCCTGGGAGCTATTGCTCTGTGAGGGGAATAGGGGTCTCCTAACAACTCTCAGTACCCATAACAAACTACGTTTCCCATGGTTCTTTGGGGAAAACCATGGCTGTTAAAGTGGTATAAATGTATGGAGCTGATGTTGCCATAAATGTATGGTGCTGATGCTGTTATTCCACTATCAGTCTCTAACTGTACCTTGAGACAGGTGAAATTATTGGCCTACATCAAATTTCTGCCTACCATGGACATAATTTGCTTCACCTTTTATGGTGTCTACAGATTATCCTTCCCCTCTTCTGTATGTATAGTTACCTCACATTTAGAAATATTTTTAACGTCTATGACATGTATATAAGATATGCTTATATTTGGGTTTGTTTCACAAACGTGTAATCCATTGTAAGGTGAAAGCATTGTTTCTCTCCCTATGATTTCCCTGAGTCGGAATTCTATTTTTCCTGTCAGGATTATCTCAGGGGGTGTTGCAGGGCCACACCACTGGGTTTGTGGATAAAGATGGCCTTCTGTAGAGGTGCCCTTTGCCTCCACAGAGGTCATAAAATAGAAAAGGGAGGGCAGAGAGGAGAGCTGCCAATACGGTACAAGGAAAAGAAGAGAGCCAGATACTGTATACAGGAGTATAGCTTCCTCTTAACAGCAAGCCCAGGTGGCGAGTGCCAGCCAGTTACGTTGCTAAAACAGGACCGCTGAGAAACAAGAGGGAGCTGTCAGCATGCTTTTGGGGAACTTGAAGGTTTTCAGGAATGCAACTGATTTTAAGAAATAAGAACCTAATAAGAGGAAACATCCCTCTACCCAAAGCAGCCTGAGGGCTGAGCCTGTTCAGTGGTGATTGAATGCAGAATGTCTATTGAACCAGAAGGGAAATAAGCAGAAAGCAGTAGGGGGAGGTCATGCCCTCCTTGGGGAGAATGGTTGGCTGGAACTTCCTTTGGGAGGGAAGAAACACTATAACATTTTTGCTTCAGGCCCCACTTTTACTTTGTTAGTTACACCCAGTATGTTTGGAATTAGGATCTTGTTCGGGAGCGTGCGTAACAACAGCAGCAACCAAACTCTTTTTTTTTAAAATGATATTTATTCAAAGTTTCATGAATACAAAGTATGAAAAAAGAAAAAAAAACAGCAAAATACAGCAAAAGAAAAAAATAAAATAAAATAAAAAGAAAAAATCCAAAAAAGAAGAAAAATACAAATCTCAAATTGCATCTTTTCATTTGCATGTTTCTTGAACCTCCTCACACCTCCCTTTTTGTATTCTAATTTAATTCATTATTCCAGCAAATTCTTCCCATATTTCTCAATTTTAATTTAAATAATTTATCTTAACAATCTATCTTATTTATTGATTCAACATATCCTTTCCATCTTTTAATATATTCTGTTGTACAATTTACCTTAATTTCTTTAACCTTATCTTATCTTAAAAACCTTAAAGTTTCAAAATTTAAACCATATTCATACATAACTCCTTAAATCTTTTTTACTAAAGCCAATTTAGTTCCTTTCCAGCATGTTCCCTAATATTTCATTAATGTTGCACTAATTCCAAAGAAGAAAAGAAATTTTTCATGATATCTCTAATTTTTATCCAACGTCCCTTCTTCCTGGTCTCGGGTTATGTCAGTCCTTTCAGACCATTACATCCAGTCCATCAATCTGGTGATCTTATGTCCGAGGCCCTTAAGTCTCTTCTAGGCCCCTTCTGCAGATTTTCTTGTTCTTGTTTGTGCTTACGCACTTCTTTGTCTTTTGTTGGTTTCTTTCGTAGTTTCTCCCCTTTCTCCTTGGGGAGTGGGTCTCCGGGGGATTCCATCCGGTAATAATTTCCATTTTCCTTCATCAGTCTAGCCCATTCCCCACAGTCCCACTCCCCGTCATCATCTTTGTAATCCAAAAAATAGTTGTCCAAAAGATCGTTGTCCACCTGTTTCATAGTCCCACTAGAGTTAAGAGCTTCCTTGACTCCAAAAACTTCCAGACACACTCCAAGTTCAATCTTCCAATGCAGTGGCTTTTGCTCCTGCAGGACTTTGGATCTCTCCATTTGTGTTGTTTGAGGTGTAATCACAGCCTCTTCCTTCCTCATCTGCCCTTGGACTTGCCCTGTCAAACCAGATTCCTGAATTGGTCGCTGTATAGCTTCTTTATCCTTATTTCCTGTTAAGTCATATTCACTGGCTACAGCATTCATCAAGTCCAACTTTTCATTCATCAAGTTCATTTTCTCATGCAGCTGCTCCAGCAAAGCATTTGTCATGCCAAGGGCAGACACCAAACCTTCCTTCCAACACAATTCTGTTCAAGGTCAAACGGCTGGTCCCACAATCCCAATCTCGCAGCTGTAAGGTCTCCAAGTAAGCTGCAGCAAGAAACTGACAGGCTCCCTCTAGGGAACACAATTTCTATTTGTATCCATTTTTAAAATGTATCTAACAAAGGAGATTACTTTCGGTTTTCAAATACTTTGTTTCTTTAAAATGCAGAAATGCAGAAAGTAGTGTTGAAGTTAATTTGTTTCTCTCTTTTTTTTTTTAACTATCTGTCAAAATGCTCCACTTTCAATCAATGGACGTCTCAAACAATTTCTGTCCAGACACCCCATCCCCAGGTTTGGGACGATGGAAACTTAAATTCCTTTACTCTCCTCCTGCAGGATTAAACAGTCAAATCCCCCCCCTTTTCTCCTGCTTCCAAGGGGGTTTTATTGGTTGTGGATGCAGGAAATTTCCAACTTTAAAACAGTTTTCCAGGCTATTAGATTGCAAGGTCTTTGCTTCAGTCTATATACAAAAAGCGGAAGGCGGACTTCCTGTTTAAACCTTCCCGCTTCGTTGCCTAATTCACAAATTTTACAGATTTCTTGATCCAATTTTCCGTTTTTACTCACGGGTACTTGATTTAGAGTCCAATTGTCATCAGGAAAAAGTCAGCGCTCTCCGGCGATGGCTGTGCGGCTTCCCTCCGTGCAAATAGCAATCGGTTCGCAGCACCACGCTGCTCACCCCACTTCACTCCGGAGCCCCGAAAAGGGGTTTCCTCGCGAGTAGGGGAGGCGCTCTTGGTGCTATGCCAAACCCCACGTTCCCAGGCTTCTCCGCCTGGGATTTCTAGCGGGTCCCCGCCTTCGCCGCGACGGGAAGACCCAATTTCCACAAAGCTCGTTCCTCCGATCGGAGGAACTCCGCCATTCGTCGTTGGCGCTAACCCGGAAGTCAACAGCAGCAACCAAACTCAGCCTTTCATCTTTTGTAATTACTTTGTTGCAGAGGCCACATCCACACCATACATTTAAAGCAATATCCTTCCACTTTAAATAGTCATGGATTCCCACAACAACTTTGGAGACAATAGTTTGTTAAGGATGCTGAGTTTTGTTTGGAGACCCCTCACCAAGCTATTCCCATCATAGAGCTACAGTTCCCAAAGTTCTCAGGGAAGAAGGATTGGTGATTTGAACCACTTGTAGCTCCGTGAGGGGAATAGGGGTCTCTTAGCAACTCTGAGGGCCGTTAGCAAACTCCAGTTCCCAGGATCATTCCTTGGGGGAAGCAGTGTTAAAGTGGAACAATACAGCTTTAAATGTAAGGTGTGGTTGTGGGCTACTAGAGACAGGGATTATTATTATTTATTAAATTTATGTATCACCCTTCGGCCAAAGATCACAGCGTGGGATTGGTTGTGCTTATTACAGTGCCCCTGATGATCCTAATTCAGAGTACATGGGGCCTAATCAAGGATACTTACTCCTGTATACCTAGAGGTCTCCTCTTTTCCTTGTATATGTGGTCCCAACAATCCCTATGATGGTAGCACCTCTTTTTCAGGTTGCTCCTGTCACAGGAATAATTGCAGCTTTGTATACACTACCCAGATGCCATGCTAATGACATCTCTATGAAGGCCCAGCACACCTCCTGAGGCAGCCTGCATGGGCCTTGCATCTGAACAGGCCCTGAATCTGCACTGCAATAATCCACAATTGAAATGTTTGTTGTTCTTAATTAAAATAAAATATGAGCCACACTTTTGGCTACAAACTGCTTTAAGTACATGTTTTGGTCCTTGTGGCCCACACCTTCTTTGCTGTGTTGCATGACTGCTCATTCACCTCATGTTGATTTTAGAGATTGTTTACACCAATATTGTGCAAAAACATGAGCTGGAATATGTATTTCAAGAAAATCCATGCCTTGGGGTCTAAGTGTTCTGCATGATCACAAGCTTATTGCGAAACAGCCATTCCAGCAACCATCCAGCATCACATTATTAATGGCTTTCATTTAAAAGGAGGGGGAAAACTCCCATAAATGTCTAGCATTCATGGCAGAGGAGAGATGAGACTAAAAAGGCCTAGGTAGCACCTGCAAAGGGTTCAGTTACAGTGGAGGATGTCTTAAGGAGAGACCCGTAGTCGCTGCACAGTAGACTTTTGAGAGATCATCAGGTAGCTGAGCTGCTGGCAGTCTTGGCAGGGCATTTGGCCTCATAGGCGAAGGATAAGAGCCCTCTGAATCTGGGACACAGGTAAATCTGGCCTGCATTAGGACCAGAGATGACATACTGGGGAAACGATATTTTTAGGCCTAAGGGTGAGGAATCCAAACCACCTGCCCCACACCTTGTATGTGACATCAGGTGTGGGGTCGGTAGTGACGCAGTTGGGTTGCCTCTTTGTGGAGCCAATCTCTGCAGAAAGTAGGGTTGAACTCCACGTTCAGTCCTTGCTTGGTTACCATTTCCACCCGACACCCATTTCCACCACAGCCTCATGGGCCAACTTTGATAGACAGGCAGGACCATTCACCTGTCAATCACCTGATGTCATTTTGCGATCAGGTGATTGGCAGGTAGGTGGTCCAGTCCTCCTGCCAAAGTTAGCCTGCAGGATGGGAGGAGATAAAGATCTGTCTCATTGGGCAGAAAAGGTTCTCCACACCTGTTCTAAGCATTGGCTAAATCCCTGAAGTGAAGCAGAACATTTGGGAAAGATTCTGCCAGAAATCAGCCATTGAGGAAGGCCAGTGGAAACTGGCAAGAAGCAAATAGAAAGCACATGACAGTAAGAAAATTCCCAGAGTTCCCCGACAAGAGGGACTGGTTGCTAAATCATTCTGGGAATTGTAGCCTTTGGGGGAAATAAATATCTCTCTCCTAACAGCTCTCAGCAACCTTTACAGTCCCTGGATTCCTTGGAGGAATGTGAGGTGCAGACGTGACCCACAACTCTCTGGGGACCTCACTTACCTCTTCAAGAAATCAAATCAAAAAGAATTTGACTAGTTCCATTGACTATAGTATTTAGAATTACTGAATCATGGCCTTGAGTGATTACATCGTTAAGAAGCACTCCAGTGTTTTTTCTCAGGGAATGGATTCCTCAAGAGCTGTCCAGATTCCTTGTCCCATTTTAATACCCTCTCCTACATGCCGTAGCTTCTCAGGTGAATCTCTGCATGTAACACTGCTTTGAATGAACATGTATTCACACATTGCTTGGGCTCCCATACCACCTGTTTGCCAGGCACTGAGTTTTGCCCATCATATAATTCAGGGACAGAGAGCCTAGAGCTCTTCAGATTTAGTGTTGGACTACAGTTCCCATGAGCCCTATCCAGTATGGCCAAGAATGATGGGAGTTGTAGACCAACATCTGCAGGGCCACAGGTTCTTCCACCCCTGATGATGAATTTTTACTCTATAAGCATTTATTTTCCTTCGCATGCCCATTCTACCTGCCTTTCTCAAAACATATTTATGGTTCATTTTTCATTCTCCCATACCACTGTAACTACAGCTGTTCTTGTTAGCCTGATGGAATGCTGTGCATGACTAGAGCTTGTACTAACAAATCAGCATTTAACTATCTTTGTTTGTTGTGATGTCATGTTCGTTCTTTTGTCTTCATTTCTCTCCATATAGCCTTAACGTTAGGTTGGAATAACGTTAAAACAATCTTGGTTGCAATGAAACTTGAGACAGTTTCCTTGGTTCACGTTTTCCTTTGTGTGTGTCACCATTTATTCAATTCCCACCCCACCCCGCTGTTGAAGAACAAAACCATTCCAGCAAATTAGCACATTGCAATAGCTGTGGTATCACTTTGGAAAGAAGAAAAGCCCAAATGTATAGATGCTAGAATTTAATTCCATTATATAAATGTATCAAAAGCTTGCCTTTTCACTGGAATTTTCCATATTAAAAATATGTTGTCTTTCTCCAAATGTGGTAGTTACCACCCAATGGAAAACGTTTCAATCAAGTCTGTTCAAAGTCTAGTCTCTTTGGTGTTGACGTTGCATAGCCTGGCATTGTGCTTGGGTTAGGTGACATGCTTTACAGTCCACAACCCAGTTACTCAATGGTTGTTCTGTCCAGTTGGCGAGTTGTGGATTGCAACCTTTTGTATAGGGTTTGTTTGGTTTTCTTGGTCTAACACCGATGTGCTTCCTTTTGTATCCTAACCCTAATGGCATTCTCGCAACCCCCTTACCGCTTCCTGTGCCTCAACCTCCTGATGAGTTCTTACTGTGCTGGGTTTGCAACTTCTCAGGTTCATCAGGTACTGTGGTTTCCTTCAAGCTTTTTTCCTTCTTCCCTTAAATATTATTTTTCTTACCTTTTTTGTTTAAAATAGCAGTTCTTGTTGCTATTGGTAAATAATAATGATAAGAAAAATAATGGAGCACAGAGACAAACATAATATGTTTTAAATTAAAGTTGCTCATCTTTCTTTCAATTACTTGAAAGTTTTTCAGTGTGCATAACAGTTTCCTTCTTGAGGCATTGTTATTATTTGTTGTTGTTAGTATTTTTATTTTATTTAAGATGGACTTATATACTAACCTTTACCATACCTTTCTCACGGTGGTTTTCAATACAAATTAAAACAAAACAGCAATAACGTATATACACACCCAATTAAAGTCAGTGAACAAATAGTTGGATATCATATAAAAGAGTCTTTACAATATTTAAAATTCGGCATCCATCCAACACTTACAATGCAAACCTTGAAAATGCATGAGACAAAAATGGCTTAGCCTGGCACCTAAAAATAATACAGTAAGTAAAAGACAAACTGCCTCTTAATCCATCAGTCATAAAATGGGAGTCTCTTGGTGAAGTGTGGGGTGAAAATTTTTCAGATAAATAAATAATAAAATTAGAATAATCTCTGTTCACTTAGAGCGAGAGTTCAACAGTTTGTTTAGACCTAGTGTCTTGAATTCCTGATTTCTAAATTCCCGATGGTGTGTTTGTTAACTTTTGATTTTATTTACCGTATTTTCCATGTATAAGATGAGGCTTTTTTATTTTATAAGTATGTTAAAAATGGGGGGTTCGTCTTATACATGGATAGTGCAGAGGGGGGACGGGCGATTGGTTGCAGCCGCAAGCAGGAGATTATCAGTGGTGATTGGGCGGGTGATTGTTGGCTGTGGCAAGGGCTGTTGGATTGGGTGCCCCCCCCAAAAAAAAGCTCAACAACTCTGGGGAATCTCCCCGCATTTTCTTGATTTGCAGTCTCCCAAAATAGGGGGTCTCTTATACATGGGGGCATGCTATACATGAAAAAATACAGTATATTTATATTTTGGTTCCTTTTTTTCTTAAAAAAACCCTTTTTTAACTGGGACAATTTTAATTTATATTTCATACTCTTTGTCCTAGCCCTTGTTTTTATCACAGACCTGCTCTGCCGTAGGTTATGTTGAATGAAGGCAACAAGTCAACTCTATACTGCAATATAATCATATTGTGATATAAAAATATGTATATGACGTAGTTTGCAACAATTCCCCTGCTTCTCTTGCCCATACAAGTTGCTCTGCAGTACCTTTTGGAAATTGTTTCTTGCTAAAGGATTGTTTTCTAATCATATTTGCCTAGGATTACAGGGCATACCAGGTGAAAAGGGAGATCCTGGTTCACCAGGATTTGACATTCCCGGTCCTCCAGGAGATAGGGGCATTCAAGGATTTCCTGGATCACCCGGTCTCCCAGGACCTGCAGGTTCACCTGGGCCAGTTGGAAGAGATGGACTTCCAGGAATTCCAGGTAAATCCTTTTACACTATCAGCTGCATAGTGTAGACACTGTTTGCATCCATGTGGAGCTTTACTTGTAGAAAATAACAATTCCATATGAATTAGTCTGCTTTAAAGAGATGGCTTGATGTGTAGGAAGCAAGTAAATGCTTGTGTAAAATGAAGCTATCGAAACCTAGTTCACTGGTGAAGAACTGAGAACATTTCAAGCTTTCGCTGTCTGATAGCCTAAACCAGAGATAAATTCAGTTTCAGGGCCTCATGATAACAGAAGTCATGTGCAGCTGATCTAGTTCATAGATGAACAGTTGGGAAATAAGACAACTGTCATGATCAGTCAATTAATTGTGCTACAGATATTGATTGATTGATTGTTACAGATGATTGTTTTGCATGTACATACTTCCAGTGGTGGGGCTTGTGGTGGGATGAAGCTCTCCTCTGGCACTGCTCCTTACTTGGTCAGGGATAGGGAAAGGACAATTATAAGTTTGGGAGTGCAGTGGTGAGAGCATTAAATTAGTGTTGGCGGTTGTGCCACCAGTTCAGCTGCTTAGCCCCGACCTCACCCCATTGAGTGCTTCCATGGGTGGCAGGTGACTACTTAGCAAAGCACTCTCCCTGAATGCCTCTCTGAAAAGGGCATTCCTCTTCTGCAGTGGTGCCTGTATCAATGCATGCATGTGGCATCTGGAGAGAGTTGCTTTTTTCTTCCTCCAAATCTGTTGTTTTGCATACACAAACTTGTAGTTCAAACTGTTCCAGCTAAACTCCAGTATATGGATTCTGAATGCTTTTTTGAACTTGTGAAAAGTTGCACATTTAGGAGCCAAGTCCTAGGAGCTTTCATCTTCTAGAGTTACTCTGTAGACGAAGACATTGTGTTTGCTTGCAGGAGAGAATGGCTTTTGGATTGCAATAGATGGCTTTAGTGCAATAGACTGATTTGATTCACCAGTTTAATCCTGTAGGAAAGAAAGCAGTGAATTTTTGGGGGGTGTGTGTGTTTTTGCTCAGAATAAAACTGGTAATTCCGTGCATCTAGGTAACAAAGGCGATATGGGAGTGATGGGTGCACCTGGTCCCCAAGGTTCCCCTGGAACCCCAGGCAGGAATGGCTTTCCTGGCCTGAAAGGTAAGAGCTCCTTTACCTTACTGTTGTTTTACATTTTTATAGCCATAGAGGTAAAGCAGCATTGGAATGTGGAACTGGTCATTTAAAGATTCTGGAAGTTCAAGTTTACTTCCTGTTTAACACGCATATATAAGAGGAGGGCATTTGATTTCTGTCTCCCTCTGTACATTATTTGGTTATAGTGTTGGCAACCTAAAAATAGTTTTAGCACCTCATGGCCTGAATTTTTGTGTGTAATAAGAGTATTAGACTAGGACCAGGGCAGACTTGAGTTCAAATCCCCAGTGAGCCATGAAGCTTATTGGGCGGTTTTGCCCCATACCTAGCTCACATGGTTCTAGTGAAAACAAAATGGGTAGGGTAGCAGTGACCATTTATGCCAGAAGGAGGGCTCCTGGCCCATGGGCCTAAATAGACCCACTAAATCTCTGAATTTGGCCCCTAAGGCTGTATTGGTTAAACCAAGCCCACCTGTAGTCACTAAGTGCAAAGATCAAAGTTCAATCTTTTTTTCTGCTGAAGATCAAGTAGTGAGTGTATCTCCAATCTTAGTGCTCTAGGACTAAGCCTTAAAATATGAATAACCTGACATTAGATGGTTGGCAATTTGGTGGCCCCAACCACTTGTTAAAAAATAGTCCATGAACGGTGAGTCAGTTCTGGATCTGAGGTTGCCCACCTCCAATTTATACCACTCCAAGCACTTTGGAGGAAGCACAGAACGATAAAATATCATTTTAGTCAATGTATCTTTTGGTTTCTTGGTGTTATACCAAATGCTTTGACCATGCAAACACCTGTTTCACAATGTTTTGTAATGTAGACTGAAACAATGATGAATACTCTCTTGTTTGGACACTGCTTAGGCAATGATGGATTACCAGGCCAGCCTGGTCGTCCAGGACCAGCAGGGCAAAAAGGCAGCAAAGGTGAGACAGGCGTGCCTGGACCTCCAGGAACATTTGATCCAGGGCAGCTGGGCACTAAAGGAGAAAAAGGAGATCCAGGAGCTCCTGGTGAGATAATTGTGTTTCTTGTGTTGCTTCCTGTTGTAATACTGTTTGGTACCATTCAGCTCTTTTCAGACCAAGGGACGTTCCCCATGCCCCAATCCTTGCAACAATTCGATTTAATTTCTGGCTGCATCAATCCTTCCTTTTTTCCTTCCGTCTTTCTTTTTGCTCTGCAATCTTTCTCACTGGAAAAGCACATTCACAAGTTCAGCTGTGGAGATAATCACATGATATATGTGAGTGAATATGCACCAATGGATTTGTGGTCCATGTGCAGTGGCCCTTAGCTTGGTTGATTGGATGATGCTGTTGGAACTGTTAACATATTTCTGTTTGTGCACCTAAATATAAATAAAACTCTCTTTCTCTTTGCCTGAAGGTATTCCTGGTTTAACAGGGCAGAAGGGCTACCCAGGCACCCCAGGTGACCCAGGGACTCCTGGACTAGTTGGACAGCCAGGGATACCTGGACTACCAGGTAAGGAAGATGGCTTGTGTAAATGTGCATGTGCTGTGTGACCACAAGATCATCAATGAAGACAATGCACACCAAAATATCGCATTGGCTTCAAACCATTTTACAGATGTTGGCTTGACTGACTTACACCTGTACATCTTGCTGAGGTTTGAGTTCCATTCTCCTTCTCTGCTAAAGCGCTGAGAACTAGCCTGCTCCTAAAAGAGCTAGAAATGTTGCCAGAGTCATTCATGTTTACCTATTGAGCAATTGGATGTTGGTTATTTATCAGTAACTAAGGAATATGAGGAAAGCAAAGGTCTATAAAATCATGTGTAGCATAAAGAATGTGGATAGAGAAATGTTTTTCTCCCTCTCTCATAACACTAAAACTTGAGGACATTCAATGAAGCTGAATGTTGGAAGATTCAGGACGCATAAAAGAAAGTACTTATTCATACAGTGCATATGGAACTCCCTCCCACAAGAGGTAGTGATGGCGACCAACTTGGATGGCTTTAAAAGAGGATTAGATCAATTCAAGGTGAATCAGGCTGTCAGTGGCTACTAGTCACTTCCACAGTCAGAGGCAGTAATGCTTCTGTATACCAGTTGCTAGAAACTCCAGTGGCGGGGAGTGCTCTTTTGCTTGTATCCTGCTTGCAGGTTCCCCACAAGCATCTAGTTGGCCACAGTGAGAACAAAATGGGCTGTTAGCCTCACCCAGCAGGCTTTTATTGCATTTTTTTGTTAAGTTAAAACCATGCAAGCAATTAATTATTCAGCCAACCACACTGTATATTGTTAGAAGCATCATGGCCCACCCTACTAAGCCAATGCTAATCATGACGTTCCACAGTCCTTAGTTTTAGGTCTTATGATTAACAATATAAAGGATCTTCTGCTGATATACCAATATCCTCCAACATTTTGCAGTTGAAAATTGGGGTATGCATAACCTGCATTAACACCCTAGTTCTTATAGCTATCACAGAGCTGGAAGGGTAAACAGTCTGACTGTGGAGAAGGCAGATTCCTATTTTCCTTTTAAAATGTCCCCATTATTACACATTGTTGACAGCTCCACTGCACAGCTGTTTGCTATATTTAAACTGCCTGCCTTCTGCTTATTTAAAAGCCAAGCTCAGCACAGCTAGGGCAAGTGCCCCATAGTATATTAGCAGTTCAAAGTGTATCACGATAGTTGCAGTTTGTGAAATGGCAGGCTGTGCATGGTGACTTAAGAGTTCACATGCAATGCATTTTCTTCTAATGGGCAATAGAGAGAAAATGCAACCCCTCCTCACATGGAGATTGCACTTCTAGAGACTCTGAGGAGGGTGATAAATCATGAGAAAACATCAGCTCTAGTTAGTCGTTCTAAGAAAATGTTAACAAGGCATCCATCAAAGACCGAAACCAGGGAAGTGATTTTTAAAGAAATGGACTAGGAAACAGGAACTGTTGTTGATAAACAGTTGTAATGTATGATAGACATTCAAATACATGGCTTCTCAATTACACATCCAGGGCACTTTCTTGCAACATTTTATGGACTCAGACTGCTCACCCATGCATGTTTTTCACAGTGTCCATACAACTTCCTTAACAAATTATTTCATTCACACACAAAAACCAGTTTAAGATGGATTTCTACTTTAAGGCTCAGTTAAGACAAAAGTTTTCTCTCCAATTCAGGTACTCAGTTATCATAGCAAACATGAGAAAATATTGTTTGTTGTCAATTTCTGTTGATAATGGTCACTGTGTGTATTTGAACTTTGAATTGAAAAATCACAGTATTCACAGCATTTGGGCCCTGCTGTTCACAATTTATCAGAAACACTTCATCTGATGAAGTGGGTTCTAGTCTATGAAAACTTACGCCATAATAAATGTATTAGACTCTTTTTGTGTGTCTTTGATGGGGAAAATGATTTTCCTAGAAGCAAGCTGATTATGATGATTGTGCCTTCTCTAGGCCCGAAGGGAGACTTGGGATTTCCTGGGCCACCAGGACCAACTGGACCTCCTGGACAGAAAGGTGCCAGTGGTGAAATGGGACTTCCAGGTAGTTATTTAAAGCATTTTTCTTCCTGGGTTGTTTAGCTGTTTATTGGTTTGTTGGACAGTAAGGGGGCAGGGATTAAACTGCAGTTCTAAAACATATCCAGAGATTAAGCCTCATTAGATACTTTATTTGCTGCTGAGTTAACATGCGTACATTTGACTGATTCATTAATTAAATACTATGCTGTAAGGAACTTTAGACAACTTTGGACAGAGCAGCAAAACATAGAGCAACTCTTACTTATTTTCTAGGGTCCTTTATTTCTGCAATTTTCAAAAAGTATATTCTATTGTGGTTGCAAACCCTGCTTATAGCATCCCCCCACCTTCAGTTTCAAAGATATTGAATCTGGATAGGTAGTTTGCAAACTGAGCCCTTTAGAAGCCATTGCAAAACTTTCTTTTTAATATTTTGGGCAGGTCCTCCAGGCCAAAAAGGTTTCCAAGGCATAGCAGGCCAGCCTGGCCAGCCTGGCCAGCCCGGGTTTCCTGGGCTGAAGGGAGACAAGGGTGATCCAGGCCTATCAGACATCGGTATTCCAGGGCCCCCTGGCCCTAAGGTATGTTGTCAAAATGTTATTTCAAATTAAGAGCACTATTTCTAATGTACAAGGGCAGGACTCCAATACCCTACCCAGCTCTTTGCCTCTGACAATCTCTGGCAGAAGTGAAACAGATTCTGAAAAACGAACAAATGTAGGGGAAAGGTTTGCTTGCTGTCATAATGGATTCCTGTTGCATCATAGGATTATTGTGGGCATAATCCAGTACACACTGAAATTGGTGTGCCTCAAGCATACCAATACTGATGTGCACTTGCTTGCCTCTATTAGAAAAAATTAAGAACCTAACAAGAGTCCTGCTGGCCTATCTAGTCAACATCCTTTTCTCATAGTCACCAACCAGATGCCTGTTGGAAGCCCAAAACCAGGACCTGTGCTGAAAACTACTTGTGATTCCCAGCAACTAGCATTCAAAGGCACCCTGCCACTGACAGTGGAGGTAGGACATAGTCATTGTGGCTAGCAGCCATTCATCGTCTTACCATCCATGAATTTATCTAATCCTCTCTTAAAGTTGGAAGCCATCACTTCTTCTTGTAGGATCCAATTTGCAGGGCTCTGGTGCATAAAAGAACTTGCTGTCCCATTCAGCACATAGTACAACTCTTTTTTTCTGCTCACGAAAGAGCCTTTTCTTTGCTGTGGGAGCACTCTGCACATGCATGCACACTCATCTTTGTGCGCGCACATCTGAGACCCTATGTTTCCATCAGGGCTTTTGGATCACATGCACTGCATGCAAAAATAACATAGAATCATACACCAGAGGGAAAGCTGTGTAGGTCTGTTGCCAAAAAAGAGTCTTGTGACATCTGAAAGAGTAAACATTTTATTGTGGCAGAAATTTGCATGGATTAGAGCCCAATTCATCAGGAGGATGAAGTGAAGCTTTTTAGTTCCAAGGAAGCTGAATGTTAAATGTTAGAAGATTCAGGGCAGACAAAAAGAAGTACTTCTTCACATAGCACATAGTAAAACTGGAATTTGCTCCCAGAAGAGGCAGTGATGGCCACCAGCTTGGATGCTTTTAAAAGAGGATTAGGCAAATTCATACTGTGGTACCTCGGGTTAAGTACTTAATTCGTTCCGGAGGTCTGTTCTTAACCTGAAACTGTTCTTTACCTGAAGCACCACTTTAGCTAACGGGCCCTCCTGCTGCTGCCGTGCTGTTCTCATCCTGAAGCAAAGTTCTTAACCCAAGGTACTAGTCTGTAACCTGAAGCGTATGTAACCCGAAGTACCACTGTACAGGATAAAGCTATCAATGGCTAGTCGTCATGAAGGCTCATTTATCTACTGTTTCAGAGACAGCCTGCTTCTCAATATTAGTTGCTGGGGATTATGTGTAGGAGACTGCTGTTGAGCACATCATCTGGATAGGTATCTGGTTGGCCATGGTGAGAACAGGATCCTGGACTAGATACATCTTTGGTCTGATCCAGCTGGACTCTTCCTATGGTATTATGGTGATCATCTGCTGGCATGTGTAACATACATGGGGAGAGAAGGGAGGGAGTGAAAGCCATGGAGCCTGAAGGCCTTGCAACAGATGGTGTCCAATAACTCTTTGCCTTCTATTCCTACACATCTATCTTGAATACTTTTACTTAGAAATATCACAGGGTGTGCCACTTGCATATCTTTTTTTTTTCCTTTGGCCCCATTCCTAACACTATTCCAGCCTTCATTCTCTATGTACGTTTGTATATTTGCCAACTTAGGACAATACTCCATGCATCAGATGAAGTTGGTTATGGCCCATGAAACATAACACAATTTATTTTTTCTTCATTGCAATTTTAAATATATAAAAGTCTAAGAAAAGATAACAGTGTGATAGCTAGCATTAGCCATACTCTGTGTAGACCAGTGGGTCCCAAAGTGGGTGGTACTGCCCCCTGGGGACAATGGGATTACCAAAGGGACAAGGTGGGGGGCAGCAGGGTTGCTGGAGGTGCAAATGACTGTCAGACTTTCAAAAGCTGGTATCATTGGATCAAGTTTTTTGTTGTTGAATTAATTATACTAAATAGTTTTACAGCGGTACCTCAGGTTAAGTACTTAATTCATTCCGGAGGTCCGTACTTAACCTGAAACTGTTCTTAACCTGAAGCTCCACTTCAGCTAATGGGGCCTCCTGCTGCCGCCGCGTCACCAGAGCATGATTTCTGTTCTCATCCTGAAGCAAAGTTCTTAACCTGAAGCACTATTTCTTGGTTAGCGGAGTCTGTAACCTGAAACGTATGTAACCTGAAGCGTATGTAACCTGAGGTACCACTGTAATTGAATTTTGCATAAATGTGCAATTAATAGTTATTGTTTTGAATTATATTGTGCTGTTCTCCTTAGGTCATGCAATCTGCTATTCTGAACGCTTTTTATAGGGTAGAGGGGACTGGGGATATTAGAATACTTTAAGATGTCAGTAAGAGAGATGGAAAACGATGAAGCCCCTTTTCACTTTATGGCTTCCTCTCCATCTACAATATAGGATATTCTACAATTTATATAAACATACCCTGCTTTCTACCCAAGATTGGCTTCCAAATGGGTTATTCCATCACAGCGTTCAAAGGATAGTACCTAATAGTGAAGAGCAATAAAGCAATACACAAAAAAGTGAGTCCAGCAGTAAAATGGAGTGTGGATCGTTCAAGCCAGCCAGCTATGCCTTCTATCATGCAGAGCCGGGGCAGGAGAGTGTTAGAGCCCTGTCTGGTCAGGTTGCATGGAATCAATTTCAATCCGTTACCCCCGACGATGTGGACAGTCTGCTTGGACGCGTGAAACCAACCACCTGTCTCCTTGATCCTTGCCCATCCTGGCTAATAAAAGCAAGCTGGGAAGGGCTGGGCGATGGGCTTTGCAGGATGGTGAATGCTTCCCTTTGTGGGAGCATTCCCAGACCCATTGAAAGAGGCGGTCATTAAACCGCTTCTTAAAAAACATCTTTAGATCTGGCCAGTATGGCCAACTATCGCCCAGTCTCAAATCTTTCATTCTTGGGCAAGGTGATTGAGTGGGTGGTTGCTAAACAACTCCAGGCACACCTGGAGGATGTGGACCATTTGGATCCCTTCCAGTCGGGATTCAGGCCTCATCATGGGACTGAAATTGCCTTGGTCACGCTGGTTGATGATCTCCGGTGGGCTAGGGACAAAGGTGAGAGCTGTTTCCTAGTTCTGCTGGATCTCTTAGTGGCCTTTGATACAATCGATGATAACATCCTTCTGGACCATCTAGAGGGGCTGGGAGCTGGGGGCACTGTTATACAGTGGTTCCGCTCCTTTCTCCTGGGCTGTGTCCAGAAAGTGGTGGTGGGGGTGAGTGTTCAGACCCCTGGGCCCTCATTTGTGGGGTGCCTTGGGGTTCCGTCTTCTCCTGCATGCTTTTTAACATCTACATGAAGCCACTGGGAGAGATCATTGGGGGTTTGGACTGGGTGTCCATCAATATGCAAATGATACCCAGCTCTACTTCTCTTTCAAATCAGAACCAGTTAAGGTGGTGAAGTTCCTGTGTGAGTGCCTGGAGGCAGTTGGAGGATGGATGGCGGCTAATGGATTGAGGTTGAATCCTGACAAGACAGAAGTACTGTTCTTGGGGGACAGGGGCGGGCTGGTGTGGACGACTCCCTGAATGGGGTAACTGTGCCCCTGAAGGACCAGGTGCGCAGCCTGGGAGTCATTTTGGACTCACAGCTGTCCATGGAGATGCAGGTCAATTCTGTATCCAGGGCAGCTGTCTACCACCTCCACCCGCCCACAGACTGTCTCGCCAGAGTGGTGCATTACAAGTAATCCAGAATGCAGCATCTAGACTGGTGACTGGGGGCGGCCGCCGAGACCACATAACTCCAGTCTTGAAAGACCTACATTGGCTCCCAGTACATTTCCGAGCACAATTCAAAGTGTTGGTGCTGACCTTTAAAGCCCTAAACGGCCTCGGCCCAGTATACCGGAAGGAGCGTCTCCACCCCCATCGTTCTGCCCGGACGCTGAGTTCCAGCGCCGGGGGCCTTCTGGCAGTTCCCTCATTGTGAGAAGCAAAGCTACAGGGAACCAGGCAGAGGGCCTTCTCGGTAGTGGCGCCCGCCCTGTGGAACGCCCTCCCATCAGATGTCAAAGTGATAAACAACTACCTGACATTTAGAAAGCATCTGAAGGCAGCCCTGTTCAGGGAAGCTTTTAATGTGTGACATTTTAATGTATTTTTAATCTTTGTTGGAAGCCACCCAAGGTGGCTGGGGAAACCCAGCCAGATGGGTGGGGTACAAATAAATTATTACTACTACTACTACTACTACTATCAGCACACTCCATCCCCCATGCCCACTAAGCATAGTCCACTTTCTGTAAACCTTGGAATTTCCTCAAGCCTGCTGATGCCTCCTCCTTGTGGAGCTGCCCCTAACCTTTTGCCCATCATCCCTAACCATTGGCCATGCTGGCTGAGGCTGATGGGACATGTAAGTCCAACAGCATCTGCAGGGCACCAGGCTAGGGAGAAGACCGCTCTTTGACATGTTGATGAAGACACATAGATACCCACACTTGGAGAATGAGTTCACTTTTGGTATACAGTGAAAAGAACTGAGAGTGGGAAAATATGAAGATCTTCTGGTGAAATTGGCTTCTGGAATGGCACAGGGAGGCGTGGGAAAGGGTACCTCCTGGTATTCCAACACTTTGCTAGTCCTGAAATTTTTACAATACTCTTAGGCCACATTCACATTATACATTTAAAAAACACTGTGGCCCTACTTTGAACAGCCAGGGTTTCCCCCAAATAATTATGGAAAGTATAGTTTGTTAAGGGTACTTAGAGTTGTTAGGAGAACCCACCCCCCACCCCCGTTTCCCTCATTGGGCTACAGTTTGTTCAGAGTGATTTAATGACCAATTGTTCTTCCCAATGACCTCTGGGAATTGTGGTTTTGCACCCTTGGCAAACCTCAGCTCCCATAATTCTTTGGGAGAAGACATGATTGTTTAAAATGGTATCATAGTGCTTCAGATGAATGGTGTGAATGTGGCCTTAGTTGTGTTTGCCTCAGTCAAGCATAAACCCTTCTTCCTTTTTTCCCCTAGGGTGACCCTGGTTTGCCTGGATATACAGGCAGTCCTGGCAACAAAGGTTCTCCTGGCAATCCTGGGCTGCCTGGTTTAGCTGGCAGTCCAGGTGCAAAAGGTGATGCTGGCCTCCCCGGATTCCCAGGTAATTAATTTCCATTGAATTTCACTGTTATTTCTTCTGTTTTTCCTCCATGGTTCTCACACTTCAGCTCCTGGAACAAGTATTTTTTTTTCTCCCTGATTATGCATATATAAAATTTATATGTAACATTTATATATAAAATTTAAAAGAAAAATTGTAAAGATGGATTGACATCGGTTCAATCCAATGAAATGAAACGGGGTAAAATAATTAAATGATAGTAATAAAAATAAATAATTTTTGATACAAATGAATAACACAAGCCCTTTTTTAACTCACCTTTTTAACACTATTCAGCAGATGTGGTTGGAAATACATGGAGTGTTTATGTTCGGTTATTGCTGTAACTCTTGATTGCTTTCAGGCATGGATTAAGGATCTGTGGGGCCTAAGGCTGATAGATGGGAAGGCCCTACGTGGTATATACTGTATATTAAAGTAGATAAATCATAAAGTCACAAAATGATCTAAAATTAACAAAGCTGCTCAAATCAAAGAGAAAGTATTCAAACAATAAGTCATTGTCTCCACTGATTTCCCCGTTCCCTCACTTTGGCTGTGGCAGTCAAGTGTGGTGTCATTCCTCTGTGGGGCTCATGGTGGCAGACTTGCATAATAGATTTTTCTTCCTCTTTATTTTCACAACAGCCTAGAAGGAAGATGAGGCAAAGTGGAGAACAAGGGCCCAAGGACACCAGTTGACATTGTTGTTGAAATGGGAAACTGAAGGGCCTAATGAAATTTGAGAGCCTAAGGCTATAACATTCTGGTTAATCTGGCCCTGTTTATGCTTCCCTTTTTATTGGCGTGTATACACTGTCAACATCATAAAACAAATAGGACTGTTATTAAGGCCCCATAGACAAAGGCAGAAATGCCTTTTCCTTTTCCTTTACATATTTGCTCTTGTAAAGAAAGATACATAAAATCAAAAGCACCACATTTTAACATCACGTTGCTTTGCCACTTTTTCCATGCCTGAATTGCAATTCTTGCACCAGGTACTACAGTTTCCTTCCTACTTTGCTGTTTGTATTTTTGAATTGTGTTGTTGTTATCTACAGCTCTTTGTGGTTTTTACAGAAGAATGTTTCTTTATGGTTGTTATTGTGTTTTGTTGTGAAAGCTGCTTTGGACAGGCTTTACCTGGAGAATCAACATAGCTGTATTTGAAAAGACGAAGATTGCATAAACTCTGTTTTCACAGGTACACCAGGTATTCCAGGACCAAAAGGTATTGATGGACCCCCAGGTAATCCAGGTGTTCCAGGGTCACCTGGGCCTCCAGGTATGTGTTTAAAGGTGTAATATCTGTTAATCTTCTTTTTTTATTAATTACAAATAAAAGTATTGTTACATATTCCCCACTACCTTGAGTGTTGAGAAGATGCAGGTGCAAAGCTTACCTGTTTTTGAACCATGAACATTCCTTTAATGGCAGCAATTGTGTGCTGGCATACCCATGGCACTTGTATCAAGATATGAGTGTAGCACCCCCCTTTTTTTTTACCTCTCCCCCCAAAAAAAACCCTGCACTGGCCCTTTAAACAGTAATCAGGCAGCAATATCACAACAATATTATGTAGGGAGTTCTAGTAGAGACGTGTAAATTTGTGAAATGTTTTCCCTTTTCCTAAATGCAAATGCAGGTGACAGGTAGTTAGTATACCTTATCTGTAAATGATTTGGAATATGGATTCAGTATTTTGAGAATAAATCCCAATTTTGATTCCATAAATGAAGCCAGTGGCTTTGATTTCTCTCAGTCTCTAAGTAGACAATAGATTGTGGGTGGCGCTTGTGGTCTAAACCACTGAGCCTTCTGGACTTGCCAATCGGAAGGCCAGCAGTTTGAATCCTTGCAATGGAATGAGCTCCGGTTGCTCTGTCCCAGCTCCTGCCAACCTAGCAATTCAAAAGAACACCAGTGCAAGTAGATCAATAGGTACAGCTGTGGCGGGAAGGTAAATGGCGTTTCCATGCGCTCTGGCTTCCATCATGGTGTTCCATTGTGCCAGAAGTGGTTTAGTCATGCTGGTCACATGACTCAGAAAGCTGTTTGTGGACAAACGCCAGCTCCTTTGGCCTGAAAGCAAGATGAGCGCCACAACCTCCTAGTCTCCTTTGACTGGACTTAACCGTCCAGGGGTCCTTTACCTTTTTTAAAAAATAGATTGATACATTAACAAATACTGCTCATACAAACTGATGTCATGGGTTAAAACATTTAAGTGCAACTTGATGCTGAGTTTCATTTGTCAAATAGAGCTATTTAACCATTTAAATTTCTCCCTGATAAATGCATTATTGTGATCACAATATATCCTACCAAGAGAGAACCTGTCTTTGTAGCAATGAACACTATAGAAGACCGTGACCATTGTTTGTGAATTCAACCTTCATGAACCAGAAAAAGTGTGTAGGAGGAAGAAAGATGTGAATCATTCAGTCATTTTGAGATATTTAATGCTCACAATAAAATAATAATACTGTTGATAGTTCTTTACTCATTTTATACACATTAGAGAGTTTAGATATTCAATAAGAGCAAATTTGAAGGCATAGAAAGCTTATTTAGTATAGTAGTTTCAGAGCTTAAGCTGGAAACAGAAATGAACTTATTTTTTCTGTTCCATTATGTTCTGGGTTCCTTCTGCCTCATACTCAAAGGCTGCTGCCGTCTGGTTTAAATTGGGGAATTTCTAAAATCGATATTTTAACCGGCATGTGCAGTTTGCTACAGTTTTCAGCTTGTGTCTTTTTTCTTTTTTAACAGATTACTGAGGCATACTTGACCATGTGCACAAGGATTGAATTGCAGAACACAAAGAAATTATGATACAATGGTGTGATCATATCAGAATTCCTTTGTGTGCTGCTATTTAACCAAGCTTTGATTATTTTTTTGTGTGCTCTGAATTGGTGGCATCAGCAATCTTTATCAAAAGTGAAAGGAGATGGGGAGATCAGTTTGAGTACTGTGTCAGGTTCCGGGCACCACAGTTTATGAAGCTTGTTGACAAATTGGCATATAGCCAGAGAATGGTGACAAAAACATGAGGGGCCTAAAGACCAAATCTATGAGGAAAAGGTTGAAGGAGCTGAATATGTTTAGTCTGGACAAGAGCCCAAACAATGGGCTGTCTCCAACGACCCATTGAAGTGGATGGACATTACGCTTAATGCTGGTCATTGACCATAATAATAAAGATTTTTGATTTGGACATAACTAGCTGAAATAGACATGAAGAGCTTTCTGGTGGTACAAGCTGTTTAACAGGGGGAGATGTGGACAGTGATGGACCCACTTTTGTTACAGACTTTTAAGCAGAAGCTAGATGGTCCTTCTACTGGAGATGCTGTAGCAGTAGGTTTCCAGTGTTAGCCAGGGTGGACTAGATGGTGTTTGAGGTTCCTTCCACCTCTATGAATCTATAAGAACTCAGTCAAACTGCACATGTAACAGCAATATACACCAAGCAACTGAACATCAGAAATGAAAATGCTATAACACCAACAAAAGACACGAGCGTAGAGGGCAGCCAGTAGGGGTTGGTAAGGGTAATAGAGGACTATAATGTTTTATTGAAACAAATCTAATATATTATAGGGTTTTTAAAAAACTAAAAAACCAATATCCTTAATTTTTAAAGGGGAATATTGATGGATAAGTAATGCATTGACAGTACCCCAGAAACAAGATTGAGAACCGTCAAATCCAAGGGCAAATTTTGTGAGCTATCTTGAAGTACCAGTAGATTACTTGGCTCTTATAAAATGCTGTTAATACAGCGATGGATGGAACTGAGCATTTTCACTCCTCAAGTAGGGTTTATCGTTCTCTGCATATACCAAAGTAAGGGGAATGTTTTGATCACTGAAGCAAATGGTCTTAAGGTAAAGATGGATAATAAACAAATCTATGGTGCGACCACATTTGGAATACTGAGTTTTGCTCACCTCGCCTCCAAAAGGATATTGTAGAGTTGGAAAGCATTCAGAAATGATCAAGGGGATGGAGTGGCTCTCCCCTATGAAGAAAGGTTTCAGTGTTTGGGACTTTTTAGTTTAAAGAAAAGGTGAGTAAGTGGCGACATGATAAAAGTTTATAAAATTACGCCCTGGCATGGGGAAAGTGGGCAGAGAAATGTTTTTCTCCCTCTCTTATAGACACTAGAAAAGAAAATGCTTCTTCACACAGCGCATAGTGAAGATGATGGAACAGGAGGCAGTGATGGCCACCAACATAGATGGCTTTAAAAGAGGATCTGACAAATTCGTGGGAGAACAAGGCTATCAGTGGCTACTTACCACTATGCCTATACTCTCCCTCCACAGGCAGAGGGAGAAATGCTTCTGAATGCCAGTTGCTGGAATCCATAGGAGGGGGAAGTTGTGCTTGTATCCTGCCTGCAGATTTCCCACAGGCATCTGGTTGGCCCCTGCCAGGAAAGGAAACTGGACTAGATGGACCACTGGTCTGATCCAGCAGGCCATGCCTATGTCCTCATTATTTTGGTCGCTGTTCGGAATGCATCCATGGGTCATAAAATGAGGATCAGTAATGAAATCCAATATTTGTAATGTACTCTTTCTACTATTCTTAGGTGACATTGGCCACCCTGGCCCTCCCGGCCTTGTAGGGGAAAAAGGACAGCCTGGACGGGATGGCATTCCTGGACCAGCAGGACAGAAAGGCGAACCAGGTCAGCACCTTCCATCTCTTACAATGTTTTCTTTTCTCTTTCTGATACAAATGTTTGCCTCTGGCAGCAAGTACTGCATTCACAGATCTATAACTAACCTGTCTATGGCGATTGTGTATTTTAGGTCAACCAGGTTTTGGACGCCCCGGACCTCCTGGACTCCCAGGACTCTCAGGCAAAGTTTATTTTTCTTCATTCATGAAAGAGGGGGATCATAGCTCAGTGGCAGGACACATGCTTTGCATGAAGAAGGTCCCAGGTTCAGTCATGGATTTCTCCAGTTAAAAAATGATCAGGTAGCAAAGACCTCTGCTTGAGAATCTGGAGAACTATTACTATTCAAAAGAGATGATTCTTAGTAACATGAACACATAATCTGAGTTGGTATAAGAAATTACAGCTGGTGTCTATTGAAATGGACAGAGTAGGTGGGACCAGTGTTTTTTTCTGGGGGACGCAGGGGTATGCATACCCCTAAACATTTTGTGAATCTAAGTTAGGCCTCATTGAGGGACGGTATTTCAGTATGAGTAGGAAAATAAGAGTACCCCTTAACATTTTTTAAGAAAAAAAGCACTGGGTGGGACCACAGTCACTGACTAGCAGAAAAACCTCTGACTGGTTGCAAGAAAGAAGATGGGTGGGTGGGCACAGACTATGATTGGTAGGGCAGTATCCTCTTTAATGGACCAGCTTTCACTTGGGGTAAGCTTTTCTTCTGTGTGCCTCAGATCCCTATTTTGCACTTTACCTCCGCCCAATGGATCTCAGGATCCGGGGGTGGGACATGTAGGTCCTGCAAGCTTGATGTCTGCCTGCCTTTAGTATACAGTATTGATAATTGAAACATTGCAGTGCACCTATAAACATGCTCTCTTCTCTTCCCCCACCCTTAAACAGGTCAAAAGGGTGACTCGGGTTTACCTGGACCCTCAGGACCTCCAGGGGCCCCTGGTCTGAAGGGAGAAACAGGTGGTCCAGGATTCCGTGGCCCTCCAGGTTCCCCTGGCTCTCCAGGGCTGCCAGGACCACCTTCAGAAGGGCCTAAGGGAAGCCCTGGGCAACCAGGCATACCAGGGAGGCCAGGTAAGAAAGAGAAAATTCAACAGACATTTTGCTGACAGGTTATTGGTCTGTTGGAACAGTATACTTGTATACTGTTCGGCTGAAATTGCAATACACTCACCTGATGTCTTCTGGGTATCCTTAATTTACCATGAGAGGTTACCTGAAAGTACAGTGGTAACTCGGGTTACAAACACCTCGAGTTACAAACACTTCAGGTTACAGACTCCGCTAACCTGGAAGTAGTACCTCGAGTTAAGAACTTTACCTCAAGATGAGAACAGAAATCGCGTGGCGGCGGGAGGCCCCATTGGCTAAAGTGGTACCTCAGGTTAAGAATGGTTTCGGTTAAGAACAGACCTCCGGAACGAATTAAGTTAGTAACCAGAGGTACCCATGTCAAGAGTGAAAACAAAAGAGCACCTAACTGATAACCTGTCTGCAAAATGTTGCCAACTTGAAATAAGCCTCCGCATGTCATCACGGCAATCATCCAGCCAAGCACCCAAATCAACTTTTAATTGCATCCGCCAAACATGCCTGCACCATGGTGCCACATGATAAAACAAATCCATCTTGTGCACAACAACATAATAATATGCACTGTCCGCAAGACCTATGGAAATCAAATCCATGTTAGCAGCACAGCATGATCAGAATTTATCATGGTTTCATTCATCTTCATGTCGTGTATGCTCATCCATGCTCCATCACGTCCCACAACTCCCAATGGATATTCAGTACACCCCTGCATCATCTTCATTCTTCTATGCCCTCTCGTCTTGTTTGCTGACGTACCATGTACTAATTCTGGAACTGATAATTCCCATTTGATGGGTGAGTGCCACTGAGCTGATATTGGGTGTCCAACAAAAATTTCTATAATGACTGGAACATTCTTTGGCAAAAGATGGGAAAGCTAATATATCTTCCATACTGTTTTCTGTGTCCCCAAAATACTCCATTAAAACCGACAACAAGTGGAGCTGGCAAACCATGACCTAGTTGTTGCTGTAGCCATTTACCATCATGGTTTTCTAAATGGCAGACAGGTGTGTGTTCTGTTACTTAGTAATTAAGCATTATTGGTTTATCATTAATTAATTACATGTATACCCCCATCTTTCCTCCCATGGTGGTGTACATGGTTCTCCTTCTCCACATTTTATCCTCACAACAACCCTGGGAGGTAAACAAGACTGGGAGGCAATGACTGGTCCAAGCCACCCAGAGAATTTGAACCCTGATCTCCCAAGTCCCTAGTCTAAAACTTCTATCCACTGTGCCACACTGGCTCTGTTTGACAATGGTGCCACACCATAACAGGATTTAGGTTTAAATAGATAGAATCCAGGACATTTTTATAAGCCACTATGACTCAAAAATGTCTGGGCAAAGCCAGATGGAACCTCAGGAAATGGAAATGGGCAGAACAGAATGTGCAACAGTTGGGAGTCAGATTTGGGTGGGAATTACTTGTTGTTTGCTAGCAGAAATTATTTATTAAAGATATTTTATCACCTGCCCTTCATAAGTACAGACACCAAGCCAGGGTACACAGCACAGAATAAAAGCAGCAGACCAAACTGTAAAATAACAACCATCAAGCAAATAAAGCACCTGAAAACAACACAGCAGCTTTAGCATTAATCATCCTGCAAAAGTTAACATGCCTGGACAAATAAACAAATCTTAACTTCGTGCCAGAATGTGACCAATCTTTGCATACATAGGGGAAATAGGGGTAAATCACCTCTGCCATTCCCCCGCCACACTTTTTTGGGGGGACTTTGGGGACCTCAGCTCAGCTCGTTGAGCCAGGGTGGAGGACTTACACTGGCGTATCTCTGGCTGAGCTGGGAACCCCGGCTGAGCCCAGGCTCAACCAAAGTTCCACCTATTTCAAGCTTCACTCATCCCAGCAGATCTTGAGTATTGCTCCCTTACTTCTAAAGGTGGGGGCACTTGGATAGGAGCCTCATGAACAGATCTTCATTGATAGGCAAGTTCCTATGGATTCAGGAGGATTTGATTTACCCTGGCGGAAAACGTTGTTTTCCTCACCACCACCTCCTTCCCCAAATGAGTATACATAATCCTGAGTAAACAGATATGAGCCTAAATTGGTTTCACACTGAGAAGGAGAGAAGGAGCCTCTTTAGGTTGTGACTGATGGGAAAACACCAGTAATGGCTCAGTGGCTATGTTCCCACCATCTTGGTTTGTATTGCATGTGGACTGTACTGTACAACATGAAACATCCATCTCACTCCACCATGCATGTCCCAGTGTGGGTAGACCAAACTGTTATACTGTTCAAGTCAATCCACGTTTTAGGACTCCTGAATGGGCAGGAATGGTTTAAATACTGTCTCTGTAACACTGGAGTGAGGGGTTGTTGGCCCTCCAGATGTTGCTGAACTACAACAATCAGCCCTAGCAAGCATGGCCATTGGCAAGGGATGATGGGAGTTGTAGTTCAGCAAAATCTGGAAGGTCAAAGGTCCCCCACACTACTGTAATATATTATCACAATGCAGTTGACCAGTGTAAGCATGTTTCTTGGACAAAGATCAATGGATGCATTGGATATCTATTGATCTTCATTATAATTGTAGATAATTAGATGAGTTCTTGCAATTGATAACATAATTCAGTAAAGGACTTCCTCCAGTTCTTACATGGCCTTGCTTTTAGATGTGAGAATTCCTAATGTGTCATTTCATCCCATCCTACAAAACTGAACTCTTTTAGTTTAATCAGTTGTTTTAAAAATTCTATGGATTATAATAGTTTGGTCTATTCATAATATACAAGAAGGAATTTTAGATGGATCACTGTGAAAGCGTTTAACTTATTGACATATCTAACCATATTGATGTTTCCCCATTCTAATGATGGCCTTGGTGAACTTTTGGTCCCCTCCTTCCAGGTGCCACAGGTTAGCTCATTAACTCCAGTGTGATAACTTTGCATGCCCTTGAATGTACTTCTTTGATGAAAACAAATGTCTCAGTCTGTAGGATGGGTATGCCAAGTCATTAACCTTACATAACAGTAATCAATTTTATATCCCACCTTTTCTCCAAAGAGCTCAAGGTGGCATACAAACTTCTCTGACTCTCTGCTTTATCCTCACAACAACTCTGTGAGGTTAGATAAGGCAAGAGTCACCCAGTGGGCTTCATGACTAAGTAGGGAGTCAAACCCAAGTCCTAGCTTAGCACTCTAACCACTACACTACACTACACTGTCAGTCAGTGCAGGACTCTTATTGACAATTCTGCTACCCATGGAGATCATTGTCAGGGCTTGGGCAAATGTCTTGCAGTGTTGATTCCAACTCAACATGTCACTTGAACATGAGGCCATATAACAATTTTCTGGGTTATTCTTGCAGTTTACAAGAATTTGAAGTCTGATTGAAAGGATAATAGCAACATTTGCCAACATCATATCCATTATAGAACTAACCTGGCACTCAGCTAGCTTGGCATACTTTGTGTATGAGAAATTTATTTGGAACATATCCAGTGCTATACATGCATATCAAACTTAAACCCTTTTGGCAATTAAAATATTGTCTTGGTGGATTGTGTGTGTCATCCAGTGTTTATTCTGTGTAGACCCATTAACTAATGTTGGATATCACCCTGTTTTTTGTAATTTATGATAAGTATTTTTATAGATTTTTACTCCCAGTTTTCCTATATACACATTTTCGGATCATGGCCTAGCAAACATCCCCTTTCCATTTTTTGACTTGGTTAATTCCAGTGACATGTTGTTGGCACAAAAGCACTGCTCACATGGGCAGTGTAACCCAAGACCACTCCCACAAGGTTGTGTGCTCCTATTATTGTTTCTATTATTACAATAATTAATCATTATTATTAATCCTGTTGTAACCCACCATCTCAAGGCGATTCACACATAAGACAAGTGAAACCGTTAAAAACACAGAACAACAAATATATTTAAAACAAAACTAAATCCCTAACCAGTGGGCACTCATGGTAAAGACTCATTTATCCAGCTTAAGAAAGGTCTCCAGTTGTTTCTAAAAAATAGGTGCATTTTGCTTCTTAACAGGAATGCTATTCCACAGAACAGGAGCAGCCACACTAAAAAGCTCTGCTCCGAGTTACTATAGAGCGGGCTTCTGAGATCTTTGAAAATTGCAGGACAAACACCCCTTTTTTAGACTAGAAGAATACAGATCCTCCATTTGCCAGTTCACCAAAGGCCACTGCTTGCTGTTTCTTACACTTAGTGAACAGGGTTTGTGCATAAGCTGGCTTCTGATATTTTACCAAAACCAAACTGTTGATGGTCAGAATTGATTCCTCACTTACCTACTAGTTCACACTGTCTGAAAAGATAGGATTTCACCATCTGGAATGGTTTTATGTTTTCTGCAGACTTCACTACCTCAGTGCTCAGCCTTGACTGCAGATTTTTAAAGTTAATTTAAATAGCACTGGTCTCTCTATGTATCCTTATTGTATTCTACTGGTTAATATCTTGCCTTGTGTAAACTGACTTACTCTGATCCTCTGCTTTCCTGATATTCAACCTGTTACTATTTCATGAGGATTTTGCAGTGAAGCAGGATGCTAATATAAAAGAAAAAAGTTAAGACTATACCTTTTGCTCATCTGTAGCAAAGTGTGTTTTATCCCTCTGCACATTACTCCTGGATAAATTTCAGGACAGTGCCAAACCATTGTTACTAAACAGGCGACTCAACTTACATTTCTATGGATCCCATAATATGTAGATCTCGTTTTAACATATTGTAGTTGAACTTATTTTATTTTACTAACCTTGTGTACCTTGTTTGTAACAGCCTTAGACTTTGGTCTTATGCAGAGTTACGTAGAAGTAAATCCCATGGAACTCATTAGAAACTTACTTCAGAGTAGACTTGCAAATGGCTGTGCTGTTTTTCCACAACCTTCTTCTCTGCTCTGATTTCACTGAACATTGTTGCTGTTCTGTTCTAATGTAGTGTTAGTCAGACCTCATTAAAATACTTCTAACACTGTTCCATAGAATAGGAATGACTTGGCATACACCTAAGAATTAGATGTGTTTGGATGAAGTCTTGAAAGTTTTGCTGTGATGGCTTTTAAAAAGCAAAACCCCAGCCAAAAAACACTGTTTTAATTCCAGGCATTAAATTAATATAGCAACCACCTGTGGTTGAGTAAATCTACAATTAGACCTAAAAAAAATGATAGTTGAGAAGCCATACTAAGTACTATAGTGCCCTGGTAGGGCAACATGGACCAACCATTGAAATTGCCCTTATTTAAAGCCATAGCAAAACTTCCATTCTATTATATTCTAAAATGTTTACATTAGCCTCATCTTTTGTTTAATATTAATATAATATGACTATCAAAGGATAAAGAGAATGAAAGAATGAGTGAGATAAAACTTACATATGCATATATAAACTCTGTTTTATAATTGAACGTTGCATGGAGTATGTATATTTTTGGAATATTTCACTGACATGTTCTGTGTTAAGGGCATAACAGAAGAAAAAGGAATTTGTATCAGCAGGAACAACTGGAAACAATAATTTAAACATTAATAGATGTACACAGTAAATAGGCCTTTGTGCTATTTTTTAAAAATATTATTAATCTTATTATTAACTAAGTAATTAAATCATATTAATAAATGCTTATGGGTAGCTGGATACTGTTCAGTTGTATTCAGCTACAGTCATGCCTCGGGTTGCGAACGTGATCCATACGGGAGGCATGTTCGCAACCCGCAGCACTGCATCTGCGCATGCACGTGACGTCATTTTGTGCTTCTGCGCATGTGTGAGTGCCAAAACCCGGAAGTAACCCGTTCTGGTACTTCTGGGTTCAGTGCGGTCCACAACCCAAAAACGCACAACCCACAGAGTTCGCAACCCAAGGTATGACTGTATAACCATGAATATCTTTGAATATTAACAAATGCAAAAAATTAATAATTAACCAGTGTTCTGCTCATGAATGAAAAATTATTGGTGCTCAGATTATCCATTTAATTTTATATCGAGCCTTGCATTACTTTGCTTTTTCCCTCAAATTTCTAAATCATTTTGTTGCCCAGAAGCACTTTGGTGGTCCAAGAAGAGGCTGCTTCCCCTTGCGATGCAAATGGAAAAATCACAGGCAAACTTATTTTAACCAGGTTGCCCCCTCATGCAGCACTGTCAGTGAAATGGTTGCAATAGTACTTGTCTTTGTTTATGTAGAACTAATAGATAGCAAGCCTCAGGCTGCATTATTAAAACCAGAACGTCAACAAAGTTTTAGATTCAGTGGCTTGCTTCACATTGGTCATAGCAGCCTAATCACCAGAATAAGTTGTATATCTATATATAAATTATGCTAAGTTATACACCCATATTTTTATTTATGTATACTGACCTGGGGGGCATTCTCCTTGTATGCATGTTTGCTGTGTTGTAAATACAAAATATGCTGGTGAAATGGTTTGCACTGTTTAGTATCAATATCTCTTCTGTACTACTTCTAACTAATAATCTTATTTTGCACTGTGTGGTGTCTGCTATCCCCCCCTAACATCGATCATTGGGCTTTGGTGAACTCTGACCCTTCCAGGTCCTCCAGGTTAGATTCTTACCTTGGTCAGTTTGCTTAACTACATTGCATTGGTTGTTTAAAGTGTTATTTTGACTGTAAATCAGAGAGTTATTTATTGTTTCATGAACGAGCTTTCATTTAAGATACAAACTACATTTTATATTTGAGTCTGCTACTACCTAATGATGATCTTGTATTTATCAATGTGGCTAAAATAATAAATTGAGAATCTCATTCCTACATCTTACATTCCTGAGTTGTACAAACACAGGAGAAGTCTACAATGGAATGTGTCCCTGCTTCTCGCAGTGTACCTGTTTTCTATACTGCTGAAGGTGTCATTTTACTTTCACCATGGCACCGTTCAATTCCCGTTCCTTTCAGCTGGACCCACAAGTGGTTTCTGCCCAATATAGGTTGTGAGAGTCCACAAAACACTGAAAAGTTTGCTTGCTTGAAAATGAAAATATCACCAAGAGCACCAGGATTCAGTCCCAATTCCCTCCACCTGTGAGATAGGAATGGAGAAGCATGGCCCTCCAGATGTTGTTGGACCTACAACCTCACATCATCACTGATCATTGGCCACCCTGACTGGGGCTGATGGGAGTTGTAGTCCAACAACACCTGGAAGACGCCAGCTTCCTCACCCCTGCTGAAACGCCATACCTTTTCCGTGCTTTGTTTTAAGTTGACTGTGTAAAGAAAAACAAGATTTGAATTTGGGTGAATGGGTGTGATTATTAGAGGTGAGGCTAATAATCTGAAATGACTTCCTTGTGAAAACTCAAAATTGCAAGCCTATCTAGTACATGGCAGGAGATGGCAACAGAATCCCAAGACCCAACAGCCAGGTCCTTTCAGAGCTCCATCTTGATCATGGAAATACATCTCCCCACAACCGTAAGGAAGATGGCCCTTTAGCATAGGCCATACCAGAGCTCAGAAAGTCCATTTTTTAAAGGATTTAGTTCTTGCTCAATAGGGAACAAAATCCAGATCACATTCATGCATTTACAAAGCAAACTAGTTCAGTTCACAGTGTGTGGATTCCAGGCTTCAGAATGTTCCAAGTTGCTGTGCTGAAGTATATAATATACTTAAGAAGACATAAGAAAACAGCAAAATACACAAACAATTGAATTGTTTAGTATATTTCCTGCAAGAATTACATCCTTTAAGCTTAAAGGCCGAAAGTGCCTAAAGTGCAGAAAATCACTTAAATGAATGAACTTGAAGATGAGCTAGAAGTCATTTTCTACCCCAAAACAAACTTTATTCACATTCAGTTCACCCAGAAATTATGGGAACTTCTTTCAGGTGTATTTATTTGTTTTGTTTGTTTTCTATACCACCCTTCATCTGAGAATCACAAGGCAGTTTGCGATACAAAACATGTAACTTAGTAACAAACAAAAACAATAACCATGTAGCGTAGAGGTTTCTGAGTTAATTCAGTGAACATCACTAAACCGAACAAGTTCATTCCAAACACTCGCCCTCAATTATAGCAGAGGTGACTCGCAAGGGGACCAAGTCATTCTAACCCAAGAACTTGTGTTTTGCAATATCAAGGTCTTCCTGGTTCAGAAGGCCCCCGTGGACCCCCCGGAAATGGAGGAGTAAGAGGAGAAAAGGGAAACCCTGGCCAGCCAGGTCAGCCCGGAGTGCCTGGTTTGAAAGGGGACCCAGGACTCCCTGGACGCCCGGTGAGTGCTTGGAAAGGGAGAAATGTTTGTTTCTAAAGCAGCAGTTGGTTTTGGATGAAAGAGATTTAGGCTGCAGTACTATACACACCTATGAAAGTAATAATAACTACAACTGTGTTGTCTTAGGGTGATCCTGGTCGTCCTGGTCTGAATGGAATGAAAGGAGATTCTGGTGTTCCAGGAGTTCCAGGATTCCCAGGTACATTAAAGGCAATTCTGTAGGGCCTCTTCCAAGCTAAAACCATATGCCCCCTCACTGATAGTTTTAAACAGCCAAGAGGGTCAAAGGTCCAGAGTTTGCAAGCACCTTGTCTCCACATCTTTGAGCCTTACCAGCTGAAACTCAACCAACACAACAAGACTAGACTGCGCTCTGGACAGATTCATCTGCTGTAATAGCAGAGTCCAGATCCTGGTGGACGCATGCAGTTTTATGCTTAAAACGCTTTACAACAAGCTGCTGTTACAGATATTAAAATACTGAAATTAGTTTAGAACAACTTCAGCTAAAGCAACAATAATCTATGAGGTTGGGGCCCACCTTGTGAACATGGCGCATCATGTAGGAACCTGGAGCAGGGCCTCGTTAGTGGTGGAGCCCTTGTTGTGGGACTTGGTTCCCACGAAGACATGGGTCACCACAGCAATGATGAGCTTCCACCACCTGAGTCAAAATGCCGTTTTGAATCATGTAGAAAAAATGAACAAGGTAACCAACACTGCAGCCACCAGAGCATATTAAAATAAAATAAAAGCTTTTGACAATAAAAATGTCTTATCCTATAACTTGGGGAGCCCACATGGTGCCATCCAAATTTTGTTGGACTACAACTCCCATCACTACTGAGCATTGGTCACGCTAGTCGGAAGTTGGAGTCAGTCCAACAAGATCAGGAAAACATAGTTGCCTACTTCTGGGTCTAATTGGTAAGTGTTGAACCTGCTGAGGGAGGCAATTGTAGAAATGAAGCAACAGTACTAAGAAAGCTCCCCCAACAGCTACTTCCAAAGCAGATCCTAAATTGTGGGAAGATTCTTCAGCTGGGAGATGTCTACAGTGCATCTGATACCCATGTCCCAATCCATTTAGGGAGGGGATGGGAAACCTTTTCAGCTCAAAGCAGGAGGCATTCTTTTCTGGGCAACCTTCTGATGGCCACATAGTAATGGTGGGTGGGGCCAGAGGAAAAAGTGGGCAGAGCAATGAATGTATGTTCTACCTCTGTACAGTAGGCTAGTTTCTACACCCACACCCACCTCTATCCTTAATCCAGAGAAGCAAGAAGCATTATCAGAGTTCAACGATGCCTTCCAACCAGGCAAAACACTTGGGGTGTAAGCAGGGCCAGTGAGGGGTTTGGTCTAGGGAGAGTTCTTAGGGCTGAATAGGCCTTGGACAGCCAAATTTAGCCCCTGGACCTGAGGGTCCCCACCCCAATTTCACCCTTTACAGGTAAATGATGCCTTAAATGTTGCAGATAAAAATTATGTCCTTTGAGCTAAAGAAACAGATATCTGGGGCAGGAGATAGAGTTGCTTCATGTAGTGCTAATGCTGCTAAATCGAGGCACAGATCGTTCAATTCCACTGGGTTACATTAACCGGACAGCTTTTGCCTTTCAGGCATGAAGGGGCCCCTTGGACCTTCAGGACCACCAGGCCTTGGAGGAGACCCTGGACTCCCTGGATCTCCAGGTAGGAACTGTGTTTTTTGTGTAGCTGAACCAGAATAGAAAATGAACTCTGAGACCTTGTTTTGACCAGGGTATGGATGTTTATTGGAGAAGAATTGGTCTGCTGCATTTATTCTGCTTTAAAGAGTATAGTAACTGGGCCATCAAAGCTGCTGCCACCACCCAGCATTTTGAAAACTCATATACAAGGAAGCTGCTGGAAAGTTGCTGAAGGCTCCCCTCTCAGAAAGTAGGGGAGCCAACATGAGAAGCTGGATTACAGATCATAGTTTGTTTGGAGTGAACCAAACCCTAGTAACAGATTCAGATGTAAAGTTAAGTCAGAGATTGTGGTTTGTTCCTCCCAGCGTAAATCACAGAATCATAGTATTGTAGAGTTGGAAAGGACCCTGAGAATATTCAGTCCACCTCTTGCTATGCAGGAACCACAACTAAAGCATTCATGACAGATGACCATCCAACCCCTGCTTTAAAACTTCCAATGATTTAGAGTCCACCCACTTTTTAAGGGGTCAAACAGTTCTTACTATCAGAAAGTTCTTCCTGATGTTTAGTTGGAATCTCCTTTCTTGTAACTTGAAGTCGTTGCTTTGGGTCCTATAAACCCTGGAACAGCACAAAACAACTTGCTCCATCTGTGACAGATATTTGAAAGATGACTATCATATCATTCTGAGTTTTGGCCCACCTGATCTTCTCCCAGCAACTGTTGGCTAATTGTGTATACTCTTCCTTCATGATTCCCCCTTTCTTCCATTTCTTACAATGCCCTTCATAAATCTCAGCTCATCTGTAAGTTCCTTGTGCAGTCACACCAGTTTCTTTAAATGCCTCCCACTTTCCTTTCTAGTTGGAATCATAGGGACTTCTAATGAAAGCCTGATTCACTTGTGCATTGTAAATCATAGTTGATAGCTTAATGTGACATGCAAATACAGCCACAGAATCATAGAGTCGGTGGGGGCTTTAGGTCATCTAGTTTAACCTGTTTAATACAGGAAACCCAGAGCTAGAGCTTCCCCCACATTCTTGAAGACTTCCACTGAAGACCTACCACTCCACTAAGTTACTGGTTCCATTGTCAAACTGCTCTTACAATCAAAAAGTTGCTGTTACCATTGATCCGAAATCTACCTGACAGCTTAAGTTCATAAGATCTGGTCCTGCCCCCTGGGGCGGGAGTGAGCAAGCCTTTGATCTTTTTGAGTGCTCTTTGGGTATTTGAGTATTTTAAGAAAGCTATCATGTCTCCTCTAAGTCTTCTGCAGGCTAAGCAGCATACTCAGTATGTTCAATCTTTCTGCTTAGGGTTTGTTTTCCATACTTCTGACTATTTTCATTGCCCTCCTCTGAACCCATTCCAGTCTGACTATATACGCCTTTAAGTGAGGATGTTGCAGAGATCACTTAATTTACTTTATTAGCCTTCTGCTTGTGTTGAACAGAAGCATTATAGCAGGACTATGATCCTCTAGAGGTTTTAAAACTCCAGCACCCATCAGCCTCAGCCCAGCATGACCAGTGGTTAGGAATGATGGGAGTTGTGGTCTAGCAACATCTGAAAGGCCACAGGTTCCCTCTCCCTGTACTATATGGATACATCTCTTGAGTCATATTCAGAATACAAATAAGATCATAAGAAGGGCCTGTTGGATGAGGATAATGGAGTTCAGTAGCCTGTTCTCACAGTGGCCAACTAGATGCCTATGGGAAGCCCCAAGTAGGACATGAGCCCAAAAGCCTTCTCCCCTCCTGTGGTTTCCAGCAAATGGCATTCAGAAGCATTGCTTCCTCCAACTGTGGAAGCGGAGCAAAGCCATCGTGGTTAGTAGCCATCAACAGCCCTATCCTCTATGAATTTGTCTAATCCTCTTTTAAATACATTCACGTTGGTGACCATCACTGCTTCCTGTGGGAGCGAGTTCTATAGTTGAACTATGTACTATGTGAAAAATACTTTCTTTTGTCCATTCTGAATCTTGCAACATTCAGTTTCATTGTCCATTAGTTCTGGTGTTATGAGAGAGAAAAGCTGTTCTCTAGCTACATTTTCCATACCATGCATAATAATGTTATAAATGTCTATCATGTGCCACGTCTTCAACTTTTCTCAAGCAAACATCAATCAAGAAGAAGGGGGGGGATCTACCAAGTTATGCAAAGTTTTAGCATAGTAAAGGCATAGGAGAAAGGGGCAGATTTTCTACCAGGTCCAGATCAGGCTGAATTTCACTGTCATTGAGTCCAGTTTGGAGAAAAGTTTTTTCTCTGTCCTTTGTTCTGAATGTCAGGTGCCTTTGAGTCTCTCTTGTATGCTGTAAAAAAAGTGAAAAGACAAAAGCCCTTTGTGTCACAAATCAAAAGTCTCCTATGGGGTCAGAATGACTTGTCTGCTCCAGTGTAGGGCATATCTCAGAAAGTCTTTGAACCTTTGAAGCAAAGTTGGTCACACTTTGAATGGTTTCAGTCTGATCCAACAGAAGGATTGCTGGGCCCCTGATAGACCTAATCAATTTCCCTTTTGTGGGATGTGCATGTGCAAATGTTTTCCCTTGTGGGATGGACCCCTCTCCCCTAATGAATCATTAAGAGGAAGACCAGTTAGTGATGTAAAAACTGAAAACTGCTTTTGCTTTGTCCTCCAGGTCCTCCAGGGATACCTGGTCCAGCTGGACAAACAATTATTGTAAAAGGTGACCCAGGCCCACCAGGTCCTCCAGGGCAGCCTGGAATGAAAGGTCTACCTGGACTATCAGGCCCTCAAGGATTACCAGGTAAATTTCTCATTTGGAGACATAAGAAACTCAGATAAAACAGACAATTGCATAGCTTAACATTTGGCCAGCTCCCAGGATTAAATAAACCATGACACTATAGTTGCTGACTGCTTGGGCATATTTGCAGACATTTTACTACAATGTGTTTGTGCATACACATATCTAGGCCCAATCGGTCTTCCTGGTGATCCTGGACGAGATGGGCTTCCTGGATTTGATGGACCAGGAGGACGTAAAGGAGAGAGAGGACTTCCAGGTCAACAAGGTATGGTAAGCGCTTCATCCATGTTGAAGAGAATTTCAGTGAGAGGGTGGCGACAGGCGCATGGTGTGTGGAGCAATCTGATTTGCCTGAGTATCAATTGCCATAGTCTTAAGGAACAGGGTATCTTAAAGTTTTCTTTTGTTTAGGTTGGTGGGTACAAAGGTTTGATTGCTTGTTTGCTTGTTTGTTTGTTTACATCATGATTCCTCCTCCCTGCATTATGTCCTCAGAGCAACCCTGTGAGGTAGGCTATGCTGAGAGTCACTGGCCCTAGTTCACCCAGTGAGCTTCATGGTTGAGTGGGAACTTGCGGGTGAATGCATATGGATAAATTTAAGTGAATAGTCTCTAGATGACTTTTGCTGCAGCATTTTGTGGTTACTGTGCACTCTAATGTACATGTGCTGGAGGGGAGGAACTTGCCCCAATTTTGCTGTAGGTGGGGAAAAGAAGCACTGTGTGCAAGGAGGAGGTTCCATCAAGACTGCAGAGTAGGAAGCGACATGTCTTTAGAACAGCTACTTGAGGGGAAGGTGATAATGTGCATGAACTGGACATAGGAAATGTAGTTTGGTACCAAACTGTGAAAGTAGAGTAGCTGAACCCTAAACAGGTGGATTTTGAATTCAGCTGAATTTTTCAGTTGAAAAGCACAAGACGATGTGGAGTGAAGGGAACAAATTATAAGCACATTCACCTTCTTCTGAGTCGGTGGCTCTCTCTTTCTCTCCCTCTATTTTATTGCAGATAAAATAATGTATATATCACCTTCCCATTCTGGACAGTAGGTTGCATCCAATAAAATTACACTGATAGTAGCCAAATTGAAATCAATGGGCATACATACAAAAGAATATGAAAAAAATAGTTCTTTTTTGTACATAAGTAAAAGTATAAGTTTCAATAATTTAAGAAGATGGATTGAAAATAAGGTTTATAGCTGTAATGCTAGGAGATAAGGATTTGCTGGATGAATAATTTGAACTGGAATACAAGAAGGGGAGGTATGAGGAGGTCAAGGAAATATGTTATTGGAAAATATGACATGAAATTTATGTGTTTTTAATATTTTTCCTTTTTAATCTCTCTTTTTTTCTTCTTTTTTTCTTTTTTTTCTCTTTCTTTTTGTTATGTATAAAATGGAAAATTTCAATAAATATCTTTTTAAAAAAAAGAAATCAATGGGCATACATTAGCCATGTCTGTTTTCAGAGAGTCTGCTCTGAGAGGGACTGGCAGGTGCAGGGCACTTTACAACAGTTCTAAGGCAAAAGCCAAAACCAGATATGGATCATGGCCAAACTTGGCCCTCCAGCTGTTTTGGGACTACAACTCCTATCATCCCTAGCTAACAGGATCAGTGGTCAGGGATGATGGGAATTGTTGTCCCAAAACAGCTGGAGGGCCAAGTTTGGCCATCACTGATAGATGAACCAATCCAACTGAAAACCAGAGCCCAGCATGTCAGATGCCTGCCTAAATATATTATTGGCTAGGTGGTGAAAAGGACAGAGAGTAGTTAGGGAGTTCCATAGCCTAGGTGCAACCAGAGAAACCATGGTTTGGCTAATCTTGCCTTACCCACCACTAGGACATGAAGAAAAGCCTCCTCAGCAGAACCTCCATATCTGCACGATACATTTAAAGCACTACGATGCTGCTTAGGAAGTCATGGTTTCCCCCAAAGGATCCTGGGAATTGTAGTTTGCTAAAGGTGCCAAGAGTTGTTTGGAGGCCCCCATTCCCTTCCAGAGCTACAATTCAGAATTATTTAGGGCACTCTGGTGCTCTGTGAGGGGACAAGGGGCCTTCTAATAACTCTCAGATTCCTTAACAAACTACAATTCCCAGACCCTTTTCGGGAAGCCAAGCCTGCTTAAAGTCAAATGATATAGTGGAGATTCAGCCTATATCTACTGTTTGACATTTGTTTCAGAGGAGCCACACTTACTTCTGTGCGGCATGCCTTTGCTTTATTATACATCTTTACATCTTTCTCAGGGGAATTAATCTGTTTTGTTTGTCCTGCATAAACAGGTCAGCGAGGCTCGCAGGGGCCCCCTGGTCCAGATGGACTTCAGGGCCCCCCTGGTCTTCCTGGGCCTGCTTCGGTTGCTCATGGATTCCTCATAACTCGCCACAGCCAGACAACAGACACGCCGTTCTGCCCACAAGGAACCACCCAGATTTACAATGGATTTTCTCTTCTCTACGTGCAGGGGAACGAGAGAGCCCATGGGCAGGACTTGGGTGAGACATAGTCTTTGCTGGGAATGTGATTGATTCATTGATTCAGTTTGTTCATGCACCACCTTTTCAGAGTACCCAAAGCGGCTTACAACAGGCACCCACTTACTGTCAAATGCAAAACTTTGGAGTGTGTGTGTGTGTGTGTGTGTGTGTGTGTGTGTGTGTGTGTAGGCAGTAGAATCCTAGAACTGTAGAGATGGAAAGGAGCCCAAGGGTCATCTAGTCCAGCCCCCACTGAAGCATCCACGACATGTGGCTATCCAAAGCAACAAAGAAGGCAGAAATCAGCAATTTAGCAAAGAAAAAATTTAATGTTACAAAACAAATCATATGGACTTAGGGCCCAGCCACACTTTTGTTTGTCCCATGATTTCAAGTCGCCATTCCAACAGGTGTTTCTTTCTGTTCTGCCGCTTTCCCCGGGGAAACCCACAGCTTACTGCACAATTGGAACAAATGTCAGTCCACAGGAAACCTGACTGAAGCACTATGAATCCCACTTTACAGATGGCAAACTGAGGCTGGGATTTGCCTGTAGCCACAAAGTAAATCCATGGCAGAGGAGGGGGTCACAAAAGTCAAATACATAATCCTTTAGGCCTGCACTGCATCTTCTGGACCATCTTCTGCATGGTGCACTTAAGGCTGCCTTTTCCAACCTAGGGTTCCAAGAAGTTGCTGGACTACATATCCCATTAGCCTCATACAGCATGTGTAACAGTTGGGGTTGGTGGGAGGTGTAGTCCAGCAACATCTTGGGACCAAGGATGGGGGAAGCTGGGTTAGGCATTATATAAAGACCTTCTACAGTGGGGAAGATTCCCCCCACCCCCTCATACCTATAAAATTGTGTCTCTTGTTTGCCAGGCACTGCTGGAAGCTGCCTCCGCCGTTTCAGCACCATGCCCTTCATGTTCTGCAACATCAACAATGTCTGTAATTTTGCATCTCGGAACGACTATTCCTACTGGCTCTCCACCCCTGAGCCAATGCCAATGAGCATGGAGCCTTTAACCGGAAAGAACATCCAACCCTTCATTAGCCGGTGAGGCAGAAAGTGGGATTCAGATCCAAACACACAGAGAAAATGCATGTTCTTTCTGTCTTTTAGTTGCTTTCTTCAAATAGCTGTCTAGATGAAGATGTTGCTGCATAAAGCTATATAAAACATTATGGAGCTGTATATTTATGTATGACGGCTTGTTAATATGGGATGGGTACAGACTGATGGGCAGGAGATTCAAGACAGACAAAAGAAAGGTCTTCCTCACGCCACATTCAATTAACGTGTAGGGTCAAACTATGGAGTGGGTATTGTTTTGTCATTATGGTATGTTGTTTTGTGGTTTTGTATTGTAAACCACCATGTGATCTTTGGATGAAGGGTGGTATAGAAACTTAATAAATAATAATAAGTCCACAATAAGTAGCTTAGAGATTAATTTGTGGTACTTATGCGCCACCCATTATCCGTCCGCACTGGGCAGCTGCTGCAAATTAAAATCAATAAAATAGAACCAGCAGTCAGTTGAAACAATCCAGAAACTGCACTGTCACTCAGAGTTAGCATAAAGGCATATGAAGCAAAAAGGAGGTTGAGGAGAAGCCTACCCATTGCTGTTAGCCACAACATAGAACCTCCATGTTCAGTGGCAGTATTCCAGCTGCTGGGTAGCAACAGCGGGAGAGGGTTATTGCCTTCATGCCCTGCTTTTGGGCTTTGTAGGAACTTCTAACTGGTTACAGTGAGATACAAGGCACTGAACTAGATGGGATTTTTAATCTGATTCAGCAGGTCTTTTAACACTGTTCCTTCCCCAATATTTTCCCCTTCAGCTGCACTGTCTGTGAAGCTCCTGCCATGGTTATAGCGATCCACAGCCAGACCATTCAAATCCCACCTTGTCCACAAGGCTGGGACTCTCTATGGATTGGTTATTCTTTTATGATGGTATGTACCTTCACTGAAAGTTTCCATAATAATGTCCCAAGCTCTCTTCATGAGTTTGGGGCAAATGCATGTGAGCTTAAAGTGGGGAGGGGGGCAGGAGCCATGTTCAAACCCCACCCACCAATATCCCTCTACACCCCAGGCAAACCATGTAACACTGAACCCAAACCATGGTTTAGCTTCTGGTAGCATGGCTGCAGCAGGAACTACTGCAAAGCAAAAGTGACCACAGTTTTCTCCCTGTGCACCAGCACAATTGCTTGTCTATGGTAAGCCATAGTTTGACTTAGCATTAAGTGTGAATGAGGCCAATTAAACTGACCTTGCTGCTTTATTTTTTAGCATACCAGTGCCGGGGCAGAGGGATCTGGACAGGCATTGGCCTCTCCTGGTTCCTGCCTGGAAGAATTCCGTTCCGCTCCTTTCATTGAGTGTCATGGTCGAGGGACCTGCAACTATTATGCTAATTCATACAGTTTCTGGCTGGCAACTGTGGAAGTGGCAGAAATGTTTAGGTGAGTGTATATATTGACTAATGTATATATATTTGGCAAGTTTTCTGTTCGATATGCATTTGGACACCTATGATATCTTCATGGTTCCTGAGATCAAGGAGCAGGGTTTTGTCAAGTTTTGGATACTATTGGACGCCATTTTGTTGTTTTTTTTATAATAAATTTTTATTGGTTTTACAACATATATTAAAACACAAAACAACTAACAATTAACAACATAACATATAAACAAACAAACATGTAAACACATATAATTTCTTAACCTCTCTTTCTTAAACCTTGTTTCAACAACTTCCCCATACCTCCCTTTTCTGCATCCCTGTTTTAAATTTTCCCAGCAACCCTTAATTTCAATACTTGTAATTCAATTTCTAATCTTTTTCCTCTTACCCAATTATTTATCACTGCAATTCTGTTTTACATTACCCATGACATTTTAGCACTCATTAATTTTACAACAGTTCTTAAGATAAACTTTAAATTTCTTCCAATCTTCTTCCACCGTCTCTTTCCCTTGGTCACGGATTCTGCCAGTCATCTCAGCCAGTCCCATATAATCAATCACTTTTGTCTGCCACTCTTCCAGCGTGGGTAGTTCTTGTGTCTTCCAATACTTTGCTAAAAGAACTCTTGCTGCTGTTGTAGCATACATAAAAAAACGTCCTATCTTTCCTTGACACCAATTGGCCCACCATGCCCAGGAGGAAGGCCTCTGGTTTCTTATGAAAGGTACACTTAAGTACCTTCTTAATTTCATTGTAGATCATTTCCCAGAAGTCCTTGATCCTTGGGCACGTCCACCAAAGGTGGTAGAAAGTACCTTCAGTTTCCTTACATTTCCAGCATTTATTATTGGGCGTATGATAAATTTTTGCAAGCTTGACTGGGGTCATGTACCACCTATACATCATTTTCATAATGTTCTCTCTTAAGGCATTACATGCCGTGAACTTTATACCGGTAGTCCATAACTGTTCCCAGTCAGCAAACATAATGTCATGACCAATGTCTTGTGCCCATTTAATCATGGCTGATTTAACCGTCTCATCCTGTGTATTCCATTTCAACAGCAAGTTATACATTCTTGACAAATTCTTAGTATTGGGTTCCAACAGTTCTTATTGGACGCCATTTTGAATCACAATCTCTAAGCTTGTCAATTAAAAAAAAATTGCTTACAAATAGAAGCAGACAAAAATAATGAGTTTTAGCAGATGCAACAAACAAAACAACATAGGCATTAATTCCCAATAAACAATACTTAAACATGTAAACTTATAAAGTTTAAGTCAGATCTAACTAGGATTACCATATATGTCCTCTTTTTCCAGGATACTTCTCTTTTTCATGGGTATGTAAAATGAGAGTCGTCGTAGCAATCCATAGTTAAAAGTAGAAGTCAGCAAATGTGTCCTCTTTTTTGCTTTTCAAAATATGGCAACCCTAAACCACACCAGCCTGTAATCTAATACAGAAAGTTATTTCACTACATACATTGTAATGGGAAACAGATTTCTGAACTGCTATTGGTTCAGGTATAATTAACTATTAGTAAAGGTAAAGGGACCCCTGACTATTAGGTCCAGTCGTGGCCGACTCTGGGGTTGCAGAGCTCATCTCGCTTTATTGGCCGAGGGAGCCGGCGTACAGCTTCCAGGTCATGTGGCCAGCATGACTAAGCCGCTTCTGGCGAACCAGAGCAGTGCATGGAAATGCCGTTTACCTTCCCACCGGAGCGGTACCTATTTATCTACTTGCACTTTGACATGCTTTCGAACAGCTAGGTTGGCAGGAGCAGGGACCAAGCAACGGGAGCTCACCCCGTCGCGGGGATTCAAACCGCCGACCTTCTGATCGGCAAGTCCTAGGTTTCGTAGTTTAACCCACAGCGCCATCCGTGGCCGTGTTAATTATATGTAAGGTTCACAGTGTAGGCATAATCCTTTCCTAAGTACAGTAGAGACAATGCCTACATGTGTAAGGATTCTATTAAGACAGAATGAGCCAATCTAGTGCCCTCCATATATTATTGAACTCCAACTCCCATCAGCCCTGGTCAGCTTGGTCTATGGCTACGGTAAACTAGAAATATAGCTAAAAGCTTGGTGCACCTGTCAAAGCAAAACCCCATTCTGCACAACCATAGCATGCATTTAGGACTAGGAAATAACCTAAGCCTACATCAGGGGTGGGAAACCTGTCATCTTCCAGATGATGTTGGACTACAGCTCCCATCGGCCCTAGCCAGGATGGCTAATGGACAAGATTGATGGGAGTTGCAGTCAAACAACCTCCGGAGGGCACCACATTGGCTACCCCTGGACAGGACATAATCATCCTGCCAGATTATTAAAAGAATCCTCAGAGGTCCATCTGAGTCAATCCACCACAGAGATGAGGTGTGTGGTATCCTGACATAGGGCCTTTTTGTGATGGCACCCCAATCACCTGAATTATAGAATGTGCTCTCAGGAGCAGGCCTCACCTGGTGTTGTGCCTGTTCTCTTTTTGGCAGCTGGTGAATAGTTCCTTAAAAACAACAATAACAACTGTCCCTTACCTTTACAACTTTTAGTCTCCTTTGAACTGAAATCTTTTACTTAGTTTTTATGCTGAAGTTTTTTGCACTGCATTTCTCTTGATTCTTTTATTTGGGTTTTATTTTTATTTGAATCTTGTGAACCTCTAAGGGCATCTTTTTTTTCTTTTTAATGAAGAACAGGTTCTTAAAACATTGTGATAAATAAATAAAATCTTCCTTGATCCTGCCACCTGCCCAGCTTTGGCCATGCACACAGTCACTGTACCAGAGTCGTCTATAAAATGTGGTCATACACATGCTTCCTCTACCCCCATCTGGCTTGTTCTCTCCACCCATTCCACTCCCAACATCTCCAGTTAAAGAGGTCTTAGAAAGCCTTCTATCTCAGAGAGAGAGACTCTGACAACCTACTGCCAGCTGCAGCTGGAAGAGCCAGTGACCCTCCCACTCAGCTATGACTTCATCCAGCCATAGGAAACATAGGTGGCTGCTTTAAATGTAGTCAGACCCATTGGTCCATCCAGCTCAGAGTTATAATCACTGACAGTGGCATTCCAGGGAGGGATTTTCTCCCAGCCCTACCTGGAGATTGGACCTGGGACCTTCTGCATGCAATGCAGATGTTCTACAACCAAGCTAAGGCTTCTTTTCCAGACACACAGCTCAGCTTGCCTCGCAGGGCTGCTGAGAGCATAGCATAGCAGGTTGGGAGGGACCTTGAATGCCACCTTAAGATCCTTGGAGGAAGGTTGGTATAGAGATGTAACCATGGTATCTAATTTCATGTGTCCTCTGCATTTCTGTTGAACAGTAAACCTCAGTCGGAGACCCTGAAAGCTGGAGAACTGAGGACGCGCATTAGTCGATGCCAAGTTTGTATGAAGAGGACGTAATGCCTCAACGGAGAAATCTAACGGTGCACTTCCTTTAGATATACACTTCCTTTAGATATAACAATGGTGCTATTGTGCAGAAGAAGAAGAAGAAGAAGACGAAGAAGAAGAAGAAGAAGAAGAAGAGAAAATTCTGATTATGCAGATTCCGGTGTGCCTCTCCTCAAGTGCCATCCCAAAGGTGTTCTTCTGGTGCATTTTTTGTGTGTGTGTCAAGGAAGGGAACTGACTTCTTGCAAAATATTGGAGACACCTGGGGTCACTAAGGATCAGAAGGTGAAGTTACCATTTCTCCCACCCCAAAGGCCAAGAGGGCCCGCTTTGAAAATTCATCCCAGAGGAAAAGAAGAAACTACAATCTTACAATGCACTGTGATGGTTCAAAAGAGCAGACTGCTCATTTTGAGAAGCCCAAAGTTCATGGTGCTACTAACCCTACTGTACCCCAGGTTTTTAATATGAAATGTTTAAGCTTATTTTTTTTTCTTTGTAAGTAATGAAATGTGTATATTGTGTAAGCACATTTTTTAAGTTTTCAACTTCTTAATCATTTAGACACAAAGCAGCCTAAAATCACTGACTTCACCAGAGTAAACCAAAACCTATATATAAATATATATGTTAAAAATACTCACATAAAGCAGAAAGCAATATTGTATAGGCAATAAGTGACAAGAGGATCTATTTTTGTCGTGCAGCAAACTACTACTGAGTTTTAAAGGTTTATTTTCTTCTCTGAGTTCTGGGCATATTTTATTTAGGAAAAGGTATAATAATGCTATAGCCATAATTGTTTTTAATTGGTGCTGTTGATGTCTATATTGTATGCCACACTCTTGATGATTTATCTGTCCTTAAGAAGCAAAAGAAAAAAGAAAAACCCACATTTTAAAGGGTTTTATTTTTGCATATTCTGTGAAATATTTTAAATGCTCAGCCAATCTGGTGCTTTGCAGATGTTCCAGACTACAACTCCCATCATCCCTAGCAAATGACCATGTTGACTGGGGCTTATGGGAGTTGTAGTCCAAAACTTCTGGAGGGAACAAGATTAGGGAAGGCTGCTATTTTCTTCTATTAAAAAAAAACATATTCATATAGTAATAACTTACATTGGTTCAGCTACCCCTTGGAAAATATGCAGAAAACACAAATGTATAAATATTATTCATGCACAAACAAATCCACTTTTTTTTAGCTATGGTGTCTTATATTTTATGCAGAGTAACTGTACACTTTGAAAAACCCTTTTGACTGAAATAAAGTGAAAACTGGTAATAATTGACCTTTTCATACCTGCATGTCAGTTATTTAGGGAGTCTCTTTAAGGGGATCCCTACAAGTTAGTCATTCTTCTAACAACAGTGTATAAACATACCAATCCTTCTTGAATGGTTAGGGTTAGGTTTATTAAATTTATATATCGCTTCCTCCTATTATTTATTCAGTTTATATCCCACTCTTCCTCCCAAAGGAACCCTGGGCAGCAAACACATCAAAAACATTCTAAAAATAGCTTAAAACAATCACATTGTCTTAGGCAATGATTTCATGGTTACCAGGATCAGTATATTTCAGACATCAAATGCCTGGGTATAAACAGGAAAAGTTTCAGATTCTTCCTGAAAGTGAGCAATAAAGGAGACAGAAGACTCTCACAAGGAAAAGTCCAAAAGCAATTTGCAAGCAGAGTAAAAATACAATTCATCACCATCATCAGATTTATTAATTGCCTTTTAAACAACCGTCTCAATGCAATTTATGCATAAACTTATAAGTGAAGATAAATGTATATATAAGTAATTTTAGGATATGATAACTGAGGGGAATTTTGTATATGTGTAAGAGCTGGGGTCAAATCGCTCCATTTTTTCTCAGAAAATATGCAAGTTGAGTAAATATGCAAGTATTTATCCAGTTTTCGTTTACAATGAGAAGGGTTTCACTTTTTTACCCCGTTCTTTAGGCACAGATGACCTTATAAGGACACACAATACTTGACTGGAAAATAAAACCTGCTTATCTTGTCCTGGCAGAGCTTCCTGGGATCAGGCAATCCATCTCTGCTGCTAGAGGGGTCAAAGTGCAATTCCTATGAAAGACTGGGCAGCAGCAACAGCAGCAGGCATGAGCCTAGGCCCTAGGAGAGAAATCTGCCCTGGTCCAGTTCAGGGATGGGGAACCTGTGGACCTTCAGGTGTTGTTGCCTCCAACTCCCATCAACATCAGGAGGGCCGCAGCATGTTCCCCATCTCTGGAATTTCTCATAAGTCTACTCTTCCTCCTTGTGGTTTCCTTAGCCAGCTCGGGAAAGTGTCAAAAGTTGGTGATCCTCAGCCAAGCCAGATGTGTGTCTTCAGCTAGAATAAGATGATTTTGCCCACAACGTCAGCTCCCTGTTTTAATCAGGAATCGGTAATTAAATATTGTGTGTGAGTTCTCCTCCTCACACCCAAAATGAACAAGAAGTGTGCTAGGGTTTACTTGTGCAACAGCACTCCCCCAAAAGGAAATGTGTTACCAAAAAGAAGACACAGTACGTAGCTAAATTATGGAACCCCTTCCCACAGGAGGCAGCGATGGCTACCAACTCAGAATTCATGGAGGACAAGGCTACTGGTGGTTAATAGATGTGGTGGCTATATTCTACTTCCAGTGTCAAGATGCCTCTGAATGCTAGGAATCACAACTGGAGAGGGTGTTGGTGCTCTCAGGTTCTTGTCAGCTTTCCGTATTGGACATCTGGTTGGCCTCTACAAGAACAGGATGCTTGGCTTAGAGGGGCCATTGGCTTGATCCAGCAGCCTCTTCTTAAGAGCTTATATAATTTTCCAGAGGTGTCTCCCCAAAAAGGGGCAGGGAACAGTTTGATATATCTCCCACATGATATAACAGAAATCATGTGACAGACTGGGCAAAAGAGAGAGGAATGGATGTGGTAAACTTCCAGTCAGAGCAGAGAAAGGCAAAGTCGCTTGAAACAAGATCTCTTCATCTATTTAAGCAGAGATGACCCAAGTGATAGAACTGGTGTCCCGTTCCACCCCCACCCCGCATCATAGCTGCCGACATAGATAAAGTATTGACAACTCTTTGAAGCCAAAAGGTCCGAGGATCTAATGGGGGCAAGTTTCCACCTCAGATAAGGTGGCGATTATTAGTTTGCTTCAGGGCTTTGTGAAATTCCATTCATTTTAAGCCTCTGGTGTGTTGTGTGTTTGCTTGTGTGTGTGAAAATCAGTAACATCATTTTGCTTTAATCTTCTAGAGAAAAGGGTTGGTAGATTTCAAGCTTGTCAGATCTGGTTTGTTTTAATTGTAGAAGCCCAAGATACACCAACGCATGCTGTTAATGTGGTTGGCATTAAAGCAGTGTCATAGCTACCTGGGGGGTGGGGTAGCTAGGTTTTTTGGTCCAGGTGAAGCCTCCAGAGGGGCAACATTGAGGCTCCCAGCCTGTGTGTGCAAATATTTGCGGGTGCGCACACAAAACTGGGTCTTTGAGCCAGGTGAAATAAAGCCTAGTTTCACCCTTGCATTTAAGAACAGGGTTCTTCTGAGCCTTTGTATCTGTTCTCAGTAGCAGAAGTGAACTGAGCTCACAGTTCTTTCACCTGACTCCTCTCCTAACTACCATACTTTTCCGTGTATTGGACAAGGTTTTTTGACTAAAAAATCATGTCAAAAAATGGGGGTCATCCAATACACGGATAGTGGAATGGGGGGTGGAGAGGCACGCCCGCCAGCCAACTGGTTGTTGGGAGCGCGGCTTCCTCCAATGCCGCAGCGAGTAAGGAGCGACCTGGGGGCACTGGCTGGGGGCACGCAGCTTCTCCTGATGCCGCTGCATGCAGGGAGCGATCTGGGAATGCTGGCTGGCGGCGCACAGCTTCCCCCAATGCTGCAGTGAGCGGGGAGCGATATGGGTTCACTGGCTGATGGGAACGCAACTTCCTCCAATCCCACTGTGCGCGGGAAGCACTCCCTGGATCGTTTCCCGCGCACAGTGGCATCAGGGGAAGTTGCCCTCTGGCCAACCAGCCGATGCCGCCACACATAGGAAATGATCTAGGGAGTGTTTCCTGCCTGCATCTGCATGGGGGGAGAGGCTCAACAACTTTGGGCCATCTCCCTTCATTTTCTTAAAATTTAGTCCCACAAAATTACGGGGGGTCCTTATACATGGGGGCATCTTATAAACTGAAAAATACGGTAGCTTTCTTCCTTACAACAGCCTAGGTTTAGGTGGGGAAAGTCATTTTGTTGCTGTTATTCAATGGAAAGTCAGAAACCCTTGATTTGCTGCAAATCACCCAGAGATCCACCTGTAGAACCCTCTCCAACCTTTTTTCATCCTTGCTTAAGAGTACTCTGGTTGAATAAAAACACATCAGCATTCTAAACATCTGAGTAAGCTTGGCTAAACAAAAATGTTTTAGCAGGTGCTGAAGAGAGTACAGTGAAGGTATCTGCTTGATGTCAACAGGCAACAGTTCCAAAGTGTGAGTGCTGCCACACTAAGAGATCAGTTTCTTGCAGACATGGAACAGGTATTATTTGGCACCTGTAAGAGTGCCTGTTCTGCAGACTGAAGCAATCAGGTAGGCATACATGGGGCAAGGCAATCTCACAGGTAAACTGACCCCACATTGTTAAGGACTTTATGTAACACCTTGAACCTGGCCTGGCAGCAAATTGACAGCCAGTTTAGATAACTCAGCACAGGGTTGACAAGGTCCCACCACTGCCATATAGCGTAACTGATCATTCACATCATAGGAAGTCCACTGGCCCGTCTAGTTTAGTATTGTTTGCATGGATTCAGCAGCTCTCCAGGGCTTCAGAAAGGGGTCTCTGCTAGCCTCATCTGGGGATGCTGAGGATTGAACCTGGGACTTTCTGCATGCCAACAAGATGCTTTTATCATTGAGCTAAGGTCCTTCCCTGTTGACCCCTGCTTGTGTACTGGGCACAATAGTAGCCAAAGACTGATGGCAATACTATGTGGGTATGCACTGACTAAGCCAACCCTGATGTAAGTGTGTGTATATGCAGGTGCATGCTATGGCTTTTTTGTGATAGTACTCACTAGGAGGCTAGGAGACTTGAGCAGGTTCATCTCCAGGTTGGTGTGGTAGGTCCACACACAGAGAAGAAAGGGGCTTGTGGCAGCGGTGCTGTGTGTGTCTTATCCTTCTGTCTGTCCCTCAGGTTCTTGATGGAAAGAAATGGTTAGTTAACAGTGCTGAAACCCATGGGGGAGGAAAGGCAATGGCAGGGGATTGGGGCTGCGCCATTGTTGGCTGCCCCACTGTGCTGCCAAGTGCTGCTGGGCCTGGCGGAAGGGGTATAAAGGGCAGCTGGCTCATCTCTGGCTCGCTTGGGTCCAACAGCCTTCTTGATTTTGGGGGCTAGCTGACAGATTGCACAGTGTCCTTTTTCAAAAGCTGGGTAGCTTCCTTGGTGCATGTAGCTCCAGATTTTGGACATCCTGTTAGCTTGGGATGATGGGAATTGTAGTCCCAAACATCTGGAGGGCCAGAGTTTGCCTATGCCTGTCCTTGAGCATTCTCCCTGAGGGAGTGCTTTTGTTTTATCATTTGCTGTTGGCCATACTGGGCTCGTTTGGGAGGAAAAGTGGGATACTTTCTTTGTTTCTACCCCACCTTTCCCCCCAAGGAGCTCAAGGTAGCATACATGGTTCTTCCCACTCCCCATTTTATCCTCACAACAACCCTGTGAGGTAGATTAAGGCTAAGAGGCAGTAACTGGCTCAAAGCCACCATGTGAGCTTCATGCCTGAGTGGGAGCAAGAACCCCAGCCTCTCAAGTCTTAACCCTGACCATTACAGAAAGAAAGAAATAATGGGACAGCAGTTGCCAGATATTCATGTTGTTATTGTAGTTGTGATAGTTACATGTGTTGAAAGTGCAAAACTGCATATTTTTGTTGGGGCTTGAGTTTTGCAGTAACACATCAGGAATGTAGTTAATAAATGCATGCTTCATCACTGAAGTAATATGCATGGTTGTCTAAAGACACACATACACACAAACAAATGCTGCTGTTGAGACCATGAAGTCCAGAGTCAAGATTACCTGGCTGCAACTCTGATTACTGGTTAATGGCTAGTGAATTATCTCTGTTATCCCAGATGATTTGGGATACCATCAAGAACAACCTGTTTCAGTTTTGATGCAGTATAAAAACAATGGCACTTTGCATCAAGTTCTTTGCATTGGAAACAATTGAAGATATCTTTGTTAAAACAAGCGTTCCCAGCATGATGAATTGGTCTCTGGCATAGTTGTCTACTTTGAATTGCTTTTAACCATTTTTAGTTTTTATTGTGTGTTGTACATCACCTTGAGATGTGTGTGGAAGGCAGCACACTGTTCTGTGCAGTATGTCAGCCTTAGGACTAGTATAATTCTTGCCTTCCTTTGCACATCATTAGCCAAACACCTTTTTTAAATGACAAATACAGCTTCCCCTGTTCCTGGACTACAGTGCTTTTTGTTTAATAAAGTTATTCATTATTAAACAGAGAGGAATGAGGGACTGGAAGAAATTTAAATTCCAAGTCCTTCAATATTGCACTTTGGGCAATATTTACATTATGCAAGAACTGTAAAGAAGCATACCAGGTGTTAAAACTATTCTTGAACATCTAATAATGGGTTCAAGATGCCAAGCTTGATCATGAGGGGCCTGGGGCATAGTTTTGCCCCAAGCAAATTTCTCAAATACAGCAACCCTTCATTTGGCAGCAGTGGGAAGAAGAAGAAGAAGAAGAAGAAGAAGAAGAAGAAGAAGAAGAAGAAGAAGAAGAAGAAGAAGAAGAAGAGGAGGAAGAGGAAGAAGAAGAGGGAGGAGGAGGAGGAGGAGGTAGACAAAACACTCAGAGTGGCTTAAACTTTCTAGAGTGGAGGAACACTGGTCATTCCAAGGGCTTCATTCCTTTCTAGACAACTTTCTGAGGGCCGCATGCCCGCATGCTCCGTAGCCTTCCTTGTTTCCATTCCAATACAATTTGTTCACAATTCCAATGAATCATTCTACAAAGCCCACACTTCACAATTTTTGTGTAATATTGCCTGTTCTGAATATCCCACCTGTGACTTTGCTTAAGCAGCTCATAACGCACATACCCCTGAACCTCCCACTGTTGTACTGCTTCTGGCAGAAAGAAAGGAAATCCATGCACTGTGCAGAGGTGCTTTTTTATATGTGTATTGCTGGGGTTTTGCCATAGTGTTTCTTTGTTATTACTAGGCTGCGTCACACACTGTGCTGGTTTAAATGCCTCAAAATGAGTGTGTGTGCACATACACAAACTCAACAGGAGGGAAGGACTAGAAGGAAAAGAAATAAGGAAAGCTTTTGCAAGCTGAAGAAGAAGGGAGAGAGGACGGTGCTTTGGGCTTGTTGGCACACTAGAATGTGTGTTGTTTGGAAGCAGGCAGATGTTTGTTGCTCCCACACAAACAGGCCCCACTTGGAAACACACAAGCAAGCAAGCACTAAACTTTGTGCCCTAGAGTAATCTTAAAAATGAAAATCCAGGTAAACTGGGAAAGACGAAAATCCAGCCTGTTGGTCCTTGCTGACCAACACAACTAACCACAGTCTCAGGCACAGAAATAAGGCCCACTGAGTACAAAGGGAATTCCTTCCTCCCAGGTAAATCCAGCCAGAAAGGAGAGGAAAGGTGTACCTGGAAATGAACAGCATCATCAATTAAAAAGAAACGAGGGAAGGAAGGTAGAGGTTTGGTGGCATAAGGGGCATAAGCAGCAGCACAGAGGAAGTAAGAAACAGGAGAACATACTGCCAACACACCTGACACAGAACATAGGAGCCAACTCCTAGCAGTAGAGGGGTCTTTGCCTCCCAATAAAATATTTGAGCCCACCCCCAAGTTGATGGGCATTGCCATTCAAATGGTGTACGTGCACCCCCCCCAATATTTTATTCAAGTTGGCACCCCTGCCACAGAACAGTGGCATGTACAGTGGTACCTCGGGTTATGAACTTAATACGTTCCGGAGGTCTGTTCTTAACCTGAAACCATTCTTAACCTGAGACACGCGCTTTTGCTAATGGGGCCTCCTGCTGATGCTGTGCCATTGTCATGCAATTTCCATTCTCATCCTGGGGCAAAGTTCACAAGCCGGAGCAACTACTTCCGGGTTAGCGGAGTTCGTAACCTGAAGCGTTTGTAACCCAAACTGTTTGTAACCTGAGGTAGCACTGTAATGGAGTTAGAAAACCATCTCACATTACTATCAGTTAGATTATAGTTTCAGATAAATTTATATATCACCAGGAAGGAATTTTAGACTTGCACATTTAAAGTGGATTAATGTGCTCTGTCCCCCTAGTGTAACAAACCCACTCTAAAAAGAAAGAAAGAGACTTCTTGCAGCTAGAAAAGTGATGGGGAAATGCACTGAAAAGTGTGGGATTAGCAAATGAGTCCTGAGATGGCATGGTTCCTGGAGGGTTGGCAAAGGAAGAATGTAGATCTCAGGTCAAAAAAGTTTAGCCACCTGTTGTTTACACAGATGACTACATTTAACCACCAGATGGTAGCATCTGCAAATGAAACATGGCAGTGGAGGCTCTTATAGCCCTAGAACACAAACATAAGCACAGACTCAGTTTCTGGTTGCTTAAGCATTTGTTTTACAGGACTGTTTACCAGATGAATGGACAAATGGATCAGAAGGCCAATAGTTTCAAGGACTAGAGCAAAAGCAATTTTTTTCTAGATTTCTTAAAGCAGTGCTGATCCTAAAACAGTGCTGATCCTCTCTGCCCGCCCCCACACGTTGACACACTGTCAGTCTTCACGTCGGAAACTAGAGTTCCAAAAGCTAGCATGTGTAATCAACTTGGCCTCTTCTAGAATCAGAGCTCATTGCAATTCTCCTGGAACTGATTTCTCTCTCCAAAGAGCAGGCTGAAAGGGGAGATCCTACAGCCAGCTGTTGATAAACGAAGTACGAGCAGGCAGGCAGCATCCATGGGCAATATTAGCAATCAACAATTTGTTTGTTTGCTTGTTTGTTTAAAACACCTCAAAGTGATCTAACAATAAAAGTATTTTTTAATAAATAAATAAATAAATAAATCATATTTAAAAAGCTAAAACAATTTCATACATTAAAAACTGGTTAAAGCAATTTCATATGTTAAAACCAAGTAACATCCAATACAGATTTCAAATCCAGTACTGCTACAGTAATAATAATAATAATAATAATAATAGCAACCATCCACTTAACAGGCTTGTTAAAAAATTAAGGTTTTTAGTAGGCACCCAGAAGATAACAGAGATGTGCCCTTGAGGGCTATTTATAACACCTAGAGGTGCTTACCTCTCTCCCAACCAGGCCAGTTCCTGAGCCAGATGCAAAAGAGAAGAAAAGCAGCAGCCTCAGCTACATTAAAGGGATTTGCCAGCAGGCCTGTTTCTGGGTTCGGACATCTGGCCCCCTGAGCTTCTTTAAGTAGTTCTGGACCGATGCAATACGTGAATGGTGGGCATTAGATGCACTCTCAGGTCTGATGAGCCTGCAAGCAGGAACAGGATGGCTGATTTAATTAATGACACAAATGATGATGAAAATGGCTGTTATTATTATTTCAGTTTACAAACTGCTTGATTGTAAAAACAAAACAAAAAAACAACCCCAAAGTCGTTTACAAAAAATATAAAACAATAACATTTTTGAAAAAAGAATATAATAACAATGATAATAATAATTTCAGGCTTCCCCAAAAGTTAATTAGAAAATAATAATCCAGGACACCCCACCCTGCCACAGTCACCGCCGCCCGCCTCCTTGCCCCTGCTTGATGTGAGCTTATTGGTGGCAGTGGCTGTAGAAGCACTCAGAGAGAGCTGCCACAATATAGCATTGTGAGGACTTAAAATAGTGGGCTTTCCCAACGTGGCTGCCCAGTGCTCAGATTAGATTAGAGCACCCACAAAAGAGGGGCCCAGTTCCAGCACTGTGGACCTCATGGCTGCCTGAGGATGGTAAGGTAAAGGTAAAATGACCCCTGGCGACTCTGGGGTTGCGGCGTTCATCTTGCTTTACTGGCCGAGGGAGCCGGCGTACAGCTTCCGGGTCATGTGGCCAGCATGACTAAGATGCTTCTGGCGAACCAGAGCAGCACACCAAAATGCCATTTACCTTCCCGCTGGAGCGGTACCTATTTATCTACTTTGACGTGCTTTTGAACTGCTAGGTTGGCAGGAGCAGGGACTGAGCAACGGGAGCTCACCCTGTCGCGGGGATTCGAACTGCCGACCTTCTGATCGGCAAGTCCTAGGCTCTGTGGTTTAGACCACAGCGCCACTCGCGTCCGGCCTGAGGATGGAGCAGCAGCCAGAGGAAAGGTTTAGGGGTGGGTTGCAAGTGTGAATGTGCATGAAAGGGAAACATTCAGGAGGGTGTTTTATTGTGGGATTAGTGCTTCTCTTGCATGCAAGTTTTTCACAGAGTCCCCATAATGCCAGCAGCATCAAAATCCCAGCCTGCATTTTCTCCACATTTCATTCTAGATTCACCCTTTCAAGGGGGAAATCTGGTAAGTAAAAAAACAAACTAGCCTGTCACTTATGTCTCATTTGCAGTATCTCAACTCCCTGTTTACAAATTAAGCTCCCCGTCTGGAAGCACTCAAGAGGCTGCTCAATTGAAGCACATTTAAAGCACATTACTTTCCCCGAAATAATCCTGAAAACTAGGGCTGGCCCACCCATAAGGCAAGATGAGGTGACCGCCTTAGGCAGCAGGATCCACAGAGGCAGCAGAACTGGCCTCCAAGGAAAGCATTGCCTGCTTCTGTTACTGCCACATTGGCACCAACAGCTGTGATGTACTCCTTGGAGCGTGTGGACCTGCTGTCCCCCTCCCCCCAGTTTAAATGCTTTATTGAAATACATAGATAACATACACAATATAACAATATGAAAACAATCATGTACTGATAATCTTATAAATGTTTACAAAAAATAAATTTAAATTAAATTTATACAATCTCTTTTGCTAACATAGAATAGACTTCCTATCATTTCCTGATGCATATAACCTTTCTGGTGATGTACTTATCATTATAACCTTACTTTTTCTGTATTTTCTAATACCTTCTTACAACAATTTGTACCTTTTTACTTGTTTCTTAACAGTTTGTTTAGACAAGGGTCATTCTAATGCTGTGATAGATATTGTACCACTGTTATTATTCTGTATATATCTATTATGCATATCCCATTTTTGAATAAATGATTGTCTTGTATTACCTCTTAGTCTGTTAGTCAGTTGTGCCATTTCTGCATATTCCAGTAATTTGCACTGCCAATCTGCTATGGTTGGATCTTTTCCCCCTTTCCAATTCATTGCGGTCAGTATTCGGGCTGCAGCTGTAGCATATAGAAAAAATTCTCTTAGATTTTTTGGAATGTCTTTACCTAAAATTCCAAGCAGAAAGGCTTCTGGCTTTTTTAAGAATGTTGACTTAAAGATCTTTTTCAGCTCGTCATAAATGAGATTCCAAAACACTCTAATCTTTCTGCATGTCCCCCACATCTACATCTCTCCTTCCCCGCACTGTCAACAGTTGTTCGCTATGTTTTTATACATCTTTGTATAAAGTGTTTTGATGGGGTGAGATACCATCTATATTGCATCTTTAACATGCATCTTTAAATACTGCATCTTTAACACGTTTTCTTTAATGGTGTAGCATGCTGTAAAGTTCATGTTTATTTTCCAGAGAGTTTCCCACTCACTCACCTGCTGCCCTCTCAGCGAGTATGAGGTGCTGCTGGTTCCCTCCCGCCTTTGGGGAGGAAATGGCAGGGCTACCCTCTGGGGTCTCCTGGGGTCTGCAACTGCCCAATGTGATTCAGAGCAGGCCTCTTCCCCTTGCATCTGATTCCCATTTCAGCCCTCAGGTAAGGTTTATTTGATTCCTGTCCCCGGCTCCATTCCCAGTGTATATCTTAACACCCCACACACACCCCACACACCCCCTTCTTCCTTCACTCACCTCTTTTCTTTGGTGGGTGGAGTGCCATTTTGTGGTTTGCCTCAGGTGCCAAAATGTCTTGGGCCAGCCCTGCTGGGAACTGCAACCTGTCCCATTTCTTGTGCTGATGCTACATTGAATCTCACTCATAATTATTCTTATTAGGCTGAGAGAGGGGACCATGATGCAAGTAGCTCCTGTGGTCCAAAGCACTGCACCTCTTGGGCTCAATTTAAATCCGTGCATCCAGTGTGAGCTCCCATTGCTCTGTCCCAGCTTCTGCCAACCTAGCAGTTCGAAATCATGCTAGCACAAGTAGATAAATAAGTACTGCTGCAGCGGGAAAGGTAAACAGCATTTCCATTTGCTCTGGTTTCCGTCACAGTGTTCTGTTGCAGCAGAAGCAGTTTAGTCATGCTGGCCACATGACCCAGAAAGCTGTCTGTGGACAAACACTGGCTCCCTCAGCCTGAAGCAAGATGAGCGCCGCACCCCATAGTCGCCTTTTACTGGACCTAACCGTACAAGGGTCCTTTACCTTTTACCTAACAAACTATAGTCCCCTGGATTCATGCGGGAAATTCATGTATAGCACCTACACATCTGGAGGGATAGAGAAAGATGGCTGAGGGTGCTTGTCCCACCATTCGGTAGCATGAAGCAGCTGCCTTAGGCGGCAGATGCTGGAGGGCAGGGGGCCAGGGCCAGGAACTGGAAGATACAGGGCCATGTGTACCGTAATGTGGCCTGCTGCCTTCGGGTGCATTGGAGGACATTCTGCCCTCAGCACTGAAGGAAGTTTGCCCTGTCTACATGGTAAACTTTTCTTGGTGCGACTGTGAGGGAGGAAACTTGTTCTTTGCCTCAGGTGGCAAAATATACTGGGATGGCCCTGATGGCTGAGATGTGTTGCTTGGAAGAGCTATAGCTCAAGATTTTTAGGTCAACGTCTGTAAAAGTTTCCCCATTTTCGAAGGGCATTGGGAAGGGTTTGTTTGTTTGTTTCTAAATCATACAGCTTTTTGTTGTGCCTAAAAATAAAACAATCTACTCCTTGCCCCATTAACTCCTGAGCTTGCAAGAGAAAATAAAGGAACATGTTTGCTTTAAAAAAACGAGCCGTGGTGGTGGGGGGAGGGAAAGCCACATATTTGTCCAACCTGAAAAGTTTCCATCTCCTTCTCCTTGCAAATGTCAGGATGTGCAGAGGTCCAAGATAACTGGGCTGGTGGAGTCCACAAACAACTTCAGATTACAAAGGTGTATCTTTTCTTTTCGTAGTCCTACATTTCTATATGTGTATACAGATCCACTTTGTTATGTAAAGTGTATGGTATTTCCGAGTAAGCATGCTAACAGCATGAGTCACAGACCCACATGAGTTTCAAAGATCTTGCTTTCGAGAGGAGCCATTTGGGGGAAGCTTGTTCCATTCGGCCTGGAACATTTTTTTGCCCTTCTGTTTGGTGGAACACACACTCCCCATTCACAGCAAAACCGCACCTTGAAATCACGAATGAGCCTCAAGGTTGTCTTTAAGGCCCCGAGACTGCAAAATATACATAAAGAAAATCCAAAACACCAAAGCTGTGTTTTAAAAATAAACATAATTATTTTAACAAGTTAACATTCAGTTTAAAGATTATACCAATTGTGATTCAAAGCTCCCAGGCCAAATCTGACTTCTGCCACAAACTCAACAGAGAACCCCACCCCTTCATCCTCAGCCCCTGCATTATTAGCAGTAATGGCCTACCTTGCAAGGTTGTTGTAGGGATTACCGACATACTGCATGTTAAGCATATCAAACATTATATTATTTGAGAATTGGATTAAGATACTTTCATACAGTCTGACCTCCCCCCCCCCCCGCCCCCAAATCAAAGCTAAAATTTAGCCTGAATAAATCAAACTGTCCTCTATGTGAACAGGCCATAAGGTTGTCTTTCACAAATTTGTTATCCTGTTGATTTAACGTGATATGCATTCAAGTCCCATTGCTTTTGTTAGCAGAACTGATGTGCCTCTAAGCATGTGGGACACTAGAGAGAAACTTTAAATATTGAGGCTAATCACAGGATACAGCATGGAAAACATGTGGTTGCATGCAGACTAAAGCCATGAATGTGTATGCTGGTGATAAATTGAGCATGGGACCTGGTTCGAATCTCCACTCAGTCATGCAGCTCACTGGGTGACCTTGGGGGCCAGTCATTGCTTCTCAGTGTAACCTACGTCACAGGGTTGTTGTGGGGATTAAATGAGCAGAGGGAGAACAATAAGCCATATTGAGCTCCTTGGAGAAAAAGATTGGATATAAATGTAATTAATAATAATAATAATATGCACACTGCACAACTTTTATGCATTAAAATGGATAATGCCTCTCCCACTGCAACACTTCCAGTGTATACAAGATCACGGTTGCTGCGCTGCTCTGAGTGGCTGTGGGAGCAGCGATCTTCTCCCCATTGCTCAGCAAAGGTTGATCAGCTGGGCAGAGGAAAAAGGTGGGTGGCGCTGAGGGCAGGCAGCCCACCCCTGGTTGATATCAGCCATCTCATGACTACAGTTGGTGGCAAGGGCTTGTTGGTGGATTGCCAGACCTCCAGGCCAGACCTAAAGTCTTCAGGTTTGCCTGGCCCCTCCAGGTGGCAGGTGGAGGGCAGGGGAGCAAGAGGGCCAATAAATGATGATGGTGGTGATGATGTATAAAGAAGATTGCACCTACAGCTTGCAAGCTTCAGTCCAAATGCAAATTATAGCACAGATACTTGGGGTGCAGGGTTTCTGCCCCGCCCTGCTTCCCTCCCAATTAACTCCAGGGCCCACCCCATGACATCACCAGAGGCTAACCAAGGTCTCAGGTTTGGGCCCTGAATACTCAGGGTCTTGAATACTCATGACCTGGCAATGCTAATTCTCAGTGGTGGTTCCCTGTTTGTGGAATGCCCTCCCTGGTGAAGTGCGTCTGTCTCCCTCATTATTGACTTTCAGAAGGAATTTAAAAACATTCCTGTTTACCAAGGCATTTGATGGCTGAAAGACACTGTTCCTGGCAACTTTGAGATCACTGGCTGAGAATGTTTTTACCATGTTTTTAGAACATTTTAAACTGTGTTTTTTTTTAATCTTTCCAAACTGTTTCTAGGTTGCTGGCTTTCTTTTTAACCATTTTATTGTTGCTGTATCTGCCACCCTGGGCTCCTTCAGGAGGAAGGGTGGGATATAAATTGAATCTCTCCTTCCTTCTTCATTCACCTCATTGTTAATACACTGAGTGGCAGCAACTCCGCAGGGTTTAATTCAGACAGGAGCCTTTCTCAAGCTGGTCTGCAGATGCCAGGGCCTACCACTGAGAAGTTTGTGGGAGTATTAGGTACATCAAGGGTTAGGAACCTCAGACCCTGGGCCAAATGTGGCCCTCTGGACTGCTCTATCCAGCCCCCGGTATTCCCCCAGGCCACACACCCCTCCCCATCCGTACCCTCCTCTTGTGTTTTTGCCTGGCTGGAATGTATCCTTGAATTCTGTCAATGCTTCTTGCTTGCCTGCATGGGGAAAGAGAGAGTTGTGGGAATGTGTGTAGAAATTCGCCTACTGAACAAAGGTAAAATTTATATTTGCCAAAAGGGAAGTAGAGCCTTCCGCCTGAAAAAGATTCCCATTCTTCAGGCACATGCTTCAGAGACTGTAGACTGTAACTTGACTGCAATTTATATCAGGCTTTATTTTACATATAATATGAATCACAGAATAATAGTTCTGGCATTTTTGCTTCCAAAAGGGGACCAAGCCACTGAGATGTTTTTCCAAAGTGGGTTCCAGAGCATCAGCAGTAGCCTCTAACGGGGCATCGAGGCCTGGCAGCTACTTGAGAGTGCTGGTGTTAGGCCCTGTCTTATGGCATCCATTTAGCCAGGAGAGGAGCCAAGTCCTGGTCAGACCTGCAGCAAAATAAGGCAAAGGAACCTTGAGGTACGACTTGGAGCTTGGGGCGGAGAACGATTTTTAGGTTGTAGCTCAGTATCCTCGCACAAAGCATCTTTCTTTCTAAAAACATTAAAAGGAAAATTATTACTCTTTTCTGTACTAGGGGTCTCCTCATCAACACAAATGAAATGTTTAAACAGTACTTTTATTCTCCTTGAATCTTCCTGCCACACTTGCAGTCCTCTCCTGCCACACCATTGTGGCACGCCAACCACACCCTTGGAGAACCAATGGCCAACACTGTCTGGCAGTCTCTCTTCAAGGGTTTTAGGCAGCAGTCCTTCCCAGCCTTACCTGGAGATGCCGGGGATTGAACTTTGGACCTTCTGTGTGTATAACAAATGCTCTACCACTGAGCCACAGCCCCTCCCGTAGCATAGCATGCCCTTGGCTATGCAGTACAAGATAAGTCCAGCCCAAAATAGAACCCATAGCTCCAAGCAGCCCAGTTTAGCTACTCTGATATTGTGGGTAACTAAGGGAACGTGCACAGCATATGACAAACTTTTAGTGTACAATTGCCCAGGATTGTCATCTGGTCTGGTTGGGCTCTTGGGTTTTGTTCTGATTGTTGACCATAGCAGTGACATATTGAGGGGATTGGAAAGGAGGCTAATTGCTTTTCCACCCAAGCAGGGGATAAGGGGGCTATTGCAAGTGGGTACAGGTGCTATAAACATTAATACAGTGGTACCTCGGGTTACAAACACTTTGGGTTATAAACACTTTGGGTTACAAACTCCACTAACCTGGAAGTAGTACCTCAGGTTGAGAACTTTGCCCCAGGATGAGAATGGAAATCGTGCGGCGGCAGCGCGACAGCAGCAGGAGGCCCCATTAGTGAAAGTGCGCCTCAGGTTAAGAACGGTTTTGGGTTAAGAACGGACCTCCGGAAGGAATTAAGTTCATAACCCGAGGTACCACTTTATTCATTTCAAAGGCTTGAAAAGCATGTTTGACCTATGCCAATAACATTGCTATAGTTATTAAGATGCCACAACAATTGCCCTTAGAATAATATACTACTTGCTTTTTAACTATTGAATCTTGAATTTACCCAAGCAATGGGCATCTAAACTTCAGTTGTTGCAGATCTGAACTAACTTTTGATGACAACCCCCCTCCCCGCAGTCTGAAATACCATGCCTGGTCTTGAACAGCATGTCTGCCTATGATCCATTGATGACCTACAAGTAACGTAACTGGTTCACAATCCACAAAAACCCGGTTCTTTGCATGGCTTACAGATGGCACTGGGGGAAGAGGAAGGTGCCATGTGCAGCAGGCATAAATTCCAAGAGGTTATGGAAAATCAACAGGAAAATCTGTTGACGTTCTCTATCCCAAACTTCTGATTACCCTCCAATGAAGGAGAGTTCACCACCATCTGAGGGTGTCCCCGTCCACTGTCAAACAGTTCTTAGCATCAGAAAGTTCTTCCTTTCTTGTAACTTGAATCCACTGGTTTGAGTCCTACCCTCAGGGGGAGGAGAAAACAAGCTTGCACCATCATCCATGTGACAGACCTGTAGATATTTGAAGATGGCTATTGTATCTCCTCTCAGTCTCCTCCTCTTCAGGCTAAGCTTATGCAGCTCCCTCAACCATTCCTCATAAGACTTGACCCTTTATCACGTTGGTTAAGTAAGTCAGGCTGAGAGGCAGTGACTGGCCCAAGGTTACCTAGTGAGCTTTAAGGCTGAGTGGGGATTTGAACCCAGTGGCGTAGCGTGGGTTGTCAGCACCCGGGGCAAGGCAAGTAATTTGCGCCCCCTAACCCGTGGATTTGCGCCCCCTAACCCGTGGATTTGCGCCCCCTAACCCATGGATTTGCCCTAACCCCAGATGTTGCGCCCGGTGCGGCCAGCCCCCCTGCACCCCCCACGCTACGCCACTGTTTGAACCCTAGTCTCCCGGATCCTTGTCTGCAACGCTAACCACTGCACCACACTGGCTCTCATTCAGCTGCTCTGCCTGCGCACATAGAGCTCCTATAGCTGTTATAAAGCAGGCCTCCAGACAAAGGCCCATGGTATGAATGCTAAAGAGAGCCACTGAAACACCTAGGTTGGCATTCCTTGGCAAACACATTCTGAGTATTTTAAACAGGGCTGCATAGTTTTTTGGGCTGGCTTCAGCGGCCAAAAATTGTGGTTGCTAGGCCCATGCCCCTTTTCCTACAGTACAAGTATAAATGTCCAAATATACTCAGTAGTCTAAATCTCAGCTATATTTTTGGCCATTAGTTACCGGTAATTTAATCATGCTACATCAAAGCATGGTTGATGGACTTAAAAAAAAAAAATCACAACAGTGGCACATTCATCATTACATTATATCATATCTTCAAAAGGCAAACAGCTGTCAGTTTGCCACCGAGTATTTTCATCAATATCCAACCAATCACAGTTTGCTTATAGTTACAAACATATGTTTGGGCCTTTTCATATAATGTAAGAATGTGAATGATTTTACAGTAACTACCATCCCTGGTTTTATAACCACAAGCATAGTGTGAAGCAGTGGCGTAGCGTGGGTTGTCAGCACCCGGGGCAAGGCAAGTAATTTACGCCCCCTAACCCGTGGATTTGCGCCCCCTAACCCGTGGATTTGCGCCCCCTAACCCATTGATTTGCCCTAACCCCAGATGTTGCGCCCGGTGCGGTCCGCCCCCCCTGCACCCCCCACGCTACGCCACTGGTGTGAAGAACCTTGAGAAATTTACAAAGGAGCAACTAATTCACATTAATTATTCCATTTTGCTAAGAGCACATTACAGTATATATTGGCCAATAAGAAGATGAGATAAACATCAGCAATGTTTGTTCTTTCCATGTAAAAAATGTTTATAGGAAGTTTGCAAGATAAATATCTGGCCCACCTTATTACATACACTATTATTCTAATACAGCTACAAATTAATTCAGGACACTGTTGCTGAACCAAAGGTGATTTCAAAATATATACAAAATGCAATAAAGCATTCTAGCCCACCATCATTTTTATTATCATAGTGGACAGTATATTTAGATATTTACATATTTATTTAAAAGGGAGATATTATTAGTCAATTGAAAATAACCTTTGAGGATGTTATTTTGGCCATCTTGCCACTACTATCCATCTTTTCTGGCTCTGAAGAAAATCTCAGGAAGATATAAAAATTACACAGTCTTTCTCTCCCTTCACAAAATGTGCAACACAGAGAACTCTTTTCTTCCAAATGGCAGCTTTTCAAAGAGTTTGCTGCTTTCAGTAACAGTGGAAATAATTTTGTTATTAGGAGAGGAGCCTTCAGGCAAGATGATGCTTTTACGGTTTCTCTTTTCCACTCCCATCAAGAAAGTAGGCAGAGGAACAGAGCCAGAGAGCAGAGCCCTATGTCTTGCAAAGGCAGGGGCAGCATGCAGAAGGTCCCAGATTCAAATTTCAGGTAGCACTTGGAAAGACATACAGTGGTACCTCGGGTTAAGTACTTAATTCGTTCCAGAGGTCCATTCTTAACCTGAAACTGTTCTTAACATGAAGCACCACTTTAGGTAATGGGGCCTCCTGCTGCTGCCGTGCCGCCAGAGCACGATTTCTGTTCTCATCCTGAAGCAAAGTTCTTAACCCGAGGTAATATTTTTGGGTTAGCGGAGTCTGTAACCTGAAGCGTATGTAACCCGAGGTACCACTGTACTTCTGTCCAAGACCAGGAAAAGCCACTGCTGAGCTAGACGGATCAACACTCTAGCTCAGTTGGAAAAGCTCTTCCTAACCTGGTACTAAGAGACAATTTGTGCAAGATTTTTGATATAACATAAGGTATACATTTTATGTATACCTTACCCACCGACTGAGGAAGCGAACCACCATGTGCTGGAAAGCCTGGGCTCAAGTCCTACCTCTGCCCCAAACTCAAGAGTGAAACCTTGGGCCCTATGTTTCGGCTTCAGCATTCCCCATCTGTAAAATGGGCATGAACAGCAAACCTGAGCACCGCATGTTGCAACTCAGTGCCGGCTGCTGGGGACCTGGTGGGGCAGCCAAGAGTGGAGCCAGAGGTGGTACCCATTGGTTTTCTCCCCATCCTCCTCCCTCACCAAAGATTCTGTGGATGCTTAAGCAGGAAGACATGTTGGCCATACTGTTGGAAAAACATGTATGTAGAAATATGGCAGTCCCTGCACAGGCAAACTTGCCCAGCAACCTACACACGATGCTACAGAATGGCAAGTTTCCAGTATTATACCTTCAGGGAAAACATCCCATGTTGCCTTGCCTGCCGTAGAACCCTAGGGTGTCTGCCAGGGGCTCACTGCTGCTGTGCATTTGGAGAAAGACCGAAGCTCAGCAGCAAAGCACAAGCTCTGTGGCAGGTTATACCAGGGTTAAGCCTGGGTGAGGTTGCCAACGTTTGGTTGACCCTTTGGTTTTGTTCATCTTTAGTTTACCCTCTGGGGGGCATATATACCAGCAGTGGGTATGGTCATATACTCTCTCTCTCTCTCTCTCTCTCTCTCTCTCTCTCTCTCTCTCTCTCTCTCACACACACACACACACACACTCAAAGAGAGAGAGAGAGAGAGAACATATCTTCCCAAAGATGGGTTATAAATCCCTCTCCATTCAAATCAAGGGTGAGGTACCTTTATCATCCCTAGGGCCACATTCTTTACTGGGCAACCTTCCAGGGGCCACATGCCAGTGGTGGGCAGGACCAGATGTGAAAGTGGGTCAAACTAATGTGCATTTTACCATTGGACAGTAGACTTGTTTCTTGGGGAGAGGGGTTGGCGCTGGAGTTCTGAGGGCTACAGAGAGAGGCTTAGAGGGTCACATGTTGAGGATCAGAATCTGACAGCCACCAGGTTCCACTCACCCAAACACTATGTGTTTTTGTTTTAATTGTTTTGGATCTTGCAGGTCTGGGAAAATGTGCTTCAGAGGCTAGGCAAAGCTCACAATCTGGGGGGTTAGTCACCCCTGGCTGAAGCACTTACTCCATTGTTGTTCCTTCTCTGTAGTAAATTGCCTCCACCCAATTCAGCTCTGCTGTTTTGTGACACAGGCTAGCATTGAGTGTATAGTTATCGTATTGGGTATATTAACTTCTAGAGAGCTAGGAGACAGAATGGAAACCTGAAGTTTAGCATTATGGCACGCATGCCAATATTTTTCAATACACATCCATATCCTCTTCCCAGAAGAGAAAAAAGGGGCAGTGATTTACTGGGCCCAGGTATCAGAAAGTCAGGGGTTGTCCCATATATTTCAGCATATGCGGAATATGGACCAGCTTTCACTCCTCTGCTGTGTAAACACAGGAATAAACACAACACTCCTCTGCAGCTGTAAAATTGGTACAAGCAGCCAAGCAAAATGTTCCTTTTCAGATAAATGTATTGGTTATTCCTGAAATTCTCCTGGAGCAATCCTTCCTAAGAGCTCAAGGATGCATTGCCCAGGCTTCTTCAGACCAGTTTGAACATCACTGATGGAAAACACCAGGTTTAATTACTAGCTGCTTTAAACTCAAATCCAAACTCTTCTTTCTCTTCACTGAGCAGCTAAATTCAAACCTCCCCGCTATTGCAGAACAATAACGTTTCCCAGTCAGCAAGCAGCTTAAGTGCCTTGTTGTTTTAGCCAAGTTGTTGATCAGCCCTGGAAGAGAGGGCCCTGTGGGGCGTTTCAGTGCTGACGGTTTTGCCTACCAGCTCGGTCAGAGCTGCTGAGTTCTGAGCCAAACTACCAGCGCAAGCATTTACCATAGTCTAGGTCCAATGAGGTCTTTCACAGCAGAGGCCTCTTTTAAGCAGTTACTATGTTAAAAAAATGTTGCAACAGCCCTGACCGTGTTTGGATAATGTGCCTTGTTTATTTACTGCTGGTATGACTTGCTGCCATGTAGCAGGGAGTTGTGTTTTCTTTTCTTCTTAACATATGCTGGCTGCTATAACATGAGGCCCAGAGAAAGGGGAGCTGGATGGGGCAATCTGTTCATCCAAAAAGCATGCAGAACACAGAGTGACTGTGTTGCCAGTTGCGATTTTTATCTTCAAAGAAGAGACCAGGAGGGCTTGTATGTGTTTGATCAAGAGAGAGCAATTTCATTCATTTATTCAAATGTTTCAAAAAGCCACTTTTAATTTCAATAGCGCCTTGAAATCACGCCTCAGCAATATTATTTTATTTTTATTTATTAAAAAAATTTTTTTTATCTGCTAGCTAGACTATAAACTTAGGCGATTCTGCTGGTCACTTCTTAATGAGAGTGGCAGGTTGCTCCTAAGTATGCCTAATGCATTAGCAGCAAGACAAAAGAATCCCTCGCTCAATAATGCTCACCCCAGGGTGGGGCAGGAGGGAAGAATAGGGAGAGGGACCCTCCACTTGTGCTAGAAAACATGCACCCCAAATATTTCTTTCTGAACAGCAGCTTCTAGTTTTGAGAAACTGGACTGATAAGCTGTAGTCAGTGAGCTTCACAATAAGGTTGTGGAATAGAAAGAGGAACCTGAATTATGTGCTCTGGTGAGTGAGATCCTGAACCCTGAACCCAAAAGTCTCCTACACCTTTTCCATACAGCTTCTGTCCCATTCCCATCTAAAACACCTCACATGAGAACAATAGTAGAGGGATTCATGCAGCACATTATAACTGTAACCAGAAACCATTGTTGTCTATTTGCTCAGTCTTGCCTGCTCCCTTTATACACCAACAGCCAAGAAATTAACGTTGGGTCCTAGAAAAGCCCATTGATTTTCATGGCCTTAGGTGTGACTAATTCTGCATGGGATTAGGTTGAAAGCCTTCTAGATGACCTGTACTAACACACTTGGGCATATCTAGTGAAGGAAAGAAGCATATTTTGGTCCAGGAGCAACTTACACCTCTAGTGATTTAACTGTATTAAGAGCCTAAATGTCTTCAACCAATAAAAAAATACAGGGATCGTGAGCTATTTCCAAAGTATGAGTTTTACAAAAGTTAAATGTTTGAGTCAACTCCTGCTTTTGACTGATATTAATATTCATTCTAGTGTTTCAAAACTGGCAGAACACCTGAAGATAAATTATTGTTTTTAATGAAGAATAAGTTCATATGCTTCTTTAAAAGCAGTTTTCTTGAAGAGAGTGGTCTGTTTTGTGAGTAATGAAACTCATGAACTGGGGATTTCCGGATCTTAGCAAGAACAACTATTGCATTTCCTGATTTCAGAAGCGTGTATAAGATTCGGGGGCTGGCCATAATACTTTCATGAATATTACATTGTCCATATCAAAGGGCCACTCCTGTGAATGAAGCAAGTGTTGTACATTAATGGCTTACAACACTGGTATCAGCTCTCAACAGCCCTTCACATGCTCCATTTAAAAATCAGATTAAAAACCCACAACTACAATGAATTGATCAGTGCCATCGGCTAATGAATGCTTTGAGCCACACTAAGTATTCTTGCAGCATTTTAAATGAGCCATAATAGTTTTTGGCTGAACAGATCCAGGTAATTTGCATGTAGAGGATACTAAAACTTAAATCCACTCTTAAAAGTTGAATGAATGTATACAGAAAAGCACTACTTTAGCAAGCAAGCCATTTTAAATAAAGACTCAACTGCACCAACACTACCATGAACACATTTACTGCGAGTAGCTCTATGGAAAGCCAATTCAGATAAATATAAACACTATACAGAGCTTCAAGCCAGTCTCCCAAAATTGCAAATGTGCTGCATTTTACCATGAAAAATGATGTAACAATATTTACAATGGAAGACACAGCCGGATCAATCAGCTCAAAACTTTTTAACAGATCAGTGAAGCAGAAATAGCAAATATAATGAACAGTTTCAACCATATATGTTTTAGTTTGTACAGACAATAACTGTCAATATCAAATTAAATTTACAGGACAAACGTTGTTCCATCATTGGTTTTTCTGTACTATACAGCAGCATAAAACGGGTGGCTGGAAGGTTGCCCACATAGTGATATGTTTTACATAGTTGGAAAATGATCTTCCAGCACAATACTGAATAAGTTAGTTGCTGTAAACTAAGACAAAAAAGATTGCATATTTATTATGCTGTACCTGTTAGTATTTGTACCAGTAGAGTTGAGGTTACCCATTTGCTTATTTATTCAGCATTTGTAAAATCAGTGCTGTATATTGTACCATGGCAGCCTCAGGATCTAATATTTGTTAACATTTGTTAAACCTTTTTCAGAATCATTTCTTAACTATCACCCAATTTTCATTTTTTAAATGAAAAGATGTAAAGTACCTATTGCATTGTTAATTTACAGAGTCCAAACAAAACGTACATGGCAAGACAGTATTGTGGTCTAGAAAAGTGGTCATGTTTTTAAGTCAAAATCTGTTTAGCAGCAACTAGTTAACTATACTCTTGAAAACCTTGCTTTTCTAGATTCAGATATTCATCTGTGCTTTTAAACTCTGCAGCATATTTCTTTTCCTCCTTCTGATTACTGGGCTCTGCATAAACTCATGGATGCCAACTATATGCCAGCTATATTTGTCAGAAATCACCTATATCACTGTGTGACATGTATATTAATACTAACCAAAAATAAATTCCAGTACACAGTCATGAACATCAAAACTGACAGGAGGATCTAATTTGTTATACAAACTGGTCCAGTACGGTGGGTCTGCCACTTACAACCTTACACGGGGTAGGGTGGGGTAGGAAATAAATGGGAAGCGGGGGAGCCTGCTATTCCATTTATTTTCCCTTTACCCACACACCCAGCGGTTTTCCTTCCTCACCAGCCTCTGGGTGGTCCTGCAACGTGATTAAAGAATATTGGGAGTGTATTTATAACAAGCTTAAACAAATGTTTAAAGATCTTTCCCTAAAAGCCCAGAGCTGTTTCTCCTGGGCATAATAACATCTGAAGTCCCAAATAATCAAGTGAGTCTGTTGCTGTATGCCACCACTGCTGCTCAGATTTTACTGGCACCAAAATGGAAAACGAATGTCGTTCCAACAAAAGATGAGTGGTATCATAAATTGTTGGAATATGTGGAATTAGCGGCTATGAGTAATAGAATAAGAAACAGAGATGACAAAAAAACTTAAGGAAGAGTGGAAGTTATATATAGAATATATGAAAAATCATTATAACAAGATAATTAACCTAGCAGGATGTGAGCACTTCAGCAGCGTAAGTTATAACAAGAGGTAAAGAGAGGAAGAATGAAAAATTTAGAGAAACAAGAAGATGCAGTTTGGAAGCGATTAGATAAGAAACTATGGAAGAAGTGGAAGGGAAGTATATGAAAGGATATATTTGTTTTGTTTTGATTGTATTAGTTTATGTGGTCAGTATTATGTGTTATGTATTTAGTTTATGTATCAGCGGAGAATGTGTAACAGAAAAGCAAATAAATAAATCAAGAAAAAAGGGAGGGGGGTCCTGGGACACTTCCAGAGCTCTCATGCCTCCTTCCCAGAAGCCAGTAAGAAAGGAAAACCCACTGGGTACGTGGAAAATAAATAAAATGGAGGCGCGGAATGGGAGGTTCCCCCCACTCTTAATTTATTTATTCCCCCCTCCACATAAGGCTGTGATAGTGTAAGTAAAGTGGTAGGCCCACTGCACTTTGGAAAGGTCAGATGTCAAAAGGTGAGGCAACCCTTACTCAATACTTGTACAATATACAACGTAGAGGAATACCAGCTGTGTGGTGCCTGAGGATTTGTTTACTGCTTTCAACCCTTTCAGTTATCAGTGCTTCTAATTATTAGTATATACTATAAGTTCTAACAACTAGTGTCAGAACCAATAACTAGTGTCATGCTCTTTAATGACGTAAGTGAGGCACCTGGCTTCTGGCTACAATTTTTAATTCCCAATTTAAACAATAATCCTAGTAAGATAATGTATCCCTTTCCCCATATTAGGTATAATAGGACAGTCTTTCTGTCCCCTAATTTTGGAAAGAAAAAAAAAATAGCTTCAAATGAAAAGGGTTCTTCTACTAAAGTTTAAGGAATTTTTAATTCCCAATTTAAACAATAATCCTAGTAAGATAATGTATCCCTTTCCCCACATTAGGTATAATAGGACAGTCTTTCTGTCCCCTAATTTTGTAAAGAAAGAAAAATAGCTCCAAATGAAAAGGGTTCTTTCACTAAAGTTTAAGGAATCCTCTCTATAGAAGCTCTACAGCACATCAACATTGTAATGCAGGGAAAATATACAGTTGTAAAGTCTGCATTTCTCCCCCATTTGAACTTATAAAGAAATCAACTCCCTGCTAATCCAAAATATCATTAATTGGGGGGGGGGGACTACACAGGGAGATAAAGAAAAATGAAAACTATAATCAAGATACAACCAATTCTTCAGTTCTACCTTTACATTCGAGATATTCTCAACAATTTTCAATTTAAGAGGACATAGGATTATAAAAATAAAAAAGACTAGAATCCATAACTCTCTTGCATCATAAAGCAAAATTTAACCAACCCCACCCCCACCCCAAGTCTCATTTAAGTACCATTTCTCTCCCTTATAGCATATTGTTCTTGTGGCTGTGAAATCTCACCACAATCTGTGCATGTGTCTCTCTCTCCAGAAGCGAGCCAAAGATAGAGTTTGTGTGTGTGTGAGAGAGAGACAGACACTTGGGTTACAGACTAGTTCGATGCATGTTTACCTGTAAGTCCCACTGATTTTAGTGGTTCTTATTTCCTTACAGTTGGTACAGGATCAGGACATTTACCTGCCTTGGAAGAGGAGAAAAGGCTGGGCTGTGTGCGTGCCTGCGTGTGTGCACATGTACTCACACACACTTATTCCTCAGAAATTGCAAATTATCTTTACAGTATGCTCTAGCAGCAGCTGTTCTCAAAAGTGGCCACTGATGGAGCAAACAATAAATGACTTCTTTGCAAATGCAGCTACAAATGTTGAGGATCAGGGAGGTGGGTAGGAAGGCAAAGAGAGGTGGTAGCTTCTTCACCTATTCCATCCTGGCCAAGGCATGAAGTGGGTGAAGCTAAACAATAAGCTTCTCTTATGCATGTAAGAGAAATAGACAGGCAATAGGAAGAGCATGCATGAGGAGGGGGACATGGAAGAGATTCTCTGGTAGCCTATTTATTAGGTAGCGGGGTGGGGAAGGCTGTATGTGTTGCAATTGTCTATTCAAAACATTGGCTGCAGGCCTCTAGTCCCAAAAATATAACCCACAGATTTCAATGAGACTTACAAACAAGCATGCTTAGGATCAAAGCCTTGGCCTGTTGTTCCCATCCCTTCAAAATGGTTTTAAACTGCAATAATAATAATAATAATATAATTCTAAACCATTTATAAAACATTTATGCTATCACTTCAAGTACTAGAAAAGCAAAACTCATATTAGGTAGATTCTCAGATACCAAGTGACTTCTCAAAACAAACTTATGGGAAGTGTAGAAGGAACACAGCATTCATCTTTTCTCCCACACAGATATGCTAAGGGGGGAGGAAAGAAACCTCTGTCATCAAAACTTATATATGACCAAGTTAATTTGGAAAAGCACAATTGTAGTCTCAACCAACACGCGATGAAAAATCATTCCCAATGATGCATGTCTGTGTCTGTGCTGGTGGAAGTGAATGGAGTTGACTGGAGATGGGCTCTGCTTCCAAAAGCACCACACAGTTATGGAGATACCAGCTGGAAAGCCTGCTCTTCTCACAATGGTTTCCATAGTAATGCCATCAGTCTAAGGGAAGAACAAAAATATTTTAGTGCAGGTGAAACAGAAAAAAGACCAGTTTGGTTTATTGTACATGGTATGCAGAGCACAACTGACAATTGAGGAAATTATCATGATATCCTTAAGACATTAATCAATGCATGTACAATCCTGATGGCCAAGTTTAGATCCAGGGTGCTGGGAGGAACCACTCTCATTTTTTCTTCTCCAGGATTTATTGTATCCCATCAAAACTTAAGGTGCCTGGAACATTCATGTCACATGAACCATGTATTTCAATCCACTAAAGCTCATACATTCAGTTTCCCCAGATAATCTGGTGGTACAAAATTGGGAATAAGGAGTTGTGAAGCACCTGCCAAGTCACAATATAGAATTAGCATGTGGTATGCAGTCCAGTGGCTACTCTTAATAGCCCTGATCTATTCCACCTTATGTTACACAAAGCAATTCTCCTTTAAAATGATTTCAAGGAGAATCTTAGCTGAAATATGGCTCTTTCACATATTCCCATCAACATTTTATGAATCTTGAAACCTCACAAGGTGAAGAATTAAAAATGGAGCAATTTGAAACTAGAGGCATCAAGTGTTTTGAGGGATTTCTTCAAGTAAGGTACCATGCGTTACATATACCACCACCCCTACATAGGAGCAGGAAAGTAAGTGTTAGTTTCCTTAATGTAACCCACATGAAAGTTCACCACATTCAGCAGATAGTGGGAGTCCAACGTGGAGAAATTTATCCCAAGAAAGCTTAGTATCACAGCAGCTTTCACAGCCTGTTAATATTATACCAGTAGATAGATACACACAACATCAAAAACCAGAAAAGGCAACCCAAAGGTCAGTGTGTGTTTCTTGTCTCCCCAATATATTCTTTATTTGGTTTATATAACAACTATGAAAACCACTGTCATAATTCAGTAACTAGAAATGGGATCTAGCAATTCAGTTCTCAAACTCCCCTCTTCAAAGAAAATCTACTTAGGTAATAATAATAAAAACAAATTAGGAATTCCAGCAATACTGAGTACTGAGGCAACAATCCAAGTGACTTTTTTATATTTGGTTGGATTTTTTAAAAAGTGACATTTTAAAAAGCAAACAATGTGACAGACCCTGAAGACCGAGTGATTTTCTGCATGACATCACAAATGGATGAAAAACATGGCAGAAGGAAAACTGCCCATTCTGCTTGCAGGGCAGCTGCTCTCCAACAACTCAATATGTGAGATGAACAGCCACCTGGAGCTGAAATGGTCTCCAGAAGATTCCAAAATGTCGTTTGTCAGAACACAAACCCAAAGTTCTGTGACACTGGGGAGGAAGAACTATATGTTCCTCAGTAAAGTTTTTAAAATCAAATAAAAATCATGTCTGTGGTTAAATGTTTGTGTGTGTGTTTGTGTTTTATTCTGTCTAAGTGTGCCTTCATGTCCCCAAAGAACAGATTTTGTCACTAAGAAGTACAAGCAAGGACAAATACTAAAGATCGTTTCCAGGACCATTGTTCCCTCACACTTTAGAGATGTTTCTTCCTTACATGCAGCATCTGGTTCTATATCTGAGAAGTTAACATATCAAAGGAAAATAGTTAACATTGTGTGGGAAATGACATACTGGATTCCTCCCCACTTTATTTTTTCCACCACAAGTTTAATATCTAAAACTAGCATTACCCGAAGTCAATAACTGCCAGTTCCTTACTGTCTTCTGTACTTTTCCACTGAACTTTTCAAAACATTCATTACACTCCTGACTTTCTGCACTTGGTACCAATTCTTCAGCAGCTTAAGTACCTTTGAATAAGCACTATAACCCATATAGGCAGAAGGTTGCAAAACACACTAGCCTGGTTCACATAGCACAGGAATTCAAACTGAGGGTTACTGGGACTGCACAAGTGTGAGGGTTGCCAGAGAGGAGGTCAGACCTGATTTGCTCCTCCCTAGTCATTTTTTTACTCCTGCACTGAGCTGAGCCAGATTCATGTTAAAGCTCTTCCCTCGCTAACCATGAGCTGCAGCCAAAGTTTGATCTTCACTGAAGTAATCAATTTCTACCAGGGATGTGCACAAAAAAATAAATTGCCCCTGAACCCATCTCATTGGCATGGATATGACATCTATCTTTGCCTCTGATCTGGGGCAGAGGCTCATCTCACCTCATTTTCCAAAGCCTCAGGTGTCATCTCTATTGAAATAATCAAGTGCCTATAACTTTTTTTTTCTCTTTTCTTTTTTGCATAATTGGATGAAAACGGAATGCATTAAGAGCCCCTTCTATAAAGAAATGAAGTCTGCTAGACTGGGCATCGAGGGGAAAAGTAAGAGGAGGAGCGTAGTTTTATTTAGGACATGGGATCGCCACATATCTGATCCTCAAGAGCTTGGCTTAGCTGTGGAAAGTCATTCACAAAGTGGCCAGGATCAGGGTTCAAACTATCTCCCTGTCAGTTGTACTTCTCAAGCTGTTCTTGGAAGGCGTAGCAACTCCAACTGCCACAGCTGTTGCTCTGAACACATTCAACAAAGAGGAGAGCCCTGGTAGAGGTTAGAAGCTACAGCTGTCATTCACAAACTACACTCCTGCATCTCGGGTTAGAATCTACATTTACAGAAAAGCTTGGAAACACTTTGGGGAAGTCTAAAAATGTGAAGCAGTCTCAGTATCTCCAAAGCAGAATAGTCATTTGGGGCCCGTGCCTCATCCAAAACAAATGGCAGAGTCCTAATGAATATGGGCGAAGAGGCTCCCCCACTATTTCATGAAACAAATACTAGTGCAGGGCTGTGCGAAGGAATCATTGGAGAGCCAACTTAGTTCCCACTCCAGTCCCCAAGTGCACACCTAATTTCTCCCTAATAAGTGAATGCTGGTCATATATTCTTCCAGAGAAAAGCATAGTGCTTCATGTAACAACACTGTTACAAGGAGGGCAGAACATACCCTAGAGAACTAAAATTTAAAATTTGATTTTATGTTGCTATGCACTTTTTAGTGTCTCAGTTATTCTTAAGTTTAAATCATTCACCTACACATTTGCTTTGCTATATTCTTCACTCCTGTCCTAGCTTCTAATAATTTTAGGGTTTTTTATTACATACATAAAATGTTCATGTGCAACGTTCACATTTTAAATAAAAGTCACACACAACAAGTGTGCTTGGTCTGGGAACATAAGAAGATCCCTGCAAGATCAGGCCAAAGTGGACCATCAAGTCCAGCATGCTGTTCTCACAGTGGTTGCCACATAAACATGCATTATTTTGATGGTGTTTAACTGGCGGTGGCGTGATGCAGTACTCCTGCTCCTGCAAACCCAGCCTGTATTTCATCTAACTTAAGAACTGGCTCACATCTGACTGCAGTGCCCACCCTTAAGAATACCAGGATCACATTGGGGTAAGATATGGACTAGTTGCAGCAGCAGTGTTCAAGTGTGAACAAAACCTCAGTGAGTTACAGCACTTTATTAATGCCCAATTAAAAGGCTCACACACTAGCCTTGCTTAGACCTACTAAGCCAAGGCCTCTAGAAACCCAAAATGGGATGATCTTACAATGGCTTCATAGGATGCACAGGCTCATACTTTTGTCAAGCCATCTGGGGAAAGGGCAAGTGTCCTTTTATTTATGTTTTTGGGAATGGTGATTGGTTATGATTGTAAGCCAATATGCCAGGTACATAGGGCCCAGGCCATTTAGGACAGGTGAGATAAAATTACTAACAAAAACTCTCCCAAAAAAACTATAGGGGAACTTGATGCACTTCAGGCAACCAATCACCTTAAAAGGAGAAGACCTATCCTGCATTACAATCAAGGGTCAACAAAAGCAGAAGTGATTGTTGTAGACAAAGTCTAAGCATTTGGAATTTGTGAAAAATGATTATGATGATCAGACCCTGATTGCCCCAAAGGACCCTAGATGTTGTGGCAATCTCAGCAGCATGTTATCCTGTGCCATTCACATAGGCTGTAATTGATGTGAATTGCCCACTCAAATGTAACTGTCCAATCTCAAAGATTCTTATCCCGCTTAAAAAAAGGGGGAAATCAGTGTCAAGGAATCACAAACATTCCTACAAGTCACAGCTTTTTATTGTATTGACTCCTACTTTACTGTACTGACACAAAAACTTGCAGTGGCTTTCACCAGACAGAAAGAACAATAGTGCACCTTGTATCTTCTTGCAAATAGTGGTACCTCTAGTTACGAACACTTCTGGTTACGAGCTCCACTAACCCGGAAGTAGCTGCTCCTGGTTGAGAACCTTGCCCCAGGATGCGAACAGAAATCCACACTTGCAGTGGGAGGCCTCTCATTAGCAAAAGCACGCCTCAGGATAAGAACAGTTTCAGCTTAAGAATGGACCTTCGGAATGAATTAAGTTCGTAACCAAAGGTACCACTGTATACATACCTGCCCTCCCAAAAGAACCTCTATTCAGAATCACTAACAGAGCCACTCCTTAAAAAAACCGCACTCCTGAACAAGTAGACTGTGCATCCGATTCTTGATGAGAACTAGTGGCAACAGGATATATTCAGATCTACAAAAATAGTATGGCAAATTCAAAACAGGCAAACAGAAAATTAAGCTGCCTCTGGCCAGAGGCTGAGGGAAACACTCCAAGCTAGACTGTTCTACTGAACACCCCTTCACAACAGATGACACACTTGCTTTACTTTGCTGCTAAACAGACTAGACTCCAATTAAGTGAATTCAGATCCCTTTGTAACTGTAACTGTAGATATAGTAGAGTGGTCTTACAGTGGAACTTCATATTCCACCTCCAATGGGCATCTTCCCAGCCCAGTCAGTCACTGCTTCTCTTGAGGCAAAGCAGAGCCAGAAGTGTGACATTTTCAGGAGAGAAGAAGTGCAGGATAATATGTGGCCTCTCCTCTGTTCCAGATCTCTTGCATGCAATGGGAATGTGAGTCTCTAACCCACCCACCTCCTTCTCTTATAGAAATTTCACTCTTCTGGCCCTGCAATGTCTTGAACACATGGATTAAAGGTAGCAGGTTTAAATCCACCCTTAAGTATTTCCCTCTCTATATTTTGTACACAGCTATGGGTACAAGTACAAAATACACACAAGCTGTGTCAAGTTTGAAGGGCAAACACATGGAAAATTTGCATTTAAAACCAAAGAAAAAGTAAACTGATCTTTCAGTCACCACGTCACAGTACAAAACTTGGGACCTTCTATATTCAACTTGGGCTGTTTATACTTGGGTACCCCAACCCAGTACAAAATACAAAGTGAGAAACAAGTTTTGGGTAAATGGCTCATTCAACTAGAATTACTCATCTGTAAAATGGGAATAATGATGACAGGGCTGTTGTGAGGATGAATTAAGTAAAGCACTCTGCACCTGAATAGTGTCACATGGTGCTGACTCAAATATTCCATCGGCACAAGCAATGTTGTAGAGCAGTGATGGCCAAACTTGGCCCTCCAGCTGTTTTGGGACTACAATTCCCATCATCCCTGACCACTGGTCCTGTTAGCTAGGGATGATGGGAGCTGTAGTCCAAAAATAGCTGGAGGGCCAAGTTTGGCCATCACTGTTGTAGAGCATTCATAGCAACTAATAGAGTGATCCTATCTCAATGATGAAGATCTTCTCAGATGTTTAAATGCACAAAGGGCACAATCTAGTCCTTCACACCTCAAGCCTATATATGTATTCCACACAGAGCTGCATTCACAGTGCTGACCCTTCATGTTTGACTCAGATATAAATTCCTAGCATAACTGAACCAGTCCTTATTCTAATCAGTGGTTCCACTAGGGCTGATAGCCAGGGCTGAGGTCCAGAGTCCTGCAGCTCAGGAGGCCTCCAAATCACCACTCAGAAGAATGGCAGGTGATGAAGGCAGCAGCAGACAAGCCCAGCATCAGCAGCTGGGCCGCTGTGGGCATGTCATGGCCCACAGGAGTTGATACTGTCAACAAAACATTCATTCCTTTTAAAAAACAACATTATGGTTTCCTACAACAACATGGTGCTCGTTCCCAAGTAAATCTGTTTAGTATCAGGAGAGCAGGAACAAACATCATTTATTTTCTGTAGTCATGATAGAGCTACAATTTAATGAGTTTAAAGTGCAAAACTGCACTTGTTCAGAGTGTTTCTTTATTAAATTACAGTTGGCAAATTTGTTTTTTTCCTCTCTCACCTATCAGTACTGTCAAAGCCAATGTAAAGAACAAGTGTTGGAGGGAGATAAATGCTAATTGCTAATTAACACCTGCCATCTAAAGCCCCTCCCCCAAAGACTAGTGTCTAAAACTACAGAGTTCCACAATTGATTGTGAATTTCCGTGATTTCATAACGTAACAACTGAACACAGATATACACAGCTGCACAGTAAGTAACTAGAATTAATGATTACACACACAAATTTAGAAGAACCCAAGAACATCTGTCTCTGATACCTTGAACAACAAGTTTCCAGAGCATGCCGTCATAAGCAATACTAAAAGTAGCTAGAAAATATCACTACAGCCTAGCTTGCAATATTTTTGAAGGACTTTTTTCAAGCAGAAATAAACATGGGAAGGATTAAGAGATGTAATGGCTGAAAAGTATGGAAAAGGGCAGGGAGCAGGAAATATTAGGATTCACTTAAACCAGGTGCAGGAAAATGTCTTTTATTTTTTACTAGACTCCTAAGATCCATCAACTGGAGACAAGTGCAAATATTGATGGGGATTGGGGAAATACACTTATTATAATGAAGGAACAAGGTGTTACTCGTTACTCAATTTGTAGTCAGAATCTGCAAATCACTCAGATTTACTAGTGGATTTCAATCCAACTTCTGTCTACAACAACTTAAACACTAGAGCTACTATGTAACGGAAAGTCCTAAATAGCAAAAAATACACTAAGAAAGATATTAGAAAAAAGAAAAAGAACATGATGGCATAGTAAGTTATGTTATCCTGAGTCAGATCATATCTTTCTTATTTCTACCTTGAAGTTCCAGGGACTGAACCTGCAAAGTTCTGTATGCAAAGCATGAGTTCTGCCACTGAACTACAGCTCTTTCCTAAATGAGAGCAGATCATCCATCACCCCAAACTAAATATAAGAAGGATCAACATTCAGTAAGGCATGGGCATTCTCTCTCTATATATATACTGTGGTACCTCTGGTTACGAACTTAATTCATTCCAGAGGTCTGAAACCGTTCTTAACCTGAGGTACCACTTTAGCTAATGGGGCCTCCTGCCGGCACGTGATTTCTGTTCTCATCCTGAGGTAAAGTTCTTAACCCGAGGTCCTACTTCTGGGTTAGTGGAGTCTTAACTTGAAGTGTTTGTAACCCGAGGTACCACTGTATACTTACAGATACATAGATATAGGTATCTCTTACATTAAGTCTTGAAGTGCCTACAGCTGTATACATCGGGGTAGTCAACCTTTTTATACCTACCACCCGCCCACTAATGCATCTTTCTTGATGGTAAAATTTCCTTACTGCCCACCAGTGCTTGATGGAAGGAGGATTCAGCTTGTGCCGTAGAACCCCCTACCGTCCACCTAGAATCCTGAAAAGGCCACTAGTGGGCGGTAGGGACCAGGCTGACAACCCCTGGTATACATGGTCAAAAACCAGTAAGCATGGGAATCTCATGCACCAGCGAACACACAAAAGCACACCTCACCAACCCCAAAGTCAGAACTGAGTAAAGCTGGATTCTGCAAATTGTATGAGACAAGCAAGTTTAAAAGATTTTGCAAACATTTACTTCATTTGCAAAATCTTTCTGCTACTGTTTGTAGGAGGAAAAGGTAGGAAAGAAATGCATCAAAATGCTACTCTCCTGGAAATTTTACTGAGATTTTACTTTTTTTACTTTGGAGATTTCATTTGCCACACATTAAAACAGTAGAAACCCACATGTTTTTATTATGCTAAGTGTTTTATGCAGTACATTTCCAATGGTTCCATAAAATCTCTCTGCCTTTTCCTTCCACAAAAACCACTTATTGAATTGGTTAAAACCAACCCCCTTCCAATACCACTATGTCTATTATGTACCTACATTTCTCTCCCTTCACTAAAGTATTGAAAGGCATGTTAAGAAATAACCTACAGGATAGCCCTTTCAGGAAGTGGGTAGCATGTCTGAATGTTGCCTGAGATCAAATACTTCTCACTGTACAAGCTAGTATGTCAGGATAAGGAGTTTTAGCTTAGGTTGAAATGTATGTGGAAGGTGTACGTGACAGACATCCAGAGATCCAGAGGAGGGGTGGGAGGGAGGAAGAAGGAGAAGGGGAGGGAGGGAGGGAGAGATTGAAGAGGGACAGTGGTGTAAATGCTGCACCACTGATATCTCTGAATCAGCAATTTGGCTCTTAAACCTACCTCCCACAGACACCTCTCTTACTTCAAACACTCTCAATGTTTCCCCTCCCTACCCAACCATGGGACAGGGTAGGGAGTTTCTTGGTATACGTGTGCACATTTGTACACAGCCTGAAAAACCAAATATAAAAGTTGTATTAATTCTTCAGAAAAAAGGAGATCTACATCTGGGCCATCAGATGCAAGGCAGTTAGGCACGTAGCTATTATGCCTCCCTAATGTAATTCTGCGCCTGCAACAGATAAAGTGCCTTGCATAGTCAAAACAATGTAACAAGCTCCAGCTGCTGAAGTGCTTCTTGGCATAAAGGTGTTAAAGGCACAGAAGTCCCGCCAGGAAAAAGATGACCACCCCAATAATTGTCTCACAATCTGATGCTACAGTATCCAGTATATGCCAATTTGCTTCTCTAAAACATGGATGTTTCTGTTTCAACATGTATAGTATGAAGGTGATCATTAGGTTGCCTTTAAGATGCCTAATAAAGCTACATGTGACTAAACTTAAAAAACAAACAGCAATTTGCAGGGTGGGCCAAGGCGGAGGCACTCTGGGTCATACAGACCTTTTAAAGATGAGTCACAGTTTTAGGACAAACAGTGGTAAAGATTTATCCTTCCTCCTTCCCACCCCTCAGCCACAAAGTAAGATTGTGCAACTCTTTTAAAAACTTTAGCCTACATTGAACAGAAGCTGTCAATACCATCCTATTTCTTATAAAGAAATGTTTGGACATTCTTAATTGCAAATATTCTCCCTTAAATATTAAAAACATTTTACTTTAGAAAACCAGGTCTTGCTTTTATACTACAGTGGTACCTCGGGTTACATACGCTTCAGGTTAAATACGCTTCAGGTTACACACTCTAACCCAGAAATAGTGCTTCAGGTTAAGAACTTTGCTTCAGGATAAGAACAGAAATTGGGCTCCGGCGGCGCGGCAGCAGCAGGAGGCCCCATTAGCTAAAGTGGTGCTTCAGGTTAAGAACAGTTTCAGGTTAAGAACAGACCTCCGGAACGAATTAAGTACTTAACCTGAGGTACTACTGTATAAGCAAACTAAGGATTTGGTGGGAAAAACAGATCCCAGGTATCTAATTATAATGAATAAGTGATACAAGCTAGGATTTCAAGCCCAGCTCACCCACCATCTGCTAAAACACAGTCTTCCTCCTCCCCTTCTCCCCCCATTGCCAATAATAAATTCTTCCCATATTCATGGAGGTACAATGCTTTTGTCACTTCTGGTTGAATGACACTTTTGCTTGCACAAAATTATAAAAAAAAATATGCAGGATCTAAAGGCCCTATGTAACTCAGTTCCTGTGGCAACTACATATCTGTTATTTGCCTCCTGCTGCCTTATTCTTGTTTGTTCCTTCAGTCACTCTGATCTCCTGTCCTAACAGTGTCCTAGCAATAAAGTGACCAAATGCTTTTCATTATCTTCAGTTAAGCTCTCATCAAAGGCCAAAATCCAGTGCTCAGTTATGCTTACACTGAAGTTCCAAGCATTTCAAGGAGACAAGTGTACCAGAATACAAGGGTGCAGTTTTCAGCATGTGAATTTGCCTAGTTAACTAGTTACAATGGACTCCCAATGTAGATAAACAATTTGTTTTTGTTTTTCTTAAGCAGCAAAAAAGTATTGACTTAGCATGCAATGATGCAGCTTCCAGCAACATGCTACGTTTTCCAGTGCTGATTAGCAACATCAGTAAAAGGTAACAGGTTCTGTACTTTGCTTTGGTAAAGGAGATACAACAAAGAAGTATAATGAGTTTAAAGAAAGTTGTGAACTACATGCCTGAACACCAACTAGAAGAATATCAGAAATGTAACACAACCACTAAATGGGCACTGGAATGTTTAATATTGTTGCAGGTTTTTCTGTTATGTTCCATATAAACAACTTTTTTTCTTTTAAAGTCAAGAATCAATTCACTTTCACATTAGTGAGCAAACCTATTCTGTTTCACAGGAAGGTTCTTAAATTGCAGGTGAAGAGATATACTGTGATTGCAGGTACAAGTTCAAGCCAAGTATTCAGATAGTTCATTCAGAGTCACTCAAACAATACAATTTAATTTATAAATTATAAACAATATAATTTATCTAAACATTTTTACCCAGTTCGGCAGCAAAAATGGCTCACTAACAAGGAAGACAGTTTCTTCTCTCAGGCTTATCATCTAAAAAGACATGACACAAAAGGAAAATGGATTGGGGCATGAGGATATAAGCAAACTCAGTTACAAGCACTTCTAATGAAGGGAGCAAAAGTTTCTGGTCTCCCAGCTGTGCAGATGGAATAGCCCCACACCGTTTCTCTATGACAACCTGATATAACAGCTGCTTAAGGTCTTCTTCCCCTCCTGTACTCACTTCTCAGCTTTCCAAATCACTGTGTGCTGGGGTGCCAAAACTGGCAAACAGCAAGTTAAGCAATTCCTACTAGCCAAGATTACAAATCGCAATCAAACTGTGAACAGTAATTTGGCAAACCAGAAAGTGATCTGTTGAGACCAGGGGGAGGGGAACATGCATGGCTCATGTAACAGCCAGAGCTCATGTAAGGGAAAATACATTAGATGAACTGTGATATTTCATATAAATTATGAACTTGGTAATGCACATGGCTGGCCTCCATTCTTTCTTCCAATATTTCCAAATCTTTTAGCATTCTTGTACTTTTCTTTTTTTTAATAACATCTTTATTGCCATTTGCAACCAGAGCTTATATATTTAAAAGTTGTTGTTACACATAAAGAAAGGAGAAGTATATGAACATATTTTAAGTGCATTAGTTGGGGAAAGTGATCTATAACAAAAGCAAACATTTTGAAGGGTTGCTATATTTGAAAACCTTACATCAGTGAAGCTTAAATAAATTTAAATCACGTCAGCTTGGACCAAAGGATCTAACTTAACTCTAGCAGCTACTTGTATTACAGAAAACCTCCTTTCAGAGGGAACAATTTGGAGTGGAGAAATATTAGATCATTGAGAGGGTCTTTAACCTTTTCCCTGCCTGATGCTTTTCTAGCTCCACCCCAGAACACCTCAGTGGCATTCTAAAAGATAAATATTCCTTACAGGGATAAATATGTATATGGAACGGGGGGGGGGGGGGTTAAGCAGAAAAGGTTAGTAACCCCCTCTCCTACTCCTAAAATGGATTTTCTGTGACACAAGTGGTTGGTGTTTTATGTTACACTCACTTGTGAATAATGTTTAGTTAAGTCCATAAGAAGTCACCTTCAATTTATCACAAAATTATATGGTACTACTTCCCTAGTTTCAGTCATTCAGAGATGTGAATCAACCCTTTCAACTTTTCCCATTCACAAAATTGATGGAGGAGGAGCAGAGTAATAACCTCAACAGAGGAGGAACTGTTTTCAAGCTTTTTATGTGGATCAAGGTAAAATGGGAACTTGAGGCTTTTGCAATCACTGTTAGTAGAGGGGCCCAGGCTTCTAACAATGAAACTTCAGATGTTCAACAGATCTTGTGTTAACAATTTTACAGCGTTGAATTATAAGCACTTTCAAGTTTTATTTCCAGGTATCTTATGAAACTTTTTGAGCTTTGCTGTAAGAGCAGTAATCTGTTTCAAGAGGGAAATAAAACTGCATATGTTATTACAAGACCGTATACAAACTGATGAGAAAATGTGGAGTTCAACAAAAGTGACCAGAAACTCAAACCTTGCTGTAGAGTTTTAAACAGAAATGCACACACTCTAACCTACCTGTCTCAACAAGAATGGTATGATGCTTCAGAGTGTGAGGTCACAGTTCCCCCGCCCTATCTCATACTTCTGAGACACTACTGAGATTTTACCTACAAGTCAAAATTTTCTAATAAAAAAAGAATTATTTAAAATTTTGAAAAATACTGTCACATTACAGAAAGCACCTGAAAAATAAATGTGACTACATCAGTCATGTTTCATAGCTGACTTTTATCACAGTATACTGAAGTTAATTCTACACCTCCAAGGTCAAACTGGGATCATTAGTAAGCTACAGAATGCATAAACAATGTTGTACCTGCCCCACCCTTGAAGGAACTCAAGCAGACTTGTGCATGGGACAGGCATGCTGTTGAGTTCTGCAATTTTTGCTCTTGCTGGTGAAGTGAGAACATAGCAGCCCCAAAAGGCAGAAGTCACCTATTGCGGAACTCTAACATTTCATTATTTTGCTTGGCCTCCCCACCCGCTCTGCTGTTCTAACTGAGGAGATGCTTCAAATCTCTACTTGTAGGTGTTCAAAAGTTCATTACTATTTTCAACTACCAAGGCATTTCTTTTAACTCTGAAACCAGGGCTTTGTCTGAATCTACTGATTGGCTATGTAACAGTCAGATGAAAATAATGAATGATTTGGCCACATTCCAGCATAAAGTCAATGAGCTTAAGCACTCTCAAAGTCTCTGCTGGATTGTGCCCCCTGCCTCTAGCAAAATCTCTTCCTTATATACACTTTAAAAGAATTTTTCAATGAAGTACTCACTAACTTGAAATCTACCTAGCAGACTCAGCTACTATTACCAATGACTGAATTTTCTTAACTACTTCCATATTTTAAAGATTATCGGGACCAAAGATTCACATAAAGAAGTACATAGACACACATGATTAGCCATATGCAAACTGCTGTCAGGCAAGTTTTTAAAAAACTTAACTTGTAATCATCTTGGTTATGCTTCAGTTGCAGCAGTAACAGGCAAATGTTTTCAACAGATGTTGAAAAACTGATGAAAGCGTCCAAAGTTTAAAACTGGTAGTATGATCAGAGCTGGAGGGTAAGTCCCCCCTCCTACACTGGTGTTTTTTTTTAAATTATATTGAGCAAAGTACAATCCAAGTTTGAAAAATTCAAGAGAAGGCCAAATTCAGTACATTTCTTTACCACTTCTGTTTCTAATTAAATGGAGTTTAACATACAAGAGGAAGATACTCCAAGTATGCTGTCATTCACTGGTTTAGAAGAGCAGTCAAACAACTTGGATTTAACCACAGCAAAAAGAGGGGCAAAGAGAAAAGTATACCAAAGGAAATAACAAACTTTTCAAAAACCCCAAGCAATGCTAACAGACTGACTTGTCTTTTATATACTGTAATCTTTTCCCAATAGGAGACTCACCAAAGAATCTAAACTCATGTAATCTCTTAAAGCCTCTGAATATATTCAGATTGAGTTAAGGGGTACCTAGAAGCCCTGATTCAGCATTTCAGACAGTTTATCAGAGTCCAGTACATTCTTTGCATGTCTTTGTATCAAGCGATACAGGTATAATTTTCTAAGTAACAAAAGCAGGATACCTATTACAGTACTCAACTGTGTTATATTGGGTTTTAAAAGTACTATTTGCACAAATAATTAGCTACAATGACTGAATAGCCACTCTCCATTAAAACAGTATTTAGATTAAGATTTATAGTGAAACACAACTGACTTCCACTTTTTCCTCCAGAAAAAGCTAAAAATCAAGCAAACTATAAACTAAGACCAAGTCTGCAGACATGTTATTATGTTTTAAAAGAAAGGGTTTGATCAAGGCACTATAACACTATTGCAGCTGTAAGATTCTAGCTGAAGTAATCTAGAATGCTTACTACTGTACTAAAAGCCTTCTCATGTCTTCCATTCTGCATCGCTACATTCTAAGGAGCTATTACCAGGGTATCACAGCAGAAGTGTCTGTGATGCACAACTAAATCAAGCCTTCTTAAAAAATTGTCACTGAACTCACAGGACAAATGAGAAAACCATTGTTAAAGCTGCAATTTTATGTATGCATACTAGGAAGCAAGCCCACTGAACTCCATTTACTTTTCTGTAAAATACAGTATGGAGAGAATGGTGCTGTACGTCTTCCAAATTAGCATCTACATTAGAAATGCATGCCAGTTTAACTGTCAGAATTACCTACACCTCAAATACACATATACACACCTCTCTCTTTGGAACGAGGAAGAGAGAGGAAGAGATTTTCGTAATGCTCTGAAACCTGCAACCTCTTCACAAAACTACATTTCCCAGAAAGCTTTGCAAGGGAAACAACAACTGTTAACCCCTTGTTAAAAATCAGATTATATGTATAATGCAGTTATGAAAACAGTGACTTTTAAAAAATTACATAAGACTGCTATACATGAATAAAATATATCACTTTATTCTGCACATCTCAAGGTAAACTGCAGTCTTGATGTGGCTTTAAGTTGGACTTCATTGTAGAGGGAGCAAGGGGAATTGTGGCTGGAAGTAGCAGGTTTGTTCCGCAGAACCTCAGAAAGCAGATTCCTCCCTTGAAAGGTACCCAAAACCATGCACCAGGGGATAAATTCCAATCCATTCATAAAATCTAAAGTAGTCAGATTCCAAATAAATTATTGTTATTTAGATGAACTGATGTCTATATTTTATTAGAATGTTGAAAAAGGAGTGTGGCAGTGACCCCAAAGTTGGTAATGAAGACAAGCATGAGAACAAATTACTGCTTCTCATATATTCTGTGATTATTTTACTACCCCATACTCATAACGACAATTGAACAAAAAAAGCAGTCAATACATGTTTTCAAATTAAAAGATAGGAAACACTTGGGCCTGAATTGTGCATGCAGAACACTCCTTATGTGATGCTGCCAGTGAAAATACTGCACTAAATAGGAAAAGGGGCAAATTTAAAGAAGAAAATAGTGATTTACAATAATACATTGAAATTATACATGCATTAATTTGTGTGAGTGATTAAAAAAAATACAAACCTTTTCTTGCAGAGTTGCACTTCAAACCATCTGATCTGCTGAAGTCTATGCTCACATACACTCCACTTTCCAGATTCAAAGTACCATTTGGGAGGTGGCAGTTTGGTGAACTAGGGCTCTCCTCACAGTTTAGAGAATTATCTTGTAAATTTAGAGCTATATAGTTCAAGCCATTCTGAAATCCCGTTGAAGTATCTCTGGACATCTTGCTTTCATGGCCATCTGAAATGTGTTCTTCAGGTTTCAACCACACATTGTCAAAAGAGGCAGAGCTGTGCCTTTTGCTACTATCAGTAAAGAAAGAAGAGGAAGTGGTAACAGTGCCAGTGGAAGAAAATGTTTCAGAGCTATGCCTTCTCCTTCCCTGTGGATCAGCACGAATAACTTTAGGTACTACTGGCGGATCAGGACTAGGAACAGAGAACTCACTGCTACCAGCATATTGGTCAACAATGCACAGTCTATTAACAATGGAAGGAGGACTATCAATCTTTAAGCCATTTTTGCTTTCGGTGGTAAATGGTCCAGGTGGCATTGCTGCCATGTTGAAGGTCATTTCTGTATAGTCATCAATCCTACCATTTCCTTTGCTAACACAAGCAGTACCAAATGAGAGCCTAGCATAATCTGAATCAGGTGGATTTCTGGGAATACTAGAACTTGCATAAATTGAAATATCTGTCAAGGAGTTGGATAGTTCTTTAGCAACCTTTGGTGACTGAACATCAAGATCAACACTCATGTAGTCAGAAAGTGGTGACTGCCTATGGTCACTACTGGAGCCAAGAGATGATGGCGATCCTTCTGCAGATAAAGAATAAGGTGTATTACTTGCCTTTTCACCGAAGTCGATATTTATATATTCACCAGGACTAGATGGCTCAAGTGGAATTGTACGATCATACATTCTTGGTATAGTGTTACTACCTCTAGTGCCTAATGGAAGTCTTGTAGGCCTGGTAATTTTGTTCTGTTCAAGTCCTTCATCTGAAGCTTTCAGCATAGATGATTTGGAATGGCCATTAGCCAGAACATCATTGCTGATATTGTTGTCATTTTCAGCTCCACTATACAATAATTTTCCTGGTGATGACATTGGAACGTATTCATCATGCTCACCATTTTCTCCTGACTGAGTCTTAAAGCTTCGTGGGAGAGAGAAATATGAGCTAAAGTTTTTGGAACTGGTGTTGGTATGCATATAATTTGAATCACTAGGTTGCTTTGGAGCAGCTGAGTTTCCAGGTGACATATCCATATACTCATTGTTCGCCAACTTCTCATTGCCACTTTTATTAAAGCCAGTTAAAGGACTACGTACAGGTGAAGAGATAGCCCTAGGAAACATCATCATATATCCTTTGGAATCAGCCTGTGATGATGGCCAGGAACTGTTTATCTGCTTTGGAACAGACACACTTTTAGGAGTCATTGGCAGATAATCACTGTTGCTTGCAAAAGAAGATGCAACTCCTGGCATCATTGGCATGTATCCATCATCTCTGGCTTTATTCCTGCTTTGATTGCATACAGAATCAAGGGCAGATTCCCCATACACTGGTTCAGGGTTATTTTTGAATTTTGGCGATTCAGAAAAAGGCAGGCGTCCATGGCTTCCTGAAGAAACTTCATCTAATGAAGTTGCTGTTTGGGTTGTTTTCTGCTGTGCTGGTATAGAAGCAGGCTTAGTTAGAGAGTAAGTTCTTTTTCTGAAGCATTTTTCAGCCTCCCGGTAATCATCTCTTGAACTATTATTATCCATTTGCTGCTTGCTCATAGACATATATTCATTTAAACAATTTTCTTCTCTGATTGGAGGTGTATTGCCCAAGGAATCTGGGGTATTACTCCTCACACGGAAGTACCTGAAGTCGCCAGGGCTGGAACCATATTCATCGGAAGAAATGAAACCTCCATCACTTGGGGACCCACAGACGGATGAACTGGAAGGCCTGATGAAGGTATCGGAAGCTGATCCATGGCCACTACTTGAAGAAACACTGATGGGGCTAGTAGTGGAAGGGAAATGAGACACTGGCAGAGATGCAGACCTGGTGTGATAAGATGCACTAAATGCTGCTCTAACATATCGTCCACTTCCTTCTTGACGCCCCAAATTCATCCTTGCAGTATTCAGATGAATCAAACTTCCAGTAACTGACCTAAATGGTCTGGTCATTGTCCCCTCCCCTTCACTGGAAGTTCTGAAACGGTAAGAGCTACTACTCTTGGTGGTTGGAGGGGTCCCCCCAGTAACACTTTCAGTTCTGGATCTTCTTTGTAAGCCAGTTTGGCTAGGTGGCAGGTTACCCAGGTGCCTCCTAGTACTGATGAAGGAAATGGGGTTGGTGCTGCTACCACCACCGGAAGACTGGCTCTTACTGCGAGGTCTAAACTCAGAGAAGGCTTTCAAAGCTTTCATGGTTTCTAGGAAGGTTTCATGCATATTCTGGGCCACCACTGAATCATCCACTTGCATCCAAAGCTCACCTGGCCCAATGGAGGCAGATCTGCCCACCTCAATGAAAAAGAAATTTTCTGAATGCCCACACCGCCGAATGTTCATTAGCTGTAAGTGGACAGAGGGCACCTCACTATTCAGCTTAACAAGGTGGATGGCCTTGGTGGAAAGACACAACCTGTACACCCCAGTCAAATTTTTTGTCTGCCCCAGTCCCTTGGGTTTCACATTTACTTGCCAAACTTCTTTGAAGACGGTCCCTGGCCGAAGAGCAGTCCCGTAATGCTCGTCGTCGTCATCCAGCTGCGGATCAGCCTGGTCTTCCTGCTCCAAGAAGCCCCTCTTGCTTTGGCTCATGAGCTCACTGATTGCCTGGTACCAGCTCTCCTGCTCAGTCTCGTTTTCGGCAACCATTGCAAAGTACTCATCCTTGGTGTACAGGGCGATGATGTGCTTGTGCTTGGCATCTGCCCTCCGGCTAACCGTGAAGCACTGGTACAGAGGAATCACCCGCTTCGGGGGTGGGCAGCAGAGGGCTGCGCTCCCACCAGCCGCCGCCGCTGCCGCCGCCGCCCTCATGCTGCTCTTGAACTTCTTCTCGCTGTCGTAGTACTCTAGCCTGGCCGGGGCCAGGTGGCTCTCCACCCGCAGCACGAAGTACCTCTTGTGGCCATGCTTCTGCTTCCTTAGGTAGCCGCATTTCCTCACGTCGTCCCCGAAGGCGACAGCGGACGCCGCCGGTGGGGCAGCTGCCCGGCTTGAGGGCGCCGAGGGGCCGGCTCGCGATGAAGCCACGGCGCCCCCTCGCCCCACGCCGGCGTTGCCCCCGGTCGCCGAGGCGTCCTCCTCCTGGACGAGGCAGAGGGAGCTGCTGGGGGATCTCCTCAGAAGCAGCATCAGATGGTGCGGGGGCTGCGCGGGCGGCGGGCAAGGGGCGCCTTCCATCAGCTCCTGGTCCTCTTCGGTAGCAGCAGCAGCAGTAGTAGCAGCAGTAGCGGCAAGCCTGGACGCGCTGGCCCGCTGGTTGTGGTTGTAGCCGCCTCCGCCGCCTGGTGCTCCAGAGGCAATGCCCGCAGCCCGGTCTCTCGCCTCCAGCACGGTGCAGCCGCCTTCTCCGCCGAGCATCCCGCTCGCCATTTTAAGGGGCCAGGGCAGGGTCCGGACAGCCGAGCCAGGCGGCGCCGCGCTTGTGCAGCGGGGGGGGGGGGAGGGCGGGAGCGCGAGGGGGGTGGAAGAGCCGCCCTCCTCAGAGGCGAAGGGTCTCCCGGGCCCGGCTGGACATGGGTGGCCCCAGTCTGCGTCCACGCCGGCCGTTCCCCGCAGGGGGAGGCGCGAAGCCGGCCCACCGGCGGGGCGTGCGCCCACCCGCTCACTCACTGCCAGCCGTTCGGAGCGCGCAGGGCTCCCCGTCCACTCGCCCCGCTCTGCCTCACTCGCTCGCTCTCCACACAGGCAAGCAGCCGCGGCGGCACCACGGCGAAAACATCACGTGACCCCGCCTCCTTCGGGAGGGAGGGAGAGGAGCCGCTTTAAAAAAAAAAAAAGAGAAGCCAAAAAAAAAACCGCTCCAGCGAGAGGCGGTGCTTCTTTCAGCGCGGGGGCGGGGCTGTGTGTTTGTGTGTGTGGTGGGCCGGAGAGCAAAGTTCTGAGAATGGAGGAGCCGGAGGGCGAGGAACCAATCGGAGATGAAGTCCGCTTCGCAAGCGGTCCAATCCGCAGTCACTGCCACGCACACCCCACTCCCGGTCGGCGGGTTGTGTGCGTGCGCGTGCCTTTCATAATGATAGGCGGGAGGCGGGACAAATGAGAGGCGAAGGTAATTAATAGCGGGCGGCTGGGCGCGGGATGCCGTGAAGATGTGTTTGTGTGTGAGAAGGTGGGAGGGGGAAAGGGAGAAGGAGGGGGGAGAAGTGGGAGGCGGGCTCTGGGAGTCGGCCAATCACCGCCTCACACACTGAAACATACGCCGGGCGGAGGCGGGGACCCTTCAATGCCTGCGTGTACAGAGGAATGAGTGAAAAACAACACATACACAGAAAAGGCCACAAGGGATGAAGATGAGTAGCACCGTAATGTACCAATCAGTCCTCGCTGCTTCCACGAGTTGCCCAATCAGCGTTTAAGAAATGAAGGTTCACTTTCTTATACTGCTGCTATTCTTTTTTTTTTCTTCCAGGCGCTCCTGTAATCCCCCTCCCTCCCTACGACCGCACTCCCCGCCCCATACAGGTTTGATGACCTGAGAGGCGTCGTGGTTGGCCAAAGGAAGAGCCAATCGGCGAGCGCGAGAGCCGAGGGGAGGTGGAGGGGTGGAGCCGCTGAGGAAGTAAACAACTCGTCAGCGCGCGGGCGACCGTTGGAGGAGCAGGAGGGATGTGTGCAAAATTAACCGTCCCAGCTGCCGCTGCTGTGGAGGCGCGGGGGGAGAGGCGCGTCCACGTTGCCTGGAGCGCCGCGGGCTCTCCGAACCGCTCCCGCCCGCCACAGCCACGCCCCTCAGGCCGCGGTGGGGGGGGGGGGGAGGTTGGGGAAGGGGGTGCCCTCCTATACCCGAAATTAGCGGATGTAGTTCAGCACTTGTTTCCGATGGTGTTCCCTCATAAACAGCAGGCGCGCATTTCCTTCGCAGTTGATAGATGGGGAGGGACGATTTACCTCAAGGGGGGGGGGAGAAGGGAGGGGGATTTCTCTCTTCACACAGCAGGAAATTTACATCAGGTAGGGCAATACTGTCCCTTTTTACACACGGCAAGTAGAGGGAAGTAAATTTTCCTCAAGTGGGGCAATATCTGTCTTCACGCAATAGGTAGATGGGAAGAAATTTGCTTCAGATGGGGCAATATCTGCCTTCATGCAGCAGGTAGGTGGGAGTAAAATTTTACTTCAGGATGGGGAATTTTTCAGGATAACAACAAGCAAGAAGAGGAGCTTATTAACTTGTGTAACAATATCATAAAAATGGGAAGGAAACAGAAAAGAAACATGATTCCTGAACTTAGCCCTGTGTCCTAACGTAGGGCTGTCTCATTTGCCTAGGCTAAAAGCTCATAGCAAAGACATCTTTTAATCATTAGGAGCTTTCTTTGTGGATGGTGGTGTTACGAGATATGTTTGCTTTTCAGGTTTTTTAAGTGTTGCTTTTTTAAAAGCTATTCTTGAAAAATAACCCAGAATTTGAATTCAAAATTAATTAAAGCACTCAAAACAATACATCTGAGAAGCTGCAGATTTGTTCATAGTAGTGAATTCTGATCACCCTTCTCAAGCTGATTTTGTATCTGTAGTGTAGAATGTGGGAGGTGATATTAAGGAGTAAAATAAGATCTGAGGTAAAAAGGTTGAACAGAACACAAAGAGGATATCACTTTGTGGAAAGTACTTGGGAAGACATATTTAGGTAGCAATCCTTGATGGAATAAACCCCATTGTAATCAGTAAGACTTCACAATAGAGATGGTTATGATTGCACTGTTCTATATTTTAGGGAACCACTGTATGCTACAAGTTCAAATGCCACCCTCACAGCCATTTTCAATGGGCTCCCCAAAAGTGCAATGTAAATACAAATCTATCAGTCCTGGATATTAAAATGATTACAAATATAAATGCTCTGCTAGATTTGACTAAATTCCAACCTAGTTCAGCAGCACCACCCCACTACCAAATGCCTCTGGGAAGCCCACAAGCACAGCATAATAGCAGCAACATTCGGCCATTGTTGCTTCTCAGAAACTGATACCTTATGGCTGCATACAAGCCATACATTTAAAGCACATGATTTCCTCCCAAAGAATCCTGGAAATTGGTTTGTTCAGATTGCTGAGAATTGTTGCTCTGTGATGAGTAAACTAAAGTTTCCAGGATTATTTGAGGGAAGTTATGTGCTGTAAATGTATGGCTTGAATGCAGCCCAAGCAATAATGCTCCTGAACATTGAGGTTGCATACAGCCATTATGCTCTGTGCATTTGTCTAAACCCCTTTACAATTCTAGGCATCACCACATCTTATGACAGTGAGTTTTACAAATTATATGCTATGCAAGTAGTACTTCCTTTTGTTCATCCTTGATTTGTGGCTAATTTGTTTCATTGGAAGATCTGCAGTTCAAATTATTATTTAAGAGGAAGAAAACTTATTTTCCTCTCCACCCAGATTGAGAGATCACAATGAACATTTGTATGTTCATAATATAACTCATCATTTGCAATTAGAGTGTTTGCTTGATCCTGACAATTTTTTTACAAACTAAGGTACAAAATGCAAAAGCAATGCTTGTGTTATGTGCCTTTGAGATTCAGATAGTTAATGTGCACATTCAGGAATCAATTTTAAATGGCATATTCAGTCCCAAGTTTCTCACACTCAAGTTTCAAGATTTCAGGGGCAAGTAAGGACTTCCAAAAGCATGCTGTACTTTAGAAGTTTTATATTTGTACAGTGTTGAGTTACTGTAGACAGTTTGGAAATAAATTTATTAACAGCTGAAAGCAGGTTCCTATATTTATTTTTTGCCTTCCTTTGAAGAACTTGATGTTGTTTACAAAGCTTTCCCCTACTCATTTATCCTCACAACACCTTTGTGCAGTAGATTAGGCAGGGAGGTAGTGACTGGTGCAAGGTCATCTAGTAAGCTTCATGGTTGAAGAGAGAATTGAACCTGGATCTCCCTGGTCTTTGCCTGATACTCAAACTAATACAGTGGTGCCTCGCAAGACGAAATTAATTCGTTCCGCGAATTTTTTCGTCTAGCGAATTTTTCATCTTGCGAAGCACGAAATCCCATAGGAATGCATTGAAAATCAATTAATGCGTTCCTATGGTCAAAAAAAGCCCAAACAAAGCCAAATTTGGTACAACAAGAGTTTATTAAGTGCTCTTTAAAGTCACACATACTGTAAAGAGCATTTCAAAATTCAAACCCAGAATTTTTTTTAAAAAACAGCAGAGTGGCCCAATGGTCACAGAAAATCATAAAAATGCAGGGAAAAAAAACAAGCTTCCAGATTCTTCCAAACCCCTCTCCCCAACTGTTCCCCCAGCCACCCAGCACACAGAAATTCAAATCCAGAATTTTTTTAAAAAAACAGCAGAGTGGCCCAATGATCACAGAAAATCATAAAAATGCAGGGGGGAAAAACAAGCTTCCAGATTCTTGCAAACCCCTCCCCAACACCAAGTCCTTGAATTCCAAACACCCCAACCCAAAATCCAACCCCCCCAAAAAAAGTTTTAAAAGCTTAACTTACCAAATGGCTGCAAAAGAAGTTTTGGAAAAGCTTCAAAAATCACCAAAGTCTTTAAAAACCTCAAAAAAGGTTACTATGTACACTGCGTTCTATGAGTTGCTCCTCGAAGTCAAGTCGCAACTGTATTAACGGTGTTAAGAAAAAGGAAACAAACTTGCAAGACGTTTTCGTCTTGCGAAGCAAGCCCATAGGGAAATTCGTCTTGCGAAGCAGCTCAAAAAACGGAAAACCCTTTCGTCTAGCGAGTTTTCCGTCTTGCGAGGCATTCGTCTTGCGGGGCACCACTGTATGTCAGACTGGCTATCAGATATGAGTACACTATTGTTCTGTTTTATGACTTCCTACAAAAGGAGAAAGATGAAAGTCCTGTTCATGTACCTGCCTACAATGAATAGGTTCAGAGTTGGTTCTCCAGCAAGAATCTGGCTTGCCTTTCAAACTGTACTGTTCCATTTAACACAACCACTACAACTGACCTTTTACTGTGAACAGTGAAGGGACAGAAGGCTCTTAAGTTATGCCCTCACACAGCTCTCCATTTGTCTACAGGTGAAGCTGAAGAACCAGGGCTGTATCCATGTGGGACAGCTGAGGCACCTCTGTAGATGGCAGCAAAATTTTATACCAATTGAACCTAAACAGGTTTTAGAATTGCTCCCTGGGTCTTTTAAGGGAATCATACAATTGTAGAGTTGGAAACGACTTCGTTGGTCATCTATTCCAACCCCCTGCAATGAGTAGATATGCTGCCATCTGTAGCTTTCCTTTTTATTTTGAACTAATGTGATGCTAACATGTTGCCTATGTGCAGTATTACATGTGTTTCTGTGTCACCACTTTGAAAAATAATATTTTAAAGGTGTAATGGCTTCATTTTGAAAAATGTTGATGTTGTGCATTATACTAGCCATTCTTAGTTGGGAGAAGTAGTTTGCTTCCATCAGCTTGCTAACAGAATGACATTTAAGCGCCTCACAGAAGAAAATGAATGCTACTTCCTACAGTGGATTCTCTAATCAGTCTACTATACTTTATAATAAAGTGATTACAGAACTTTGTATCACTTAAATTCTAGTTGCTGTCTTACTCAGGATTAAGTCCCATTGGATTCAAGGGGAGTTTTAAATGTGTGCAAAAGTTTGCAGCCAAAGTTGTTAAAGGTCTAAAAAAATTCCTGATTAATACACAGTCTATAAGAATGTACTGTGGATGAAGCTCTTGGGGAGCTGCTTAGTATTTATGCACTGTGTGAAAAAAGTAGAATGTAGTTCTACTACTAACACACCCCTTTTCTGCTTCCTTTATTCATCCAGTACATACTCAAATATCAAATTCATCCCAAAAAAGGCATCTTGAAAATTTAAAAATTATGAAGGTTTTTTTATTTGTAAACATAAGCAAGGTATCTTGAGAAAAGACAATAACACATGAAATTTATTATAAGGATGAGAAATTATATGAACATTTAGAATAAAATCACTCATTATTGTTACTGATTTGCAGAGCAAATGATACAGTTTTACAAACACTTGGAAAGAAAGAGAATGGTTTTTGTGAATAAAATTGATTTTGTTTTGTCTGCTACCAGAACTGAATTTTTGCTGAAGGCAATGTGGAAGAAATTTCCCAGAAAATATTTGTTTACTTGCTCTTTCATCTGAGTCCACTGGTTTGTTTTGACAGTCACTATGACAAAGCTGCTTTTACCTATCAGGAAGATAAGTGCTTTATTAGCATTTCCTGTTTACAGTCACAAGGATTACACAAATCACATTTTTATCAAGCAAGTCAGTAAACTATATGTAATCTTACATAATTATTTTAGTTTTAAAAATACTGAAAGGGATACAGTTAGAGGGAATGTGTGCATTTTCCCCACCTGTTTAAGTGATCAAGGTACTGTAGAAGGTTACTGTTGCTCACTCTTCCAAATGGGATAAAATGGACAGTTCTATGGACACAGGAAAATGTATGGGCTTAGTCCAAATCCTAAGCTCCCTCAGGCATCAGCCCATCTTGAAAACAGGTGGAGAAAATAAATTTCTCCAAATTTTCAGGAGCAGGTTTCTGGTTACCTTACTTAACTGTATGATTTCCCAAAGGATTTTCCATTTTCTTCTTGTTTGTTAACTTAAAAATGACTCACACTGCTCATGACAGTGTAAGGTTCCCTCCCCTGCTGTTTGTCAGCTGCACTTCGTGGAATGCCTTGGGAGTAATGCCATGTTGCACTTCATTATTCCTGAGGCATTCTGGGAAGTGTGGTTGGCAGTAAGCAGTGCAAGGTTCTCTCAACAGTGTCTCCCCAACAACACTTTCTGCAAAAACAAGGAAGGTGCATGAATCCTGAAAAGTTTGGATACATTTCTCCCTCACTGCACAAAATAGCACAAAATTGTCCCCTCCCCCATTTTCCAGGAGGGGAATTTGGCCCAGTGTTAGTTTTAACTTGTGTGCAGGGACCTCCAGACTGGAGCCTTATTTTGGAGGTTCGTTATCATACCAGTGGAATACTGCTGTGGAAAGTAATGTGGGACAGAATGGTTTTATGGGAGTATTTCCCCCTTGGCGTGCATGGGTTGGTTGCTTTCATGCCTGGGTGTTTTAATGCCTGTAGACATTGTTGACATGCTACTCTCAGGTTGGTGGGAGTCATTGGTGGTGCTATGGTCACTAAGGAAGTGGCCAATGAAGTTGGTATGTTCACTGCTGTTTGTTCCATTGTTTTCATTTCAACTTTGCTGCTGGGGCTGGGGTCAATAAAGTTTCAACTATGCTACCCTGGCATTGTTACACTGGTGTAAGTTGGCCACCAGCATGATGTGACCGTAGGATTTCCAAGCACCATGTGATTCTTAATACACTAGGCACAGTGCTTCACCTTAATACCAATGGTAGGAAAGCTATAATATTTGCAGGTAAGAAAAAAGAGATTTTGAAAAGGGAGAGAAGGGTCAAAAGTATGGTAGTTTGAGCAGCCAGACTTACCATTTTTTCATTGTTTAAAAGGGCAGGTCCCTCCACATTCAGTTTCTTAAGGCATGCTGCTGTTGCAATATAGGGAGCATTGCTATGCACATGAACCTGAAGCCAGTGTAAGTTCAGCTGGTGTAATGTCATATCAGATCCAAACCCCATCCAGCAGCAAGGCTGCTGCTCTGTTTAACCCTGACAGAGAGAAAACAAGCCTTTAAAATAACATTTTGTGCCAGATTCACAGTCACATGACCAAGCTGAACATGCTTAGGATCCACCCTCAGTTCCACCCACCCCCGGTCTCACCTTACCCCCTTTTGGAGGACTTAAACCAGCCTTGGCTTAGCTGGGATGAGCAAGCTACTCCAGCATATTTTTGACTAAGCTGGGGTTGAAGACTTAAAACTGACTGAGCTGGAGATTTTAGCATCCTAAGGTGCTCTTGCCTTAAGATTGCCCTCTTATTCTAATAACACTACAATCCCCATCAGACACTTCTTTTCCTGAAGTGATAAGGTGCTACCTATTCTTGTTTAGTCGTGTCCGACTCTTCGTGACTCCATGGACCAGACCACGCCAGGCACTCCTTTCTTCCACTGCTTCCCGCAGTTTCGTCAAAAGGTGCTACCTATACATGAGGCAAAAAGAAACAAGGTTTTGAAAAATATTTGACTTTCTAACCTTATGTCTCTTGTATACGCTACCAAGATTTAGCATAATTTACTATAGTGAGCTACTTAATATATAGATGTAGGAAAAACATCAAAGTGATGCACAGCTTGAACTCTTGCTAAAAATGGAAAGCTGCCATTACCCCTGATTCTAATTGCTATATTGTGACATCACTCCAGATCTTATGTTTGTGGTGAAAACCCTACATATAACTGCACGGAGAGTGCAAAACAATAACAACTGATAAAGTGTGTGGTTCTAGGTTTTTCTTTGTCAACCCAAGAAAGGTAATATTAAATTTAAAATAATGAGTTATGCTTTTCAAATTGTGGGGGCAGAGATTTGTCATATAGTGCTTAGTTTATGGTATCACTAATTGTCATTATCATTAAGTTAGAATTATAGTATACATATTTATAAAAAGAAAATCATGTTAATGTGAAAACGCTTTGTGAATAAGACCATAAAAGCATATTCTATGACGGCATTCTACCATATTGTCAATTTTGCAAACCATAAAGCTTTTGAAAATTTGTTATAGATGGTTATGAAACAGCACAAGATAGGGGTGTATGCACCCCTTTTCCTAACAAACTAGAGAAACTACTGGAGTGTATGTGGGTTTCTACGAGGCAAGACACAGTGATAACAGCAAGGGACTTTATTGAGCTAACATAACTGAACAACAAAGGCAAAGCAATTGCTTATATTATTATATTATATTATATTATATTAATTATATTATATTATATTATAATATTGTTGCACTAGCCAAAGGCCATGGCAACGTCCAAAGAAGAAAGAAGAAAAACAAGCAGACAGTAGTCTCTACATATGCAGTAAAACCATGATTAAATCTACCAAAATTTCTTATTACACAGAATAAAAAGTAATTCTCAAATAAAATGTGCAGATTAGATCCCAGAGACTCTTTTGCAATTGACCTCTAGCCCATCCAGTTCTTTATTACTAATCTTCCTAGCTGCCTTATAAGGTGGCATAGAGAGCCACCTTAAAAGTCACAGAGCCATCAGTATCACTCAGCAGCCATTTCACCCTCTCCACCCTGGTTAGATTTGTTTTCTTCATGAAAAGCAGTTTTATGAATCAATTTGTTTGGTCCGTGTATAGTGGACATTGTAGTAAGTAATGGCAAATGTCCTCTACAAATTGTTGCCCACACAGACAGAGTCTGTCTTCATAAGGTATTCCATTGTATCATCCATCTATGACCGCTAAGGGCATGAATTGAAAGCGTTCTGTGAAGGTGACACTTAATGAGGCAGATGGAAGATTTGTCAAATATCTGACTTGAAAGTGCATTGTTTTAATAAGCAGAAACCCCAAATTAACAATCTCAGAAAATTAGAATATTAAATGAAATCAGCAAAACAAGGACTGCAAATAGAGCAATATTGCACCTCTGAGAAGTAGAAGCATGCATATGTACTCAGTACTTGGTTTGGGCCCCTGAGGTTGTTAATTTGGGGTTTTCATCAGCTATACACCATGATCACCACAATTATAGCAAATAAAGGCTTGACATATCAAGCCTTTGCATGTCATGAGTCTATCTCCTATATTAGTTTCATCTTTTAAGTTGAATTACTGAAATAAATGAACAACGTGATTTGCTGTCAAAACCCCCAAGCTGTGAATCGTAACTTGGACCTTAAGAGCCAATGCCAGTAGCCCCAACCCTGATAATGGATATGTATGTACTGAATCAGAAGAGAGGGGCTCAGAATCCTTAGTCCAGACTCAAACTCAGGTGGACATAGACCACTGAATACATAACACTCCCTTCCCCTTAGGCACGAACCCTAACCCCCATCAACACACATAGTCCTCAAGATTATAAGAGCGGCAGAGCTCGCCCCCTTGGGTCATTTAGAGATTGTGTTGGAGCTGGTGTCATGGGTGTCACCAGTGTTGTCGCCTTGGCACTGTCTGGCGGTGCAGTGCCAGGGCCCCATTCCTCTGTACTTCCTGGGAACACAGCGTCCTCCTTGGGTGCATCAGCCTGTGAACCGAGCTGATCATTCACTTCATCCCTGTGCTTTGGTGTGGTGGCGGCAGCTGGAGCTGGGGCATCAGTTAGGTGGTGCCACACTTGGTCCACATGCTGGCGGTGGACCCGACTGTCTGGCATGGCAACCTTGTAGGAGACTGGCCAAGTTGCCCTGGTAGCAGCAGGGATCCAGGCAAGGCCATCTCCATAGTTCTGGGTGTAGACAGGGTCATCTGGGGTGAAGGACATGGGGGCCGCTGGAGGCTCCTGGCCTGGAGGCCAATCAGATGCAAGGTTGGGGTGCAGCCGATCCAGGAGCGATGCCAGCTTCCGGTTCATGAGGAGCTCTGCTGGGCTTCGGTCTGTGACGGTGCAGGGCGTGATGTGCTGCTGCAGCAGAAAATCTGCTAAGCGCTGGTTCCAGTCCCCCTGGACAATCCGGGTGAGGGATTCCTTGGTGGTCCTCACCATTCTCTCGGCCTGTCCATTTGTTGATGGGTGAAATGGTGATGACGTGTCATGCTGGATTAGGTTGTCAGCCATGAACTTCTGGAACTCAGCCGATGTGAACTGCGCTCCATTATCGGACACAATGATGTCTGGCAGGCCATGTGTGGTGAAGACCCACTTCAGGGCCCAGATGGCAACCTTGGAGTTCATCGCTGAGACTGGCACCACCTCAAGCCACTTTGAGAAGGTGTCCACAATGATCAAGAATGTCTGACCTTGGAACGGGCCAGCGAAATCAATGTGGAGTCTTGACCATGGTTTTCGCGTCATCTCCCACGGCTGGATCAGGGACTGCGGCCTGGCTGGTCGGAACTCTTGGCAGGTCTGGCAGAACCGGATCCATTCTTCTAATTCCGCATCAATGCCTGGCCACCAGACATAGCTCCTGGCCAGAGCTTTCATGCGGACGATACCTGGGTGACTCACATGCAGATCCTCTAGCACTCTGGTCTGCAGCTTAGCAGGAATCACAACCCGGTTCCCCCACAGCAGGCATCCCTTGTGAACTGACAGTTCATGTTTCCGGGAGATGAATGGGGAGAACTTGGCATCGAGGTGACCCACTGGCCACCCTCTCCACACCCAGTTGAGGACACAGGAAAGGGTGCGATCTTTTGCTGAGTGTATGGCAACATCTGTGGTGTGAAGCGGTGGCTGGGGCAGAGTCTCCAGCAGCATCACGCTGTGGGCTGGGGACGGATCAGCGTCTATGTCTGGCAATGGCAGGTGGCTTAGGGCAGCTGTGTGGCCCAAGCTCTTGCTGGGACGGTGGTGAAGTGCGTAGTCATATGCATTGAGAAAGATGGACCACCTTAGCATCCTTGGGGACAGGATCTGAGGAGTCTGCCGATCAGGAGCAAAAAGGCCCAGCAGAGGCTTGTGGTCAGTCACAATTGTGAAGTGGCGGCCATAGATGTAGTTGTGAAACTTATTCACCCCAGCCACGACAGCCAGGGCCTCCTTGTCGATCCGGGCATAATTGCATTCCGTTGATGACAAGGTCCTGGAGTAGAATTCAATAGGGGCCTCCCGTCCATCCGGCAACTGGTGGCTGAGGACTGCACCGATTCCATATGGGGAGACATCACAGGCAAGCACAACAGGCTTGGTCTCATTGAAATTGGTAATGACACTGTCAGAGGAGAGCAGGTGTTTGACAGCATTGAAAGCAGTGTCCTGAGCACAGCCCCAGATCCAAGGAGCTTTCTTGTTCAATAGCTGGTGCAGGGGCTCTGCAGTGGCCGCCTTATGTGGAATAAAAGAGTGGTAGAAGTTCAACAGGCCCAGGAAGGACTGCAACTCCTGCTTACAGCGTGGCGGTGGAGCACTATGGATGGCCTTTACCTTTGCTGGTGTGGGGTGGATGCCATCAGCGTTGATCAGGAACCCGAGGAACTCAACCTTGGGGACCCCCAGCTGGCATTTTTCTTTCTTCACCTTTAGGCCGGCATCTTGAAAACGGCGCAGGACCTCTCGAAGACGGCATGCAAGCTCTGCCTCGGACCCTCCCGCAATGAGGACTTCACCAAAATATGGAATTACTCCAGGGAGACCCTTCAGGACATCTTCCATGAGGCTTTGGAAGAGGCCTGGGACCACGCTGACACCGAACTGTAGTCTCTTGACACGGAAAGCCCCGTGGTGGGTCACGATAGTCTGTGCCTCAGAGGTGGCCTCGTCAACTGGGAGTTGTTGATATGCCTGGGTCAAGTCGAGCTTCGCAAAGACTTTTCCACTCGCCAGCGATGCAAGAAGGTGACTCACGACTGGAACAGGATACGCATGCTGCTGCAAGGCTTTGTTGAGGGTGCACTTGTAGTCAGCACAGATCCTCACATTCCCGTTTGCCTTGAGGCAAGTGACAATTGGGGTTTCCCACTGAGCATGCAGGACTGGCTCAAGGACTCCTTCTTTGATGAGGTGATTCAACTCTGCATCGATCTTGGGCTTCAGGGCAAATGGCACCTGCCGAGCCTTCATGCGGATTGGTACTACAGCCGGGTTGAGGCTCAGTGCGACCGGTGGGCCCTTGTAGCACCCCAGTGACACATCAAACACGGCTGCAAACTCATCACAGATGGCCTCATAGCTGGACTGGCCTATGTGCTGGACCCCTGTGATATGGATGCCCAGTGCGTCGAACCAGTTGAGGCCAAGTAGGCTGGTGTGGGGGCCTTTGACAACTACCAGCTGCAGCGGTCCGCTAAAATGCTTAAATTCGACAGTGAACGTGCCAATGCCCTGAATGGGCACATGCTTCCCCTGGAAGTCTGTCAGGATCACCTCAAAGGGCTGCAAACAGGGGGCTCCTCCCTTCTGGCAGATGTGATGGTATGTCTCAGCAGAAATAACAGAGAGCGCTGACCCGGAGTCAACCTCCATTTCGCATGGGGTTCCCTGGATGATCACGGCTACTCGAATCTTCTCGCAGATTGGCTGTGCATTCTGGATAGATGTGGCAGCTGGCTCCTGTGTGCAGGTACACTCTGATATGGCATGGCATTCTACTGCACCTGGAGTCCCGCGGTGACCATCCCCAGGCCCTGAAATTGGACGCCAGGGAGTGTCCCACTGTTCCTTCATTTGGCTGGTGCATTCAATATGGCCAGTTTTCCCACATTCCCAACACTGGACATCACAGAAACACCATGACTGGCATTCATGCTGGCCCCCGCAACTGGTGCAATTCACCTCTGCACCTCTCTGTTGGCCAAAACACTTCGACAAGCCAAGGCACAGTCTCAGGATGTCCTCACCTTCCTCACTGTCTACAATCTTCTCTGAGTGCACTGCCTCGGCCTTCCATGCCATGGATGGGCTTTGCACTTGGCGAATCTCTCTCATCATCTTGCTGACTGTCTCTGCCGTGAGGGCCTCGTCTAAGGCAACCTGGAAGGCTAGATCCTTCTTCGCAAAAAGGTGCTGTTGTAGCTTCTCATCCCTTAGCCTGCACACAAGATGGTTGTGGAGCATTATCTCCAGGTCGCTGAAGTTGCAGTGGTGGGTGTCCTGCAGCAAGGTTGTGATGAAGGCCTCTATGGATTTGCCTGAGGCCTGGTTTCGCTTGTAGAACTCGTGCTGGCAAGCAATCTCCAATGGCTGGGAAGCGAAGTGTGTCCTCAACTTCAGCATTATTGTGTTGAATGTCATCTCGCTTAGCTTGGTTGGGGCCTCGAGGGCCTGGGGAATCTTGAACGTGCCAGGCCCACACACACTGAACAGCATGGCTCGCTTCAATAGAGGGTCGGTCACGTTATTGGCCACATGGAAAAACTCAAGCTTGGTGGCATAGGAATCCCATTTCCCTGGGACTGTGGGGTCAAATTGCTTGATGTGGCCCTGGGTGGCCATGAGGTCCGCTCTGTGTGACCTGCCTTGTGGCTGCAATCAGTGATTCCAGCTGGCTCAGGTGGCAAGTCCCCAGTGGTGCTTCAGCTCAGTTAAGGTGACAGTTCCCCAGCAGTGATTTCAGCTTGTGGAAGCCAGCCAGGGCTGCATAACTAGCCTAGCATCCCATGCTTGTTGCCAGTGAAGTGTACATGGGTTTCTATGAGGCCAGACACAATGATAATAGCAAGAGACTTGAGCTAACATAACTGAACAGGGGCAAAGCAACTGCTTAAATGTATTTCTGAAAGCCTGGGCCACTCCCACTCTCAATGTGACTGGCTGTCAAAAACTCCAAGCTGTGAATTGTAACTCAGAACTTAAGAGCCAATGCCAATAGCCCAAACCTTGATAACCAGGGGCTCAGAATTCTTAGTCCAGACTCAAACTCAGGTGAACATAGACCACTGAATACATAACAACTACAAAAGACAAAGAGTCTTTTAGATCTTATAGATCTTCGTGAGAGAAATCTTCTTTGAATCTATCAGATGAAAAAAAGATTCCTTCCTAAAAAGCCATCTTGACTGCCCTGGCAGGGGTCAGGGTGGTAGATTTATCCTATTTTTTTACACATATAAGAGTTTAAAAAGATATATGCCATATTATGTGTGAGGTGCTTTAAGCAATTTTATTTATGTATTTATTGGGGAGGATTGAAGATATATAGAGTAAAGATACTCATAAATAAACATACAAAACAATAATAAATCACACAGACACATACTAAGATAAGAAAAGCAGCATTCTATTTTTAAACTAGACAAACAGATAATCATCCCCATTCCAGAAATAAAAATGCCAAAGGGGAAAAAAATCCAGTTATATACCATGTAGGTGATAAACTGAACTCCTTAGGAAAGGAATTCAGATGGAACCCCTTATAGACTTTTTGTGCAAAAAAGAAAATGAACTTAAGATATCTGGGTTTGAGGATTGAAGAAAATATTGGTTTATACAAAGTGGAATTGTTGAGTGTTATCTTGGAGTGGATGTTTTGAATAATTTTACTATATATAGCTGACAAAGAATCAGAAGTTGTCTTCCCCCACTTTCCTTCCTTCCTTCCTTCCTTCCTTCCTTCCTTCCTTCCTTCCTTCCTTCCTTCCTTCCTCTCTCCTCTCTTCCTCTCTCTCTCTCTCTCTCTCTCTCTCTCTCTCTCTCTCTCTCCCCCCCCCCTTTGGGTTTGGGTTTTCATTCAGATTAGTTTCATTTATCTTTGATAAAAATATATCGGATAGTTAATATTAACTGTTGTATATTTTCCTTCAAACTTTAATAAAGTCAGGGTGTGTGTGAAAGAAATTCTAGATGGTGGACAGTGCACCACTACTGAAAATTTATTGATCCACCCTGTAACAGGTCTCAGCTATAGAAGATAAATGCGAAGCAGAACTTCACTGGCTGATTTTAACACCCAAGAAGAAACATAAAGAAGACGATGGTCTAGTTATCATTGAAGAGGCTGTACCATTTCAGACTACAAGTGGGCACTTACATGGTGAAGTACTCCTATCAGAAAGAGCAAAATTCCTGCACATGGAAGATGGCTCTGAGGGGAGAAAGTTTCTAGCTTAGTTTTCTACGTGCAGGGGGTTTGTGAATGTGAAGACACACTGAAATCATGTGAATCCCATGGAAGTTGGCAACTTCTATGAGAACTACACCTGAGAGTTTTTGATGACTCAGAAGCATATGATTTTAGAGCAGGATCTTTAAATAGTGATGTGTCAGGTTGTTGTTTTTTCTTAAACTGAATTTAGTGTATTGACGGTTTTATTGTACATATACACTTGAGAAAATGATGCTGCCTTATCAATAAGTTAAATTATTTGTCTGAACAATACAAGATATTTATTTACAGGTCTTCATTACAAAGGCAGTTATTTGTTAGTAGCAGAATGTCCATTGTCATTACAAGAAGTATGTGTGTGGAGAGAGAGAGGGGTGGGGATTAACATGTGCAGGGACCATAGGGTCACAGTACACCTCATGCCCAATCCCTATCAGTGAGAACTAGGTCACCCACTGTAAGGGTTGGAGGGCACATGGTTATTTCAACAGTGTCCTCATATGAGTAAATAACAGCTGTTCATTTGCATGGAGGAAAGTAAAGGAAAGTAAACCCACTTCTGGCTGAAACCATCCTTCATCTACCTACTCCAATCTTACATTTTGTTTCTTGGTTATATCAGATATGATAAAATGTTGGGAATGTAAGATGAAGTGTTGAAAATAGGCTTTTGTCAAGGTAGATGGTTTAAATTATTGATAAAGCTCAGGCTACAACTCCATGCTTACCATTATTTGGAAAATGCCTTACTTAATGCAATGGGATGCACTTCTGCATTAATAATATGCATTGGATTGTGCTGTTATTACTGTTTCCATTGTGCTTAGGACTTGTGTTATATGGTCTCGGCAGCCACTCCCAGTCACCAGTCTAGCTGCTGCATTCTGGATTACGGGTAGTCGTAGCTTCAAGTCACCTTCAAAGGTAGCCCCACGCAGAGCGCATTACAGTAGTCTAAGTGGGAGATAACCAGAGCATGCACCACTCTGGTGAAACAGTGCACAGACAGGTAGGATCTCAGCCAGTGTACCAGATGTAGCTGATAGGGATGTCCTGGGTGAAGAATTAACCCATACCTCCATGGATAGCTATGAGGTCCAGCTCCAAGGGTCTTCTGGTGAATCCCTCACTGCAAGAAATGAAGTTACAGGGAACCAGGCAGAGGGCCTTCTTGGTAGTGGTTTCATCCCATCAGATGTCAAGCAGATAAACAACTAGATGGCTTTTAGAGGACATCTGAAGACAGCCCAGTACAGGGAAGTTTTTAATGTTTGATGTTTTACTCTGTTTTTATAATTTGTTGGAAGCTGGCCAGAGTGGCTGGAGCAACCCAGGCAAATGGATGGGGTAGAAATATACTACTACTACTACTACTACTACTACTACCACTACTACTACTGCTAATGGGAAGGAGGAGGAGGAACATGTTACACTGGAAGCAAAACCCATTGTGGTAGTGGTGCTAGTAGGAAGATGTTTTCAACCCCTTTCACTTATACACAAAATGTGTTTGCAAATACATTTTTGAAAGAGTTATGAATTTCTAGTCATTTGAGAGATACTTAATAACTCCAAACTCTGAAGATTTACTAACATGCTTTAACAAAAAAATTTTTTTCTTCCAGTAGCACCTTAAAGACCAACTAAGTTAGTTCTTGGTATGAGCTTTCGTGTGCATGCACACTTCTTCAGATACACTGAAACAGAAGTTGCCAGATCCTTCTATATAGTGAGAAGGTGGCGAGGGGTATTACTCAGAAGGGTGGTGGGAATGGGTGATTGGCAGATGAGCCTGTTGACGACTCTTAACGACTGCAATAGGTCTTACAGGAAAAAGCAAGGGGTGAGAAGGTGAAAAAGGGCTTTGTCATGTATAATGAGATAAGAATCCAATGTCTTTGTTCAGACCAGGTCTCTCCATGGTTTTAAGTTTGGTAATGAGTTGCAATTCAGCAGCTTCTCTTTCCAGTCTATTTCTGAAATTCCTTTGTAGTAATACAGCTACTTTGAGATCTTGTATAGAATGTCCTGGGAGATTGAAGTGTTCTCCTACTGGTTTCTCTGTCTTGTGATTCTTGATGTCCGATTTATGTCCGTTTATTCTTTGGCGTAAGGTTTGGCCTGTTTGTCCAATATAGAGAGCTGAGGGACACTGTTGGCATTTGATGGCATATACAATGTTAGACGATGAGCAATTGAATAGTCCCGAGATGGTATGTGTGATGTTGTTGGGGCCAGTAATGGTGTTGTCCAGGTGTATGTGGCAGCAAAGTTGGCATCTGGGTTTATTGCAGGCTCTGGTGCCAGTGTCCGTGTTACGTCTGGTTGTAGTATTATTGTGGGTTAGGAGTTGTTTAAGATTGGGTGGCTGTCTGTAGGCAATGAAAGGTCTTCCTCCCAGAGCTTGAGAAAGAGAACTGTCATTGTCCAGGAGAGGTCAACAGGCTCATCTGCCAATCACCCATTCCCACCACCCTTCTGAGTAATACCCCTCCCCACCTTCTCACTATATAGAAGGATCTGGCAACTTCTGTTTCAGTGTATCTGAAGAAGTGTGCATGCACACGAAAGCTCATACCAAGAACTAACTTAGTTGGTCTTTAAGGTGCTACTGGAAGAAATTTTTTTTTTGTTTTGACTATGGCAGACCAACACGGCTACCTATCTGTAACTGTAACATGCTTTGTGAAATTAGTCCCTCCCATTTAATATCTTTTGAGATATTCTATGCTATATATAAAGATTTAGGATGAGGCTCAGTGACACTGCATTGCATAATATCATGACTTGCAGAGTTGTTTTGGTGTGTGACTTTGGATGTTATACAGGTTGTCTCAGCAACCTGGATCAGGTCAGCATTGCTAAACCAACACCATCAGATATAACACAGTAGTACTGAGTAAAGGTATTGTAAGTCAGGGAGAGGTTATTAAAACATGTGGGTCTGAAACAAATCCACACAGCATTGTAACAACTTCTTGGATTCTACAGAACCATATACAGTATAACTTCCACTTTCTTGTATCCAAAGGGAAACCCTTTATAAGGAGATGGTGATATGCAACATAAATAAAGCACTGGAGATTCTGAAGCACCTCCACACCTTAAAAGTGAACCAAGATAGTGGGCTCAATAGTGTTTCCTTCCTAAATAAAACTCAAAGCAAAGTTGCTAATTCAGGGCAAATAACAATTAATTAGTTTAACTAGATCACAACCCCAGAGTCTCTGTATACCCCTGTAAATAAATAATAAATGTTATTTATTGTTTGCCAGTGTATAAAGAACACAGAATGATTGTGTACTCAAAGTTTTGCATTTGCCAAATTGTCAGAAAGGTACACCACCAGATGTTTTGAAGTTGTTTATGCATTCCAGGCTCTTATGACTACACTGGGATGGTCCTTGTAGACCTGAGTGCTGGGCAGAGTGTACCTACATATGGTAACCTCGGGAGCGGCTCAGATAAACAGTTGTTACTTAAAGGCTCTCTGAGTCATCATTCCTTATTCTGCATTGCATAAATGAACATGCTATGTTGGAACACAGCCATGAGTAGCGTATTTGCTCCCTTGTGGCTGGCAGGAAGCTTGTTTTCATCAGCTAGTATATAGGAGAACGGGGCTACTGCTCGAACTGACTTGCTAATAGGATAAACAGCCCTGTGGAGCCTCTCTTTATGCTCATACATAGATGTTTGTAACATTTGTATTAGTACAGAACGCACTGTGAAATGGGAGTAGGTGAAAGCTTTGGGCAACTACCTCAGAGTAAAGGCATAGGCTGCTGCATGTGAACCTGTTTATAGCACAAAAATGTAGTTTTTTTCCAATCCAGAATCATTCACGCTTGTCCTCAACATGCTGATTTCAATCTAGAGTTGTTCTATAGCCTGCTGTCCACAAGGGCAGGTGTGGTTACTTGCTGCGCATTTGAAAACCCTGCAATAATCTACTTTCTGAATGAAACCAGTCTCTCCAGAACCTAATCGAAGGGAGGATTTTCAAATGCCTATCAAGCCTTTGGCTGAGCTAGTGCAATGTCGTAGAATGATCATGAGCATTCCATTTGCTAAGAGAAATTGACTGCAACAGAGTAGTCACATTAGTCTAGTTTTGTGAGTTGAAGTGAAAAGGTCTTCAGGCGTGGTGGGGGCGGAGAAATCTCACACAGGTTCACACAGGTAATTGGTGTATTCCTTCCATGTAAACATGATTGCTTTACAGGATACTAAGCATTTTCTCTTTCCCCCTTTCTTCAGTTTAAATATCCAACTTTTGACATCTACATAGTACATTCTAGTGTACTATAAGTGAGAAGGAATTGTGTGATAGGACTCACCCCTCCAAGAGTTTACAGTAGGCATTGGTGGCCCTTTCAAGGTCCTAGTTACTCTGTTGGATATGGATACAGAGAGGACTCAAGACAGTTCTCATTGGGATGGGAAACCTTTATAGCCTAGCAGACCATATTGTTATCACTACCCCTTGAGGACCAAGTTTGTTGACTGGGCAGAGCTGTCCTGATAGTTTCCCAAAGGGTATATGAAAAAAAATCCCAGGATTTAAGGTGGGCATAGACAATGGCAGAGTCTCCCCCTGAAATGTTGGGTCCTGGAGATACCTGAAGGAAAGGTGCTTTTTACATACAAATTACATGTGGACTCCTAAAAGCATGCTTACTTGAATGTTAGCTTCATCAAAATCAATAGGCCTTCAGAGAAAACAGGTTTAGGATGAGAGTGTTAATATGAAATTTGTTATTTTTTTCAGAAATCTCATTTGGATAAAGCCCCCCCCCCCAGTCTTTGTCACCCCCTTCCAAATATAGTGGTACCTCGGGTTACAAACTTAATTTGTTCCGGAGGTCTGTTCTTAACCCGAAACCGTTCTTAACCTGAGGTGCACTTTTGCTAATGGGGCCACCCGCTGCTGCCATGCTGCTAGCACGCGATTTCCATTCTCATCCTAGGGCGAAGTTCTTAACCCGAGGTACTATTTCCAGGTTAGCGGAGTTTGTAACCTGAAGCGTTTGTAACCCAAAGTGTTTGTAACCCGAGGTATCACTGTATTTCTCCCCCTTGTGTTGCAACTGTGACTAATAGGTTTTTGTACTGCCACTGAAATGTGTAGAAGAATTTCATTTATATCCTATCATTCAACCCTAATAGGCTCTTGGGGTGGTATATTCCATCAGTGTGAGAAATTTGAGCAAAGCTCTCTCAGATTTTTAGTGTGAAAAAGGGGGGGGCGGGACCTGGCATCTTGCCTTAGCTGCCACTGTTCTCAAAAATATATCCACAGATCTACACAATATTTTCACGGGGAGCGGGCGGGTGGTGGGGAGCAAACTGTTACAGCAGTAACAGGATACCAAGTGCAGAAAAAATATATTTTGCAGTGGGTTGAAAGAACAGGGGAACTATGCACCATTCAATATTTACAGTAACTGTAGCTTGTGATTCTGTTGTCAGGGACAACATTTGTTTACTCTTGTTAATCATTTATTCTCCTCAAGATTCACTTTTCTCCAGCATCTAGAAAAAAATGAATACTAGATTATATAATAATGAGTTGTAGCTCTAATTACCAAAGTAATCAAATGCATTTTTAACAAGATCTGTCATGGTGGAAAAACATGTCCTGTTATCTAATGATTGTAGCATTGTACCATAGGGCACAAACACATCTAGGCCACAGAGGGAGACATGACAGACAATTCTAATGCATCTGTACTTTTGAGGTAGACCTCAGCCCTGAGCTACTGTCCTTAGCTGAATTGCCCAAACATAAAGTCCCCATTATAACAATGTGATGTATATGAACAAATGGTGTTGCAGTTTTGTGTTCATTGCCCTCTCTCTAGTATTGTAAATAGTGTGTAATAATATTTTCTGTGTTAACCAAATCCTGTACTGGTTCCGGGCTATTTTGCTGAATAGGCAAAACTATCTACTTGAACGCCTCCACCCCCCAACAAATTGCTAACTTCAATTTTCAAAAATGGGTGTCTTGTACAAAAAAATGAAAAGCACAGAGCTTGAAACTGCTATTTTTTATTATTTAAAAAAATGCAGTAATAAGTACCATATTTTTCGCTCTATAGGACGCACTTTTCCCCCTCCAAAAATGAAGGGGAAATGTGTGTGCGTCCTATAGGGCGAATGCAGGCTTTCGCTGAAGCCTGCAGAGTGAGAGGGGAGACCCCGCCGCCAGGCCCGCAAGCTCCGGGGACAGCGGTGAGGCGCAGCGCGTTTCCCCGCTGTCCCCAGACCTGGTCTGAGGGCGGGCGGCGGGGAGAAGAGCGCTTCTCCCCGCTGCCTGCCCTGCAAGCTCTGGGGACAGCGGGGAGGCGCAGCGCGTCTTCCCGCTGTCCCCGGACCTGATCTCAAGGCGGGCGGCGGGGAGAAGAGCGCTTCTCCCCGCTGCCTGCCCTGCAAGCTCTGGGGACAGCGGGGAGGCGCAGCGCGTCTACCCGCTGTCCCCGGACCTGGTCTCAAGGCGGGTGGCGGGGAGAAGAGCGCTTCTCCCCGCTGCCTGCCCCGCAAGCTCCGGGGACAGCGGGGAGGCGCAGCATGTCTTCCCGCTGTCCCCGGACCTGATCTCAAGGCGGGTGGCGGGGAGAAGAGCGCTTCTCCCCACTGCCTGCCCCGCAAGCTCCGGGGACAGCGGGGAGGCGCAGCATGTCTTCCCGCTGTCCCCGGACCTGATCTCAAGGCGGGCGGCGGGGAGAAGAGCGCTTCTCCCCACTGCCGGCACCACAAGCGCCTGGGGGGGGGGAATAAATTTTTTCCCCTTTATTTCCCCCCAAAAAAACTTGATGCGTCCTATGGGCCGGTGCGTCCTATGGAGCGAAAAATACGGTAATCTGTTTAAAACTGTGCTCCTCAACAGGTCAGTATTGTGCCTCACTAAGGTCTGTACCCTAGACGGCTGCCTAATTGGCCTAATGATACCACTGGCCCTGACAAAATCAGCTGTAGGGTGCAACCATATAGATATAAACAGTAATCTAATATAGTGTTTGGAATAGAATGGATTCACTTGACAATTCCCTACTGCTCAGCAAGACTGTGGGGTGTGTATGGTGCGGGTAGGGATTGATATTGTCATGTTATCAGTTTTAAGATGGATAAGCCTGGGTAAGCGCCAGGACCCCTGAAATCTCACACTGCTGTAGAAATGGGGGGGGGGGGCGTGGTGTGTAACACAGGCACTTACTCAGGGTTCAAGTTTCCTTTTGGAAAGGAGGCACGGCAGAGATTGCAGTGTCTTTATGAAATGCAGTCATACTGTTAACATGCCATCTAGTTTGGCCTTAAGCTGGTGTTGTTTGAAAAAGTCGGTATGAATACAGGCAGACAGCCACCCTGGTCACCTCACAGCATACCTTTTAATTTTGATGGAGCCACTCCCTTGGGAAATATAGACTAAAGTTAGCAAAACTTCTGGAGGACATACTCAGCTATTCTGTGCTTGATTACTTGAAACTGAGTCAGAGTAGTTCTTGCAGAAAAAAGAAAGCAATCTCACCTTACTACAAGAGCTTTTCAAGTTCATTCTGAGTCATCATGACAAGAGTTTGAGCAGCAGGCTAGACTGCATGCAGAATGTGTGTGTGTGTGTGTGTGTGTGTGTCTGTGCGTACTTGTGCTTTGAAAGAGTAAACAGCTTTGATACAAGGTATACCCTTGAAGTTATGTCAAAATGACCTTGGTAACACTATGTCACATCAAACTGATGCTGATTAAGTGCAAACATTTGCATGGTGATTATGTGGCACCAAAAAGAAGGAACAAATCGAAGAACTTTCCCCCAAAAATATTAGTACACCTGTCCTAATCCAGCTGAAGTTACTTGTGCTAGCTAAGTTTGATCAAACAAGTTAATTTGTCTCGTTGCCTCAGTGGGATCCATGGGGCAGTCATGTACATGCATCATCAAAGGTATCTGTTTTCTTATGAGCTTACTCCCTAATTAGTGTGCGGAAATCAGAACCAACTAACTCTAGTTTTGTCTATGTCCTCCCCCTCACTACAGAGTTCTACAAAGAGGAGGAGGAAACTGGCAGACCACGCCAACTGCAAAACTGTAATTAAGGAAGCAGACAGTGGGGAGTTAACTGAGGGTGGACTGGTGTGGGTCAGTTCCAAATGCCTCTTCATCACCTTAAGCAGGTGATGAAGGCTGCAGCTCCCCACCCCACTGACTGCCCGCCATGCTCTAGAATTCAGTGGCATGCTAACTCTGACCATGGGCATTATGTTTGTCTAATAAGTCTAATAACCATTCATATCTCTCTCTCTCTCTCTCTCTCTCTCTCTCTCTCTCTCTCTCTCTCTCTCTCCTCCATTAAATGAACTAATTCCTATTTAAAGCCTAGCTAGTAACCATCACCACATCTTCTGACAGAATATGCCCACACAAATGATGGATATATTAATGCATATGCTCTCTGTCTGGCTCCAGGTTTCTTTGGGCCTTTGAGCAACCAAATATCACTGGGGCACCTTTATCACCACCTCTTCTATTTAAGGGGAAAAAAACCCCACTGTGATTTTGCTCTCTCCTTCCCCTCCCCCGGCTTGGTTTTTTTGGTTCTGTGGGGTCCTAACAGAGACAGATTTAAGGCAGTATGACCAGTTTCCCTGCACAGGTTGCCAAGCTGTGGGGATGCCTTCTTGCCTCCTTCACAGCCCAAACCATTAGTGGGCAAGAGATGTTGGAAGTACAACAACTGAGATCATTCAGTTTGTAACTTAAGGGTTGGTTCTGTTAGTGTTAAAGTCAATTAGCCTAGAAGGAGACAGGTGGAGGTGTTGCTTAGCAACTAAGCAGAGTGGGATGATCCTCACTGAGGTAGCACATGCTCTTATTAGCTGTATAGTTCTGAGGGAGTTTCATGTCTTCCTGCTTTGTACAAGGCCTGAATTAAGAAATACAGAATCTCTGTGTTTGTTTCCCCTCAAATTATACACTGCTTTGTTCAGTTTACTCAGTACTATCAAGTGCTATCAAGCCTTTTCAGTGACTTTGCTAGCAAGAAGTGCCCTGCTGGCCAAACACTCTGTTCTCACAGTAGCCAAGCAGATGCCCATGGAAAGCCTACAAGCAGGGCATGAGTGCAAGAACACTTTCCGCACAGTGGAAGTGGAGCCAACAATTGTGGGTGGTAGCCACTGATAGGCTTGTCCTCCATTCATATCTGTCAATGGTCAGATCATGGAACAACCTTCCTTTAAATCCAAACGCCAAGCTTCTAATGTCCTTCTGCATCCAGCACAAAATAGCATTGTCTTTGTATTGTCTCACAATTTAGATCATAAGCTCATTGTGCAAGGGGCTTAAGAAAAGAAAAGAAAAGAAAAGAAAAGAAAAGAAAAGAAAAGAAAAGAAAAGAAAGAAGATTTTGCCTATATTGCCCTGTGAAGCACCATATACACTGATGGCTCCTATATAAATAAAATAAACAATAGTGATTATTGTTAAAGCTCTGGAAGTCCTCCATAACTTATCTGATGCAAAAGACCTACCAAAGAGTTATAACATGAGTTTGGGAGAAAATGAGGTTAATTCTCATATATTCCTTTTAAAGACAAAATAAAAATTGATCTCCCATGCCTTATAAAACAGCATCTAAGATATCTTACCATATAAAGGATTTCACATTAGAAAAGACATCACTGAGAAGGAACAACAAATGGGTTTTATGGCACCTTAAAGACTTGCAACTTTAATAGATTAAACAATGATTAAGAATACTCAACAGCTTATGCAATTAGTTAAATTGAAAGTAACTAGTCCCTTACATTTTAAAAAATTGGTTCCTTTGATACTTGCAGAAGAATTGCTCATTGTCATTTATCAGAGGATGTTTGTTCAAGCATGTCATATAATCCCGTCAAACAAAACTAACAAACTTTTGTTTCTTTTCTTACAGCCAGTTCATACGTTATTTGGAGCCAGCTGATGCATGGAAAAAGACTTCTCACACAAGTGGTGTCTTACGCAAGTTGTGTGTAATGTCAGAGCAGGTACTCACAGAAGATCGCAATGGCTACTTGAGCAATAACAACACAGGGCTTATTTCCAAGGCCCTCATTGGCATTGCTAAGTAACTAGAACAAGATGAGAAAAGTAAAACTTTAGTCAGATTTTTTTTTTTAAGTGGCTTGAAGAATATTAATCTATTGGCACTGGAAACATTTGGAGGGTCTCTACAGAAGCATAGTTATAAAATGTTATGGTTTCTGGTGGCCTCAAATATATTGACCACTAAAATGTCACTATCTAGGGGAGGATTAAAGATAATTTTCATACCATTTAGTTTTACTTTATTGTGTGTATAGCAAAACTGGAAGATGCCTATAGAACACCAGCACTGTATGCACTTAAAGGAAACCCATAAGTCAGTCCACTTCTCTTCTGAGTCTGGATAGACTTCGTAGACACAGAGGGCAATCTTGTGGGAAGATCCAAAGGGATGAACAGCTTAGGATGTAGCTGATCTCTGGCTCAGCTGACTGATTCCTGGCTCAGATGGGCTCAGTCAGCATTAAGTCCCCAACCTTGGCTCAGCTGACAATATGCAGGTGTAATTTGCTCATCCAGGGCTCGGCTGGCAAAGCTGAGGCAAGTGTAAGTCTCCTTGCAAGGGGCGTGATGGAGGTGTGGTGTGGCATGATTAGAGGGGGAGACTTAGGCTGGATCCTAAGCCTATTCAGCCTAGTCAGATGACTTGGCAACTAGGCCTAAGCCCTAAACCACTATTTTATAGGATTGATTTACCTCTGACAGGGTTAGGCGGAGTGGCAGTAGCTGCCCCACTGCTGGACAGGTTTTGGATCTGGTAGAACTTTATGCCAGGTTAACTTACACCAGCTTCCTTTATGCCACCTTCTTAAGCATAAGCTTGCTCCCACGATGAGTTATGCTTTATCAAACATTTATTTGAATCAACAGACAAATAGTAATTATTTTGCTTTTATTTAATAATAATAATAATAATAATAATAATAATAATAATAATTTTATTTATAACCTGCCCTCCCCAGCCAAGACTGGGCTCAGGGCAGCTAACACCAGATAAAAACAATTGATTAAAATACAACTTAAAAACAAGATTAAGTACAACATTAAAATGCAGCCTCATTTCAGTAGAAACTCAAATCAAAAACTTTTGGGATGAAAATGTCAAATCTTCACCAAGGCCAGCTATCCAGACTGGTCCTACGTGGGCCAGAAAAAAGCCAGGGAAGTCCCCAAATAGGAGTTCCATCACAGAAGGAGAAAGGAAAAAGGAAAGAGGGAAATTAATATTTGTTGTTATAGTTAATGTATGTTAACTTTTACCTTATGTATGATCCTGGAACAAAATTCTTCTAGTTGTTTGTGCTCATATATAATTTGAAATCATATTATTCATAATAATAAATTGAAAGGGGAGACAATGGCACCTTGAATGAGCAGGTAAAACAGGGCATCATAAATCTATATATCTGTATTCTTTTGGAGAACATTTGATATTGCAGGGCATTTGGCTTGGTTATTCTTCTACCCTCCCCATTTATTCATTAATTCCAAAATGAAATGAGCCAGTGTGGTGCAGTGGTTAAAGGGTTGGACCATGACCCAGGAGACCAGGATTTTCATCCCCACTCAGACATGTGTGACTCACTGGGAGACCTTGGGCCACTTACTGCCTCTCAGTCTAACCTACTTAACAGACTTCTTGTGATGATAAAATGCAGAGAGAAGAACCACAGGGTGGTCCCTGAGCTCCTTGAAGGAGAAGGTAGCAAGTATATGAAACAAACAAACAAACAAAAACAAACAAACAAACGTACACCTCACTTTTCAACAATGTCCCCCAAAGCAGCTTATGAAAGCAAACACTACAAGTGAATGCTTGTAAATGCTAGTAGCAAAGTGCCTGCTTGGGGCTCTTTTCTGAATGACCAGCGTCACTCTGCTTGCTCATTTTTCTTTCACTTGGCCTGAAGCTGCTTCTCCAAGAGGACAGAGAAAACATTCCAGTTTTGCTTTGGTTAAGAGCTCAGCTGCTCGCCCAGACATGTTAATTACTCATTTAGGTTACTGATGAGGAACATCCTCTGCTGGGCTTTTCTTCCTTTGGCATTTTTTTTTTGTTTTTAAAGAAATATTGGTGTTTTGTCTCCCCTATAGTCTTTCACAATTTCAGTATTGCTTTGCTCTCTGCTGCCATTTTTTCTTTTTCAATTCCTGGCCAAGAATAGTTGGTTTGTAAAGATGGTCCTTTTGAAATTCAGTTAACTGATTGGTGGAACAAAATAGCAATAAACATATCAATATGTCTTTTGGGACATTCTCCTGCTTTGAATTGTATTTTATTTTTTTGGAAGGGTGTGGTAAATAATGTTTTAAATAAGTAGTCCTTTTGCAGAGCTTATTTAGATCTAATCAAAGCTTTGAACTAGAGAGCTTCCCTAGTCTTTGACACTGAAGATACATATTTCAATACTGACTCTTGTGACTATAATCTGTTTTGAACTGTTTTTAATATTGCATTTTTTTAAATTGCTGCAATCCACCTTGGGACCTTAAGCTGAAATTAATCACCATCTTCCCACCCAAATGATGGATATATTAATGTATATGCTTTCTGTTGCTTAGCTTTCTTTGATAGCCTTTCCACATCTCATAGTGAAACTGTGAGGCTGGTGTGAAGTTTGGTTGCTTGACAGCATTTTGAATTAGCAGCATGGAATGCACACAACCTTCTTGCCAGTTTGAACAACAGATTAAATTCTAAACATGCAAAAAGGAGAAAGGGGAGGGGTTGTTTTCCTGCCTGCTGGTGTTTGAAAGGCCTTGAAATCTATTGACTCAACACGTTCATAATTTTCCCCACTGCAGTTACCAGGGTGAAATGGCATTAGGTCCTTTCCTGAGAGGTGAACTGTTAAGTGATTTCCCTAGTCTAGTTACTTTCACTGCTTTCTCAGCTTTCCGGATCTTTTTCTCATGGTCAGCCCATCCCTGAGGCAGGCACCTCAGGCGGGAGGGAGGGTAGAATCCAAGGGGCAGCAGCCCCATGGTCAACTCACCCACCTCCACCAGAGAAGTGTGGGGAAGCGGCAGTGGCTTCCAGGTTCCAGTGATATCTTGTGAGAGCCCGCCCCATGAAATCTCATGAGGTCTCACTGGAACCCACTGCTGCCATCACTTCTCTCTGCTCCACCACTGTGACTACAGGCACTGCCTCCTGCCACCAGAGAAGTAAGGAGAAGTAGCTGCAGCTGTGGCTTCTGGGTTCTGGCAAGATGTCACTGGAAGCTGCTGCTGCTTCTACTCACTTCTCCAGCACCACTACGGATGCCCTCCCTTCCCCCGGCAAAGTGAGCAGAAGCAGCTGTGCCTTCTGGTGAGACTCTAGCAGGATCTTGTCAGAAGCCACCAGTGCCCCTTCGCCTTGCTTCTCCTGTGGTGGGAGACACCCCACCTCTGCCACCACCACCAGAGAACTGAGAAGTGGCTGCAGCAGCAGGTCCCAGGTTCTGGCAATATCTTGCAGACCTATGGTGAGATGTTGCCAGAACCCAAAAGCCGCTACAGTTGTGCATTAGCAAGGCTTTGGTAATGGTGGTGGGGAGCATCATCTACTGTTTCATCTCAGGTGGTGAAACAGGACAGACTGCCCCATCTCCTGATGGGATTCAATCACATACCAGCAAATTCAGGTTGTGCAGTTACAGCTAATGTGAAGCTTTTGCGCAACAAACTCACTTCTCTAAAAGATCAGGCTTTTGCAGTAAGGAAGGTGATGGGGAAAAGAAATGGAAAGTGTGGGGAAATGCTTCCTTTAAATCAATGTCATCTAGCCTCAGGGCCACCTGGAGACATTGTGATGCCCGATGCAGCCCCCACTGTGCTGCTGCCGTGCCCTCATTTCCCCTCCTGGTGGTGCAGCTCTGCAGGGGCTTTTCCGTGAGGAGGAGCCCTTGCAGAACCTTGCCACAATTGGAGGTGAGGACTCAAGACTACTTAGATGGCGCCCTGAGGTGCCATCCAGTACCAGTGTGTAAGCAAGCCACTGCTGCGAGTAATGAGGAGGCAGTTGTAAGAAGTGTGTCTTGCCCTGCTCCCCCTTCCCTTCCTCCTCCTTGCTTTCACAGCCTGCTCTCCTGCCCTCTCCAAACATCTCAGCAATGACAAGAGTGAAGAGATGAAGCTACACTCTCTTCTTGTTTTGCATTCTCCCTCTTTGGAAGCTTGTGTTTTGGTGTCAGAAGCTATCCCCCAGATGTCTTTAAAAAGCCCACAAGCAGGAGATGAAGGCAACTGTCCTCTTCCTCTGCCATTCCCTGGCAATTAATACCCAAGTAACGTGTTGTTTCTGAACCTGAAGGCTGCTTTTGGCCATTGTGATTAGTAGCTATTGATAGACCATGAATTGTTCTAATTCCCTTTAAAAAATTCCTAAACTGGTTTCCATCAGCAACTCTTGTGGCAGTTAATTCTATAGACCTCTCTGAATTTTGCAATGCAGTTCTTCTTCCAAGCACTGGGTACAAAAACATGTACATAAAAATGAACATTTTCATGAAAACAGTCTCTGAATTGCATTATATTTCAGGGGAAATGCTTGCAAAAATGTGTAAGTTTGCATTAAAATCATGAATCTTCAAACGATTCTTTTTTTCTCTTTTAAAGGCAGATGGGCTGCACAAATGTATAGAACTGCAGTTAAGAATGGAAAAATGAGAAACTGAGACAGCTGAAATCGAGAGATTTTGTTGATCCCAACTCCATCCCCCTGATCATTTTGGTTGCTTTTTAATGTGCTGTTGCCCTAGGAAGGTTCCCCCCGCCCCGGGCTTAAGTTAGCATGACAGACATGGTGTCAGTGTGCATTTACCTGCAGTATTAGAATGAAAGGCTAACTTAGATTTTAACCTGAGAGTCAAATGGCTTGGTATTCCTGTTTCCTCTCCCGGACATCCATCAACTTGATGCATGCTCATAAAATAAAGAAAGGTTCCAGTCCAGTGTGACAGCAGCGAGCATGTGTGCAGGAGAAAGGAGAACTGGCTTGTGCCACAGTATCCCTTTAAGCCCACCTGCTTGTCCACCAATGACAACCCCAGCACTGACATTTCCAATCTCTTTTCTTTCATGCCACATTCGTGGAAAAGAGACCTGCTGTATTTTGAGGAAGCTCTGGAATCCCGCGGGAGAAGGATCTCTCGAGCGGTATGGCAAGCTGCCAAGTACAGCTTGTTCTGAAATGCACTCTCTCTGAGAAGTTGCATTGTCAACCGAGACACAATGTCCGTTTAATGGGAGGTAGTTCGGACTCTTGATTAGCTGAGTTGTTACTTAGCAGCATTTCCTCTGGGGCACAATCTCTCTCCTGCTACTGCTGGGCTCTGCTGCTTCTTTCCTCCCCACTTTGGCATTAGGTTATTGGACTGTGGGGCAGACCAGTCAAGAGGGTAGAGGACACATGGAAAGACTTTGTGCCCTTCCACGCCTGGGGAGGCTTGAGCAGATCTCCCTTGTCCCATTCCTTTATCATTCCACAGGTCCCCTTTGCCTTGTATTCTGCTCCTCTGGAATTGCAATGTATTTATTTGCAAAGGTTAAATTCCACCTATCTTTCAAGTTCAGGACAATACATATAGTCCTCCCCTTTCCCGGTTTAGTCTCACAACAACCTTTTTGAGACAGGTTAGGCTAAGAGATAGTGACTGGCCCCAAGTTTCCCAGTGAGCTGCATAGCTGCGTGCAGACTTGAACCTAGATCTCCCCCACCCTAATCTAGCACTATTACTGCTACAACATGCTGGTGTAGCTGAAATAATTTCTTAAACTAATTCTGGAATCAGACCATTGGACTATCTAGCTCAGCATTGTCTATATTGACTGGCAACAGCCCTCTGGAATTTCAGGCATGATTCTCTACCCTACCTTGAAATGCCTAGGATTGAACCTGGGACCTTCTGAATTCAAGGCAGATGCTCCACCACTGAGCCCTTTCCCAAACATTTAGCACTGCAACATTTGGTTGCAGGTCTCATTTCTAAACTATAATTTCCATGTAAGCAAAACATCATTTGTGGAGCGGCCATTTTCTGACATTATGTGGATGCTAACTGTCTCACACACAAGTTGATTGGCAATTCTTTACCATCAATATCAATAAATGATCCACTTCAGCTTTGCCAGGGCTAGCTATTAAAATTCTGATCTGGAGTCGAGTTTCACTTGCAACATTACTGACTTTACAACATAAAGTCAGGACATGTTCCACTATAGTATCTGAATGTGGCCCATTTTTTAGAGGAGAAGGTAGAACATAATGTACCAGAAGGTATTTTAAAGGATCTAGTTGGCATGGAAACTGAATTTTTTCCTTCACAACCTCTTCCTGAACTATCCAATGTAACATTAAGTTTTGATTTGAAACAGCCCTGTGAGTAATCCAGCTAGAGAGGTGGAAGTAAGAAAGTGGTTGTGGTGTGTGTGTGTGTGTGTATGTATGCGCACACACAAACAATTGCCTTTATTTTGCTAGCTTATAAACATGTTTTACCAGTCTTGACAGGATTATGGAGCCCATTAATCTATGAAAGAGTGACATGCATTTTGTTCTAGTTCATGCGTCAGTTCTTCATTAATTAAGTTCTGAGTACGCAATATTTGTTCCTGATTAAAATATAAATAAAACAACAGAGATAGATAACTTTTTTTTAAAAAATGTGTGAATACTGAGCCTACACTGGCACCATAAATTTATCTGGCGACAGCAGTCTATCTATTCTATATTCCCCTACCTGTTTCCCTCCAGATGTTTCAAATCTGCATCTGGCTGTTCATTGTGAGAGCAGGACACTGGACTATATGGTCCAATTTGCTCTGATCCACCAGGCCTCTTTTTATGTCTTTATGTTGTCAACAACCCCAGTTAGACTGGGGCTAATGAGAGCTGTAGTCCAACATCTGGAGTTTATATTAGGGAAGCTAAAAACAACAACACTTCACATGTTTAATACCTACTGGTCCCACCCCTCATTGCTACATGCAGTAAGCTACACCCACTGCACACCTGGATTGTGTGAAGTGACCATATGCACATACACTCCTGAGCATTTGGGGTTCCTTTACACAAATGGGAAATTGGAGACCATCAGGAACCCTCCTCATACATGCACAGAAGCTCTCTCTGCACACACAGGTTCACACACATATGGCCCCACCAAATGGCAGTGTCTGTATAACATGAGCATGGAGGGAGCATGGGCAGCACATGCAAACACACTGCCCTTTCCCATGTTTGTAAATGTGGTGTGTAAGAACAAGAGCAAGAAAGAGACTTCCTATTGTAAATCTTAAATTATTATTCCAATCTACATTACAATTTACACATTAGGGGTACTCAGCCTCCAAAAATGTTGCTGCCTGAGAAGAAGGATAAGATGGTGCCCCCTCCCAACTCTACATCCAGAATCAGAAAGGAGTGGCAGGTGAATCTTATTTCAGCACTGCTGATTGAACAGCATTCTCCATTGTATCAGAAACAGTAGGGCAGTTTAGGAAGTTTAGAGCAGACCAGCCTAGGGAACTCTGACTAGATAGAGGACTGTTGCTGTGTCCCCTACCCTCATTCTTGGCCTCTCAATACATCTTTTTTATTGTGCATTCATGATTATTTGTGCTCCTGATGTTTTCAGGGCAGTCATACACAATCCCTCTTTCAGTAATATTTGCACTTGTTTAGGAGTGGTCATGTTGCTTCATATCCATTTGGTGCATGTCCTCCAACTTCCTGCTGAAATCCCCTAACTTTTCATACCAAGCACGAGCTGTATTTCTACTGGGTGAATATAAGCCATGAGGGGGTCCTTGGAGTGACCCCCTACTGCATCTCTTAGCTTCCTCTCTGCCTCTTGTCCTTCTCTTTTACCCCTCTGATGGCAGAGGAACTCAAAGAAGGGCCTCAAGAGTAGCAGGGCAGGTTCGAGGGAGGGAGCTGGGGTGCATGTGGGTAAACCAATTTGCACATCCTTAGGCTATGTCTAGGTTGAGAATGAGCGCTAAAGAGTCCAGCCAAAAGTTTAATGGAAGTATGGGTTGCAATTCTGTACGCACTTTACCTGGAAGTAAGCCCCTTGAGCATAGTGGAACTGCTTCTGAGTAAATGTGTACAGGTCTGTATTGCACAACTCAGCTCAGCAGGAAGCTTCATGGCTAGATGAGCCATTTGGTGTTAGTTTTATTATCCACCCAAACACTGACTAGCTTTGACTAAAGGGCACCATTTTATTCTCATGCTATTTATGTGCATTGGGAAGATGGTTTTTGACAGGTTCTCTGTTGTGGTCCAACTGTAAGAGATAAGCAGGTAAACTGGTTTTAGAAACAGCCATATAACCTCTGGCCATATTCTGCAACTGTTTGCTTTCCAAAACTCAGTGAAAAGCTTCCCCCTTCCTTTCAAAATACTAGATGAATTTATTCAACAGCATTTCAGTATGAATTTTCCCCTAATAAACAAACCTTTGTATGCAATGTTGCCTAATATACATGTTTTTGCTTAGTATATTTCCCGTAACATTTATATTTCCCCTAACATAATGCATTTTGTATATTATTTTCATTAATATATACATTTTATGCACAGTTTACCTTACTACGTGGATTTTTGTAAACATTAAATGACATTGCAAAATTTGGAGAAGTACAGATTTCAAAAAATGACTGTGTTTCAGTTCACACCCTGCTCCAGAAAAGTGTGAGGTAGATTCAACTATTGCGTTAGCGTGTCTGCTTTGCATGGAGAAGTCTCCAATCCCTGGTATCTCCAGTTAGGACCAGGAGTGTCTCCTCCCAGGAATCCTGGAAAACCACTGCTAGTCTATGTAAACAGTAATGAACTAGATCAGGGTTAAGGACCCACCTTATTTCTGTCATCTAAGTCCTTTTAAGTTGTTTTTTATAGTGTGAAATATGTACTAATATTGTGTTTCAATAGCTGTAACACACACTAGAACCTTGGGTTGAGGGGTGGATAATAAACTGTAGTAGTAATAATAATAATATTGCTATGAGGGTATTGTTTATCTGGCTTGATTTGACTAAAAATGCTTGCGAACTTTGTTCCTGTTGATGTTGGTGTTAAAATCTTTTAAGTTCTGCTCCCTCCTGAGCACAAAGCTGCTCTGATTTCACAGAGGCATCACAGCAATGAAGGCAACAGCATTTAAGGGTGCTGTGACCATTTTCCCTGAAAAAGTTCAGCTAGACAGCTAATTTGATGAGACTAGATCATTGAACATACTTCCAAGCTAAGTGCTAGAAAGAAGCCAAATCATTTGAAATGTTACAAAATGATAACTTTCTCTGTCTCTCCCACCTCCCTCATTTCAAATTCTAGCAAAACATGTATAGATATGAATAGTCAAGTAATAGCTGAAAGATTAGTCAGGTCATTTTTCGTTTCCTGTCATTATCATTAGTAAGATTTAGTCATTCTCTCTTGTGTCACAGTGACATTTTAGTTTTCAAGGCTCTATAGAGACAACCGACATGAAATCGTTCTGTCAAGTAGTTAAGAGCAGCCTTTGCCAGCCTGGCTCCTGCCAGGTGTTTTGGATTAGAGATCCTTTCAATGCCATCCAGCAAGGCTGTACGATAGTGGGGCTGATGGGATATGTCATCCAAAAGCATATGGAGGACACCAGTTTGGCAAAATCTGGTTTAGAGAGTTAAAAAACCAAGATGGGAATGAACAGTGATGGCACAGTCACTGGAACAGCATGTCTGCATGCGAACAAATTTGAGGAACAGGTCCACCCGGCATACTGTCCAGTGCACACTTATACCTCACCATTGCACTATGCTTTGGTATACAACACGTTGTTGTTGTTGTTGTTGTTGTTGTTGTCGTCAGGTTGTTCCATTCACTAGTCATTTTTATGCTACAGCAACTCAAAGTGACTAACAATATTTTAAGTAAATTAACACATATAAACATTAAAACCAATATTTAAAAAATCTAAAGGACTATTAAAAAAGGATTAAAACACCTCACTGTGCAAAAAGGGCATAGATAGCTTAAAAACCAAAGCCCTTTTGAAAAAGGGTTTTTTTTTGTCTCATGCCTAAATATATGTTACGATGGCACCAAGTGAGTCTCCTTGGGGAGTGCATTCCACAAACAAGGAGCCACCACTGAAAAGACCTGTGCTTATGTGGAGGCAGCACATGAATAAGGGCTTCAGATTGCAGGCTCCAGGTCGGTTCATATGGGGAGAGGTGGTCCTTGAGGTATTGCAGTCCTGATCCATTTAAGGGTTTGTGGGCCCAAAAACTAATTGGCAGCCAGTGCAATCAGGGCAGGATTGGTGTTATGTGCTTAGACAGTCTTGCCCCAGTAAGCAACCTGGCCACTGAATTCTGCACCAGCAGTTTCTAATCTGTTTTCAGTGGCAGCCCCACATATAACACATTGCTGTAATCGAACCTAGAGGTTACCAGAGCGTAGACAACCTAGTGCCACAGTAAGGAGAATTACGGTACACCACTGGAGCAATGATCTTGAGCCACATCTTTCCTGTAAAGAAAGAATCTTTTATACTCATAATTTCCAAAAATTATATATCCAAAATATATAAAATATATATTCTGTTTTGTTTTGTTTTATTAATATTTATTCAATTTTTCAATTTTATACAAACAAAAAAGAAAAGAAAAAGAAAAATATTAAAAACAAATCAATTTCAATATCAATTTTCAATAACATGTTTCTTTGACTTCCTCATGCTTCCCCTTCTTGTTTTCTAGTTCAAAATGATTATCCAGCAAATCCTAATCTCTTAACATTCCTTTTAACTAACACCTTATTTTCCAATCAACTTTTTAAAATTTTATAACTTAAACAATATTTATCCCATTTCTTTTTATCATAACAGCTAGAGACCACATAAATTCAATCCAGCATCTTTCAAAGTTCATTAATTTTGCAATATTTCTGTAAATAGTCCTTAAATTTCTTCCAATCTTCTTCTGCCGACTCTTCTCCCTGGTCGCGGATTCTGCTGGTCATTTCTGCCAGTCCCATACAGTCAATCAACTTCATCTGCCATTCTTCCAGAGTTGGTAGATCTTGCGTCTTCCAGTGCTTTGCTATAAGTATTCTTGCTGCTATTGTAGCATACATAAAAAAAGTTCTGTCCAAAATATATATTCTGTATGGGAAATATATATTCTGTATGGGATGTTTAAGATTCAGCAGTTTCAGGGGAGGGAACGTGGGAGGCTGCCTTATACTTAGTCAAACCATTGGTCCATCTAGCTCAGTATTGTCCACATTGTTTGACAGTGTCTCTTTACGGGCTCACAGTAGCAATATTTCCAACCATACCTGGGGAAGTTGTGGGTTGAATTTGGGACCTTCCGCATGCAAATCAGAGCTCTACCACTCCACTTAGCTGCAGCCCTCCTCCAAAGCAGAATGGGAGAATCCATGTTTTACATGCAGAAAATGCTCCCAGGTTCACTCCCAGCATCCCCAACAAACAAGGGCTAGATAGATGTCCGTGATGTGGTGTAGAAGGTTTTCTGCAAAAACAAACCCACTTTGTAAGTTCCTTAGTTACAATGAATTGATGCCAACTGTAACTACAATGTCAGGCAAGCTTGGCAGTTCAATATTGTTTAGCTTTGCTTTTTAATGCAAGTAAAATAAACATCCTAAATTAACACCCTCCAGGTGTTGCTGGACGTCAGCCCCTACCACCCCAAACCATTGGATATTCTGGCACTGGCATTTGGCAATCCAAAAGCATCTGAAGGACCACAGGACCTGCTCTAGTGCATCAGAAAAAGTTCTTGCGCAGACAGGAAATTTATTGATGCAAATCACCCTAATTTGCAGAGGACATTTGTCAATTTTGTTGCAGGTGATGGAAAAGAACCTTGTCCAGAGCTGGCCCTACCACTAGGCAGAGAGAGGCTGCTGCTGCCTCAGGTGGCAGATTTAGGAAGCTAGGTAGAAGCAGTGATATACTGGAGGTGAGTGAGCCACACAGCCTGCCCTGCAACCTGTAAGAGAGCATGCTGCCCTTAGGTGCAGTAGAGGCTGCTAGCCCATCTCAAGTATTAAAACTAAGATAAGACCACTGTGGTTGGCATCTGTACCCACAAGAGGGAGGGAGCTAGCTTGTCCTCTTCGTCAGGCAGCAAAATGACTTGGATCAGCTCTGCTTATATATGTCTAAGAGAAATCTATGGACTTCCCCTTTTGGCCTGTGAGGCTGTTTTGGGCAACCATACATGGTCACATGTGGGACAGGTAAGGGTGGGGCCTGCCCAACAGGTGCTTTGTAGGTGCTGCTGCTGATTTCAGGACTTCAAGGTGCAAAATCACCTGACATCATTTTTGTGATCTCAGGTAAGTGACAGGTGGGTGGTCCCACTCACCTGCTAAATTTAGCCTCCAAGACAGACCATAAGAAGAGCCTGCTGGATCAGGCCATGGCCCATCTAATCCAGTAACCCGTTCTCACAGTGGCCAACCAGATTTCTCTGGGAAGTCTGGAAGCAAGAACAGTCTCCTGTTCTGTGGTTCCCTGCAACTGGTATTAAGAAGCATCACTGCCTTCAACTGTGGAGGTTGATGAGCATAGCTGTAATCACTTGTAGCCAAGCACAAGAGCACTCCACCTGCCTCTGGTTTCCAACAACTGTAATTCAGAAGAATTGCTGCTTCTGACCTTGGAAGCAGAACTTAGTTGTCATGGCCAGTAGCCACCAATAGCCTTCTCCTTCATTAATTTGTCAACCCTCTTTTAAAGTCAATCAAGTTGGTGGCCATTGCTGTCTCCCATGGGAGCAAGTTCCATAGTTACTGTGTGAATAAGTGCTTTCTTTTAATTGTCTTGAAACCTCCAGCATTGAGCTTCATTGGGTGTCCATGACTTCTAGCGTTATGGGAGAAAGAGAAAAACCTTTCTGTACCCATTTTCAGCAGGCTATGCATAGCTTTATAATGTCCTATCATGCCATCTCTTACTTGCCTTTTCTCTAAACCAAAAAGCCTCATAGGGAAGTCACTTTATCCCCTTGATCATTTTGATTGCCTTTTTCCTGAACCTTTCCCAACTTCACAATATCCTTTTTGTGGCGAGGAGGCCAGAACTGGACAAAGTATTCCAAGCATGATCACACCATAGATTTGTACAATGGCATTATGATCCTGATAAGGACCTGGCCTTTGGAGCCATAATGGCCAACCAACCCTGATTTAAAGGAAACCCTTAACCTAATTTCATGGGCATGGCGAGGAGCGGGGGAATGGATGAAAGGGGGGCGTACCCCGCAAGTATCCCAGAAAAACTCTTTTCTTCCTGTGAGAGCATCGCAGCCATTTGGGGCGTCGTGATCTCGGGTGATCTCATGCCAAGATCTTGTCCTGAGAAAAGCATTTTTTCAGTGCCATGATCTCATGTGGAGCCCCCAAACACACAATGTCCCTACTTTCATTGGAGAAATGTTGGAGGGTATGGAGTTATCCGACCTCCAAACTGCTAGAAGGCAGTTCTGTATAGGAAAGTTTTTTTAATGTTTAATGTTTTATTCTGTTTTTATATATGTTGGAAGCTGTGCAGAGTGGCTGGGGCAACCCAGTGTTGGGTATTTATACTCCATGTGTGGAATATAAATACTAAAATTATCATTATGGAATGGGACATCCCTATTTTCATCAGAGAAATGTTGAAGGGTATGGGGTCATGTGACTCACATGAGAGCACTGACAGGAAGACTCGCATCCCAGATGTTGGGGTGTTGGAGGGGCAGAGGGGCAGAGAAAGGAAGGTGACAGAGAGAGGGGGGAGGGAGGGAGAGAGAAAGGAGCCACCCATACACTTGTTTCCAGCCATACCTACATGTGCCCCCTCCCCAACAAATTGTTCCTTGCCAGTCCTGGGAACTCTGTATCTAACTCCATGAAGATCCACTGCCAGTCAGTATTAAGACTAGGACAGAGGTTTTCAACCTTTTTGAGTCCACGGCTTCCTTGACCAACTACATTCTTTCTGCGGCACCCCTGTGGGGATCAGGAGCCCTTGCCTGCAGAGCTGGCAGCCTCTCACCCTTTTTTGAAACCCTCCCTCCTATCCTCTCCCCTTGGGAGTCCTCTGGTTAGCCGCAGCTGCCACCCCTGAGAAGCACCCCCTGGCCAGCCCCAGCGGCACCATTCGCCTGGGAAGCTGGCAGCCAGGGCTGCTGCAACAAACAGCTGTGCAAGACTTGGGGAGGCAGAGACACGAGAGGGCATCAGAGGAGAAAGGGAAGAAAAGAGGGACAGAAGCCAGTGTTGCCCATGGCATTCCTGACTATCATTCAAGGCACCCCAGGGTGCCATGGCACACTGATTGAAAACCACTGGACTAGGATAATTAAGCTTTTCTCAACCTTAGGTCCTCAGGTACTATTGGACTACAACTCCCATTATGTCTGACTGCTTGCCCTGCTAGCTAGGGCTGATAGGAGTTGTAGTCCAACAACATCTGGGGACCCAAGGTTGAGAAAACCTGGCTAGATGGACCAGTGATGTGACTCAGTATCAGATAGCATTTATATGTTGATTCTTCCTGCGTGTTTTCAAAGTTTAATGGCAATAACAAAGGAACAAAAACACAGTGTATTTGTTGTGATTAACTTTTATATGCCAGAATATATAGCAGTATTATCAGTGGAGAACGAACAGGCACCTTTGCTTCTCTGTTCAGACTATTAATCCACATGGTGCTTTGTAATGGAAAACCATTACATTATCCCAAGTCTGGTTTTAAAACTCAGCTCTTACCGTCAATCATGAACAAAATAACAGCTGAAAAGCAAACACAATTGAAGGGTAATAGCTCTAACACCCTGATAATCTAGATTCCTGTCAGGTTAATGAGCGCTTGAGTGTGGGACGGCATTGTTTTCTCCTAGCTGTGACTAGTCCACATTATGACTTCACCTCTTAAACTTCCTAACGAGGATGGTTTTCAATAAAGAGAGAGTTTTTCCAAGCCATTTTCAGCTTAGCCAAATCATAGGTGAGGAATGTTGCTGGTTCCGTGTTATTACAGCCGCAACTGTGTGGAGTTGGCTGGATTAATGTCAGATACATTTCATTCTTTGAAAGCCTAGAGGGCTGTGGGGGATCAGGATTAGACACTTTAAAATATCCGGACATTTTAGGGAAGCAAGTTGATACAATACATTACTCTTTCCAGTAGCTGGGAAATTAGTATAGTACATGTCAAAAGTGTGTGGCACGGAACATTTGTTGTTGTTTAGTCGTTTAGTCGTGTCCGACTCTTCATGACCCCATGGACCAGAGCACGCCAGGCACTCCTGTCTTCCACTGCCTCCCGCAGTTTGGTCAAACTCATGCTGGTAGCTTCGAGAACACTATCCAACCATCTTGTCCTCTGTCGTCCCCTTCTCCTTGTGCCCTCCATCTTTCCCAACATCAGGGTCTTTTCCAGGGAGTCTTCTCTTCTCATAAGGTGGCCAAAGTATTGGAGCCTCAGCTTCACGATCTGTCCTTACAGTGAGCACTCAGGGCTGATTTTCTTAAGAATGGATAGGTTTGATCTTCTTGCAGTCCATGGGACTCTCAAGAGTCTCCTCCAGCACCATAATTCAAAAGCATCAATTCTTTGGCAATCAGCCTTCTTTATGGTCCAGCTTTCACTTCCATACATCACTACTGGGAAAACCATGGCTTTAACTATACTGGGAAAACCATGGCTTTAACTATACGGACCTTTGTTGGCAAAGTGATTTCTCTACTTTTTAATATGCTGTCTAGGTTTGTCATTGCACGGAACATACAGGCCCTTAAACCAGTTTCCCGAATTAGGTACCCACCTTATTTTGTGAGTTGGACAGCATCTCAAGGGCCACAGGTTCCCCAACCCTATTTAGGACTTTAAAGGCCTGAGCTAGAATTCTAGAATCATGAGCTAGAATTCTGACAGCTCCTGTGTGTGGTTATGTTGCTGCTGCTGCTGTTTTAGAGAAATTGTCGCATCATGTTCAGTTATGAATTTCCCAATTGGGAAATTCTGTTCTTAGTTGCAAAGTGAATTTTAAATTTCGGATAGATTATTATTGTTTAATGCTTTTGTGGGTGTGTTATTTACCTTTTTGGGTATAATTTTATAGAAAAGTAAGATACACATGTTAAAAGTGAGCAAGCAAAATCTATATGGATCACAAATATACTGGAGAACTGGAAAGCTTGCTCAAGCCTCTGTGAGATTTTAGTAAAGGTATTACCATACTGTGGCTTTTAGGATTCTTTTCATATTGACCAACACAACTACTTTCTATTGTTGTATGCAAAATTCAGTTGTCATAATGTTTTGGAAAGTAAGCTGAACTGAATTGAGTTTCTTCGCCATTGCTAGTAGTTACCTCAGACTTTGATGGCTGCTATGCCATATTGATAATGTGTTCTGCTTTAATAATTGGAGGCAGGTATTCACAGTGCCTACAAACCCCAAAATTTGGGATTCCCTCCAAACTCCATACATCAAAAAATCCAGCAGTGTCCAAATCACACGCATGCCAAAGTTTAGCAATAATTTTGCAGTGTTTCAATGAAAACCCTGCATTTTACAGCACCCCGCAAACTGAGCAATTGCTACTCAGACCTTGGGTCATAGCTATCACTTCTGCTGGCATGTGCTATGCAAAAGTTGGAGGAGCCAACAGGGTTAAGCTGGCAGCAGGAGGATGGGACAAACACTGCTTTTCAGGGATGGTGATCCTAGGGATGGTGGAAACCTGTGCTGCTAAGTTTTACAGGCCCCAAAATAGAAAGAAAATGAGTTAGGCATTCTAGTTACCAAAGTGCTTAGAAGAACTGATATTAGATCCCAAGGGCTAGTCCTATATACTAGTGGTCTCCAATTAGCTAAATACTGTGGACCTCCTGTTTTTCAAAAGCCAAGCCATGGGCCCCCTACCTTTGAAAAAAAAAATCATATCTCTATGGCAGTTTTGTTATGTAAATGGTGCCACCAGCCCTCTGGTTGGGTTACACAGACCCCCAAGGGTCTGTGGACCACCCATTGGGAACCACTGCTCTAAACCATATTTCCACGAGTGGCTATAATTAGGCAAAATCATAAGGCATTTCAACAAAGGGAACTAACATCTTGCTAAAGAAATAATTATACCTAGACATGTAAATTTATTAGGTACATTTCTTTTGGAAATCTGTATCAGATACCGTATTTTTCGCACCATAAGACGCACCTGACCATAAGATGCACCTAGTTTTTAGAGGGGGAATGCAAGAAAAAAAATACTCTTTAAAGGGAGCGCTGAGCAGAGCCTGTATGCATCCCAGGCTCTGCTCAGCGCTCCCTTTCACAAGCTGCATGGAGTGTGTGTGTGGCGCTTGCAGGCTTTTCCCTGAGGAGCGAGACGGGCTGCCCTTCTCCCTCCTCAGGAAAAGCCCCCAAGAGCCGTACACACGCTAGGCGCAGCTCTTTAAAGGGAGCGCAGCTCTTGGGGGCTTTTCCGGGAGGTGGGGGAAGTGACTGAGGGGCTGTTTTATCTATTCTTTGAAAGTCTGTTATTACTTTTAAATGAATATTTTATACCATTTTATGTGAACTGCTTATACAAAAAACAGTAAGTAATAGATAGATCTTGCTAAATCAATCAAAGAAGCCAAAGGGTGTCAACTAATCCCCCAATTTTAAAAGAAAGGCCAGGGATTGTGGCATAAAAAAGAATCCTATTTTGCAAGTTTATGCCAAACCCAGAAAAAAAAACTATGCTTGGGCACTGGGGTTATCATGCACGCCTCAAATCTTTGCCCATACTGTATGCTTGTGAAACATGGACCACTTATAAACGCCATCTCCAACCCTCGAAAGATTCCATCAACGGTGTCTCCGAAAATTGTCTCCGAAAATTCACTTGGGAAGACAGGCAAACTAATACCAGTGTACTGGAAGAAGCAAAGATCACCAGTGTTGAAGCAATGATTCTTCAACATCAACTTTGCTGGACTGGTCATGTTGTGTGGATGCCTGATTATCGTCTTCCAAAGCAACTACTCTATTCCGAACTTAAAAATGGAAAGCGTAACACTGGTGGTCAACAAAAGAGGTTTAAAGACTGTATCAAGGCTAATCTTAAAAAATGAAGTATAAACACCAACAATTGGGAAACACTTGCATGCGAGCACTTCAATTGCAGAACAGCCTTTACTGTCATAGTGTCATGGGCTTTGAAGATATTCAAACTCAGGATGCAAGGGAGAAACGTGCTAAGAGGAAGGCATGCTTGGCAAATCCACACCATGATCAACTCCCGCCTGGAAACCAATGTCCCCACTGTGGAAGGACGTGTGGGTCCAGAATTGGCCTCCACAGTCACTTACAGACTCATTGTTAAAACCATGATTATGGAAGACAATCTTACTCGGCTACGAGTGATCGCCAAAGAAGAAGACAATGGTGCTTGCTCTCTATCTAATCCTGCATGAACTTAGTGTTAAAGTACCTGCTTTGCTTGCAGAAGGCCCCTTGTTCAATCACTGGCATCTCCAGGTGGGACTGGAAAGATCACCTGAATGAGGGCTCATCCACATTTCCACTTGTCCTGCTGCTTTCCACCAGGAAAACCTGCTGTTTACCACTGATTTGGAGCAAACATCAATTGGACTTTCTATGGACTGACATTTGCTCTGATTCAGCAGAAAACAGCTACTTTTCCCAGGAAAGTGGTAGGGACGTAAGCAAACAGAAAACAGCTTCAACCTGTGCCCAGAATGCACGGATCAAGAGGGAAACCTCCTGGACCCGAGCTTTCTAGGTACGGGACAAGTGAAATGTGGATGAGCCCTGAAACACTGGAGAGCCTCTGCCAATCAGATCAGGCCAGACTGAGCCTGATGGACCACAATGGTTTGGATCTGTATAAGGCAGCTTTCTAGCTTCCTCCCTACCATGAAACTTCATTTATGCACAGGAAGATGGGAACACAGTGCGGGCTATGGACATATACAGGAACATATCGAGGCTCTCTTTTTTTTTCTTCCATCCTTGCTGTGCATCAGAACACCATCTGTTATCTCCCTGGAAGACCCACTGTGCTAGAACAAGAGGGAGTAGGAAAATGGGGGTACCCCAAACACTTTTGGCTCCTCAAAAATACCTTAAGAGGCTTTTGCAAGATGCAACAGGGATTTACTGACTTGCACTGATGCAAATCTGTTTATGCTTGTTCAACATTTCTGGTTGCTTTCTGTGAATGAAGCTACTTAAATTGCCTCCCACTACATTTAGCTTCTGCTCAAGACAGGAAGGCAAATATATTACTTTTCAACATGGATGGCAGAAGTCCAAGAGTAGCTAGCAGAGGAAGGAAGCAATCTTATCAGTCCTTCTGGTCCATTGATAAAACCACAGAAGGAAATCATTCAGCTTTCAATGAGGAAAGGGAAGTCTTAAATGAAAATTAGGAATTGCCTGGGGAGCTTTCAAGTCAACAGGAATTACACATGCAAAGCTGAAAGCTTTCAGCTCTATGTGGTGTGAAATCAGAGCAGAATTATCTATCTGCCGTGTTCTGTACAGTACTATAAAGATAGTGAAGATTTTATTTCTTCCTTTTTTACTCAGCCACATGATTTAATCTCCCAAACTGGGTGTCTGCATAAACAAAATAACTTAAGATGATTAACAGTGCAATCCTACACATGCCTGATCAGATGCAAGCCTTGTTGAGTTCAACGAAGCTTACTCTCCCATGTAACTACAGCAGCAATTAACTCTCTAAACACATCCTTTGTATTGTTACAGGCCACCCCAATCTCTGCCAAGCGGTAACAAGAGATTCCAGGGGTCTTGGCACTTAACCAGGGTTTATGTTTCCTTGGGGAAAATGGAACACAATGGATGCTAGCGACTTTATGAAATATGGTTTATTCACACATATTTACACCTGTGTGTTATGGAGAGAGAGAATTCACAGCATTTACATCTCAAGAAGGTCCTTTGCAGCAATGAAACGCAAAATTAAGCACACACACCTCGTCTAGTTCAACCCACTTCCTCCTTCCCAGCAGCACTTGCAGAAAACAACTCCTCCCCTCCCACTTCCAGCATCCTGCCGCCCCCCCGGTCACCCTGGCAATCTGTTTCTCAAGCCCACTGCAAAGGGCCCCTTTTTCCTACCCCAAAAACTACTAGGCAGAGAGTCAGATGTTTTGCCAATAGTTTGCCATTATCAAACAAGCCAGGTCCTTCCCAGCCTTTTGTTTCTTCAAGACCCACCCACACAAGCTGTTTCACGAGGAAGCTAGGGAGCATTATTTCTTGCCCTTGCTAAATTCATGAATTTATGAGCTTGCTCAAATTCTAAACCTTCACTGAAAGTAAAGCTTATAAGGGAGTCTATAGGGTTGCCACCTTTCCCTAGAAAAACGTGACTGTCCTTTTCTTTCGGAGTAAAGAGTCCCCTGTCTTGTTCGAACTTCAAACGGAGCATCTTTTTTCACATATTCAAGCTCTTCCTCATCTTCCTCCTCCAAACTGTGCGGGCAGAGGGTGGGTCCAGTGGAGGAGGGGAGCCAAGAGTCAGAGCAACAGTTATTGGGGGACACAGGCAGAGGGTGGAGTGGGGCCAGGATGAGGAGTTTGATAGAGAGTATTTTTTCGTGGGCAGATGGGTTGCAGGGAATGAGAGAGGTGGTTTGCAGTGCCAGGTATCTGCTACAGTAGAGTCTTGGGTTTTGCATGGGCAGAGATTTCTGTAGAGATTCCGCCAGTCAGTAGACAGTCAGTCAGTCTGCCAGTCAGTACTGACCTAGATGGACAAACACTCTGATTCAGTATGAGGCAGCTTCCTATGTTCCTGATTTGCCCTTCCCAGACTAAAAAGAGGATTAAAGTGCAGGTATACTACCGTTTTCACACTTCCTCTGAATTTTGCAGCACACTGTAGCCAGTATCCTGTTCTCATAGCGGCCAACCAGATGCCTATGGGAAGCTTGCAAGCAGGACTGGGTCCAAGAGCACTCTGCCCTCCTGCGATTGCTGGAATCTGGTATTCAGACGCCTCTTACTGTGAAAGTGTGTAGCCATCAGTGAATTGCATACAAAATGCACATTGTAGGATAAAATGTACACAGAAATGTGATTTTGTTTTGAAAAAATACATTTTAAAACAATGCAGTGTGCAACTTCTGGAGAGCACTGTGCCTGATACATATTAAAAGTGAACTGTTAATTTAAATTAGTAAACTGTGGACCATCCATGCACACGAGGAAGGTATCAGCAGGTTTGGAGCAACCCCATGGCCTGCAGAAGTACCAAAAACAAAACAAAAACGAAACCTTTTGAAAGCAAAATCTAAGTTGGTAGGGAACCCAAAAACAGCCAATTAGGACTGAGCATGCTCAGTGGCCATGGAATGCACTAACTGACTATTGGGGGAGGGAATAGAAAACTGGAGGAGGGGGGGATGGAATGGATTGTCCTGGGAAAGAGCATGCGTGGCTGGAATCCAGAACAGGAGCCCTGCACACTGCAACATTTTGTTGCAGATCTCGTTAACTTTTTTTACTATTGTTATCCTTCAGGTCTGGGAGTGACTGTAGAAATCAGCTTCTTAATTAAGCTTTCTTGTCTTCAGAATGCCAGGGTACCGTAGGCTCCTCTTAGGTTCATTCAGCACCACACCTGAGGACAGCAGGTTAGTTTACGGGGGCACAGAGGCAGACCAAGTGATGCGCACACAGGTCTGCCACCCCACTATGCCTAATGTTGGGCTGGCTCCAACTTACACATATCGCCATAGTGTCAAGTGTGCTGCCATTTGATTAATTAATCCACATTAAATAAATGACTAGACATAGTAATTCTAAACTCTGTCTGTAATTGTGAGCATGGAAGAAGGAAAGGGGGGGCTGTTCTTTTGCTGTTCTCTCCCCTTGATTATTACCAAAATGATACCGGATCCTGTGTATCTCTAAAGATTCGCCTAATACAATCATTTTCTGGAACTTTTTGCGCTCTGAATAACAGTGGGATCTTCCAGCGTGCTCAAAACTAGCTAAGATCTCTGACTAATTCAGTCAAAGCACTAAATTGCATCTGGATACATCTGCGCCCAAGTACAGTCACTTCCTGCCTGCTGTCATTCCCATTGTAATAAAGAAGTGAAGTGATTATCACAAGGATTCTGTATAATAGATACCACAGCTTCAAATTGGCCCATCATTTTGATATTGCAATGTGTGCAAAAATAATTTCAAAAAAGCCCCAATTTTGCATGAAAATGCTATGGCTTTGTGACTCCTAACAGACAACTAGGAAGACAGGATTATGGAGGTAATTGTGCACTTTCATGATTATTTGAGAAACAGAGCCAGTTTCCTCTACTAAGGACAAAATGAGTGTAATGCGGGAACTCAAATTCTTAGGAGGCACTGAGAGAAACTATAAATGATAATAGGAGGCCTAAAGACTGAGAGTTCTCAGTGCAGGGGGGTCACCAGCTTTTTGGAGGAGTGGGAACATTTGGAATTTTGAGAAAGTGCTGGGGCACCCATCACAAAAAAGACTGCCGTGGGCCATTTGGGACCATGGGGAGTGTGGCATAATGGCTGTCACATCTAAATGAGGATAAAAGGCACTGCTGTGCTCCCCACAGAGAGAAGCTCTTTGCATCCCTCCTTATTATTATTATTATTATTATTATTATTATTATTATTATTTACATACCGCCCTATAACTGGAGGTCTCAGGGTGGTTCACAGACAGAAAGAAGGGTGAACATCCAAATCAGGCATCCAATGACATGTAGGCATGTTTAGGGAGGGTGGGGGTTTCAATGCAAAAGAGGTTGAGCCATTGCAAATGGGAACTGAGCAGGAAGATCAAATAGTCTTTTGCATATTGAGGGATTTACTGAGACTTTCTGTGGGTACCATAGAAGATGCTCGCAGGTACGCAGGTACGCAGGTGCTCATGAGCATCACACTGATAGCCACTGTCCTAGTACAAGGTACTTGCTGCTTTTGTGCTGTAAGCTACCCACAGAATTGCAAATGACTTTCCTTACTTTGGGGAGCAGGGTATTTTTTGTGGGTGACACAGGCACATGGGTGGAGAAGGAAAAAACCCCAGTCAAATTTTTGAAAGATGGGTTCTTTCATTCGCACTCCCACCCACCGTTCCTCACTCGGGGTGTGGGTGTGCTGGTCAGTGTTGGGTGGTGTTGGAAGATGAAGAGGTAACAGGGTTTAATGAGCAGTGGGTTTAATGCAGCAGAGGGAAGTCCAGAATCAGAGGCAGAGTTTGGAGAGGAGGGCATACAAATGCAAAATTTTAAAACGAACATCAAAAGGCCATAATAACATTATTTACTAAAAGTGTTCATGCTGCAGTATTACAAAAATGACTATTCCTACCCCTATTCAAAAATGAACACCCAAAAAGGCATAGCTATCATCATGCCATACGAACCCAGTTAAGAACAAAATGCCTGGGTAAATAGGAGTATCTGCGCACAAATACACACACATATCTATTTCTTTGTTTTCTTCCTAGGTCTTTATCATTCTGTTTCTGTATCAAGTTGTATTGTTTGTTTGTTTGTTTGTTTGTTTAAATCTGGGCAATAAGTGTTGTCTAAATGCATATGTATTATCACATAAAAATAAACAAATAAGTATTTTGTCACAAAATATCTATTAAAATGTGTGTTTTATCTCAAAAGTCCAGTATTCTAAATGTATCTTATCATAAAACAAACATCATAAAGGCATTTTGCTGAATCAAACCAATGACCCATCTACTTCACAGCCTGTTGTCAACAGTGGCCAGCCAAATGCCTGTGGGAAGCCAGCAATCAGAACATGAGCAGAAGAGCGATCTCCTCTGCCCTGTGGTTTCCAGCAACTGGCATTCAGAAGAAGCAGTGCTGCATCCAGCTGTGAAGGCAGAGCATAGCCATCATGGCTAGTAGCCATTGATAGCCATGTGCTCCATGAATTTGTCTAATCCTCTTTAAAGCCATCTAAGTTGGTGACCATCTCTTCCTCCTGTGGAGAATAATCTCATGGTTTAACTTTGCACCGTGTGAAGAAGTCCTTTCTTTAGTCTGTCTTGCAAGTTCTAGTCTCAGGAGAGCGGGAGAAAAACATTTCTCTGTGCACTTTCTCCATGCCACGTATAATTTTATAGATTTCTATTGTGCCATCTCTCACTTACCTTTTCTCTTCCCAGAGGTATCTGGTTAGCCATGTAATATACAGGATTTGGTAGTGCTGACGTAAGTGTTGTTATTGTTTATCTCACCAGTTTGTGTTAGTGATACTAGAGCTGTATAAGGTGTATGAAAGTAAGTAAAGTGTTATTTGTTACTCAGTAATCTCAGTGTGTGTGTGCTCTTTAATACACAGCACCCACAACAGAACATTACAGGCCACTGTGAGAACAGGATGCTGGACTAGATGAGTCTTTGGCCTGATCTTATGTAGGCCTGCAGACAGAGTCTCTGAGGCTAATCATAGGCAAAAGTAAGGTTCACATGTGTGAAGGCAACCTGCCATCA